>NC_141685.1:1954781098-1955401931 GCF_964263255.1 Lissotriton vulgaris | reverse complement strand
TAGACTTGCATTTAAGTACAAACAGTGGTCACTACAGTACACTATGCCTATTGCCCCCCCCCCCTTGTTGCATGATCAGCGATGGCTGATGGGCATGTGATATTTGCTGTCAGGGGATGGTCACTGGGACTGTAATGGCTGCAGCAGGCTGATGCTAGCAGGTGAGCTGAGGGAAGGCAGGAGCGGCACACTGCATGCTTGTCACCCTGGTGATGCAGGCGGGCACGTCAGGTTGTATATGGTGCACCCAGCAGTGTATGCAGCCTGCATGAGGACACCTGTGTATCCACAAGCTTACCAAATATTATACTGTTGGAGGAGTGTGTGGCTGCAAAATCCTTAATAAACATCCACCGTTCTGAAGCTAAACAACACATGCCAAACGTGTGGGTGTACAAAAGAGAGCGGTTCCTTCTTCCGGTGTGTATGTACTAGTGCGCTGGACACCAGAGTCTGCGCTGCACACATGTGTGAGCCTGGGCCAGTGCACTCTGGCTCCTCTTCCTTAAGGCAAGCCACACGGGGTTTCAGGAATGGATGGCAGGGACATTTTGTCTTGAATATTTGATTTCAAGAAAAATCCATGCTTCCCACAGACCTGTTGATGCTTTTTTGTGCTCGGTTGTTGTTCTGGAAGTGTTCATGCTTTAGCGTCAATTCTCGTTCCCATTCATGAGATCTGCACCCCAAAAGTTCAGTTTTCAGGTGTTGATTCTGCCAGAGGTGTGGCCCCACTCGAGTTGTGAGACGGGCTCTACGGTTTCCTTGGAATGGGGCCCTTCGACTATGCATCATTTGAGGAGCCTACATACAGGTCTAGGAGATGGGCAAACATTAAGTTCTGGTCAAACATATAATCCACAGGTTAAGATGGAACATTTACAATCCAATTCTCCATTAAAACAAGATCAGTATCTTAGACGAGTGAAGATTCTGATGGGCTGTGCTCCTAGGCCCATAAAGCATCACATTTAGATTATTTCAATTCAGGTGTTTTCTGTTTGCGTCATGTTGGAGGCAGCAGCGCACATTCTCAAGCACAATGCATAGACTGTAACGTCTGTCATTGCACTGATATTGTGACTATGAGAGTATAGTGTGGTGTCTGCACTATGCTTTGGGAAACATATCTAACAATATTGGTACCCGTACTACATCCAACGGGCTTTAGGCCACTCATGAAAGGATGCACTCGAAGGTGAATGACCTGCTTGTTGTCAGCGAGATCCCTCACTGATGTCATATGTATTATAGTCCCGTGGAGAGATAATGGCTACTGGAAATACCATCATTTACATATCTTGGCTAGTGGATGGAGACCAAATAGCGTGCCTGGTAACTGGGTCTCCAATGCAAAAAGAACAATGGGTGGTGAAAGTGCTGATCAGTGTCATACATTCACCCCAGTACAGAGATCTGGGACTAAATCCATTGTTTTTGCTCACCGTGCCATTTCAGTTTGAACCCAGCCATATGCAAATCAGTCTTGGCCCTGTTCCCCAAAGAAACATAGTCCAGCCTGAAATGGCAGGCCAGGTCCTGCCTGGACTGGAAACAAGCATCCTGGGACCGGTTTCGGGGCATCACCCCTCATCAGCCAGGATAACTGGATTCCTGTGGCATGGAGAGCACGGGACCCTTGCGCAGATTTTCAGCTGAATGTAATAAAACGATATGGTGGAACTGGATAAGACAAACAAACTAAATAGAAACCTTCATATTTCAGATAACGGTTAATATATACTGTGTTTACTGTTGTTCTGCAATTGTATGGCCGTGTAGCGCATTGTGTAGACTTTGGCATGTGTGGTGATACATACAGCAAAACTTCTCTACTAGGAGGTTTCATTCAGATCTGCATTGGCGTGGGCGTGTGGTTTTGAGATGTGGGCTGTTCTTATTGGAGTATTTTGTGAAGTGGGCTGGTTTGCCACCATCAACCTAACCTGTGTGAATGTCAGCCATACAGTGGTTTGTGTCTGTGTGGTGGTCGCAGCATGACCTTATGTCTTGAGGCTTTTTTTCTGACGTGCCAAATATGGCATACTTCTCGTCTAAGGGCAATGTATCATGTGCCTGTGTATGCATGCACCTTGTGTGGTTGCCTGTCCAAGTTTTTCTATGGAAACCTGTGTGTGTGTGTGTGTGTGTATGTGCCTTCTGTTCTTCTGGGGTGTTTTACACTTGATTTAGGGTCTAATGGAAACATGACAATATTTGTTCCTCATTCACTGCCACTTTGTAGTTGAAACGGAACCATCTCTTCAGTTGTTATGGGGTCTAAAGTAACTGTGTTGGTGTAGCTGATGCTTCCTGGCCCAGTGTTTCTCGGTTGTGACAGTTCCCCTGTCCCTGTGCACCCTGTGTGTTTCCCTCTCTGTTTTCCCAAAATCATCTCTGTAATCTCTTTTCCTAAGTCCCTGGCTCCCTGTCCCATGAACACCCTTAGCCTTGCAGTTCTAAGTCCCAGGGTCCCTGGGATAAACTGATGAATGTAGAACAGACAAGAAGACAGACAGTCAGACACACACTGGTCCAGAGACTGCTCAGTGAAGCAAGGCCTAACTCTGGTGTCTGCAACTAATGAAGTACACCTCTGCTGTCTGTGAATGGTGAGGGATAGCACTGCTGTCTTCAATGCTCTGCTATTGGTACTCAGTACAATATCAGCCTGTACTGAGTACCTATCTGCCGAAGGTGATGGAAAGCTCTGCTGTCTCAGGCAAGTAAGGGATAGCTGTGCTGGCTGTGTCAAGGGAGCCACATGTGGTTCTGGTGTCTGTGACTGGGGACAGATAGTTTTGATGTCCACGACAGGTGAGAGGTAGCTCTGTTGTCTGCCTTTAGCAGTGAGCAGACCAGCTGAGTAAGGGTGATTCTGTTGTCGGTGTTAATTGGCCATTTGGCCTATTGCACCTGTATGTGGAGGGTGACAGCTTTTTCTTCCTGGTACTGACGCGTTGTTAGAACTCTGCCCTGGAGAACAGCAGGGACCGGTGAACTTGGGTCCTTAACTATTTCATACGCTGTGTCCGTGCGACCTAGAACATAGCGGACAATCTCGGAGGTAGAGCTTGGGTCTTAGATAAGAGCTCAAGCACCCCCCGCCCCATCAGTGACCTTTCGTCTATGATAGGCTGACTACAGGAAACCTGCAAATGTCTGTAAAAGGAAAGCAGAACCCCTCATGGCTGGTATCCCTTGATTACATCAGTTGCTCTCTTACTTGCCTAGATGGCTTTATCCGCAATGTGTGCCCTAACTTAGGGTAACAACGAGAATCTGGGAACCACGTAGCACAGCAACGTGCTCGTCCCCAGTCACACATCTGTTAAGAACAAGGGCAACGGAGTTAAAGAGAAAAATATCCAAGAGGAAACAAAATGAATGTGCATCCAGAAGCATCATCCACACGGTGTGTCGTGGTGTGTGGGATATGTCAAGGTGAAAGGCGGCGAAGGAAGAAGTATGTGGTTTGCATCAACGAGAAAAATGGAAGGAATTAAGGAGATGCTGGCAGACAGTTTTGGGCTACCCTCATTTCAGGCTGCAGACACGGACATTCCATTCTGAGGATCCAGACAGCGGATCTTGTAGCTTTGAGAAGTGCACAGTGTAATGGGCCATCCTCGAGCCAACTGGGAGACACTTTCTGGGTACCTTCTTATTCCCATTTCAGCCGTAACATAAGTTACCAGCCAAATCAGGACTTGCAAGCCCCACAAAAAAACACAACTCCAGTTTATCCTTACCTGGACATTTTGCATACTAAAAGTAGATGAAATATAAGGTTGAAAATAGGCCTAGAAATGTAGAAAAACAAGCAGGGTTCAGAGTAGAAACGGCGATCCTTGCATTTCCCCCCATTTATGAGTGCAAAGACCTTAATGATGGCTTTGTATTCCTGTAACCATGAAGTACCAATACCCGTGCTATTGGTACTTTCGGGTAGTAAACAAAAGGGAGGATTGGATGTATCAATAACTCGAGTTTCTTTAGGATAAACCTTCTTTTTGACAAATAAACAAGGTTTGGTGTTTTTATTTATATGGTGAAATAAAAACGCCAAACCTTGTTTATTTGTCAAGAAGAAGGTTTATTCTAAAGAAACTCAAGTTATTGATACATCCAATCCCCCCTTTTGTTTACTAGTTGTACTTGTGGCCTAGCTTGGACGTGAATATAGGCCCAACCCCCCATGTTTGAAATTGGTACTTTCGGGAGTATGCGTAGATCTGGGACTCCCACATCACTTGTAGCGGGGCCTTTGGTATACGCCTTCCCTCGCTGAATGTGACTACATTGTAGCAGTCCCTCTAGGTGTAATGACTGATAATTAGTCTTCACCTAATGAATTGGCTCCAAGTTTCCTTCAGTCACTTCCATGTCCACCCTCTGCCACATACTTGTTGATTGTCTCAGGTTCACAAGTCTCTGACTCCGTGGTTTTGATATCTCTGATATGGCTTCCAAAGGGGTTCCCAGACCATCTGAGAGTGGCAAGGTACAACAGATGGAGATGTGAGAGAGAAGAGAGGAAAAAGATGGATGGATGGAGAAAGAGACGGCAGGGTTGCTTTTCGATACCAGTCTTTCCATTTTTATGACATTACAAAAAAGAGCAAAAAACGTACAATTTCATCAGCATTTCCAACTTTAATAACCGCGACACTCTTCTGGAATGGATACCGTGGTCGGAAATGTTCTAATCACCATTCAGTGTGGCTATTGGCTTGCTCTCTCAATTCACCTTAAGTGGCTTCTCCTATATTTATACCATATAGTTTTACAGTCCTATTTTATTGTTTGCTGCAATCTATATCATATCACTACTATCATTTTATATTATTTTGTCATTTTGCTATTTTTTTTGCTATTTTATTAGATATTGCAAAGTTTGTCAAAGGATTGCACGGAATGGTTCCTGGGTAAGGGGCTCTTCCACGCTGTGTAAAGCTGCCAATAAGTAAATAAATAAACTTCCTTCTGGTGTCTGCGTTGCACCTTTCTCCGCGGGACCCCTTGGCTAGACAAATGGATGAGCTTGCAACTGTTTCCTATTGCCATTTTGTGTGCTTTCTACCAGTCACAGAAGCTAGAGTTCCTGCTGGTTCAGTTTCTCTAATTTCAGTGCTATAGAAAAATATATTAATGTGAAAGAACAACACTTTAGATTTGGCACTCATTGAGTAACCTGATCTTACCCATTAATGTGCTGTTGAAAGCTGCAGTGAGGGCACTGGGGCGCTTATTTGATGCAACCATTTAATTGTATTTAACTATTTTTGAATAGCCTTAGACCTTGTCAGTGAGGCTAAGTTATCTAAATCAGTGACCACACTTCCCTGTGAAGTAATAGGGGTCAGTTTGTAATGCCTATCTCGCAGGGAGAGAGAAAAAGCCTAATTTCACCACAGACACTTTGATACTACTGATGATTGGCGGTTTCTCGAAACCAAATGATTGATACCTCGATGCTGCCTTAAATTGATGAATAGTGGCGCATAACAGGCATAGAAAGCCAGAAGCATAGTCATCTTTGAAGAATGCACAGTACAGTTTGTTAAATCCCATGAGTTGTGCAGCACTCCGCACCTAGGGGCGTAAGGATCGCAATAGCGACACCTAAAAGAGGAGCCCGATTGATTAGGTCTATGGTCCACAGAAGGATTGTTTGAAAATAAATGCATGCTGGAATGCAAAGTAGTCTCCATCAAAATGAGAACATAGACCAGGGCAGGAAGCAAACAGGTAAGGAAACAAAGAAAGCGTGGCTTAGTACGAGGCGTGGAAACAGTGAATCCATATTGTTTGCTTCCTTGTCTGACCAGACACCGTGATCCTGAACAATTCATTGTATGTCCCTGTGAGTCAGTTGCTTATCAGCAAACATTAGGAGTGTTTAAAGTCGGGCTATCTCACAGCATTAAAAACTATAATTAAAACCTTTTTTTTAACTGCTTATTTCCTTCTCGATGCTATGGCTAAAGGTTGACGCTCTGGACTGTTTCTGTTTTGGTGCCCTAGGTTCATTAAGGGCGCACACTTGCATTGGTATTAAAGGAGTGGGATATGTAAAGGAAGTTACAATGACGCTTTGCAGTATCTCCATCCACCAAAAAGTCCATCATACCACATAACATGTTTGTCAAGGACTGTGATTTTTCAGAGGAGGAGTAAGTCTCCCAGAACCCCTTCATTCACCATCAGTCACAATCTCAGATGTTGTGGTCAATGCTGCTTTACTGAAACGGTATAGCCAGAAAGATGGGTGTGGGGAGGCAGGATTAGGAGCCCCTTCGCCTGAGAATGGAAACTGTCAGTTTCTGTGATACTCCACCATTTCCCAAAAGTACCCCAAAGTTCCAACACCACATTATAATGTTAGCTCTACTTCTTGATATGAATACAGCGATATCTGGAGGTCACCGCTGCAGCAAATCAACAGAAATGTCTTTTTTAAAGTTCCTACAGAACTGTTATTGAATGTATATAAAACTAGAAATTATGAAATGTAATCTTGAATTATATATGTTTTCTATTTTTATGTTGCTATGCTACATTTATGCTTTTCAGTGCAGGAATTCTCTAAATAACAAACCTGCTACAGCATTCTCTCAAACCACTGAGTTCTTATCGCTCAAGAGTAAACTTTTAAGAATTTGGCATCTGTCCTTTCAATGTGGCAGGTTCCTTATAAGTCTTTCACAAATCACACTTTGTGTAATTCGTCTTTATTAGGACCTTGAATTTGCTGTTTTTAGATCTTCATCTTCCCACTCAAAAGATAAAGGAAACGACTTGCCTCCTGTACTATCTTGCCACCTTATCATAACTTAAGAAGCTCTCAATGTTGTGCTTTCTAAGTTACATTAGTGGTAACTGCCTGCCTCTCTGTGCTGGTGGTAATATTGTCTGATGTTCCTCTCAAAGGCATCTTCTTGCTATGTGTCTTCGCCGAGGTGTGGCTTCTTTTTAGAGTCCCAAGAAACAAGATGGCCACTATATGAAATTTCCAAACTTCAGGAGATTTATTCAAACTCTCGCAGAGATGCACACCTTAATACTAACAAAGGACAAAATAACAAGACAGTAAGTATAGAAACTAACTTGGGAAAATAACAAATTAAATGTTCGGTTGCCTGGGTTACAATAACTAGACGTTTTAGAAAATCATCCCATTACAGGTATTAAATAGGAAGGCAAGTATCGGGCACTATGTAACCTCTTGGCCATGGTAATGAATGGCTTGACTAACAATCGCTGTTCTCGTGACGGTGACGCACCACACTTACGGCTAATGTGGCTGGCAAGAATTGAAGCATCTAGAGCAATTTCTGGTACTATTGATCTAAGCATGGGACACTGGTCTCATATCTATGTTTTATCCGCGTGCATGGTCCAGTTATTACTGTGAATTGGGTAGCTTTCTCTAAATGCTTTTCCTGATCATCTGAAATACCACTCATTCACAAACGCAAAGTTCACAAATATTGCATCATATCAGAAAATGTATTCGTTTTTCATTCTTCCAATACGTGTCAATAAATATTAGAATAGCTATGATATTTTTACATAAAATATAAATATGTATTTGCTTTGTTTATATTGCATTATTTGCAGTTGACTTGGACGCTGTTTTTGCATTATTTGCATTATTTGTAGTTGACCTGCACGCTGATTTTTTGTATGTTTGCAAGTACCCTTAGGAGACACTATGACAGTACTGTGCATGAATTTCCCTTACATACTCTCATCTCAAATCATAATTTAAGACTCCACGCCTTCATTTGTATGGGCTCGATAGGCACAGATTATCTGCATTGCATCTTGTAGCTTGGCGGCCAACCACAGCATACCTCAAAATGATCTATATTTGCATTGCTTAAACCTGGATTTACGGAAAAGCGAGCTTCAGTTTGATCACTCTATCAGTGGTTTCCCCTTTCCTGGTTAGAAGATACCCTCTTCTATGCCATCACTGGAGGGAGCAGCCATAGCCGCAGTAATGTTACTGCTCCCCTATAATCTGCGTCTGCTGCTTTATAACTGATGCCCTCCTCCCTTACGCCCTCCTCCCCCCGCTTGGAGGTCTGTAGGTGACTCACTTCTTTTCCTCCCACAGAGTAGTCACAGTAGGCCCAATAGCTAGTCTTGTCTCCTGCACAATGTGCATGTGACCCCCAGAATGCTTGTGCGCTGACTAAAGACAAGCTGGACTCATTGTGCTATAATGGACATAAGAGTGGGATGTGCAACACTTCAAGTGAGATGCTCACTGCTCCAGGTGCATGTAGTACGCATGTATGCAGTATTAATATAGCACAAACCTCGCCAAAAGGCAACCAAGTGCATACAGCCAAGGGACAACATATTTTTCTTGAGACTTCCCTTATCGTGACTCAGAACCCCTCCACGCATTTAACAATGGTTATAAGTAGCATACAACACTCTGCTCATCTGTGTATGTGTATATATATAAAATATATACACACGTACATAGAAAGTTACAATCGCTACTTTGCAGTGGTAAATGTGTGTGGCGGTGTTGTTTTCTGTGTTACCACCCAACAAGGGCTGCATTCTGCAGCTGTGGTGGAGCCTAGGGGCAGGACAAATGGAACCGGGCATTGGCTCCTCTGGCCACCCATTGGAGAAGCCAATGACAACTACCATTTAAATGTATTTAATAAAGAGAATGGATCGAGGAATGCACTCCTGAATATGACAGCAATTAGAATTGAAAGGCCAGACATATGGATGCGATTGACCATTCCTTCTATAAACATGACAATGTTTTGGCTAAGGGAGTGAGTAAGGAGAGCGTAATAATTTGATACACTTTTCAGGTTTCTCATTCCTTTCGTGCAACAAAATAGAAGGACTTTGGAAATAAAACACTTAAAAAAAGAACCTAAACACAGAATTAAATACAAGGAGGAAGGGGAGAACGAATGTAAGAGACAATTCCTAGTCTATAGGCACAGTGCAAAAGGTAGGAGCATAGATCCAGTACACCCCCTAATGATTAGAATGAGAGGAACTATGTACATTAAAATTCCCCTGCTTGCCTGGGTAATCGACGCATCGGGTTGACCCCGCTGAGGTCATCGGGTAAGGCATTTGATGTGGGTGGGCCAAATGCCATTAACATGTCACTGCAAGATGCCATATTCTTTTAAAAGGTATAGACAGTTGTGTATTCAGTTCTATGTTGAATGCATAGCTGCTGTATAGTGAATTCAGTGTCTTGATACAGTAACGTCTGTATTCCAAAGTATGTTTATATTTCGCTCTCAAGGCTTCCAACATGTATGTGACTTCTGCGGACAGTAAGAGGGTGAATGAACGTGTAATGCCGACTGCATGGTTGTCATCGTCATCACTAAATCAGTGTGTAGTGTCGGGACACAAATGCATTATCTACTAATTGTCAGCAAGTGTGTCTCTGGATCACCTCAACATCTCTGGTCCAACAAACTTGGGTGTGCAACACAATCAGGAGATAAACAATGGATGCTCCCCAGCATGTTCATTCGCCCCTTGCCTGGTGAAGGCCTCTGAGGGCTTACCTGGGATTAAAAACATGGCACATGCAAATGAAAGGATGTTTGTGGTTACATATGGCTTTTCCAAGGACAAATAGGTTTGCTGCCGGAGAAGGTTACAGTTATGTACAGGTACAAACGGAATACAGGAAGAGTTGATGGTTTCGATGAACAATAACTTTAAACTGAGTACAGTTCTGACTCCCGTGAAAGAATGGAGAATGTCATGAGAGTAGTGAGCCCGTAAAAACAAGTGTTCCACACCAGTGCCCCTTTCCTAAGCTACTATCCACAGTATACATGGCTGCTGCACAGAGTCGTTCAATACTTGACCTACATTGAGACAGAAAGCTGTATCAGTTTTGTACTAGTTCTAAAGATGTTTTTGAGTGTTAGGATAGTAAATTGGAGCATCCTATGTATCTATTTGGGATGGTACTGCCGTCCCCATTTTCTCTGGTTCTATAATGTGCTGAAAGGTTGCTGCACCGGCTGAGGTGGAATAAATCAATCAGCATTTGTAGAGCGCAACACTGTCTCCCCAGGGTGTATCTGGGCAATGTGTCTCTGTTGAGCAGCCAGGTCTCGAGTTTCTTTCTGAAGTCTGCCAGCGAGGGGCATATAGGGAGCTGGAGGGTAAGGTTGTTCCAGGTCTTGGCAGCGATGTTGGAGATGGAGCGGCAACCTCTGCAGCTGGGACAGATACGGTGTGTGTGCGAGGGCGAGTGAAGAGGAGCGCAGGTGTCTAGAGGGTTGGTGGAAGTTCAGTCAATGGTTGATGTAGGCTGGCTCTAGGTAGTGGCTGCTTTGTAGGCGTGTGTGAGGGTCTTGAACTGGCATCTCTACTGGATGGGGAGCCAGTGGAGGTCCCTCAAGTGGGGGTGATGTGGGTTCATTGGGGAAGGTCTAGGATGAGGTTAGCTGTGGCATTCTGTATGGTCTGGAATCTTCTGAGAAGCTGGATGGAGATGCCGATGTAGAAGGCGTTGCCGTAGTTGAGGTGGCTGATGAAGAGAGCCTGAGTGTCGGTCTTTCTGATGTTGTTGAGATCCATCTGAAGAATCTGCTCAGCCTGGAAGACATCGAGAATTTGCATTGGGATATGCCACACTGGTGGGGCCGCTCACTAGCTCAGCGCCTCAGCACATTGCCCCATCTGTGCTCCTGCTAGCCGTGTATAAGGGTAGAGTACCGCCACCAGTACCTCGGAGCAGTTTAATTGGAGTACAGAACTCTCAAAACACTCTGCCCCGAAGAACCTCTGAGTTGTTACAGCACTGCGTAGCATCCACCAAAGTGCTCTGAGGTACGCAGCCTGTTGTAACACATTATCATGTACATACTAATCGTATGTAAATACTGATGTAGTTGGCTGATTCGGCGCTGCTAGGAATCCCATTGTGATCTTTGTATTAGGCAAGGCAGCTAATGAAGCCGCTATATAGTTCATAATTAAACAGCAGGGGGTGGTGATGGACAGAGTTTCTGAATTAAGCAGAATACTCTCACCCAGTCAAGAGATCAGGGCTTAATCCAACACCGTTTTTTAGCTCACTGCACCATCCCAGCTACAGAACCTGGCTATATGCAAATTAGTCTGTCCCTGGCCCAGTGCATCATGGGAACAGGGCAAACCAAACTACCAAGCCAATTCTTTCACTGGGAAGGAAACAAGCTACCGGGGACCGGTTTCTGGCATTTCAGCCGTCTTCGGCCCGGCTTGCTTGAATCCTGATGGTGCAATGAGCAAGGGACTCACGTCTGAGTATACCCTTCCACGCTTATGGTGGTGCTTAATTCAGAAACTCTGTCCATCACCACCCCCTGTTGTTTAATTATTTTGTCCACCATAAGCGTGGAAGGGTATACTCAGACGTGAGTCCCTTGCTCATTGCACCATCAGGATTCAAGCAAGCCGGGCCGAAGACGGCTGAAATGCCAGAAACCGGTCCCCAGTAGCTTGTTTCCTTCCCAGTGAAAGAATTGGCTTGGTAGTTTGGTTTGCCCTGTTCCCATGATACACTGGGCCAGGGACAGACTAATTTGCATATAGCCAGGTTCTGAGCTGGGATGGTGCAGTGAGCTAAAAAACGGTGTTGGATTAAGCCCTGATCTCTTGACTGGGTGAGAGTATTCTGCTTAATTCAGAAACTCTGTCCATCACCACCCCCTGTTGTTTAGCTATATAGTTCATAGGCATTCTAATGAAATTAATTCAATTTCTAATTAAAAATATCAATGATAAAATGAATCAATACGTAGGCCTCCACTCCATTGACAAGGCTGAAATGCTTAACAGAAAATAAAGCTGCATATATTATTAGAACATTAATCAACATTCGTTTTGTAACAAGTGTGTGTGCAAAAGAAGGGACAAGGCCTAAGCTGACCACACCAAGGGCCAGATTAGGATTGCGGTTTTTCCGCATCCTCCGGGCCGGCGGAAGCCACCGCCGGCCAGGAGAATGCGGAAAAGCCGCAGCGGACCCTACAAAGACCCACCGCCACATTAGGATGGCTGGTGGGTCCTGGTTTCCGTCTGCAGCTTTTCCGCCGCAGTTGGCTTACAACCGCGGCGGAAAAGCTCTAATATGGTGACGGTGTCTCTCAGACACCGTCAGCCATATTAGGATGGGGCTCTAATATGGTGACGGTGTCTCTCAGACACCGTCAGCCATATTAGGATGGGCTGTCAAAAATGCTTTTCCGCGGCGGGTTTTCCGCCGTGGAAAAGCATGTGTGACTTCACTGCGGGGGCCCGTTGTGGGCCCCCTGGGTGAAGGGGAGGTGTGGGGTGCACATGGGGGGTACCTATGGTACCCCCCTGCATTTGTATGCAGAAATCGGCAGGCACCGCCTGCCGCTTTCTGCATACAAATGCAAAGTATGCATTTTTACCATTGCGGCAGATGCAGCTTGAAGCCGCACCCGCCGCAATGGTAAAAATAGAGGATGTGACCGTCACATCCTAATTGCACAGGAGGGAACTCCGCAGGCCATGCGGAGGCTCCCTCCTACTTTATGGTGGCGGACGGACTCAGGTCCGTCCGCCATCATAATGGGCCCCCAAGTGCGAAGTTTAACAAGAGCCTACATGAGGTCAACCGACCTCCATCACAACCTATAAAAGTAAACCTTTTCATTCAGTGTTTTCTACTAGGCATTTCCCTCTGCTACACACTTCTATTTTAGTATGTGACCTCACACACACAAACAGCAGCGTGCCCACCCGCATTGACATCCCCGCACTGGAATTTGCAAGAACAGCTAACCTGCGCTCGGCCATTGAAACGTCTGACCACACACTTCCGGCCCACAGCTCTCTAATTGTGCGAGTTAAGCCGCCACGCCAAGCACACTGCTTTCAGGATCAGCACAAACCCGTGCAGCAGAAAACCTTCCCCACTGCACTTTCAAAGCAGCGCCTCGCGCTCTCACATCAAACCTTTCATCCCATTCAGGGTCCGAGGCACGAGCGCGGCCTCGCGCGAATACATGCTTTGTGTGTGTGTGTGTGAGCCTGTGGCTGTCCTGGCACAAGTGATGAGACGTCCACTTATGCCTCTGCACGTGCAGACGAGCATGCGGCAGATAAAAATGTCAACATGTTGGTGTGGCCTTTCTATTGTGCCAACCAGGCCTTCCTTCACACAGGCATTGGATGTAGGCTATGAGTCAGGTGAAAAAGCTGAAGGGCAACACTCTTTGTTATGTTTAAGGGTCTGCTTTATTTCTGTCCTCCAGCTAATGTATACCATACAGTACTGAATGGTCACCATCTCTCTAGGGCAGGGTTCTCCGGAGTCTGTCCTGAAGGGGTCAGGTCCATGCCAGATTTGAAGCACATCCCCATTTAGATAAATGTAGTTATCTTAAAAATCTGGCATGCAGGACCGACTCTGGGGAACCCTGCTCTAGTGCCTTGACACAACTGATCTTTCTTGGATGCTTGCATGCAAATTATGTGGGAATATTGCAATACCCGCCTGAGCCTATGGAGTCAACAAACACCTGCCCAGTCGCTCTGACATATGGTTTTATTTAAGCGCTCTTAAATGAAATATACTCATGTATGCGACTTGTGATGTGAAGTTTCTATATGTGCCATTTGTAAACTTTTTCTGATAATCTACTTCTTTCTGAATTTGATTGCCTCTAATTTACCAAGTCTCCTAACCCAGAGTTGTCAAACATACATGATTTCTACCTGTACCAGTTGCTGTCGCCTGGCTTTCTTGCCTAATAGCAAACCTACTTTTCCGCTTTGTTCACTGAGTGAACCTTGTGTGTATTCATATATTCTGGTTGAATTTGTTTTTATTGGGTTAAGATGAAAGGAAAGTAGCTTTTAAGTGTGTTTTATATTGATTACCGTTCAGAAAAAGGCAGTTGATTTGCTTCTTATCTTGGGGTAGGGACTTGTTGGCCTCCTTCTTGTTAAAGTGTATCCACAATTTTGTGTTTTCTGTTTACAGAGTGAGAGTGGTGTTGCTTTGCTTCTCACACATGCACAAATATTATCTGAAAGCCGAGCATCTCTGCAGTCTGGCAGTACAGGAATAGGTCTGATCCATGCCTGCTTTTCAGAATAGCCACTGACTATGTATATAAGCTCCATTTTGTTCTATACATTTATTGTATGTGAAATGTTTGAAAATGTGGCCTGGACCCTGCACTCCTGGACTACACTTGACAGACATGTAGCCTTCACAAATATGAGTGAGCAGTACAAATGACTTGGTTGTCACAGAATAACTCCTGTCGTTTACGCTTCCAGTTTGCAGGCGAAGGAAAAACCAAATATGTTTGCACAGATAGGAACATTTTCATTTTTCTGATTTGAAAGTATCTTAATTATTGGTGTAGAAAATTCCACATAAGCAATTCCAATACAACAGGCAGTAAAAATAGTTGTTTGTTTTTTCATATTAGTCATACAATATTTACATTTCTCGTCATGTTCAGCTGCTTTAAAAAATACTTCATTTGAATATGTATTCGCCAGGCTACGCATGGCCTCCTCCTCATAGGATTGCGTGTTGTTAAGATCCTGGTGTACTAGCTATTGTATGTTGTCGTGATTTGGCTATTAAGTCATGTGTGTTAACTTTCCAAAGCTGCAGTCTGCGTTTCCTTCTTCCACCATTTTAAGACTTGTCCATCATATCGCAGGCCAAGGAAGATGCAAAAATTGGAACCTGAACAGCGCATGCTCACATCTCTTGGTGTTGTCGATATCAAGCATGCACTGTTGTTGTACCATTTGTATTTATCTTCTCTGACAAGGGAAGCACAACTCTCAACTATCCCACGTCCATGTGTGAGTAGCTCCATGAGGCCATGGAAATAGTACTTGTAGTTCTGATAAACAGCACTACAATCCCCAAAAGGCAAAGAAAAAACTTGGTCTGGATGCGTAGGCCTGGGAAAGTTGAGCACTCTGGAGAGGCCTCCATGTGTGAAGAGAGCAACATGAACTTCTCACAGGAGTGGATTACTGTGGACAATCCATATTTCCCAATACTCACTTGGTTAGAAGATGGTCTGTTTGTTAGGGCGGAGCTGCCAGCTTGTAGTTAAGATTCAAAGGAGGGAGAAATGCAGCAGCAGCAAAGCAGATCACCGAGTCTAAAGCTTACCCACATCAGTACAATCTCCAGCAACCTTCCTAGACTCACACCTAATGCATTTTTCCTGGGCACCAAAAAAAGTGTAGAGGGGCCGAGTTTTTCTCAGGAGTCCTCTGCAGGTGTTTTCGAATTCCGGTGTTGTCAAGCCTTTATCCCACCAAATCACCCTTACGTCCACCACACTATGCTTCATGTCTCTTTAGCGCACTCATCCACACCCTATTTCATCCCTGCATTCTCCTTTTGGCACAGTTGTCTTATCTTTTTTCGCCTTCTTCTTTCTTCCTTTTCTACTTTTCAATTTCTTGCCCAGAGTCGAAGTATGATGATGAAAAATAAGTCTGTGTCCCAAAAATGAGTTCCGGGGAAAATCAATAGCAACCACTGGCTCAAATTAAAGCACTGAAATGTATCCTACCTGAAAAATGTTTGCCCCATAACCTATTGAGGAACAGTCGTGGGACGATCCGAGGCTTGCCACCACCTTGCTCGGTGGCCAAACCCACCGTTCCTGTCCACACTGACCTTGAGTCAATATCAAGGGGACTAGTTCCAGAATGACAGGATAGACCACTCCACACCTTCTCCAGGGGGCATCCCGTAGGAAGGTACAATGAAACCACCAACAGAAAATCAACACTGTAGAATATAGTATAATACCTTAAAAACTGAGTGAACAAGCCCGCCAACAAAATCAAAAATAAAATACTCTAGCATCGAAGAAAATGACCATAGTCCTGCCATCACACTAGACAAACCATCAGCCAATCTCAGCTTAAAGGAGATTGTTTTTGCCACCACAAACCCTATTAGTGAGCACAGGGTGGATGGCGAAAACAGCCAGTTGTATGCTCTGCGCAGGGGCTGTGGACGCAAGTAGGCTTGCCACGAATGTTTTGATTTACTAAGGCCCATAAGTGAGGTACATTTTGCTCCATATCCTCTCGTCAATGAGCTTTTCAGTGGAGGATCCCCTATCAGTAAGTTCTGTATTACCTAAGCAAAGAAATGCCCATTGGGCCTGCCTTTCTTGCACTTTAATACAAACAGTTAGCTCTAGCCCAATATGGCCCCCGCACATGTATTGTGCAATAAGTGCGTCGCGTGATGTCTCGTGCCACCGCATACTATAAACATAGTGCACCGTGGGCCTGTCCCTGCCAGACCCTTGATCACTGCCAGCTGCCACACTAGTCATGAGGCACCACATGCACCAGGCGTGCAGCACGCGTGTTTTACTGGGATCTCGGGGTACACACCACCTCCCTGCACAGCAAGGCCTCTTCTCTCTTACCATCCGATCGAAGGCTCCTCCCAGACACCCAAGCAACACTGCCCCATTCTTCCTTTCGGGAACAACGGAGGCTTCTTTATTCTCTGGATTTATAAATGGAGCCTGTGATGTCAGCTCGTGACCCCCCAGTTCTAATGAGTCTGATGAGTGAACCAGGCCCAGCCCCGCATGATGCGTGACTACGGGATCACCCGGGAGCTGCCTTCAGCTCTCCCTGCCAGAGAAGATGGATGGGTGGGGGCAGGGAGCGCGCAGGCCAACTGCCAGCCCTTCCGCCTGGCACCTTCCAAAGACAGCCACTGAGTAAATATTTAGTCAGCAGTCTCCAGCCGAGATTTAAATCTCGAACTTCATTTCAAATACACCTCGAGATGATTCCATTGGTGGAAAAGGACTACGTAGCTTGCATCTTCCGCTGCAAGCAGTGGGACTTTTAAGGGGGCTAGGCTGCTTGTAGAGAAGGGAGGTATATGTGTTCACTTTTTATTTATTCATCGAGTAGTTTTCTACAGCACTTCGATTCGCTCTCTTGTCACTTTCGAGTTTACACACAAGCAAGGGAGTGGTTAGATACCCTTACTGCTCGTCGGGGCACACGTCCTGTAAAAAGAAGTGGGGGAACTGACCAAGTAAGACAATATGCAAATGACCTCATGAAGTCACGAGGGAGCGCTATGAAAGAAAGAAAATAGTGCTTTTTAAATTATTTGTGTAAATACTTGGACAGACTAACCCATCTGATCGTCTTACAGTGTCCGTTATATACAGGGACAGAACAAAGGCAAAAGCATGCCTCTCTCAAGTACCTGTGAAGAGAAGGCAAGCAGTCTGCCTTTGTTTCTCTCTGTGGCATTTACATATAAATGTAAGGTTCCAGGCGGCCCCAGTCAGCATACACAAACAAAAGGAGGCGGGACGACCCCCTAACTTCGACCCAGCTGGAGGTGAAAAAAGGCTCTCTCACTGACTGCACATTCCCGATGTCTGAAAATTACACCCGGACGAGTTCAGCATATTTCTGTGGGGCCCAACTTCTTGGCAGGGGGGATGGTGTCCACCCTGTGAGAAGAGTGGGGGGACGCTGTATACCTGCGTGTACCCCTGACTCAAACCCTGCTGCTCGTTCAAGTGTGTCTAAAAACTCAGTGGAGAATATATATTTTTTTTAAAGAGAGGTTATGTCATGTAGCACACTGAGTGAGGGGCCTTTATTTCCAAGCTGTGTAAGGTTTTGTTCTTTGTAGTAAGGTTAGAATGGAACTATTCAGGCTGTCCTAGATGACTTGATAACTTTTCAATCTCATATTCAAATAAAACACTTCCAGAATTCACATCTTCCTTCCCCGCTTCTCCCGTTTCCAGAATTCACATTTCCCTTCCCCACTTCTCCCTGGCATCGCCCCTCCCTGCTTCCAGAATTCACATCACCTCTCCCTGCTACCAGAATTCACAGCACGCCTTCCCTCTACCAGAATTCCCATTGCTGCTTCCAGAATTCACATCACCCCTCCCCGCTTCCAAACTTCACATTACCCCTCCCCGCTTCCAGACTTCACATTGCCCCTCCCGCTTCCAGAATTCACACCGACCCTTCCCGCTGACAGTATTAACATCACCCCTCCCCGCTTCCAGAATTCACATCACCCCTCCCCGCTTCCAGAATTCAAATTGCCTCTCTCCGCTTCCAGAATTCACAACGACCCTCCCCACTACCAGAATTCACATCGCCCCTCCCCGCTTCCAGAATTCACATAGCCCCTCCCTGCTTCCAGAATTCACATCACCCCTCCCCGCTTCCAGAATTCATATCTCCCCTCCCCGTTTCCAGAATTCATATCACCCCTCCCCGCTTCCAGAATTCACGTTGCCCCTCCCCGCTTCCAGAATTAACACCGACCCTTCCCGCTACCAGTATTCACATCACCCCTCCCTGCTTCCATAATTCACATCACCCCTCCCCGCTTCAAGAATTCAAATCCTCTCCCTCCGCTTCCAGAATTCACAAGGACCCTCCCCACTACCTGAATTCACATCGACCCTCCCTGCTTCCAGAATTCACATCACCCCTCCCCGCTTCCAGAAATCACATCTCCCCTTCCCGCTTCCAGAATTCACGTTGCCCCTCCCCGCTTCCAGAATTAACACTGACCCTTCCCGCTACCAGTATTCACATCACCCTTCCCTGCTTCCATAATTCACATCACCCCTCCCCGCTTCCAGAATTCAAATCGTCTCTCTCCGCTTCCAGAATTCACAACGACCCTCCCCACTACCTGAATTCACATCGCCCCTCCCCGCTTCCAGAATTCACATCACCCCAACCCGCTTCCAGAATTCACATCTCCCCTCCCCGCTTCCAGAATTCACGTTGCCCCTCCCCGCTTCCAGAATTAACACCTACCCTTCCCGTTACCAGTATTCACATCACCCCTCCCTGCTTCCATAATTCACATCACCCCCCCGCTTCCAGAATTCAAATCGTCTCTCTCCGCTTCCAGAATTCATAACGACCCTCCCCACTACACCTGAATTCACATTCCCCCTCCCCACTTCCAGAATTCACATCTCCCCTCCCCGCTTCCTGAATTCACGTTGGCCCTCCCCGCTTCCAGAATTAACACTGACTCTTCCCGCTACCAGTATTCACATCACACCTCCCTGCTTCCATAATTCACATCACCCCCCGCTTCCAGAATTCAAATCGTCTCTCTCCGCTTCCAGAATTCACAACGACCCTCCCCACTACCTGAATTCAGATCGCCCCTCCCCGCTTCCAGAATTCACATCACCCCTCCCCGCTTCCAGAATTCACATCTCCCCTCCCCGCTTCCTGAATTCACGTTGCCCCTCCCCGCTTCCAGAATTAACACCGACCCTTCCCGCTACCAGTATTCACATCACCCCTCCCTGCTTCCATAATTCACATCACCCCCCCCCGCTTCCAGAATTCAAATAGTCTCTCTCCGCTTCTAGAATTCACAACGACCCTCCCCACTACCTGAATTCACATCGCCCCTCCCCGCTTCCAGAATTCACATCACCTCTCCCCGCTTCCAGAATTCACATCTCCCCTCCCCGCTTCCATAATTCACATCGGCCCTCCCCGCTTCCAGAACTCACAATTCGCTTCCAGAATTCACACCGACCAGACCTGCTTCCAGAATCAGCATTACCCTCCCTGCTTCTAGAATTGGTACCACCCCTCTCTGCTCCCAGAATTAGCATCGCCCCTTCCTCTATTCCAGAATTACCTTCACCCCTCAGCCGTGTACTACATAAACCATGTGTACTACTGGCTCTCGCAGCCTTATTTATTAAAGCGTTTCTCGGGCTCAAGACACTCTTAGGCGTGTCTCGAGCAAACAATGATGACACTGATTGCCCCACGCTTTTGCCAGGCATAAGGCAGTGTTTAGACTGTCTTAAGTCATAAAAGTCTAGAGCCTCCACTTTTCACAACTGCAGTCTTGGGGTGGAAACCTCACATTACAAACCACATGCCTGCATTGACTTGGGCCAGGGCTGGTCGGCACCCATCCTTCCATATCCTGTAGGAGGCTCTCCGTGAAAAACCACAACCACAGACCCAAGGGCTGCCAGAGAGCTCTAACTGGCCACGGAAGTGCTGAAAGCGTGCTGCATGAAAACTACATAACACCAGCACACGAACAAAACAGGGGAGGGCAATCTTCCAATGTTTCAGTTGTAATTATGAGGAGCTCTTCAGAGTAGACAATTCTTTTAACTAGGTTTGAGTTAAAGTTTTATAAATCCAACATTGTTTACATGTTCAACAATTATGTAGAGTCATTGTTTTCTCTTTATTGAACCCGTCACCCAAGTTTTCAAATTGCTTTGCACTTCTTTGATAGGGAAAGTGTGATTATGCTGACTCAGGGACAGCCTGACAGCATGCCCAGCATACTTCAGATTCCTGTTTACTGGTACACTTTGTAACTGTCTGCCAACAGGAGGCATGCACGTAATGCCAAGGACAGGGCATGGACGCAACATCAGCAGCTCGCTAGCTCAGAACGCGCTCTTCTCTAACCAGGCCACAAGTGCATTCTGGGGAAAGCTTTAGAGTAGTTCAACTGTTGTGGTTGGCAGATACATTAGGTAGCTAAGTGGCTGTTTTGTTGTTAGCAGATCATTGTATAATAGTAGGTAAGTGGCGTCCACACTGTAGCCTTATAGTCCGCTGCAGAGGGCTATACCGGTTGTTAAAGGCCCTGAACCCGATTTATATTCAAGCCGCGATTGAGGGCCTTTAACAACAGGTATAGCCCGAGGCAAAGGCCTACAAGGCTGTCAGAATATTCCACCCACTGAGGGTAGAATGTTCTAAATTAAAAAGAGAGAAGCATGAAGACAAACATTGGAATGTTGGATTTCCGGGCTTCTACTAGTCATTATAAGCCTGGAGCTTCGTCATTGTTTTCAATGGAGCTCTCAACCTTCCAATGTTCTAATAGATGTTATATGTCCATTATTGGTTGTAATATTCTTTATTGGACCGAGTAAGGTCCTCATTCTACCTTGCGGACAAATTCCTCGCTGCAGATTATAATACGATGCTGTGTTTAAAATAATAGGTGCGCAATTACCTCACCATTCCGAGTTTCAGACTTTGAAATCGGGTTAATAATAAACAGATTGTACAAGTATTCCTCATTCTAATAAGTGAGAACATTACATTTCCTGGTATTTACAACAAGAATTTCTGCCATGTTTGACAAGGAAAGATTGTGCAAGCAAACACCCACGGTGTGCAGTTTGCACCCAACTTGGAATTTAAATTTCGGATCAAACAAAAGTCTATGCATGAATTGGTATTAGCTGGAGATTTGAAATGCGTGCCTAAATTGGAAATAAGATAGTATAATACATGAGATGGAAGTATCAGTCAGGCCTCAATGCAACGTGGACCTTACTATTTGAGGTATCGTTGCAACCCTCCGTTAAATGCCAGCAGGTCAACACCCTCTCGAGATGCTCTTGAATCGTGGGGACCGCCCTGCATGCTTTCCTCTCACTCAGAAGCTTCTGCAGGGCAGCACCTCACATTGTGATAGTCCTACCCCCTCACTGACCCACCTCTGCAGCAGTGTCCACTCCACTTGTACTCCAGATAACGGATGCTATTGTCCCACTCCCAAGCTGTTCCTTTCCTCAGCTTTCCCTGTCCCTCTTTGTTGTACTCTTGCATTCAAATCCTCGGATACCTGTGTGCCAAACAGGGCCGGACTGGGAACCAAAAACCGGCCCTGGCAAAGTGCTTGGCCAGCCTCCGGGGGTGGGGGGGTTAGGTTTAGGGTTTAGAGGTGCCGCTGAGCTCTTTGCCGGGGCCAGTTTTCGGCCGATTTTGTTACAGGGCCGATTTTGCTGCAAAAACGGCCCAGTAACAAAACGGCCGCCAGGGGCCCAAAACCGTCCCCCACCCTTGCGGCCCACCGGGGGATTGTCCGGTGCCCGCAGCAGCCAGTCCGGCCCTGGTGCCAAAGAGATGCCTCTGCTCCCTTCCGTGAGCTGGCACATGTGGACATCCCTGCTTGCTGAGACGCGCCTTCTCCTGTGACACCCACCTCCTGGTGCTGCTCCCGCCTGTGCTGTGCTCTCTGGGCTTCACCTACTACCTTCTCCTACCATTCTACAATCTCAAGGTATGTTGACATCTTGTGCCTTGATCTCCATGGACGTCATGTAGTGGTCGCCAGGGGTCACAGCAGAAACCAACAGCTTGCCCCTTGTGACCCCTGGCATGCCTATGCGACCCTTGACCTCAGAGGGGGCAAACTCAGTGCCAGGAGCACAGAGCTCGTCATTAAAGAGGTCAGTTGGGGTTCCACTTGCGTTGGTTTCTCTCAGTTTTTAATTACACTAAGAGTGAATAATGAAAAAATGTTCACAATTAGTGTAATAAAATATGGAGTATAGTTAGCTGGAGTATGACATTCCCTGGCAGTAGAGGTAAGTAAGAAATAAATGCTTTGAAATGTATAAAAATTCAAAAGGAAGGAGGATCAAGGCTAAAGATCCTGCACCAGTCAAAATGCCCCATCTAGGCAAAGTCTATTGTTTCGTTGATTGGTGCAAAAAGGCCTGGAACATGACCTCCATATGTCCCAAACAAGTGGCACAGACCCCACTTAAATTAAGCAGAAGGTCGCCCAGCACTCAAATATATAAATTGTGTGTAGATGGAACTGATTTATTGTCCACAATTGCAAAAAATCAAGTAAGCAATACATCAAGATGTTCCCAAACAAGAGAAAGGAAACCACTAATAAATGTTGATTGTAGATACGAAAGTTCTTTATTCTTTTTTCAATTCTTAATATTCAAGATCACTGTTGCGTTTCGTCCTCATACAGACTTCTTCAGGGCTCTGCTGTCATCGAGAACTTTACTTGACATGAACTTTTTGTGTGTGTGCTCAAATCAATTGGTATAGCAAGACAGTATAAAACGAAAAACCCCAGTGTGTATATAGATGTTGTTCGAAGAGATCTTATTTATACTTGAATTTCTATTATTAAAGTAGATATGTGATATGTATCTCCTGTGCGTCCAAGGTATCGTCTGGTTTAGCATCCTTGAAATTATGTTGTGTGCGACCTTGCGGGTGAGTGTGAGTTTATGTAAGAGAGTGTCTAATTGTGAATATGTGTGTATGTGTAAGCGTGTGTGTGAATGAAATTGAAGGTCAAAGGGCATGTGATGTCACTTCTCCTACCCCTGGCATTTTGGTGAATTGACTTTCATGTTTATCTTACTGTTAGTACAGATGCTGTCCCTACAGTGATGCACTATAACGCTCACTTGTTTTTATTTACCCCTTGGGTCCATGAATGTGTCGCTTTATAAGGCTGTAAATGACATTTGTTGCTAATCCCTAGTTGAAGGGCACTCAGTTCATCCATTTAGTTGGTGGTGCAGGGAGTCGAACTACGGAGTTATTGCGGGGGTTCCAAGTAGCCTAATGGTGCCAAGGAAAATGGCCCCTTGTCCATCCATTGGGTAGTAAAAGACAGCTGGAAGGCGGCAGTCGTGAAAGCTCTACTAAAGAAACCCTCCCTCGATCCCGAAAACCTGGCTAACTATAGGCCCATTTCCCTACTCCCAGGAATCAGCAAGATTGCTGAAAAACTGGTTAATAAAAAACTCTCCCAGTTCCTGGAGGTCAACAACAAACTAAAAAGTTCCCAGACGGGCTTTCGTCCAGGGCAGGGCACGGACATCGCCCTACTGGCAGCGGTAGAGGAGGCCAGAGCTCTATTGGACGGAGGAGGATCAGTGGCAGTGATCCTCCTCGACCTAAGTGCGGCCTTCGATACCGTCAACCACCAACTTCTCATCAAAAGACTCAAGAGAGTTGGTGTAGAGGGCTCCGCCCTATCCTGGCTTTCATCCTTTCTGGCTCAACGGACCTATCAGATCTGGGAGAATAACGCCTGCTCCTCCGAAACTCCCCTCCAATGTGGCGTGCCTCAGGGCTCCTCCCTGAGCCCCACATTATTTAATATCTATATGTCCACATTGGAGGAGGTCATCATCCCGTTCGGAGTGAGCGTCGTCAGCTACGCTGACGATACACAACTAGTTGTATCACTATCTCACCCCAGACAACAACCAGCAGATTTATTTAACTGCCTTGCGCAGGTCCAATGCTGGATGAACAACTCAGCCCTAAAATTAAACGGTTCGAAAACTGAGGTTCTGCTCCTCGGCCCGAAAGGACTCACACTCTCCCCGAACATCAGGCCAGCCTGTCTGGGCCCCCCCCCCCCCTGAACCTAAAGAAGAAGTAAAAAGTCTGGGTGTGTGGCTCGACACCGACCTCTCGTTTACCGTGCAGGCAAAGAAAGTAGCCGGGACTTGCTTCGGGCTCCTGAAATCGTTAAGGAAAGTCCTGCCCCTCTTGCCCTCCAACTCCCAAAAGCTGCTAATTCAAGGCCTAATACTCTCGAGGCTTGATTATAGCAATGTGATCTACCTGGGCGCCCCCAAAGCGACGCTGAACAAGCTTCAGAGAATTCAGAACATTGCGGCCCGGATTCTCACAAAGACCCCTGCCAGAGCTTCGGCCAAACCTGCCCTAAAACTCCTCCACTGGCTTCCTATAAGGGAGCGGGTCAAATTCAAGGCCCTGTGTCTAGCTCACAAACTACTACAAAATCAAGGCCCCCCTGTTCTTAGGAAACTCATCACTTCCTACAAATCCTCAAGACCCCTCCGCTCGGACACGGAAAACTTCATCGCTATCCCCAGATTCAAGAAAGCCCGCTCAGGAGGAAGATGTTTCTCAGTCCATACTGCACGTCTCTGGAACTCACTCCCCCGCAACATGCGACTCGAACCACAATACCTTCGCTTCAGGAAGCGGCTCAAAACTCACCTTTTTCCGCAATGAACCATGCTCGTCCGTTACCCTGATCTTCTGTGCCCCCTCCCCCCCCCCTCTTCTTCTCCCTTGTCCCACTGAATTTAGGAGATAGGATCTTTTAGCGCTGGGATACCTCCGGGTGACTACGCGCTCTACAAAAATAAATAATAATAATAATAATAATAATATTAAATGGAGTGCAGTGGGCGCCCTGCACACCTGGGCGGGGGGGGGGGGCACTGCATCTTCTGCATCACTGACGGCCGTGCCATGACAGATACCAACAGTGAGCCTCAAAAGTCGTGCCCTTTCTTACTCATTTGTTATTGACTTTTATTTGGAGCCCTGCATTGCCGTTCAGTTACTTGAACACTAATGAGGAGTTTAACGTCCAAAGGGTGACAGGCGAGCCTCTCCTGACGCCCTTACATCGCGTGCTCCCGTTTCCTGATCGCCAGTTGTAAGCGATCCCATGTTCCAAATATTCAAGCTTCCCGCCTGTTTGTGCCCCCTGGGACTAGCCTGAATGTCCATGCTTCCCTGAAACTAGAAGAGAAGGCCTAAAAATATCCCCAAATATACTGGGAGAGGATGATTTACGATTCGAACTTCAGGCGTCGAATATTTAGGAAAAGTGTTTGTGAGCTCTGCTGTACAATTGGAGAGAGTGAAACGACGTGCCGCCAGTGCGCATGCGCACCGCAGACTGAGAGATTAAACGGACCGGAACAGGTCAGCTTTGAGGCTTTTCTGGAACGCATTTCATGCCACACGCAACTGAAAATGTATCCTGGCAGCATAAATTATGGTGCATGACCACAGAGATGGGATGCCTCCCCTTTGACCCGTAGGCGTACGGAGTCCTTCTTTGCCGACCTGTGCAGTAACATTAATCAGCCGCCTTCTGTTTTGTGTAACCATTTTTACAAAGTAACAATGTGCTTACATTAAAAACTATCAATTTTGCTAGTACAATCTTGGGCGCAAAAAAAATAAGAATAATAATCTCCTTTTTAGGAGTCTGTAGGGAAAATTGAAGTGGGGGTAAATATAGATACTTAGTTACTAAAGGCAGGGTGTTAAGTGGAAATTAAAAAAACGTGGTTCTCTCCAAGGGGCGTGCAGATGCAATTAAGGGCGTGGTTTAAAACACATAAGCTAAAAATGTCTGGCATAGTGTTTTGCCAGACTGTTACTTTGCTGCTTTTGCCATTGCATCCAGATATAAAATAAAAGTAACACTACCTTTACAACAAGCCAGAACTATTGGTTTTGTCAATGGTTGTTAGTTGACTAAGATAGCAAAGCAACAACTATGGCTTTGTTGTATAGAACATTGAAAATGCTTCAGTTTTGAAATGATGAGACGGAAAGTACTAGAAGGAGTCTCTTCGAAGTTACCTCACAACAGTGAAGGTTGGCACTGCTGCAGAGATAGGATTTGTTTTTCACCCAGAGGGTGACGTCAAACATGGAGAGCACGATAGGGACCCGTCTCAGCTCCTGTTTAGAACTGCCGGAGCTGATCGATGGCAAGACCCGACCCACTTAAAGCCCTGACTGCAGGTAGCACACGTGCGCTTCCAGGCTCTTAACCCGGGTGTCCATTGGCCGAGCAAAGATGCCATGGTTCATATAACACGAACTTCGGAGGTTGAAGCCCCCCCACACCTCACCCGGTGGTGATTGAACCTGCCGAGGTGTAGTGGACCCCTGAGACCCGCGGCTCCTGCTGCGCTCATGAGTGCTGCGCCTCTGGGGTGTCTGTTGTTTTTGGTGACATGCGCCCCCCCCCACCCACCCCGCTCTCCGCTGCTCCAGAGTGCAGCGTTTTATGGCTGCGCCGTGATTCACTTAGGGAATGGTTGCGCCCCTATACTGTTTATGCCCCTTTAATCGTGCCCACTGAATGTATTAGAACGTTTATTGCAGCGCTCGGGTGGGTGGTCACCAGCTAACATTCACCCGAGGTCTCGTTTTACACGAGACATCCTTTGGCAGGAGGTCAGAAGTTCAAATCTCCGCGTGCAGATGGTTATGAAGAGATGGCGGCTAGGTGAACATTGTTAGAAGACATGTCTGCATGCCTAGCAACACGGGCTAGGCGTGTTCACACACACACAGGCACCGCCTGGCACGGACGCACATGGAGGATACTGGGAAATGATCCATTAAATGCACGAATATTTTATTTATTTTGCATCTTTAACAAGCGCTTTTCACCAATGGGCATTAGTTCCCTGTACAATTGAACAACAGCGTCTGAGGCATTTTATACAAGAATAATATGATAACACCAATAACTACAACATGAGGTTATATAAATCTATACAGGTAAAAAGTTGGTTTTACATTGAGGAATCTTGCTGTAAACTAACAGGAACCCTTGAGTGCATTTATAATATCAGTGAAGCTCGTGTGTTGCCTCGAGCTCAGGTCCACTGTAAAGACACAGTGGTGGCACGGAGCTCACAACATGACAACTGGAGTGTGTTTGTTTAAAGGAGTCCACACATGTTGGGGCTGGGGGACAGCTGAAGAGGGGTCTGTCCGTGAAGGACACGCATTTGTCTAGCTCGATATTCACTCGGGCAACAGGCAAGAACGCGTCGCCCTGACACACTGTGTTTACCTAGGAAAGGGGCAGGTGGGTTGGCACACAGGGGGAGTCGCTGTAAGTTGTGATGCCCTCTTGCCGGTAGATATTTCTGCACGCCAGTTTGACAAATGCCTCCTCTGCAGTCACTGTGCCAAGGCCGAGCAGCTGTGTCTACAGACTTTGTCACAGCCATTTGTGAGGACTCGGCTCACATTTTGAGGACGGCTCCTCGGCAGAAAACCATCTCCGATGTGTGGTCGTGGCCCTCGTGGGCATGCGCCCAACGCCCCAGGGCTTCCTGTGAATTATTGGGAGGAGTAAAACTGCTGTCACACCTTTTGTGTTGCCACAGGGGGATGTCACCTCCCAGAGTTCAGGGCTAGAGCCCTTTTAAGAAATGAGCGAAGTGGGCTGCCTACCTTGCGTTATTGTGTCCCTCTTCAGGTAATATCCCGAGGAATACTGCAAGAAAGAAGTGCAAATCATTTCAAAGTTAGGGAACAACACCCAATCCGTATCTGGATACAAACGTATTGCATGCAAACGCCGTTTGCCCCTGAACCCGGATTAAACGAACAACTTAAAGTGAGAAGATTAGTGTCACAGAAGACATCTTCCCATGTGTATTTTTAAATTTTCAGGGCCTACATACAGAGTAGAGTGTACACGTGTGATTTGTGGGCTTACACCCTTCGAGTCTGATTCAAAGCACCAGGATATGCAGACACCTGCAGCGGAGTAACTTACTCCTGTGGACAGTATGCCGATACCTCAGGTGGTCCATAGTAGTAGGTTTACAGTTGGAGGCGGGAAGGGAGTGTAAATGTAGGAAACATTTGCAAACTCTGAAGTTTGCGGATATTGACAAACATGGAAACACACATGAAACATCTCCTGTTAAAGGCAGGAGTAAGTGCCTTCCTATAATCATAAACAAAAGGGGAATGTCTCCATATCCCATGAGTGTTTGGTGGAAGTGGTTTCTCAATGGGAAACATATTATCCCTGTGGAGAAAAAAGTTAAATAAAAAATGTACAAATGCACATTTCCGCCAGGTGCGTTCCAGTGAGTTGTCGCAATGCTGTCTGTCCGCAAAGGTATTCAAGATAGAATAGGTACACACTTGGCGATGTGTGAGGATGCCTTCCTTTGACTTTTCTACAAAACTGATGTGAATCGGGCCCTCCGGCTTTATATGGTCTGAAGAAAGTGTAAGCCACAGAGAAAGTCTAACAGAGGAAGGTTTGTGAACAATGTGACAGGGTTTCCTTCCTGCCCCAGAGCGTGGAGCGGTGTGATTCTAAACCTTGAGAGCAGGGGAGGCTGGCGGCTTCCTCACAACACTGCCAAGCAAAACATCTGAGGCAGGAACATCCGAGAGCAGAGGACGGCCTGGGACCAGGGTTCGATTCCCGGCGCGGCAGGTTTCTGGACCAGGGTCAGCGGACTCGATAATTCTCTCGCCTCGGTGCCCACTCTGATCAGCGATCACACTCGGCAACTCTGGGCATTAGCTTGCCTCATCTTCACTAACGGCCCCACCAGACCGCCGGGGATGCCTGGTCTCACCCTGGAGATACCCATTAAGGGACCATCTCTCAGGGAAGCCAGGAAGGGTTTCGCAGCGGTCGAAGCGCCTTGGGACCCTACGGGTAAGTAGTGCGCTATATAAATGCCTATACATACATACATACATTTACTCTGTTCCCACTCAGCTTTCAAGCACAAATAAAACCATGGCTGAGCTTGAGGAAAGGCAGAGGCCTGGCTTCTGGGGACCGCCTCCCTTGTAAACCCTTCTTTGGCTGTGTCTTGGGGAGATCTGCAAATGTCTGTCTGCTGTATTCTCAGGACTCTGCACTGGTATTACTACTGTGAGGTACCGAACTATGTAACTTACAAGACTCCCCCTTCTTTTCTTCTAGATGACGGAGGGCCGGCGATGTCAGGTGCACCTCCTCGATGACAGGAAGCTGGAACTTCTTGTTCAGGTAAGGCTGCCTTTACTTTTAGGTTGAGTTGCAATGGTGAAGCTGACCTCCGGAAGGAGTGTGTAACTTGGAATCTGTTGTGGGGTATATAAGATGATAGACATGGAAGAAGTCAGACACCTCTAGCGCTTTCAGGGCATTTTACAGCTTATTCTTATCAATTTCAGACCATTTAAAGCAGGCAAGTACCACAACTCCCAACATGCACAGATCTGTTAAACAAAAGCCCTCCTGGGCATGTGTTGGACACCTGCATTAAGGTCGCCTCTGGCCTCCAAGTGTCCAGTACAGAGAATAAGCAAGTCTTATCTTCCTTCTTATCTCTGCACAAAGCCACACTTTTTCATGGACACCAGACACTGTATTAAGTAGGTTTCCAGACCCAACCCCCTGGCATCCTGGCAGGGGATAGTTGCACCTCTGTCCATACCATGTAGTAGGGGTGTAAATTGTGAACGGTGTCTTAATGTATTACTCGAAGCAGCATACCACATGTTCCAGACATGTACTATGATGCAGTGACAAACATTGTGAAGGCAATTGTGGGATATCATTGTTGACAGTGTATAATAATATTGCATATTCAGAATTATATTTGAACCAACAATTGTAACTCATTTTAACACCGCCACAATAATAGTTTCACTGCTATGTTACCATTGTAAATGTGAAATGGAACATCTTGTCCTTAAAATGTTTTCAAACAGCTAGGACCCCGGTGATCGAGCCTAAGGTGTAAGGTAGTAGCTATTGCATGCATAAAACCCTTGCACGTCAGCTGGTTTGAGGTCTGCCAAGATACCATTTGTTTCCAATTCTGCAAGGTCATGACTTGCCTCATAAATGGTGCTGCCCACAATGCAATTTATTTAAGAGGGTGATTGTTGTTGTTTGCCTCTTGTTAAATACCTCAAGTATCGATAGAGGTGTAACTGCACCGTGAGATAGTAAACATCACCTGGTGTGTCCAGGATAACATCCAGACAGTTTGTGTGTGAAATGAAACTTTTACAGTATTACACAGCTGATGGCTTTCTTTCTCTCTGAATTTCCTCGACCGTGTTTGCAACGAAGCCTCAGAGGAGCTTTAGAGGGTATTGCGTTGTGATGTATTTACATAGCACTTCTTTCCTGTGATGGGGCCTCGTCGTGTCCCTAGAGGACCTTTTCATGACCCCGGGTGGAAGAGTGTGATTTTGTAGTTTAATCTTTAATAGAAAGCATTGGGTGTGAGGATCTGATACCTGACCCAGTCATGTTGCAGAAACCTTTACTCTGTACTTATGCATGAGGAGGTGTGGCAATGTGCACCAGTTGCAAGTGGTGAGAACCTGTCCTATGGGAAGGAGGTGGACCACTGATGGGCAGTTCTGCTAACATCACAGGGTGTTGAGACCAGTGCGCAAGTTGACTGGGGTTGACCGTGTTGAAGGCTTCTGGGAGGTCAAGCAGGATCCGTGTGAAGACCATCATACAGTGAGCGGTGATTCTCTGATCCGCGTCACAGCGGTCTCTGTTCCTTGCTGCCGGCAATACAGAGACTGGAACTTACGAGAATGCTGTGCTGTTTATGGAGGACAGAGAGTAAGATGCCTACAAACGTCCTGCAAGCCCTGCATAGGAATGAGAGGCTCAAAATAGGTCTTTAGTTGTTAAGATATTAAGGACTTGTATTTGGTTTTTTCAGCAGTAGCAGAGTTTTCAATGGTCTCTTACTCAATGAAATGGCCAATCTGCCAGTAGGCTGTATCAAGAAATTGAAATATCTTGTAACGTGGTTGTAACATGCTCTGCACATCTCGCTCTTGCTGTTCTTTCTCCCTTTCTCATATCTCGTTTCCCTTTCTTCCTCTACTACCCTTTAGTTGTTTTGTTTCCTTCATACTCATTTTGTTCCTTTCGAAAGATAAATTCACAAGTAAGTATGTTGGATTTGTTTCTGCGTCCATTGTCAAATACTCTTATGATGAAGGATTACAAAAGGGCAGCATTGATTAGGAATCCCATTGCATATGAATTCAACTCTGATTTAACTCCTCTGCCCTCTAAATTCAATAATCTCAATAGTAACTGGGAGCAAAACAAGTTTGTTTAAGCAATGTAGATTGATGCAATATGTGACAGCCTTCCTAAAGGATGTCAAATAGGATTTTTCAGTTCCATTGCTTAGCATTTTTATGCTGTGTTGATGGTTATGAAGAGAATCCAGGATGTGTTTTGTATCCCTGCGGCTTCGGGTTTGTTAGATGTGAATCACCGTTTCAGGGCGCCAGCGAAAAATATGACCACAAGTAGCAAAGGTAGAATTATATCTGACAGACCGTATTTAAAATGAGTATACATAATCGGTAAAGCACTGATGCACAAGCATAAAAACCTAAATTTTTCTAATGTATGTTCACGAAAGCCGAACTTCCTTTTCACAATGTTTCACAAAGCCCAACAATATATAGAACCTGGCCCAAATCCTTGTTACATGTCATGCAGATTGGTGAGGTTTTTTTTTGCTACAAACCCTAAAGTTTTTTAGGTCTCGCCTGCCAATGCGCTTGCGCATTGAGCTGGAGAGACATATAGGGGCTTATCGAGAGCTTAACCAAACGGGCGATTTGATGCAGTGCACGTGGACAGAAGCACGCGCATTTCCCCACATCAAAGCCATCAGCCTCCCTCCCACAAGCTTCTCCCAGCGTGCGCTCTGCCTCAGGCATTTTTTTCTCCTCCCCTAATTATTCACTGCCACGGCCGGCCGGCCATACTTTCACTTACACGACAGCTAGGCCGTGTCTCGCGTTTCTTTTAACTTGTTTCGTTTTTTTGCCCTTAAACAGTCTACCACAGATCGTCAGTAATTACGTCCTCAATTGATTTGGTTTAGGATTTTCAGTAATTTATCCACTCCTACCTTTTTTGGCGGCAGTGAGAATCCGCGCGTTTTCCATCGCTGTTTGCTCCTGAAAATGTTTATACAGGATTCTGTCGAAGATGTACTCGTATTATTCATTTCACTCAGTTGTACGTGTAGCCTGCTACTGTTTTATTTAGTGAATGAAAGTCTAGGTCAGTAATTACGTCCTCAATTGATTTGGTTTAGGATTTTCAGTAATTTATTCACTCCTACCTTTTTTGGCGGCAGTGAGAATCCACGCGTTTTCCATCGCTGTTTGCGCCGGAAAATGTTTATACAGGATTCTGTGGAAGATGTACTCATATTATTCATTTCACTCAGTTGTACGTGTAGCCTCCTACTGTTTTATTTAGTGAATGAAAGTCTAGGCATACCTGAATGCTATGTATTTTCTCAGAGCAGCCGCTTTTGTTTTTTGGTTTGTCCGATATTCAGTGCTAGGTGCTACAAAAGACGGATTTGATCAATTTAGTATCATATTGCACAAGTACGTTTGAATGATACTTTCTATTTTTGAATGCGTACCTCAGCGCGACGGACTTCCGCCCCGGCCGTTTTCCTTTTGTTTCAGAGTGCAATCTCCGATGGGTGATTAGCTCGCGTTTCTGAAAGAAAATATCAGAGCCGGTTTAGCTGTTGGCCGTGATTTTCTTACTATGCATTCAGTCACGTTTGTGTCCCTTGGCTGGGCTTACCTTATATCTTCATAACTTTGTTTAATTGTCTATTGTATCTGCTTTCCTCGGTTGTTCACGAGTGGGCAAAAAGCATTTTCTCCTGGAGTCGCATATATGTGTCACCGCTTTCAAGTGTATGGGAAATGTAGTTTAGGCATCTCAGCCAATAATGGTTGGCAACAGCATTTGGTTATCGGTGATCCTATACGGTGCATTATGGGAAATGTGGTTTTTACGCTTTTGACAGTTCGGTCATGTTGTTCAATCCTGTCATGACGCTATAAAATTTGAGGATAAGGTATGCCTCTTTTTGAAGCAAATATTACAAGAGACAGGGTTGAACCCATACAAGTCACTGGGACTTGGGTAAATTAACGTTATAGACAGAGTGGTCCCGGACTGGGAAAGGAAAGATCTGTAGTGAATAGTGACACACTTATACATACATACATAAAACCAAAAATTATGTACAGAGTTTTTATTCACAATGTACTGAAGGCCATATTCAATGGCTATACATTAGACCCTGGGACCAGGAGAGCACAAACATTTTTCTGTTGGTAACTTTAAAATAATTGTATAAATTGTCCTTTCCCCTTTTTTTCATTGAAGATTGTAAGATTGTATGTACATTTTCATTTACTTGTTTCATTTCCCTGCCCCCTCCCCCCCCCCCCCTCCCCCTTGTACATGGGCACGCATTCAAAACGTGACCCTGGGACCAGGAGATCACAAAAATGTTTCTGTTGGGAACTTTAAAATAATTGTATAAATTGCTCTTGCCCCTTTTTTTTTCATTGAAGATTGTAAGATTGTATGTACATTTTCATTTACTTGTTTCATTTCCCCGCCCCCTCCCCCGCCTTGTATATGGGCACGCATTCAAAACAAATTCTCTTTTTGAAGCAAGGCTTCCCAGTTTTCTATTTTTCTTTACCTCTCTCCCTCTCTCACTCCACTCCCTCTCCTCCCCCTCCTTCCCTCTCGTCCTCCCTCTCTCTCCCTCCCCTCACTCTCTCACTCTCCCTCTCTCCGTCTACCTCTCTCCCTTTCCCTCACTTCCCTCTCTCCTCTCTCCCTCTATCTCCTCTCTCCCCCTCTCTCTCCTCTCTCCCTCTATTTTCCTTCCCCCTGCTCTCCTTTTTCTCCCTCTCCCCATCTCCCCCTCTGTCTGCTCTCCTCTCTCTCTCTCCCTCCCCTCCGTCCTTTGCTCTCGTCCTCCCCCTCTCTTCTTACCCTTCCTCTCTCCCTCTACCCTCTCTCCCTTTGCCTCTCTCCCTTTCCCTCACTTCCCTCTCCCTCTCTCCCTTTCCCTCTCTTCCCTCTCCTCTCTCCCCGTCTCCGTCTCTCTCTCCTCTCTCCCCCTCTCTCTCCTCTCTCCCTCTCTTTACACTCTTTACACTCTCCCTCTCCCTGCTCTCCTTTTTCTCCCTCTACCCATCTCCCACTCAGCACCACCACAGCATCACTCAGCACCACTACAGCATCACTCAGCGCCACCACAGCATCACTCAGCACCACCGCAGCATTACTCAGCATAACCACAGCATCACTCAGCATAACCACAGCACCACTCAGCACCACCACTCAGCACCACTCAGCACCACCACTGCATCACTCAGCACCACCACAGCACCACTCAGCACCACCACTGCATCACTCAGCACCACCACAGCACCACTCAGCACCACCACTGCACCACTCAGCACCACCACAGCACAACTCAGCGCCACCACAGCACCACTCAGTGCCACCACAGAACCACTCTGCACCACCACAGCACCACTCAGCACTACCTCAGCATCACTCAGCAACACCACAGCATCACTCAGCACCACCCAAGCATCACTCAGCACCACTCACCATCACCACATCATCACTCAGCATCACCCCGCACCACCACAGCACCACTCAGCATCACCACATCATCACTCAGCGCTACCCCAGCATCACTCAGCACCACCACATTATCACTCAACACCACCACATTATCACTCAGCGCCACCCCTGCATCACTCAGTGCCACCCCAGCATCACTCAGCGTAACCACAGCATCACTCAGCGCAACCACAGCATCACTCAGCGCAACCACAGCCTCACTCAGCACCACCACAGCATCACTGGTTCAAATATGTTCTTTCAATGTTTCAAGCTGTTTTCAAGCTTTCAAGCTTTATTACAAATCATAAAAAGATGTTAATATTTCACTTCTGTTCTTGGATTTTCGTCACAATAAAAAACACTGAACATAATCTTCACAAAAGTTATTTACAAAAGTTTAAGCTATTGACATTACAAATTAAATTATTTAGGTATTAATTATTTAAAAAAATTAAAAGCCATTGTTATTTGTAAATAATATCAATACATCTAAGTCACGTAAATACAAAACATGTTGCATTATAAATGCTATAGGTGTCACATTTGCGAAAGTTATAACTATTGGCATTGTAAATGACAAAGCTATTAATTTAGCTATTTTAAAAAACAACACAAATTAAAAAAATGTCATTTATAAGACCAATAGCTCAAACGTTCCTAATGCGAGACCTATTGCATTTCCAATGCTTGTTTTAAATGGCTTCACACTTTGCAAACAAAAGAAGGATGCACGAAAGCAGTCCAGTATATAATGAGACAGCCATACACAATGGATGGTTTTGGCTAAGCTATACCACACTGTGATAAATCACTTAATACAAGGTGTCTTGGGTAACTGTATAGTCATCGAGCACCGACGGTGTATGATATATCGTCTCAATATGTTTAAGATTACATTTCAGAAGCTAACATTGTTCTCGTATACACGTGGCACATCTGCTCTAAGACGTGGCTTAAATTCTGAAGGAAATGTATGGCACTTCCATTGCATTCCTGGAGGCAGTGTGAGTAACAGGGACAGGAAGTCTGATTGTCTCAATCCCCAAAGATAAGGAAAGCCATGAATGGGAATGTTGTAAACAGACTTGAATCACAGGAAATGGATCTGACTTGTGATTCCCGCCTCGGCGTAAGAATCCGCTTTCTTGTTGGGCTGGCGTGGACAACTTGAGCAGCACAGCCATATCTTTACTTGGCAATATTGTCTAATTTGACTATTTCTCATAAGGTTCAGAGATAAAATGTCTGTGCTGAACACTTTATGAGCAACTTGTCCAAAAGACTTTCAGAGTTCGTTAAAAGAGCATATTTGAGTTGATGTGTATTGCCGGTGATCCAATCCGATGATATGTTGTTTTAAACTGGTACAGAATGGGTCAGTCCAGAAGGGTCCACTGAGCAGAGGTGGTTTATTGCTCGGTGCTGCACTAAACGAGGAGTTCGCAGCACTTTTACATCCCCTAAAAGAACCATTATAAGGTCATAGTTTTTACCAGGAGACGATGCCTGGCGTGTTCCCTTGCATTTCGGATTACACGCTGGATTCCGCGGACGATTTAATAGGTCCAGAAACGTAACTGAAGTTGATGTTGTGACTTTCTGGAACTAGACTCCTCATCTGCCCAGATGTGCGTACTGTATCTTCTGCAATCAAATGTATAAGAATTCTCATTGAACTCGAGAATGAAGTAGTGGATTCTTGAATTTCCTCCCCTCACTTATCTGGAGATGCAGCATGTCTGTTCTTAGTGCCCACATTGATTGGTATTCTGCATCGGAAAGCCTTCAATGAAACCTATGAAATGTTTATTTTTTATTTTTACAGTGCATGTGTCCTGGAAGCTAATACATTCATTGATCACTTTGGTTGTTCTCTTGTGCTGTTACCATTTGTTACTGAGCTGTGTGCGTCTTGCGCTGAGGCCAATTCCTGTGCTTGACTATTTATTGCTTGGAGATCGTCCGCTCCTCTTATTTACAGTGCAAAAAGCTCTGCTAAGAATGAACCTAAGGGTGCGCATAAGTGCTCTTTTAGAAAAGGGACACAATAAGTTACAATTTTGCACGCTACAGTATAGCAGGCTGTCATGTATGACGTTCATTGAAGACCAAGTCAAGCATGTTAGCAACTCCTTAGCAATCAATGTATTTTGTATCCATATTGTCCAACTTCCATTACAACCCATTTGTTTACATGCTTCCTTCTTTGAGTTATTTCTTTTAGGTCTGGTGTTATCCAAGACCTCTTGATTTAAGTAGAACTATACGTAAATATACTTGCTTAAGTGACTTTCAGCCAACCGTCTTAATCCATTGCTCTGTTATTGTGTCATTCACATTTTCTTCCACCTATAACAGCATAAACCATGGGGCAGTGGGTTAGCCCACTTCAGACATTGGCTAACTTCACTGCGAGTGATGAAATTTAGCCCTTTCACAAAGAAAACATCTGTTCATAAACTAGTTCCCATAAGTGCCAGGGACTGGTACGGCAAGGTGTGCTATCTCATACCAAAAATATTTTTGCTTTTAGCTAATATTTTTGTTTTCATTGAAGTGGGCCAGGTAGCTTCCCCAACAATAACATTTTGCAAAACCATGACAAAACAAAAAAAAATGTTTTTGACAAAGCAAATTGTGTGATTACCAATCCCAGACCTTTGCCAATGCTTGTTTTGCATGTCCCTTGATAAACACAAAACTTTGTCTTTAACACATCACACAGCAAGAGCATTTCTGTAATTCAGAGCTTTTGCTATTATGTATTTGCTAACACTGCAGATTTTTCCTGATCTCTCCACATGCACACATTGGAGTTTATGACGTAACTATCTACCATATAGTAGTCTAGGAAGCATTAATGATCAGTCACTATATCCGTGGCAGCTAGTGGGCAATAAAGCAATCATTATATCTGACCTTGTGTACAGGTACATAGGTTATACTTGGAAGTAGTCATCACAAAGGTCACTGTATATCTTAGTGAACCAGAAAGCATTCATGGAATCTGTCTGTTTGTGCAGGTACTGGGTAATGAAGTAGGAGACATCTATGATATGTCACTGAGGAACATTAGTAAGGAAGTATTCATAATGTGCGGCACTACGTTTGTTAACCAAGGAGCAATTCATGACACCATTAGTCTACAATGAATCAGGAAACATTCATGACATTTCTCACTGGTTCCATTTAGCCAGATGCATTGATGTTATAGGTGAAACTTAGCCTGCCGGTTACTATATGTCAATATAATGAGCAAACTGGAGTCTTGGTAAATTCACAAAGAATGAGTAAATCTATGGCTTTAGAATCTCAAAAACCCATTGGAATTGTAGAACATTCATAGATTTCCAGGCAGAGTCCTCTAGTCATGCTTCTGTAGCACATCTGCAGGTTTAGTATTAAGGTGCAAATACACATTTTGCTTGTTCCGTTGTCCACAGTGAAAGCAGTTTATCACCTGAGACTTAAGTGTTCCAATGCTTAATGAATCATTCTTTGTAAAACTAGGTTCATCAGTAGAGAAAAGAACGTTGATAGGTCTAGAATCGTAACACTGATAACTATCAACTCTAATAACATTTGTCGGGATCTAAGACCTCATGTGAAGGCTTCCCATGCTGACATTGACCTACACCGATGAGAAACCGCTATAGAGAAAATCACCAAAAGTGGATTCTTAACCAGTTGATGATAGGTTTCGGAGTGCCAGTATGTTTTTTTGCACAAAGCTTCAGGAAGGCTGTTTCAATCGTTTTCAGAATGTTACCAAAATGCTCTACCCTCTGTTCTAGCTCTCTAGACCTTCTCTTCTGGGCACATTAAATTGAATTTTATCCTGAAACCAGAGCCTGAGATAATGTCCCTCTTTGAGACAGATTGGTGTTAACACATGCACTGCTTGGCGTGCAAGAGTTTCTACTTCAAAAGGGATTCTGACTAACCAAGAACCAATGTCATTGACAAAGGACACTCCAGATGTGTATTACAGGTTAGTGTCCTTGCCACCATATTCCACAATCAATGTAACCTTTGCATATGCTTTTGTGGCAAGCTTGCCTATAACATATTACAGAAACGCAGCTCGTTACCTATGGTAGCGGAAGCCACAGTGGCAAAATTCCCATGAAAAAGAAAGTGTTGACCTGTCTAAAGAACTCGGGATTAAAAGATTTGCAAAAGTTCACTTGTTGTCCCATTAAGAAAGTAGAATAACATATGTTTTTCCTTTAACCAGCATTGCACTGACCATTTTCTTGATGAAACTTCACCACCCTAGTAGCACCTAGGTTACTGGTTTTCAAATAGATTTCAATCAGTCTAGATGACATTCAGCTAAGCTAATTCCTTTTTAACCCCTTCGATGCTGATGACGAGCTCAGCTCGTCATCAGCCACGGGGGGCGTGTGCGGATGACGCGGATTTTAGAAAAAAGCCGCGTAGCGCGAAAATAACCGCTGCAGCGATGCGGTTAATTCACCAATGAGAGTCAAAACAAATTAAAACTACCAGACACCGGACATGAATGATCCATAAGTCTATGCATGACCTCAATATAATCCACCTAGCTGTGACGCACAGTCCGGCCAGTAGAGGTGCATGGCGAGTACTGCCAGCCCTTCCTGAACGTGATCAAGGAGAGCCAATCAGAGAGTTCAGCAGTCAGTTAAAATCTGCGCTACTCCATTTCATGTAGAAAGTGATGTGCTAACCGGTGAATCCCTTTTGAGGTCTCAACAATTACATTGTCACTGCCAAGGGTTCATAACCAAAGATTGTAACCAGGGCAGGGCGGATTTGTTGTCAGTCTGTAAGAGAAAGGAAAGACTGGGGTGAGTCTGGCTTTTCTGGGGGAGGGGGGTCAGCTACTGCTTACCACAGACTGAAAAAAGCAGCATGTGGTTTCCCTCAGTGGTCCATCCATGAACCTCTGTAATATTACAACTTTTCGCATGAGTTCCAAGCAGTGCATCCCACATCTGATTGGCAGAAGTCAATTAGAATGGGTCTATTCTCATTGGTGCGAATGGTGGCCAATCAGATAGATGAAATACCAATCTTATTGGTCATCTATTGAAACATCCTACGTGAATAGCCACTTGCCAGGAAAGCAAGGGCAGATTTTTTTGGGGGGGAAGTGACTTCCATCTGTTTCGCTAGACTGACCAAGAAGATTTTCCTAGTTTTTCAAACCAAACTTTGCTGTATTTGGACAATTTCGCATTTCGGTAACATTTTTCTTACACTGTTAATTCTGAGCATCTGTGATTAAAATAGTTTACCAATAGAGTAGCCCATGCCATTATTAAAAGAGCACCCTTAGTATTTTTGTCAAAACCCGTTGCTACATTTTTGATGGTAATTTTAGGTGTTTGCATCTAAACAACACATTTTATCCATCACAAACACACATATAAAATAGAAAATCTTCCAAAGGGAAGAACAGCCAAGCAGGATAACAAAAATGGTGTACATTTGAGCACTCCAAACGAAAGAGATAATGAAACTGGTTGAAGTGTAATATGTTTCGGAAGGAAAAGAATCAGTGATCAAAACTGGTACAAGGCAGGTAAATTAAAAGGCAGAGGACGAGCCTGTGTGTCACATGAAGCGTGCGCCTCCCTGTGAAGGTGAGAAGTGGAAGCGAGTGATTGAAGGAAAAGGAACAGCATAGCGAGAACCACAATAGGATGACAGCAGTGGCTTCCAGAGGTGGAATGAGGAAATCAGAAAGGCAAACAATGACCTGCAAAGAGCACAATACATGAAAATATACCATGGTTCTCCAAAGGGACACTCGAGGGACAATGCTTGACATGAGGCTTCAAAGCGGTCTGTATAATAAGGCCTCCGCGGTGTACCATTAACGTGATCCTACCCAGAGCTCTACAGGCGCAGTGAATGAAAATAATTAGATCTCTACCTTAAAGTAGGGGGATGGGGCAGAGGAGGGTAAAAATCAAGTCTTTAATAAAAACAGAAACGCAACAAAAAGAGGTTGATTTGAAGTGCAACTATAATCTACGTGTTTTTATTTAATTTTCAAGTGAATACATTCTCCACTGCCATGTTCAAGCCAAGTCAGAGCTTGGATAATTACTCCTTCGTGCTTAAGCAATATTGCCCGTGATGGTATCCTAAGTAAGGCAGTAGCCGCACAGGAAGATAGTATGTATAAGGTTGGGCAGAGAGGCAGTGAGTTTGAGAGATTGCGAGGTGCCCCAGACCAATCTATGAAGAGACTTCACTGATGGCTCGTCACTCCAGAGACCCTCCATGATCCCCAGCCGTAACTCTACTGTTAGCCACTGTGTCAGTCTCATGCTTGCTTGGATGCATTATTGTTTGTTTCTCTACCATTCTAGTTGGTCATCATCACAGAGGAACTGTCTGACATCTTTACTGATAGTTTTTTGCCCTTAACGGGGATATTTCTGCTATTGGTATAAATCTATAATCGAGCCACAAGAGAGTTCTTTGTGCGCTCGTCATAAGACTATTGCTTTTAACTGTAATGCAACAGTCTCTAAATGGCGGTTAGACCTGGTGCGTTGGTCAATTTCATGTTAGAATTGGGCATTGTCTCTGAGTTTGTTAGCCTGTCTGCTATCACATTCCTGAAGTCCCTTTACACAGTGTGTTACGAATAGTGTGCCTGCTTCTAGTATAAGTGGGCTTATCCTATTCTATGTGGATGCCTGTATTTTTGTTGATGTATATACACTAAAGATGGCCACATAACATCTATCAAAAGTGCCCTGGATTCCCACATGGCATCATGCAGGGTCTCCATCCTTTCTGAACCATAAGTGGTTCCTATGCAATAAGTTGCTTCCATAACTCGCCTCTTTCCTTTTGCTTCCACTTGAAGGTTATTTTCCTCCATCCAAGCACACGCCTGTTTAGGATTGTCAAAGAAAAGTATCTTGTTCTCAAGTATGGCTTTCATCTTGACAGGGTTCAGCAACATGTATATGAGACCCATTGCGCTCAGCTTTTGTTTGACCTGATAAGCCAAAGCTCTCCTCTCAACCATGCCTTGTTCTCAGGATGAGTTTGTAAGCTCTGTACTTCAGGGCACTTCCAATCAGAGGTCCTGGAGGGGGTCTCCGGGAGGGGGGGAGAGTTTGGTGAGACTTGAGTTCCAGAGTATGGCACCCCCTGTTCTGTTAGAAAGCAAAGGATGACCCTGTTGACTAGCAGAAATGTCTTAAGTCATGTCTCAGAAAATCTGGGTTGGAGCCTTCACTCCTTCTGGAAAACCCACAAATCTTAAATTATTAAGACAAGAGCATCCCTTTGTGTCTTATGCTCGTGCTCACAATTAGGTACATTTGTCTGTTAATTGTTCAGCTCTTCGAGTTTGAAGGAACATTCCTTTGCCTCGGTTACTCAGTCCACAGTATTTTGTAGATCCTGGCACAAGAGAGTTACTCCAGTAATTAATCAGCCAATTTTGGCCTCTTTAACTGGTTTGGAGTGTTAAATTCCTTAGAGGATTATGTCAGTTGAAGAGGAACCATCAGTTTGGACCGCTGTCTCTTCTGCAGAGATAATCATGGGACTCTCCCGGAGCTCTGCAGTAGGTCTATTCTTTTGTGTATTTGTCCGTCCTTCCTGACTTTGTAGCAGGACCGCCTTTGTTTTTGACCATAAGAAGAAAGCTGATGTTTGTTGCTTCCCTGTAAAGTTAGCAAACCACACATGTTCACTGGTCATAGTGTCGCTCAAAAATGTGTCTTTCAGTGGTATTTTAGATAGGAATAATAATACGTGCTGAGCACACCTATCTTGGTGGATCAGTGTTGACCTGCCAGCCCTGTTTGCCCCGGGCGGCATGAGCAATTAAAAGTTATGAAGGGTACTCCTTATTCCTTACTATGTTTCTCAAATTACTTATTGCCTAGTCATGCTTTGCTCGTCCCATGTTACTTTCAAGTGTATAACTATGCAAAAGCCTTTTTGGTCATCAGTAATAGTGTGAGACATAATTCAAGCAGTGCTAATCAGAACCACTTAGGGAAACTTGTTGCTTTATTCACAGAAACTCCTACACCCCACTGATCTTAGGGGTGAAGAAGCACCCATAGCATCAGGCATTGCCTTTCACAGTTGGTACTGGAACTATATTTCTAAGTAATCAGTACAACGCATTGCCTTTCCGGACTTAGCCACATTTGGAAGACCTATATAACATGATGACACATACCAGAAAATGTAAGAAAAGCATTCTTCCGAATTTCCTCCAGCACTATATGTGGCTACAGTAGTTCTGGTTTCGGGATGGGGTGAGTGAATTGCCCACGCTGATGCCAAGAAATAACGTTTGTGAGTCACTCCTTTCTGCCGATTGTAAAATTATTGCTAGAAACATATCTCTTAATTTCCACAAGTCTTTCAAACGAGGGAAATTACCCCCTTTCTTCAGTGAAAGAACCAGAACAGAGCAATGTTGAATTTATCCAAGAGGCACACTGATCCCTTCCATCATGTACAATAATCTTGCTTCTTTGGCACATGACTGGGTCAGAAGCACAATGGATTTAGCACAAACTGTGTTTCAGTCTATGACCAGGAATCGTAGCCAATGAGAGAACCTTCGGTTTTCAATTACATAATAGATCAAATAATTTCTGGTTATAGTGTCAGATACAGAATTTTGGCAGCTCTCATTAGGATCACCGACCAATACCTGCTTTGTTTATCAGAGAACCAGGCTAGCACAAGTCTAGTCACAGGTGGACAATATTTTTACTACGGATCAAGACCACCGATTAGAACCATGATCCTAAATATGAAGACAAAAAGCATACTGTTTCTAGAAATGTTAACCAAACACAGCTTCAAGTGGCAGCAAGCTTCCATGGTGGTATGGTCTTTATGAGACAGTGGTGGCAAAAATGTAGAGGCTTTACACTTGGGGAAGGCTACTGGATTGGTCAGAATGGTGACACTTGGGAAACAACACTTACAAGGCATCTTTTACAACGCACTACCTTTACAACGAAACTTTTACAACGCAACCTCCATTACAACGCAACCATTACAACGCATGTCACTACAACGCATACCACTACAATGCATGTCATTACAACGCAGTCATTACAACGCATACCATTACAACGCATACCTACACTATCCAACACTTACCCTACTGTTGCACTCCCTGGAGTTAGAATAGTAATTTTTACCCCTTCACTATCCAATACTTACCCTACTGTTGCACCCCCTGGAGTTAGAATAGTAATTGTTACCCCTACACTATTCAACACTTACCCTACTGTTGCACCCCCTGGAGTTAGAATAGTAATTTTTACCCCTACACTATCCAATACTTACCATACATGCAATGTAATGGTATGCGTTGTAATGGTATGCGTTGTAAATGTAGTATGCGTTGTAGTGGAATGCGTTGTAAAGGTAGTTTCAAAGAATTCATTGTAATGGCATGCGTTGTAATGGAATGCGTTGTAATGGATGTTGCGGTGTAAAAAATGCGTTGTAAAGGTATGCGTTGTAAAAGTATGCGTTGTAACGACATACATCCGTGACACTTGGACCTGATGGAAACTAACATTAGATGCTTTTACATATTAGTGAAAACAAGCTGTCCTAGGGTAACATATTGGCTTTTATAATGATTGATTATTTAATTCAGTGTATCCATTGAACAGTGTTTTGTTGCTCTATGGCTCGGATTACAGTAGTGAGGAAATAGTTACTCGACCAGTTGCAAACTTGCCTTTCTCATAAATGCTTCATAGAACTGTATATGTCTTCCCGTTGTCTCATTTCTGAGCCTTATGTTTGTCTTGGATCATAAGCCAGGTATTCCTGTTTTCTGTGGCATAATTGGCAGAAGCTAGGGTTCACTATGTGAGGCAAAGGTGTAATTGGTGATTTCATCTGTAATGCATATTGTAGAGCCATGTATGAGGTTCTTGTTAATCTCAAGGTAAATTATATGTGTGTTCAGGATCACAGTAAACAACTTTACATTACCATATCAGTGTCGCATCGAATGAATTGTATTGTGTTTACAATCATGTATTCATATGTATTTTGTTGAGCTGATTTGCACCAATCATGATTTGCAGCATACTTCTGGCGAATGTTGAGAATGTTGGTTCTATTGTCCGTTTCTCTATTATATATGCAGGTTTTTAAATGCCAGCTTCCTTTAGGGATTTATGAGCTCTGCTGATCTTTGTATTGCAGTGTACCAATTCATGCATATGTCTCTCTCTTCTTGCTGGACACGAATGCTCCCCCCTCCACCATCCCCAGTGGCATTCCTTGTTGCTGTGAAACAGAATGTCATAATACCTTATAGACTACCATATCAGCTTTCTGAATTTGAAGGACACAAGCCCTTTGGAAAAGGGTCGTCTTTTCTTTGTCATTGTTTACCACAGGAGACACAGAATAGTGGCTCAGGGGTTAGAGGCGGCAGACCTGGAGCCTGAGTTCGGCCCGGGACCAGGGTTCAATTCCCCGCCTCGGCGGGTCTTGGGCTCAAAAATTCCACGGACTCGTTAATTCTCGCTCCGGTGCCTCCTCGACTCACGGGTTCACACTCTGCGACTCTGGGCAATAGCTTGCTTAATCTCCACAACGGCCCCTCGTGGTGGGATGCCTGGCTTTCACCTTGTTGATACCCTGCCAGGGTTATCTCACAGGGGAATACCAGGGCGGGTTCCCTAAGCAAGCGCTGAGATGCCCCAGGGTAAGTCGTGCGCTATATAAGTTTCATTCATTTCATTTCATCATTTCATTTCATTTCACAGCAGATGTGGTCATTTTCAAATTGTGCCCTTTTCATTAATTTAAAACTATAGTTTTCCCTTTATCGTAAATCTAAAAGCTGCCTATTTATTTATTTATTTATTTATATATAGAGTCTTTTTACTGCACAAACTTGACCTTAGTGTATCAGAGCGCTTTACAAAGTTTGAACAGAAAAATAGTAGGCATACTGGGTACAATAAAAGGTGGAATAGATGATCAATAATTTGCACAGGAAGAGATACTTCGTTTTTCAATACCTTGAGGAATAAATCTTAATTTATTTCCAGAGGTAGTGATTACTCTGTTTTTTGGTGGTTGGAAGGAAAGTGCACAAAAAGCAAGTTGGTTATTTTAGGAGGACGGATTCAGGTATTTATAGAGAATAAATAATATATGACTTTTCCTGAAGGATAAGAATGATTGATTGTCATATAGGTCCCATGGTAGAGCATTTCATATTCTAGGCACATTCCCAAAGAAGGAGTTGGCAAGTGTTTTTTATTTCTTACATTTGAGAGGAATAAAGAGTAGAACGTATGTTCTTCTCAGAGGCCTCTTTCTGCCAGCTTTTGATAGTTTGTTTGCGAGGTAGTTTAGTTCCTCATTGTAAAGAACTTTGTGGGTTATGCAAGCCATTTTGACCAGGCTTCTTGCTTCAGTTGGTAGCCCATTGAGCTTCTTAAGTGTGGGAGTGATGTGATCATAAAGTTTCTCCCCAGAAAGAAGACTAGCCGCTGCATTGAGGTTAGACCTGATAGGGATAAGGTGGTTTTTTGGTGTACCAGTGATAGTTTTATTACCATAGCCCATCTCAGAGATGACTAAGGATTACACTACATTCTTTAGATCTTCAGGGGAGAGGAATGTTTTTTTATTTTTATTTGATATTTCAAAGTGTAGAAAGCACTTTTGCCGAGGTATTAATATGGTCTTTCACGCTCAAGTTTTTGTCAAGTGTAATCCCTAGCAATTTAACAGAGTTGGAGATAGATAGTTTGCCGTTTAATGCATCTAGGTTGCCAAGCCAGTCATGGATAGGATGAGACTTTCCCTTTGGCTGGATGAGGAGAAGTTCGGGTTCTTGGCCAGCCATAATTGCACCATGGAGAGAGTGTTCTTCCCGTGCTGGATGTCTATAGATGACAATATTTTGATGTAGTGTTGGGTATCATCTGCATATAGATGGTATGCAATTTTGGCATGTTTAAGATGACTGCAAGGGGTCACATGTAGAGATTGAACTAGGCAGGGGATAGGATTGATCCTCAGGGAACTCCTTGTGGGACTGATACTGCTTGTGAGGTGGCATTGTTTAACTTAATCAGATGAGATCGCTGGTTAAGGTATGAGGCAAACCACTGAAGGACTGTTCTGTTGATGTCTGCACGCTGTGAGCGGGTGTTTACTAGAATATTGTGGTTAACCTTATCAGAAGCCGCTGAGAGTTCCAGGAGGATTAGGAGGCATGCATCACCATCATCAAGAGAGCTGTGTATATCATCAATCATTTTCAGAATTGCAGTCTCCGTACTACAGCCTTTCCTGAACATAGATTAAAAGGTGTCATGGAGGCTGAATTTTTCAATGTGGTTGTTAATGTGAGATAGCACACATTTGTCAATAGTTTTGTCAAGGAGAGGTAGGTTAGTTATTTGTCTGTAGTTATGTAGGCCATTCAGGTTGGCGTCTGGATGTTTGAGGGGGGTGCCGTGGCCAAGTTTAAGGGAGGTCTGCATTGAGCCTCTGGATAAGGAGGAGTTAATGATTTTAGTCCATGTTGAGGAGATGATGTGTCTGAGACTTTTGACTACAAAGGAGGGAAAAGGATCAGGGAGGTGCAATGTCGATTTCATGCTTGAAAGTATTTTGATGACCTCTTCTTTTTTTCAGACTTGTTCCAGGTTGTATTCCCTGCCTCATCCATTCATTTAATGTTGATTTCTCAGTACTTTTCTGACTCTGGGTTCCTCATCATTCTCTTCATCTGTGTATTCTGTACTCCATTTTTACATGTGGAGAGGATAGATTTCTTGGATCAAGACAATTCCTTTTCATGACCTTACTCATATCTTGGCATCTTCTCTCTTCCCTACTACCCCTATATCTTAGGTTTCCATCCTCCTCGCCTCACTCGCATAACTCAAGTTCTTGACTGTCTGATCCCAGTTCCCACTTATAGCACAGACCTCATCCACACAAGAGCAGACTCCTCTTTATGATGTTACCTCTTACCCAGTACCATATGTGCCCTGGAACATTAATGCTCCCTTACAGGAGGACTTCCCTCTCCAGCTATCCTGAATACAGTACATTGCCTGCCCTATAGTCATTTATGCAAAGAACACGCTTGAACAGAAGATCAACTTTATTATCCAGATTTTCGGCCATTTCCGACCGGTATTTGGATATTGAGATGTAGGGGCATGTTAAATTACAGAATCGGTAATTTTACCAAATTTGTAATTTTTTCCGATTCGGTAAAATACTGAATTGGTAAAATTGCCTATTCTGTAATTCAACATGTAGGTAGCACTGTAATCAGTGCTACAAGGGTTTAAGAATTTGTTATTTACCACCAACTACAAGTTGGTGGTAAATAATGAAAACCCTTCAAAAAGCATTTTTTTTGCTTTAAAAAACGTGCCATGTTGCAGACATACATGCGTCAGCAACATGTGCACCCATGCACAATTGAGGGGTGCAACAGGGTGTCAAAGTGACACCCTGTCCCCTTTGCAAATTCAGTAATTTTACCGAATCGGTTAATTGGCATTGATTCCTATGGGCCTCAAGGCCAATAGGAATCAGTGCCAATTACCGAATCGGTAAATACCGATTCGGTAATTACCGAATCATTCCGATTCGGTAATTTCAAAAGTGAAATTACCTACATCCCATTTACCTACTGTTAAATACCGAATCGGTATGATTCGGTATTTAAGAGTAGGTAAATCGAGATTACCTACATTGGGCCCATTGTGTTTTTCCCCTGTTTATAATGAATGCCATTGTCTGCTTTCATATATGAACTTCTCTCACTCTCTTATCACCATTCCTTATTTTTCTTCTCAATTTCTGCAGTGTCTTTCCACACTTTTTCATAATATTTGATCCCTCTTCCCCATCTCTCCATATGCAATTTCTACTCTACTCGTTGATAGTAGCTTCTCCTAAGCATGTGATCCCTTTGTTCCACCTCTCATTGTGTGTGGTCCTGACCGCGCCCTTCTCTTCACTACACAAGCTTCAAGCCTTTCCTGGGGTTCGAAAGAGATTTACTAACAAGAAAAACAGTTGGGTATGTATATGCTGTAAAGATGGGTTTTTGTTTAAGAGAAAAGAGGACAAACATCACAGATTGATCCAAATATTAGGCAAACTATGAAGAGGGGAAAACAAAAAGTAGAGAAAACAATATTGCAAAGAAATGAGAAATAAATAATGAGAAAGAAAATGTCAAAAGCTGTGAAAATGAAACTGTGAATGTGTGGACGGAAAAAGTAATACCGAAAAGTACACTCATAAAAGGTGGGTGTGGTATTTACAGAGTGTGTGGGGAGTGTCATGTGGATGGGTGTGACAGTGTGGTGACTGAGCAGTGTGCTTTGAATGCATATGCTGTGTCGAGCATGCTAGGTTTGTGCCGGATGAAGGGTAAACTCACATGGCTGCTGCACAGATTTAGGAAGAGTGACAACTGGCCACCCCACGTGTTGAGAAGAACACATTAGGTCTCCTCAGTGGCACCCTAGCCCCTGCCTAGTGTTGCTCTACTCTAGAAGTGGCACTGTGTGCAAGTTTGAAGGAGGTGCAATGTTCAGAGTGTGTGATGATGAGGGTTATCATGCTCTGATTGCGCATTGTGCTGTTTGAGTCTGTGCTTTTGTTTATTTTGCTAATTGTGGGTGGGATTTGTGCCTTGTGTCTAGACAGTTTTGAAGACTGTGCCAAGATTGGGTTCGTAACATGCCTGACCTGTGGCGGATATGGGGACTGTGCCCAGTGTAAGAGGTGTGCTGTGTGTGTTTTTTTTTGCTCATTAAGAGGAGTTATTCTGAATATGGCAGCGGGTATGCCAAATATGGGGGTGTGCACAGTACTGTTGAGTGTCGCAGTGTGCCAAATATATGTGAGCGGTGCAGGTTGCAGTTGGTGTGCATAGGAAAGTATGAGTGCTGGACGCTGATTGATGTGTGCTGTGCTTAACATGGTTGTTGAGTCACTAGTTTTGTTTTTGTGTTCTTTGCATATGTGATGGGTGCTCCAGGATGCATGTGAATGTAGGCTCCAAAGACCCGGTTTAAGACTGGTGGGGGACCTTGGAGGTTCCCAGGGCTTGTGTTATATTTGTGCTCTGTACACAATGGATATTACACGCACATTGTTGGTTAATAAAAAGCAGTTTCAGATGTGTCTGGTTAATACTGCACTTCTTAGGTTCTTCGAAAGGAAACCAGGCACGCCTGCCCCATGAGCTGCTGTTTCCTAAAGCAGACTTCGACTCAGTGCCCTCAGATTGAGCATCATTGAAGGATGCTTTTTCTAAAATAGTCCTTCTTGGCAACGGAGGTCTGGCTTTGCATTCTTGAGAGCACTCTGGAACAGGCCATATTTTTTAGTTAATCTTTGCCCTCCCACGTCGCAACAAAACACAGGGCAGTTAGTCTCGAAGTTGCGGAAACAAAGGGAACTGAGGACAATAACTTGCTAAATGAGATGTCAATTTAATGTGGTTTTATATCCTAACTATAGACCTTCACAAGTAAAGAGCATCTTGTTTCATTCAGGGTGGAAATTTAAAGTGCTACAGAGCACTGACCGCAGACCAATAAGTTTTCGAATGGATGCTTTTAACACGTCAATTGCTTGCTGAAGTACCTTGCCCGGGGAGCATGCTGTCGTGCGCTGCTTTCCTGATTTCCCAGCTTGCCTAGTTGTTAGACTCACTTCCACATCCGGCCAGTTGAGCATCAGCCAGTCTTAGAATCAGTGCTGCGATTCTTCGGTGATTCTATTGCTGATGCCAGCACTAAGCTTTTCTCCTTGCTAAAGTGTCTTCCAGTGACTTCACAGTTTATAAATAGTTTTCTGTGCACTGGCAAAATCATTTGGCGATGAAATCTATCAGAAGTTAATTTAAGTGACATGTTAGACAAGTACAATGTAAGCTCCGGAATGAATAGTAATAGCTTTGCGGAAAACAAGGCTGCCTGGAATGTCAGAGTAAATAATGTGAAGGTTGTTCCCTACAGTGTGCATAAAATTCATAAAGTATATGGGCGGAATAATGATGTGCATTGATCAAGGTCAGCAGTTAGCTGGTTGCCTGCAGCAAGGCATGGCTGTTAAGGCTACATCACAGCGATGGAGCCAGTTACAACTGTAGAAGGGGACCGAGGCGTGGAAATCTAAAGCGCTACCATTGGGATACAAATCCCCTATTAGTGGTTTCGCTATGGATTCTTTGTTTGACCTTGGATGAACTACTTCCCCAAGCGCACAGTCCTGTGTTCCTGAGATGCTTTGCATTTTAGCGCTAAGATAATCTATGCTTATGCCTTTGCGACACAGGATCCTCTTTTTAAAAACAAAAATCGCATATACGACACACGATATAGGATGAAAGCTGGCACTTTTCTATTTTTGCACATTACAGAATTTGAATAAAACATCACAAGTGGTTTCTATCTTGAATCTAGCATGTGTGTCTCACCTGAGGTGCAGTGATACAGCTGTACCCAGGAAATGTGTGGTGCACCCTCTGGTGACGATGCCTCGTCTCCTATCATTGGGCATTCAGTGAGAGGTAGTATGTGCGATATAAAAACCTCAATATAGTTATTATATCGCCTTCACCTTATGACCCAGCCAGAAATGAATGACTTCTTTGTAGAAGGATAATTTGAAGTTTGTGACCTGGGACTTTTTACAGTTTCATCAAGGACTGCTCAATAGTGGCATGCTGGGAGTGTTGTGCTTGAGGTTACCTCTGGGCCGGACTGGCCAGATATCCACTCTGGCATTTCCCCGGCAGCCTGCTGAACGGGATCCAGTGACACAAGGATGCTCCCAAATTGTCGATGTGTGTGAAATAGGCAACGTCAGGTTTTGATTGGTTTATGGTGAATCAAATAAAGATAAAGGAACACATTGGTCTTGATTCTCACACTCTGTGCCTCAGCAGATAAATAATATGAGTAGATTTAAAACCTAGTGGCCACTTCTACTTGAATTAACACCTTAAACAAAGTGGAATTCAGAGATTATGTATCCTTTTGAGATTGCTCTGTGGACCAGCCGATGTGTATCCTTTGTCATTAAGGGGGCACAGATGTTCCTTAAAGCTAATTTCTAGGTAAAGTGTAAGTCATTGCTTTTGTTCCTGTCCCAGTAGCGATAAAGGCAATAACGGCATTGAATTAAACACTTTTTGCTTTGCAGTCTTGGGGCCAGATGTAGGTAACTTCAATTTAGCGAATCACTAATTAAGGACTAGCTAAATGGAATGTAGGTAGGAATCACAAAAATATTAGCGATTCCTTAACATTCCTTAATAACGAATCGGTAATTGAGATTCGTTATTAAGGAATACCTAGCCATTCATGCCTATGGGCTAGGAAGCCCATGGGAATGAATGGGAAGATATTCCCTAATAGCGATTCAGTATTACCGAATCGCTAATAGCAGGAGCTATTTCAAGGGTGCCACATGGCACATTTAAAAAAGCAAAAAAGTGCTTTTGTAAAGAAAATCGCTACTTACCACCAACTTTAAGTTGGTGGTAATTAGCGATTCCTTAAGGCTGAAGTTCACTATTTTTAGTGCTACGTACATTGCATTTAAGGAATCAGCATTTCCGATTCCTTAAATGCAAGAGTAAAATAAGGAATCGCTATTTTGCGATTCCTTATTTTGCAAGTAGGTTTCAACTCACCTACATTGCACTCAGCCAAATACCGGTTGGTATTTGGCCACCTACATCTGGCCTTTAGTCACTTATCTTAAGTGGTACTGCACTTTCCTGGTAGGTTCAGTAGCCCTCCTCACTGGCACAGTAGTTACTATTTCAGCATTGCATTTAAACTACTTCCTTTCAATATTGGCAAACTAGACCTGAATAGTATCAAAATTTGTTACAAAAGAGAAGTTTATTTACATAAGCACTTATGTTTTATTTAATTACATTTTGAATATAATAAGATTACGGTTGTGTGGTATCATTTTGTTAGAACAATTTTAGAGACCGCTAGTGTGGTGGTTTTCTTTGCAGACTCCTCACCAACAAGAGAAATACATCAACGATGACCTCCCACGTTTCTTACTAATTGAAGCGAGAGCGCCCTTTCTGATTTGCATGATCAAGTAACCAACCGAGATCAGTAAAGAAAGATGGCTCTCCCCAAATGTCAGATAGCTTTGGTACATGAATTGTTTTTGTGAATGTATGTTAAATGCCCAATCCCGACAGTTTCTTTATCTTCTGGGTAAATTCTACTTACTAATGATTGTTGGCTAGTTCAAACCTCGCCATACACAAGCCTAGCATGCATTACTTTGCTTGTAGGAGAACCAAAACCGATAGCTGTTCGCTGGGCACAATAGTTAAATCAGTGCACGGTTTCCAGCTGCCTCTCCCCAAACAGCAATCAAGTAATTAATGACTTTCAAAGTAGTTTTTGTGAACAAAAAAATCCTAGAATCCCAGTTTGGTCAGGAGATTAGCTTCTGGATTAAATACAAAAAAATATGTGCCTCCTTGAGGTCTTGCACTATTTCTTTATTTCAATTAAGAAAAAACTGAGAGGTGGCCTTTGTTTGGGTTGCCGCCCACAGGGCTTGTGACCACGTTTGAATCACAAACTGGCCATGGCTTGATGTGCTGATCATAAACAAAAGTGACCCTGAAGGGGTGCTAGATAACAAAGATCTCTTCTAGTCCTTGAATGGTTGCAATGTCTGACTGAGTTCTGGAGTAGTAGTAGATGAAAACCATGATGTCAATGTTGTGTTTTACTTGTCCCTTGTTTTCTTAAGTTTGGATGGAGCTGGTGCCTCCGTGGACTGATACATTCACTGCACGGGTCTCATTTTGACCCCCATGGTCACAGGCTCAGATCCTGTGGGGTACACTCGGGCTTTCATTTGTCTCACGTTGATCAAATGAGTATGAATGAGTTGGGTCACAATGAAATGAATTAAACTAAACTTGTGAAGTGTGTAGATACCCAGGGACTATCAGCCAGATTCATCAAACCAGAATCGGCTCGCAAAGGGCCAGATTCTGAGAATCTGGCCCTTTGCGAGCGCTATTTTTGCATTTGGGATGCATCATCCCAAATGCAAAAATCGCTAATCTAGAAATCGCTAAATTGCAATTAATTGCATTTAAGGAATCTCAATTTGAGATTCCTTAAATGCAATTCATGAACCATTTTAAAATAGCGAAATCGCAATCTGGGGCCGCTATTTACCGCAAAGTCTAACTACGTGGTAAATAGCAAAAACTTAGAAAATGCACTTTAGTGCATTTTTTTAAGTTATATGTTACAAACACATATGTCCTTGGGACATGTGTGTGCGCAACACCAGTGGACATTACCATTTCAGGGGTGCAATAGGGTGTCCTTTGGACACCCTGGCACCCTTGGAATTGCTTCCTTATTTGCGATTCGCTAATTGATAATCACAAATAAGGAATGACTCCCCATTCATTCCTATGGGCCTTTAGGCCCATAGGAGTGAATGGGAAAGCCATTCCTTATTTGCGATTAGCAATTAGCAAATCGCAAATAAGGAAGCTGTAGAAATCGCTAAAATTATTGCGATTTCTACATGCATCCCGTTTTGCGAGTCTTTAATAGCGAATCCTTAAAATTCGCTATAAAGAACTCGCAAAACAGGACTTTGATGAATCTGGGGGTATGTGCCGGGTGCTGATAACAATATGCATGCTTAATTTCCCAACAGAGCCATTCAGCGGTGAACGTACACCCTACAAATACACGAGTTGTGCTTAGTTACGTAAATCAAAATCTTTCGCCGTGGGAGCGTTCATCGTTGGTTAGGCTGAATAGTTGTGGTTCCATGACTCTGGATTACTGTTGTTCTGTTTTACTGCAGTTGTTTGTTTCATTGAGCCGTTCATCCAGTGGGAACAACCTAGGTGACCCGCTATGTTGTTTAGTCAAAATGCGTCATCGCCTTGCAGTGGCCTTGGACCCTGAGGGGAGGCAGTCTTTTGGGACAGGGAGTGAATAGATGAGAACCCTCAATTGGTTAAAACCTCGTGGTTGAAATGTATCACAGTGTAGCATCCTTTTTGCATGGACCTGCTGTAACCACAGCCCTCCTAGGCTTAGAGCAAGACACTTCAGAGGCGAGAAGAAAATAAAACAAAAATCAGCTTTGCTCCCCCAGGCAGAGAAGAGGAGAAGAATGTTGCATTCAGAATGGATGAGCACGGGATGGCTCTGATGGTTGGAGCCTTGCGAGTCGCTTTTGTCCAATTGATGCGAAATGGAGTGTAGTGCAGCTCCTGGTTGGACTGATATATGTGTTATGTTAGTTGCTCATATTTGGTTCCTGTCTCTAAGAAAGTGATTTGCTTACGGTTGGCAAAAACAGCCTGAAATATCAAAAAAATAAAAAATGCAGCCCCTGTAATAATTTTACTTGACCCTGGCGAATTTGGAAATTGCAATCTTCAGCCAGTGGTGTAAACTGCCAGCAGGTATATCTAAAGTGATATGCAGATCTAGGCCACATGATGCAGTGAGATTATATCTGTCAATACTGGCAGTCTGCATGCTACAACACAGCAACTCTAGGCTTAGCAATGTTGGCTTGGAGACTGACTTGCTGCCGACTGCATATTTAATTCTAAAGTACTTGCGTTACACGGTATGGAAGAGTATACATGTCAAAAGCAGATCTTCTTGACTTAGCCAGACAGCCGAAAGATGAACTCACGGTTCATGTATCCTGGCACACATAGTTCGCTTCCTCTCTCAGATCACAAAGCGGTTAATTCTGCAGATATGAAGGCAAATTCATGCTTGGATTGTGCAGTGGTCTTTATTGCACGACTGGACTGAATGTCTTTCGCTTCAATTGTTTGCGAGACACAATTTTCCCATGTATGACATAGTTTCCCCTGTTTTTTAGAGTTGAAAGTTATTGGCTCGTTCAGCTGTGAGATTTCAGAAAAGATGCCACAAAAGATAAACACATCAATACGAAGCACAACATTTGCAATGTTGCCAGAGGTTATGGAAACATTTTAGTGAACGTGAAAGCCTCTTAGAAGAATATAAGGTGAAGAAGAGAGCAAATAGAGCTATACACTGTCTCCTTCTCTTCTCCCTTGTCACCATTAAACATTTGTATATTACTCTAATTCGTACAGTTGAAGAAAACATTCAGAGAGAAATGATCATGCACGTATAGAGAGTTTAACCCCATTTTCAATAGGCTGTGTGGTATCTTTTCTAGTGGTTTTGTCATGTCCGTTAGGCTATTCCTGTCATGTATGTCCCCTTTTTACATGCATTGTCCCCTCCGCACGACAATAAAGGTTCCGAACAGGTGACCTTTTACCTAGTAGCTTGCTCCTGTCTCTTCGACACCAAGCTCTTAGTATGTTGTCATAATCCCTGTACCTGACATACGTAAACATGTCCTCAGGCACTGCATAATTATTCTGTATAAGGGTCACAACTTTTTTTATCCTTGGCCAACAAGCCCGGATCGCATAGTTTTAGAAAAACATTTGATTGGTTTCAAAACATTTATATTCATGAATAAGACCAGGAGTGACCACTCTAGTATATAAGACCCTTATCCCCCCTGGAAATTTGAGTTGAATTCCTGCCACACTGACACGGGGTCCCGCATGCTGAATTTTTGACAGGCAGGGGTCCCTTGTGCGGTGTCATTTTCGGAGCAGAGATGGGGTTCTTCATTCTCCACTATCATGCGAGGAGGTTGGTTCTTACCTAGGGGATTCTTGGCTATATACATGTGTATATGTATATGTATATATATATATATATATATATATATATATATATATATATATATATATATATATATATATATATACACACACATATATATATACACATAGACATGGTACACCTACATACCTATGCTAGGTACATTTAGGCAAATTACGTAGGGCACGCATTATAGGAGTATGCAAGTGCTACTGTTTTATCAGAACTCTACATGTTCATCTTCTTAGTACTATGGTAGAAATGTATCTACTGATTACTATATTAGTACTTGCAATATCTTTCGTATGCTACTGTCTCCTAATTGTTGCAGCAAATATGTTTTACACAAGATTGACGCTGGACTAATAAATACTTATTGAAACAGCCTAATTGCTAACCTGTGTATTTTCTGAGAATAAGCAAGCACGAGTGACTGAGTTAAATGTACTGTACTGTTTTCCACGATCCCTGAGGAATCAGTGTTGTCATGTTTAGTGGTTGCCAGACACTGCCTACACCACTGTATGATATAGGGGGGTGGTAGTGCCATTGTAGAGCTAGCTGGTCTAACGGCTCATGTATACTGTAGGGGTGTCCAGGAATCGTTTTTTGGACACCAAACCCTCAGTTTAGGTCATCCAAAACGTGCAGGTTCTAGGGATACCTAGGAACTACACAACAGTTTAGTGCAATAGAGGTGATCTGTTATATTTTGATTGTCATTTGTGATGTTATCTGTGACCTCCAGTTGTGACCCGTGGAGGGAGTTCCGTGGGGCGGAAAGGCAGGGCAGGGGAGGGGCAGGGTGGGGAGTAGTAAACACCGGAATATGGTTGATTGGAGGTAAGTAAACAATGAAATAAATAAAACGAATTTCGTTGTGCGCCCTGCATCGCAAAATGCGATGCAGCGCACGCTACAAAATTTGTTTTATTTATTCAATTGTTTACTTACCTCCAATCATCCATATTCCAGTGTGTACTACCCCCCCATCCTGCTCCGCCTTTCCGCCCCACGGAACTCCCTCCACGGCCCGCAACTGGTAACCTCATGTGTGGGTCATGAACTGTGCATTGGGAGCAAGTTATGTTGTGCTCAGCTGACCATAACGGCCCAATTTATGTGGTTCGCATGATCTGGCTTGACATGTGAGAACCACCAGGAGAAGGGTGTTGGCTCCACCCAAATGTTGGGAGACAGGAGTACATGTTTGGATTGGGCAGACGTTGTGTGCTTCCACAAAAAAGTGGTTGCCCCAACACAGCTGTGATCATTTTGTTGTTTATTTATCCAGCTGCCTGAGTCTGAGCTTTGAGGGGTGACATTGTAATGCTATTAAACTCTTATATAACTAGGTAATTGATGGTGTTTTTCACCAGCATCTGCTCCGATGAGAGGAGGGCAGTCATTAACCTACATGGAGTTTTAGGTCTGTGTTGACAAGGCAAATGTCACCTGACCTTTTAACCCTACACCAATTTTATTCTACAGTTCTTTGCTTCCTCACAAATACATATCCAAACCCATGCTATTTACTTGTAAGAAATCACGTCCCCATACTCAGTTCCAAGAAATAGGGCAACCCAATATTCACCCTGGAAGCTGGGTATAAACTCATAAATATAACAAAATGTTCCTGACGGAGTCACTTCTTCTATTAGTTTGCCGCTTGTCAGGTTAGCACATTGATCCAACCCTTCTTAAATAATATTAATGAAAAAATAGTAAACAGGTTTACAAACACAGATTAATTCTTGTAGTCGCAAAATATGCATACTTTACCCATTAGATTGCCACAAATCACATGAATTATATCATATAAATTATTTTGGGATTTTCAATATTTACATTAACAATCACCGGCCACACTGACCATTCAGGGACATTTTCTGTGTACAAAGATCAATGAAGATCGATATATCCACCTAACAATATGCATTTATAACAAGAAGTCCATTCTCGTTTACTCTAAGATGCAAATGAACATGTAGTAGGCTTGTTGATGTTAGTGAGGATAATCTGTCGACGTTTCAGTCTCCAAAGCCAAATCATTTCACGGGACTCTCATGAGGACACAAGATGCAAGTATAGTTGAACAGGATTAACCGTCAACAAATCTGATAAAATGGAAAGAACAATGAGTGGATCACTCACCCCCAATGTGCCAATACACTGCAAGTCCCGGCAGGTCCTCAGGACACAAGAGGACCTCATCGCCCCACCACCCGTGCGCCAAGAGGCGCGTTTGCAGCGTGGTGTAAAAAGGGGTGTGGCCTCGGATCATCTCTCTTCAACGCAGCTCTGTGGGGCATACTGGAGGTCTTTGGTGGGCTAGTTGGCCCTCAGGGACCCTCAGGAATGAAGGGGACTTAATACCCCAACTTAGTACGCACCAGGGAGCACATTTGCAGAGTGCTGCAGTGAGGGTACGGACCTCCAACAAGATGCCAGCTTTTTTTTTTAAACTTTTTTTTTTTGGAGGGGGGCTGTGTGGCCCCCCTTCTTTTACAATATTTGGAGCCCTGGGGACCTCATCTCCCAGGGCCTGTCACGATTTTATAAAAAAAATAAACATTTTAACGGGGAAGGGGGGCGCATGGACCCCCTTCCAAGGCCAATTTCGGCCCCGGGGACCCCAACCCCCAGAGGCATGGCCCCATGTTTAATACTTTTTTTTAAAGGAGGGGGCTGTGTGGGCCCCCTCCTGAGGCCAATATTGGCCCCGGGGACCCCATCCCCCGGGGCCTGCCAGCCTTTTTATTTTTTGGGAGGGGGCCACGTGGCCCCCTCCTCAGGCCAATTGTGACCCCGGGACACCATCCCCCGGGGCTTGGCCTTACCGTAGGGGACTGTGGGGGGACCCCCAATGCCCCCACAGTCCAGTCGGCTCCCTGCCTCCTGTGGGAGCCGGCATTGCTTTTGAGTAAGGGGAGTTGCTGAAATACAGCTCCCCTTGCTCAAAAGCAATCCTGCTTTGCTTCATTGAAGCGAGAGCTGGTTTCCTGCTCTTGCTTCAAGGAAGCAAAGCAGAGTTTGCTATGACTGGGCGGGAGCCGTGCTCCCGCCCTGTCATAGCAAACAGCAATGTCCCAGGGGTGGGCACCCCAAGACATTGCAGGAGCCGGCCCGGAGGGATGGCGGTCCCCAGGGCCATCAAGGGCTCCAGGAGGGGGGTGGGGGGCGCACGGCCCCCCTCCCTCCAATTTCAAAGCCACTTGTGATGGATCCACTGATCTGTATATGCCAATCACATGAAACATATGATGGTTTTTTTCCATTTTCGGAAACAGTATCGGTCTTTCTGGAACCTACAAATCCTCCCTGGGTTCAGGACATGTGCCTTCTGAACCATTATAACCTCTCTTGCAGTTCTTTTGTGTTTCACATCTTGTAATTGCCTCAACAACAATGTTTTTGCTTCCAGCCTCTTAAATCATTTATATTTTAAACCCATAATGAAAGCCAATCAATTATATTAAGTTTCTTGTACAGTAATCCTCGATGACTGCCAAAAACATATTTTTAAATGGAAATATAAAAAAAAAAAAAATAGTGAATGGATTTACGCGTAACAAGCAAATGACTCCTCTGAGTTGAGGTTTAGTTTCATGCCAAGTTTGGTATAGTTCTGTTCAACGGTTCCAGCAGAAAGCAAATGTAACCGTGGGAGCAAAAATGAAAAATGTTTCTTTTTTTTTTTATAACTTCTTCCTTCCCCACCCTCCGGACTCATCTGTACAAAACTTGGCATGCTGAAATTTCGCAGCTTCCGCCACTTGATTAGAACGTTTCTGGCAGGCTCCTTAAATGGCGCCAAAGGTAACGTTCATTCACGTCCAGAGCACTTGCCAATTTATACACGAGGTAGCTTTGAGGCCCTGTTCTGTCTGTGCAACAACAGAATATTCAGGGAGGCAGTGCAGCCTGGAGTGGCGCAACAGAGCCAGTTTTTCCGAATGTAATTTGATATAAGCACCATATCTCCACCTACAGTAGACAGTTTAGAAATAACTAACTCCCAAGATCCTCAAAAATTATTTTTTTAACAAAAAAATAAGGCATAGAAAAAGCAATGTAGAGAGTATTATGAGCTGGAAGAAGAAACGGAGAATAGCAAATTTAAAATATGGGGAAAAAACTGGATATTATGCATCACCGATTTCTTATAAAAGTCTCTCGTGTTTGTAGGGATTTTTCTGTCTGTCCAGGTAGTAATATTGCTGTAATGGATTACATAAAAGGCATTTTTTTAAAGTCAATTACAAGCCTTGGCCGGAAAGCTTGCTTCGGGCAAATTGTTTCATTATCCTATGATAATCAAGGACATGTTTTCAAGCGGGAAGGCAGGCTCTTAAAATAGGCACCGCATGCTGAAGGTAAATATGCTTTCTTTTCTTTTTCCATCCCAGTGATATAATGTAACTCTCCCATATGGCGCTAAGGGTTTAGCTACAAAGGAATTGCTTGACATTCTTTCATCACATTTTGATGCAGTATGCCATGATTTTACATGATTTAATGAAAACAAGAAATTTAAGATAGATGCCATGTGGCCCTCTGGAAATGGAAATACATGCCATACTAGGCCTGATCACCCATCTAGATAAAATTAGTGTAATAATACAGTGCAGATGGGAAGAAGAATCGCATGTGGAAGACAGGGGGCATTAACAGTGGACCCTGGAATTGATGCTAACATCTGAAGAAATCAATGTACCATGAGCCACTACATTAACTAATGAAACTACATTAGTAGTGGGCTCATTGGTACACTAGTCAGACACAGTTCTTTATGAATAGTATGGTGTATGCGCTTGTAATTTTTTGTTTATTGCACCTGTGCTACGTGATCTTGCAATCAGCATTCATACGAGGGCTGAGAAGAACTTTATGTGGCAGATATTTGGGCAGTGCTTGGTAGAGGTATCTGCAGGCTCAATTCATGCGTGGAGAAGTGTGGCTCAATGGTTAGAGCGGCACACCCTGATGCAGAAGTCTAGCCCGGGACCAGGGTTCAATTCCCCGCCTTGGCGGGTCTTGGGCTCAAAATTCCACGGACCTGATAATTCTCGCCTCGGTGCCTATTCCAATCATGGAGTCCCACTCTGCAACTCTGGGCAATAGCTTGCTTAATCTCCACAATGGCCCCCACAATGCTAAGGATGCTTGGCCTCCACCCTGGGGGTGCCCAGGAGTGGACGCCTCACAGGGAAAGCCAGGATGGGTTCCTCAGCGGTATTCGTACAAGCGCCTTGAGACCCTTGTGGTGAGTAGTGCGCTATACAAGTATCAATTTACATGCACCGAATGGCACATGGCTACTGCACCAGATCCTCAGAGGGTATGTGCCTGACCAAACATGTCTCTGCAAAGGTGCATGTTTGCGAGACACAGTTATATAACGTGCTTTCCCATGACCTGTCCCTCACACGTTTCCAGCCATGCTGCAATACATACTCTTTAATGACGGATTTGCCCCATAAGTGCTTGTCTTTGTTGCCTTTTCTTATTCATCTTACCTCTCTCGAGTGGAGCATGTTTTGTACTGAAAAAGAAATGATGACACTCGTGAAGGTAATTTGTAGTAGGTAATAGCATGTAAAGGAATTATCGTTCATTTTAGATGACAAGGTTTGCTATGGGGGGGGGGGCCTGAGAGACTCTATGAATATTTAAGACCTGGGTTCCAAAGGTCCATACAAAGGATGGGGGATGCCCAGTGATTTGGAGGCTGAGCATCAGTTTCATAGTTCTACTTAGTCAACTCTGAACTTATCTAAAGTATTAGGCAATGCCATGTAAACATATGCAACTCACGAGATACCCGAGAGGAACCTTCAATCAACAATACATACCTACTTAGCTAAATAAGTCATGCGATCGCCGCAGAACATTCACCCATCCTCAGATTGACTGCCTCCAGAGTAGACTTAATTTGAAATACCCTCTAGAATCACCTCTCCTATTGGAGAGTCTCTTGTGACTTTGCCTTCTCATTTATAACAAGCATTGGCAAAGACAATAGATTGGTTGTGGCAAGCTAGCGTGATCACTACTTTTTTTGTAGCAAGCAAATAATTCAAAAATGAAAAGAGGAAAGAAATGTGATACCACCTACATGTAGCACCAATATACTTGCAATAGAAATGGGCTTTTTAAAAAAAATGAATGTAATTTTAACAGACAGTACAGTACATCCTAGCAGGGAAGTGCACTTTGAAAGGAAATACACCTTTCTCGGTTTTATACACTGCATTCGAAAATATTATTCTCATTGTCACAAGAAAAGGTACCATTTGATTTGAGTTATTGTATTCATAAAGCAGTTTAACCATACAAAAATGTCTTATAAAGGGATAAAGAATGGAAAGCAAAAAGCACTGGAAAAGTAAAGCACTTACACACCAACCCTGGAAATCCCCTGCAGTTCTTTTTAGGCTGATGTGTGCAGGTGATCAGGCAAGATGGCATCACTCGCAGAGATGAGAGTCAATTGCTCAAATGAGCTGACCCACTGCTGCATGCTATTTGCTGTAGAGATGAAAAGCGAAATGTGCATGACCAGTTGAGCAGGCCAAGGGATGTGGTGCTTACTCGAAGTTCCTCTATGTATGTATGTATGTATGTATGTATGTATGTATATATGTATGTATTTGTTCGTTTTTTTTTATCGCATTAGGTTGGTGAGGCAGCTAAAGACCTAATAAAAATGGAAGTAACCATGGGGATTTACAAGAACTTGGTTTAATCATGTGAAATAATCTCAGACAAATTAACTGACCCTCCTCCCTCCAGTTCTTCAGGTAGGCGAGATAGACAACACACACACCAAAATCCACCTCCATACACATCCACACACCCTCAAAAATCCACCTCCATACACACCCACACACGCTAACACCCACCTGTTCACCTACATACAACCGAACAACCCCACATTCCTACTCCTAAACATACATGTTCTAACATCTCCTCATATAAACGTATAGCAACTTGCCCCTTCCTCCCCCACCCCCACACGGACAACATCCCCACACTAGCGATGGGATCATATTCTTGGCTCTCCCCAGACAGCCACTATGCAACCACTATGTGGTGCATATGGGTTCTATACAGAATCCAGCATTTTTACTGCAATTGTCCTTAAACATTTTAAATCTAAACGTGCGCCTTTGAGAGGGACATATAGAAATCCTCCAATGGGCTTGATATCTTGCCCACAATTTCTAAATGTATAAAGTGGAACAGTCACACTCTCGTTCCACACGGCCCATTTTATCTGCTGCAGGGTTCAATGAGAAATGCGGGTTGAACCATCTTCCCGTGCATTTCCATTAGAACCCACCATCCCCTGCTTCCGCAGTCACCATGAAAATGAGTGCCACATAGCTAGAATGTTCTGGGGGCCAGTTGGGGAGAGGGCACGTGATTAGATTATTTTGAGGAGAACGTGCAACCCTCATGCCAGCGATTTAAGCATTCTCCAGGACTCGGTGACGAGTGGATTGGGAACGGTGCCAGTGGTGGCCCTGATCTCATTGTTCATTGCTTCAGAATCACAAGAATGTGGAAGCAGTCTTATCAGAGGCTGTGAGTCTTGTGGAAGCATTCAGGAAGGAAGCTCCTTTTTGTCACACCATATTTCACAAAATATACACAGTGTATGTGGCCACTTGAGATTCCAAGCTCATGACCCACTGTAAGCCCGATGTTCCCACGCCACCATCAACAGCAGGTCAATTTGTTGAAAGTTTCAGGGCTGTGCTTTTCCAAGGGCTCCAGACAATATGTGCAACGCCTGAAGGTGCCCATCAAAATGTCATTTACTTCAGTGCTCTGCGAGCTAGCCCCACCACCCCCAATTTCGATGACCCACATTTCCTGCTTCACCCTTGAATGTCACTAATTTCCCAACTGGGAGGAGGTCCTAGTCAGGTCATAATTCAATTCCGCCACATCTTGATGAAGAGCAAACTAGTGGCTTTGTCTAAGTTGAGCATAATTGTCCATTTATAGAAAATCTGAGTCATAAGAGAGCGGCCACCAGGATGTACCAGTTGCGGAGCACAATGCTGCTATACAGAGCATGTCGTCAGGGACTTGGTCGGACCCTCTCCATCACTTAATCATAGGCTGCATGAAATACTCTCTTATTAGACAAGTCGATTCATTCCTACTGAATTTCATAAGGAATTTTCATATTTTCGAATGTAGCTTGGTGCCTCCGAATACGTGTGAGCCGGGTGCGCTTGCAGATGTGCATTGAAGTGCACAGAGGGGGCTTTCTCCGAAGGGAGGTGGACCGGGGCCAAGATGACCTCATGCGCGTTGTTCTCCTGCTGTGACCTGAGGTAGCCCAGCCACATGACCGTGACATCTCACGCCGCCCTAACAAAAGCTCCTGTTGGATACCTTGTATCAAGAGATTACTGAAGATGACATAAAACCCACCAGTTATCCACCTTCGCCAATATCAGTAATTAGTCATCCGATCTCAGATTCAAAGGACAACATGACGCTTGTAAATCTTTGTCATTCTTCTGTAGTTAACCAACACTTAACCCTTTTTCAAATCTTTTCATCTTTCATGAAACTGAAATGTAGATTTCATCCTCTTTTCATTTGCTAAATATTTTCTATGCTACACATTGCACACTGTTTATCTCAAGCACATTTTCAGAGCCCTTTGCCTGAGGTAAGTCTTGTTGTGTTGGTGATAGGCTTGTTCTGTGCCTTCGGTGTGCGGGATTACATTTAGAACAATGAAATGGCACAGAGGACGTGTATAGAATCGATGCTCAGAACAGTGGTAAGTGTCATTGGAGGAGTGTTCAGGTCAGAGAGAATATTTTTTTCTCTCTTGGAATGATTCCCCTCCCCCAGAGTTTAAGGTAAAATTTGGTATTTTTGATTGGTGTTAGACCTGACTATGTTTTGCAGATTACACTCTGGTAGCCGGTAGTCGTTTGTAATCGCCTTTTTGGTTAGGTGAGATAACACAAATAGAGAAATTAAGATTTTAAAATAATCCCACAAATTGTCACATTCTGTCACACTCCCTTACAGTTCAACCTCCCACAAAGGATCCACAAGAAAGCGGAGCATCCAGCAAGAAATCAATCCTTCTCGATAACCAATTCACCAAGGCCTGTTGTCTACCGGTCAGACTGTGGTCTTTCGGTAGTGTTTGCTAATCCTGGGCGAAATTACCACACGATTACTTGAAATTATGCAGAAGGCATCTTGCACTCAAAAAAATTACCTGAATGGTCCGGGTAAAAATTGTTGTCAGTCAAAACACTTCCTTTCCCGTTCTGATTTGTAGTTTTGTGCTAAAAAGTTACCCAAATGGCCCGCGTGACTAAAAAATCTACCTGAAATGTTAGTTGTTTATCTACGTTAAAGGTTCAAAATATTAGCGGTCATGTTTGGATTCGTAGTTTTGTGCTCAAAATACCCAAACAGACCTGCTTATGTAAAAATCTACCTGCAATTCTGTACATCTCATGTTAAAAATTCTCCTCGAAATTATGCAAAATGGTTTAATGGCAGAGCTTAATTTGTAAAAAAAAAAAAAACATAAGTGCCCGGGCCCTCGGCAAGCGGCCACTGCAGCTTGCATCTTTCATTTCCCCTACACCTGCCGCGAGTGACCGAATCAACACAACTATTAGCACACCCTACAAATATGAAATTTCAGACTATTCCAGACCCCAATGCTACAATAATGGCTTGTACCACAGATATTAGTCATTTCGAATGTTCATTGAAATAGGAAAACAACTATTGTTGTGTTAATCTCTAATTTAGATAAACATTGCAGACTGTCATAAGAGCCAGTGTTGATAATTAAGTTCCGGTGCCGAGCACCGGAAACCACAGGCTCAAATTAAGCACTGTAAACGGGCTAGTGTCTGCTAAGCAGTGTGTGGTTGCAGTGCGTCTTTAGTGTGGCTCCATGTACATTTAGCTGTCTGATCATACATTACAGATGTTCAGATTTCCATGATCCCCCTCCTCAGAGTCGGGCTTCTTTACATGCCGCGGCTGCCTTGTATGTGGTGTTTTAACGGATTGCTTGCAGCAAAGGATGGGGCTCCTGCTAAACTGGGAACAGTCAGGTCACATGCAGGCCTTCCTCTGAATCCTTCAGAATTGTATGTGACATCTCGTGGCAAGAAGTGATCTGAGGCTCCATAGCCGCGGGCTCATCAAATAATTACTGTCAGTCAGGTTTGACAGCAGGCGGCCAAGAAACCCCTCCAATAAAGTGTGTAGGGAAATGCAGGAACTGTGCAGCAGGCAGGGCTGTGGGATGGGAGGGTTAGGCTGATGCCATCCACTCCTGTTGACTCCCCACTAAACGCTTTGGATCAGCTTTGCAGTCTTCCCTTGTGAGTGTGTAAGTGAAGGAGGATAGGATCAAATTGCATGTGTCCCATTTCACTCAGAGCACCTGCCTTGAGGGGATATGTGTGTGAAGGTGTGACATGTTACATGTGCCTGAGCGGGAGTGTGGACTTCCATGTGGAATGGCATTCCTAATTCAAAAAGAGCAGCATTCCTACGTGAGAACCACAAATGCAGGGATGTCCAGACCAGGCAAGAGGGACGCACCTGCGCAGACAAAGGTAATGCTGACTGCTTGTTGGCAGCGCCCCTACCATAAAACTTGTGTACTGCAGGAGCCATTGTTGTAAAATTATTGTTGCACCCAAAGTGGCTACAATCATAGTCAGTCTAGGACAGATAATAGGCCGGGTAACAACATAAAAGTGGCAGCCATTAGTGAATTAGATAACTAACACCGGGCTACATTTTCAAATCAGGGCAGTTTTGAACTTGGAAAGATGCTCTGTAGGTGTTTTGCAAGGTATGGGAGACTGCATGCATTCGTACCTGCTCCAGGCAATGTTTGTGTTACCATCAAGGAACTCAACATTAAAAACCGGCCCACCAGACCATAAAACAGGCCTAGAAACAGACAAAAACGGGTCCACACACTGACCTGTCAGACCATCCCTTCTGGCACTGGCTGATTGCAGTATAAGCTAGTCCGAACCTGGATGGATGCTACACAGAATGGGCTATTAGTAAAAAAAAATCCCCCCAATTTTTTATTCTCGTTATTTGCAATATTGAGTTAATCCTTTAATGCAATATTTCGGTGGTGCGCTGTGAGCTCTGCAATGTGCACCAAATTCGGCAAAGGTAGCGGCCTCGCCCTCGCCTGCTATGCCGAGTAGCAACTACATCTCTATGCCTGCTCATTAGGTATACATGGCGGGCCGACATTTGCTTCCTAGGTGGCTCTCCCCCACAAGGTACCCAAAATGCTTGCTTGAATAATGGACATAAGCGTTGTATATTCCCTGTGCGAATATGCGTAGCCCGAATGTGCCACCCTGGGTTTTGTAAAGGTAACCTATATGCACATTAGAAGTTTCAGCAGATTTACGAAATTGGTTTTCCTACTTTACATCCAGCTCCATATTCACTTCCTAGACCCTGACCTCTGGGCATTAATTTGAAAACCTTCATTCTAGAGAGTTCTTACTCGAGTCCTAGTTCTTACTCTGTACCCCTCTCTGCCTCTATGTGGTATTCCCTCAGGAACTTGAAGTACCATGAGTCTTTATTATTGCAGCCGTAAACAGTAGATGCAATAGTCACTCACTTGTACTTACTTCTTGTACATAATGTAAAGCACCAACGCTGTTCTGATTTCTAACACACATTGGCAATAGTTTCTCCATTTTTACCTACTGGTAAATAAGTCGAAATTCAAAGCAAAAACACACAAGCGATGCACCGGATTCAGAATTGTTGTTTGAAATCAATAATTTTAAGATCTGAGTTTGCCCTCGTTTGGTGCAGTTCCGCTGTCATTCAAAGCATTCACTTTTTTCTAGTTCACTCCAATGAAGGGGTCTGTGGCATGCTGTTTCAGGCTCTCCTTTCTTGCCCTGCTTCTGTATCTCTCAGTTTCTGACGCTCATCTCTACTAATGTATCCAATCTCCTACTTAACTCGCCAGCCACTACGCCGTGTCCAACTTGCCACCACCCCCCCAAGCCAACCAGTTCTCCAATATTGATTTTCTGAAAGACACTTCTAACATAGATTTCTCACCTTTCCCCAGGCGCCATACCTGAGCCACAGGATTTCGTAGCAGTGCTCCCACACACCACTAGGCGCCCCCGTGCGGCATCTCGTTGACTTCGTTCTACCCTGGAAATGATTGAGAGGAGCTGCATATAAGTGCCTCCCTTTCGTGCCGACGTCCGTGCCTTTCCTACCGCACCTTTGAACTCCACTCCCTTTATCATCAGTTCATCATATTTTTCAATGATGTCTCTACCTAAACCTACAGGGTTCAAACCATGCTGTGTTTATTGAAAACAAATGTCGGTTCCGAACCCGCTTCAGGTGTGCGATTGGTGTTCGTGCTCGGGGCACAACCCTGAAGTCATTCTATGAGTGGGCCCTTGCGCAACTGAAGACGATCTGGAACAATGGAGCGGACATCAAAATAAGTCACAAACCGCATGCACGTCCCGCTCTAACTCGAGAATGTGAACCCATTCCCGCTCTCTAGGCCAATCCTGCAGCAGGTCTTCATTGCTGTCAAAGCCATCTGGTAAGTCCAAGTCCAAGTCAAGGGGAAAACACAAGAAGGTGAATCAGGACACACTTATGCTTCTCTCTATCCAAAGAGAAGTCACAAGAGCATCAAAGTGCCACTCGAGCTCTTTCCCAATCCAATGGAGTACCCATATTTGTTCATCCATATGTTGACGTGGTATCTGTTAAAACATGTCAACGCATGTTGGCACAGTGATCATTAAAGGAGCGGTGGTCTAAACATTTTCCTTGAATATGATACTCAAGGTTTACAAGTAAACAAATACATTTGTATCTGTTAAAATATGTCAAAGCATGTTGGCACAGCGATCATTAAATGAGTAGTGGGTCTGAACATTTTCTTAGAATATGATTCGCAATATTTGCAAGATAACGAATAGATTAGAACATAACATTAAAGAGAAAACTGGAGCACTAATGAAGTGCAGCCATTCACCACTTGTGGATAAAAGAATAATGTTATAAAATATGTGTACTTTTGTTTGCTACATAATGGTTTTGAATTGTATTGTAAAGATTTTCATTGCATTTAGAACTTACTTACTCTCACATGATTTCCTGCTGAGCTCTTTGTTTGTTAACAATAAATGTTGATTGCTAGTCCCTGTGCACGAGGAGATAAATGCATCTCTGTCTTGAACGAAGCAGAACTATCAAGCAGATGTTCATAAAGTGAATCTTGTAAATCTTTCAAATTCTGCCTATGCACATTAAAACATAAATTCAATGTTTTTATTTTTTTTAGCCAAAACTTTTGGCCAAGGAGCTGCTTGACCTTGTAGCCTCGCATTTCAATCTGAAAGAGAAAGAATATTTTGGGATAGCGTTCACAGATGAAACGTAAGTATTGTGTTTAACGGTGACAGCCTTCACCTGAAGCAGTTTGATCATTTTGATAACCGCTTTGTTATATGGAGGAAATGACAAGTGATTTTCCAGAGATTTATTGCAGTTCTTATCCAGATTTGTTTTATTGAAGTGCCTGTGCTATTTCTATTTGGATAACACATGTTTGATATGTAGCAAATATGAATATCATACCAAGTAAACATTTCATGCCCTATGTCGGATTTTGTGGAACAGCAAGCACAAATGGATGGCTACATTTGCAACATGTTTTCTTCTGTAGAATCTCATACTGAATTCTGAGGCTGAGCCACAGAAAAAAACATATTTGTTAACCTAGGATTATAATGTGATAACTCTATCCCTTGAAAGGTGATACGTGATTTTTCAATTTGCCAAGCTCCCACATCCAAATTAAATTTTCAGAAAAAGGTTCTTACCAAATGTGACAGCTGAAACCTTGACAAGTCTTCTACTCAGCTATGTTGAATGTAAATTGAACTTGCCCTCGAGATATTTATTTTAATTTTACAGTTATATATGGTGTGAAATGATCTGGAGGTGTTGGAGTGCTTTGTATAAGAATAGTTTTCACTGTCTGCATGCAGTTTACACGAGGACAGTTAATAGCTAAATATAATCTTTCTAAAGATTAGAGCATGATAAAAATAAAACGGTGACAGCGAAAATTCCAACAGTATTATTGATGAGGACAACCTAATTTAAATGCAGGACAAATTGTTAATTTATAATTAAAAGATATTGTAAGAGAAAGTACCACGTTCCTGTTGTAAACTGCAAGAACACTGTGAGTAACTCCAATATGGCGCTGATCTCTGCAAGAAAATGGCAGCCTTATGTGCAGAGTTAAATGGTTACTTCAATAGTGTGTACATCTGTCAAATTGAAAGTAAAATACGTTTTCCCAGCATGGTACAGTGTCAGGACATCCAGAAGTATAGTCTGCCTCAAGAATGTCCATGGCTGGAGTCTCCCACTCAGCTTTTCCCCCAACTCTCCCCTAAACATCTGTTCCTGAACTTGAGGCTACTATGCACGTGGGTTGCCTGAGACAACAGCCACAGGTCAGACCCCAACCGCTCTTTATCAACGCCCCTCCTAAGAGGCCTCCGCAACAGCTGTTTATGCTACACACCTCTTACAGGGGGATTTGTTCTTGTTAGGTTGAAAGGGGGACCATAATACCTGTCACAGTCTTATTTGGAACTCGAATGGTTTTGAGTACTATATTGGCCTCCTTTTTACTTGAATTAATTCTGCATCGCTTGGGGGTTGTTGCATCCCTTATTACCATTTGCAGTATAAAATATTGTTTGGTGAAAAATCTTGGTGTGGATGACAATAATACCGTTACAATACTACCGTTGTTTTGTGCAGAAACTTAGTATAGATCGAAAAGAACTGACACACTCAGTTATTGATTCGTTCACACTGTTTTTTTCATTTTTTTTCTTTGCTCTTCTTCTCTACTCTGGTCGTATTTTGGGGTTTCTCACTATCTAACTGTCCATTTCTGATGCATGCTTTGAATTATGTGCTATTGAGGTGATAAATGTCTAATTTTCATAAAGACACAGACTCTCTAAATATTAAAGCCTTGACCTTATGACATAAAATTCTGAAATCTGTTAAAATGTAATATGATTTTGCAGCTCTTTTTCCTACAGTCGCAGGAAAGTTGTGTTCCCAACCGAGTGTGCCAATTTATTGAACATCAATTGATATATGACAAAAGTACGTAGTAGCATCACACTTTAAGAAAATCTATTCACAATTTATTACCTCAATCCTAATATTGGCTTTAATAGCATGGAACGCACACATGAATTGTTCTATAGCGATTTCATGGCTTTGGTTTCCATATGAACCAAAGTTATTCCCAAACAGTTCTATTTGTTTTGTTTCTTCACTTGTCTGTATGCCTGACTATCTTTAACAGGCAATCACTGGAGTTATTATTTTTTCTCAGAAAAACCATAACGTTTGTCTTTGTTTTCATGCTATCTTTTGACCAATGCAGCTAATCTGTGTGTCTTCTAGTGGTGGTCCAGGCCTGATAGCTCTTGTAAGATGACTGTCAGATTTGTGATGTGCATGTTGAATTGGACTAGGCTAAAGCAGCACCTCTAATTCTCTGCCTGTTTGGAGGATCTTACTTTGTGTTTATTTTCTCTGGGAGTAACAGTTTTTTCCCCTTTAATAGAAATAGAGGACTGCACAAGGCATAAATATGTACTTGCATTATTTTATGATCTTCTTTCTTGGGCTTGATTACAAGAAGGCATACATAGCCTCCTTTTGTAATACACTGAGAGTTCACCTGGTTTATGGAATGTGATCTTGCTTTTGATAAACTGAAGGGACACATAGTGACGTGGATATTGGGCTTAAGGAACTTTATTCCGTATGAAGTGGGTATACTGCAGCTGTTTTACTGTTTTTGGTCTGGTCCTGATTGACTTTCTTCAGTCAATATCAGGAGGATGCAGACAAGGGCCTTCACCCAGTTGGACCTTACTATGGGAGAACAGAATATGTTTAGCTAGTGAACTGGTAAAGAGAACATTGTGAAGTTGAACTACTGTAATTTAGATAATCAAGAATGAACTGTTATATGTGATGATTGGGTACATTTGAGCACTCAATTTAAAGATATGAATTTAAAGGAAGTGATCTAAGATAATTGTTCTACATTTCATTATCTTGCAAGCCTTCTATTAGAGCTTAAATTATTATATGTGTGAGTTTTTGCATCTGATGATAAGGGGCTTTATATGTTATATATCTTGGCAACATTCCTGTTTCTAGAAGTTAGCAGTTCTTGGTGCAGTAGAACAGCTGAAACGCATAGATGCCAGCTTTGCGGGCATGGAATTGAGTCGGTGCAACATGAGTTTTTTATTGCAGCCTCTCAGATGCGGATATCTCATTTTAATATGCCACTCTTATGTAAGATAGATATTGATTATAGCTGCACTGAAGGTTTTCCATTTTGGATAGTCAGGTGATTCTTTTGTAATCCTGAGGTACTTGAAGTAAGTGTCATCCTTACATGGGGGATGCAAACCTAAATGTAATTTTTTGCCTCACCCTTGCTTCCTGTCATTTTCTTTTATACATAGGAGTTTCGGCCAATGAGCTGAGTTTCAGTCAATGAGCTGTATAAATGGATATATTATGCATTATTGGTGTGACAACAGGCGAATTAGGCATATGTGCATTTTGATAATTGTGTACCATGATGCCAATGTAATGATTTGTATGTAAATGTTTGTGGTTTTTAAACCTTGCACATAATGGCAATAATTGTCTAGGAATATATACTTTTGATTACTTTCAATTTTCTTCCCTCAAAAGCACTTCTCAGAAGTGTGAGGACTGGTGAAGCCATCCCCAGATCTATTGCCTTCAATACATAGGGAATGGACTTTTGCTCAGCTCCCTAAAACCATTGCGTTGAAACATACACTCAATGAAGTCTTTTACTTATTCCCTTTCCATGTATCCTTTCTCTTCCATTGTTTCCATTTGAATAAATGAAAGGCTATTTTACATCTCAAAAAAACCCTCAAGCTTCACACTTTTTGACACATTCATTCATGCATTTTTATGCATAGGACACTATTTTTTCTTCTCACTTTAGCAGGCAGTTTTAGATCCTTTTGTCAGCTCTGATGTGTGTGTCGGACCATCCAATGGTGGCCACACCAGCAGGGCCCTTTGACGATCAGGAAAGACTAATCTCAAATATGCTGTTTTACAAAATCAGTAGCAAAAGGTAGGATATTGTGAAACTTTGGGCATTCATTTCTGGGGCAAGGCAGTTGGTTCTCCAGTAATTCATCTTGATGCTTCGTGGTCTCTGTTCCTTCACATCAGCCACCTGGCTTTTGCTACTGCAGAGTCCGCACAAATGGCTCCTTTTCATTATGCTTCTGGGTGCGCCCTCTGTTCACTGTACCTGGTGGCTTCTCATCTTGGCACTGGGCTCTTGGCTGTTGAGAACAGGCAATCACAAAGCTTATAATGCAAGCCATACCTATTGCTTTCACAGTGCGTGTTGCTTAAAGTGTTTTTGATTTTGTATTCATGAGGGCAGTCCTGCCAAGTATCACGCATCCAGTGTGACACTTACACATTTCAGTGCGGTGTTCCGCATCACCGCACTGAAATGCATTGTCATGCATTTTGCCGACTGTCCAGCTCGAGCCACCGCCGGCGCTTGTGAAGGGCTTTGCTGCTCCGAGAGACTTGGTGCCAGTGCCAGCAGCTGCTGGGTTCTAGTTCGTAAATAGTTAATCACCATGCTCTGGTCGCTGAGTGAGAGCGCTATGCTACAATGTAACAATCGTGCCTGGCTCCAGGCTGCAATTATTCCTGCCGCGCAGCTTAGTTTGACACACACTTCTGCTAATAATTAGGGGCGGGGGGGGCGGGGCCGCCCTCTCAACAGCCGATCCTACTGGATCACAGCCACATACTCCTCAGGGGTGCCCAGGTGATGGCTATAATCCGGATGTGACTGAACGGAAGTTAGTGAGCACTGATGCAAAAGAAGCGGGGACTTAAATCTAAGTCAGGGAGTCCTGGTTGTGGCATGCTGCACTGCTCTGTCTTCGTGCGCAGTGTCGCAAATTACCTGCGTTGCCAGCCCGGCGGGTACTCGCCGAAAATCAGTGACACCATGATGACCCCGAGTATAAATTTCACCAGCGGCGGTGCGGCAACACAACAGTGGTGCCAGGACACACAGACACTGAAGTATTGACTCATGGCCGCACACCCGCCGAGCAAGAAAAGAGGCATTGGTGATCGCGGGCGGCGGCGCAAACTAAACTGTGGCAAAGCGGGGGGACGAGGAGTGTGGCAGAAGCTGAGTGTAGTGCTATCACACAGAGGCCGGACCACTGCAGACAGCTCAGTATGGGGAGGCCGATCGAGAAAGTGCATAGTAGAGTGTGGTAGGAGTGATGACCTCTGACCGTCGTGACCGACCGTTTTGCAGCAGCTGTCAGGAGAGGACTCGGACAGGCTGCCTGAATTCTCCGGGCACCGGCAGCAAACCGAAAATGATTGCCTAGGAGGGGGGCGGAAGGCACGAGGCAGCCCTGATCCAGAGTCAATCGCCGAGGCCAGACACACTGTGCTGCGACTTCCTGGATGAAGATCGGATCACCAAGAACCAAGTTAAGTAATTAAAGTAGTTTACACTTGCCACCCCCACTCGAGTCTCTGTCAGTGTACTAGATTAGTGCCCTTCAATTTCTGGTCCCCTGCAGTACGCTTAAGATCTTCCTAGAGTTTCTCCATGCTGAAATTAGTGTATTTTCTGGTGTTTATGTGCTTCCCTAATCTTTATGTTGCTTGCGAGAAAGTGTCACTCATAGTCCCTGAAATGTCACTCATATTTTCACTGAAATTATGCAACTGTCACTCATAGCAATCTGAAACCTTGGCAGCTATGTGAGGGCACAGAACAATTTCCCCAGGCTGATTGTCAAGTAGATGCCATTACAGTAATTGAAATACATTGATAAGGCACCCTGCCTCTCATCATTATAGTGTCTAGGACGAGGAGCGAAAGTACTTAATTTCATTTTCCAGTTTATTGCATCCTTCTGTTGGAACCAATATAGTCTGTGGCTGCGGAGAGCTGCTCCGTTTTTGTAGAGTTTAACCAGTGCTGTTTCCCCACATTTTTTCTTTGTAACAACCTGGTTGGCTCCCCCTCTCTAGTGTTCATTTTCCTTAATTAACTTTAGAGGGTGTTGACCAACTGGCCAATTTTCATTTCGTAGAGTAGTCATGTGTCCTGGTATTTTTTTCTGTTAGTTTTTCGGTGAGGTTCAGCTGTTTGATGATGGTGATCCAACTGAGGATATTGGTCTCCAGAATGTACTTGTTGCTCTCACTTGTGATTAGTATTTTTCTGATTTTTTTCTTGTGTTCAGACTACCATGTATTTGAACATTTCTCCTAGTTCGGGACTGCTTGTGTTGACCAATTCGCCTTTGTCCTAGAAGGGATGCACCCTACTGTCTTACTCGTTATTTTATGAATTACATGGGGGTGCATCCTCAAGTCTTGGTTTCCATGTCTATATCCTGTGGTGTTGAGGTAGAGGATGATAACACAGCAATAGCCAGCTTTTCATGTAAAGTTTTTTTACATATAATTTTACACAAATCTGGTTGTGTTCGGTCCTTTTAAATCCAATTTAGTGGTATTAAAGACAACATTCATGTATAATTCATCAGTTTAATCACACCACTGATTCATCATATCAGGTCTGCTGTAAAATTGCTTTTTTGTGTGTTGTGTGTGGTCATGACTTCTTGACTTACAATATGAAATCTCGGTCTTGTGTTTTGACGTGCTTCAGCCACATGCTTTCTGTCACTTTGACCTAACAATTGGGGCTTTCTGTACTGTGTTTTAGACCTCTATTAAGTTATTTCCCTCCAGGTCTCTCCAAAACTGCTTAATTGAAATTCTATTTCGGTAAATCAGTGCTGCATGTGGATTTATTTTAATTTGAGCATTATATAGTGCGAACTTGACCCAAAGATATCGGGTATCAGAGCGCTTTACAGGAGCACCAGTTTCGTTACAGACGGACACTCATTTTTGTTAGGCGCGGGAGAATAAGTGATCACAGAGTGTTGACCGTCCCTGACGAGACTCAAACCCAGTTCCCATGCTTCGAAGTCCATGCTCTAGCGGTAAGGCTACATCCTTTCCCCTAGTTTGGTAATGTGTCCAATTTTTGAGCTGAAGGTATCTTTTAGTTCCCATAGCTTCTCTGTGTTCTTCTTGTGGTTGACCACCTTGATTCTTCTCTGCTGTCTCACTTTGTATTTGAACCCCTCTGTTTTCTTACACTCTTTTGTTGCGATTTTCTATTTTGGGTGACTATGGATTCTATTATTTGGGCAAGTGTCTTTTTAGTGTTGTTGATTTTGTGGCTGGAGTTCTCCTCTCTGTTTCTGTAGTCACTGGTCACTATTAGGAGTTTGATTTTCATTTGAGCTCAATGCTTACTTTCAAAGGTATCATTGAGAATTTCCCAGTACGGTTCTCTTCTTCACCTGTTTGTTCTGTGAATGAGAGGGGAAGTATTCGTTTTCCTCCTTCATTAAGGGAATCTGATAGGCTCTGCTTTGCTTATCTATGAGATGTTTTCTAAACTTAGATTTCTTGGAAACCAGACTCCCCTCCTGCTACTCCTCAAATGTGGATCTTGAATTTGTATTTCAGTTCCAATATGTTTACTACTGTAGATGGAAGGATTACAATTCTACTCTCATGTTAGGGATTTGAGAGATGGCTTTGCTCTTATTTATTATTTATGTTTTTAAGGTATTCTTACTCTGAACCCCTTCTCAGAACAGGTCAGAGAAGTTTATGTATGTCTTTCAACATATACATTTTTGTCTAATTTCTTGTGGCTTCGATGTTGCTGGTGAACAGTTTACATCTTGTTGGAAGGGTCTTTTATACTAGCTCTGCGTGTTCTCTACTGGTGCTTTCTTTACATACTGTTGTTTTTTTCTACATTAAGTATCATTTTCTTCTGGATATTTTATTGATATTGATTTGTTTGTGCTGTTCTTTTACTTGCAACATTGTCCGTCTATGTACTTAGCTTTGTCTTCTTCATTAGATCCCAAATTAGCTCCTGTTGTTGTATTTTAGCGCTGAGGCACCCTTTTCTCGTTTATGAGGCTTCTGTGGTTTCAGCATATTTAGCGTGTTTGTTTAATCTTTAAATTCTTTATGTGTTTCTTGTCACTGTATCTCCTAGCTGTTCTTTGGTGTTGGCTGTTTTTTCTATGATTTGTGATGGAGCACCAGTCTAAGTTTAGTTGACTCAGCTTTCTGTTTTTCTATGAGCATCATCAAGAATAACGCACTGTCATTCTATTAATTGTGGTTTAATTCCACCCATTATTTGTGTGACCTTTGGAAATTTGGTTTCTAGCTTGTCGAGGCACCGTTCAGTCCTTGTGATTGTTACTTTCCTCAAGTTATTCCATGGTGTACAACATTTGCATTCGGTCTGCTTCCTCTCTCTTATTCGTAAATCCCTATGTGCTTCTGGTTGGACTGAGTTGTTAGCTCCGAGTAGTGATGAACTCTATGCCAAAGACTGAGTTTATTGGCAAACTGTCTTAAGCTTGGTTTCCCTTTTGCCAGCACAGGTACAACTGACACGAGTAGCACTCACGTACACCAAAGGCTCTCACAAAAAGAACATCCATCAAAGATGCCTTAAAGGCATAATACATCTTCCCCTTTTACAATAGCAAATATGACAAAGTAAATCCCCCAGCAAAGATAGAGAAAAAGGAAACTTAACATTAAACCCTTCCCAAAAACGAATCCCCCAAAAGACATAGTAATAATTCAATATTATGCAATTTCTTTGAGTTATGTTCCAAACCTCTTCTCCCCTTTCAATACCTCCCCTTCTTCCCAAAACATCTGTCGCAACTAAATCACCATCTTCCATCAACATGAAACCGCTAATGGTATTGTACTCATGACCATATACAGGAGTGTAATCACCACCCTTCTGGGACACAGAAATTCTCCTCTTATTCCATTTATCTCCATTCTCAAGAATCGCATACCGATCATGAACAGACCTCACTCTAAGCGGGCCTTAAAATTTGTACAATCCCGCACTTCCCTTCTTGATCTTGACCAAATCCTCAGCTTCCACCTTGTTTCTCCCACCACATATTTCACTTCTCTCCACCTTCTCCAAACCCCTGTATTATACCAACCACGCAGGAAGCAACTTGGTTCCCGGCTCCCTCCCCCTCAGGCATTCAAAGAGAGACATTTTAATGGTCCTATTCTTCATGGACCGACACGCCCACACCATATCTTTCACCATTTTCTCCATCCCATTCTTTGACACTTTGTACACCCATCAAAATGGTACCCTTGGCTAAACGATTGGTGCTCTCAACAAGGCCATTGCCCTGGCGGGTTGTAAAGAGTGGTGCATCTCTGTTTGATACCACACTTTTCCCGGAACATCTTCCTCTCCACTGACGTGAATTGGGTACTATTGTCAGTTATAAAAATCCTAGTGAAACCCTCCTCTCTAAAAACTTTCTCTAACACAGAGATGATATTTCATGTGGTCACTTCCTCTACCAACCATTTAGAATACACATCCATCATCTCCAACCCATTTCTTAATTCAACCCTCAAACTTTGCATCACACCAGTACCTTCCATGCGTACACTGCAGCAAGTTTTTTCTGGGTTCTCTATTTGACCACTTTCACATTGTACATCAGTTATAACCCTCTTCTCACTTTCCTAGCAATCCTGACAACTACCCACCCAATCTGTCACCTCTTCATTCATACCCGGCCACTAGAAACTATCTTGTACCCTTTTCTTAGTTAAAGTCTGGCTATGGTGGCCCTCATGAGCCAATTTTATAATGCGCTTCCTCAATCCTATTGGAGGTACAAATTTGTCTAATCTCATAATCACTTTACGACCCTACAAGGATTACTCCTCCATAACTTTAATGTAGAGCCTGACACAAGTGGACACAATACTTCCCCTCCTGCTACCACGTACAATCATTCGTTTTACCACCTTTAGAACGTCATCACTTTCCATCTCTCTTACCCACTCCTCAAAAACGCCACTTCAATGTCTGCTAGCTACGTTACAGCTCCTTCTTTTCCTTGATTTCAGCCGCCTTCTTATCTACACAGTGAAAAGCAATAGATAGAAGGTTATGCGCTCGTGCTCTATTGTCAACAGTAATGAATAGAACTTATTAGGGCTGCTACTAGGGATAATAATGGCGTCTATCTATCGTCATAAATAATGTAGTAAAACCACATCAACAAATTGCATGCAATATATCCCGAGCAAAGTCAAACTATATACAAAACAACTATCAAATAAAGCATCATGGTCCAAATTAGGTGTCAGTCTTCTTCTTTAATGTTCATTACAGCATCTCTTTGATTGCTAGCCAACACGTGTTTCGTCTCATTTTAGCAGTTTATGTATTTAGACTTCATCAGGGCTAGAATATACAACAAAAACAACAATTACAAACTAAATATGTCCTATAAAACATGTTCAAAAAGTAATTCAGAGAAGACAAGTTTATTCTCACCCCCGTGACAACCATATCACCTCAACTGACAGGAGCATCCAAATAGAGATTTCACCTATGTGTCAAGGTAATGGATTCAATCAACACACCCAATGTGGATACACCATATTCGAATAAATCAAAAATCACCAGAAAATTATCTTTTATTTATAAAAGATAAGATGTGCAAAGACAGACTCAAAGGAACCCAAACAAAACCCAAAATTAAAAATTATTTAAAGTAAGGAGGAGAAGAATATCAAAAAGGACACGTCCAGCTAAGTGCAGATTATAAAGGAATCCTGATACCTCCAAAACCCTAATTGAATAACAGTGACTATAAAAGAGTGTAAACCTAAAATAAATGCTCACCAGCATGTATATTTACGAGACTGGCGACACCACTGACTCCCTGTTCCAAGTGGCGCAATGAGTTAGCTGTACAACAAAATATTCAAAGGATATATTCAACGAAGAAGTAGCACCTCAATTTATAGAAACATAGAACATGATGCTTTATTTGATAGTTGTTTTGTATATAGTTTGACTTTGCTCGGGATATATTGCATGCCTTCTTATCTACCTCTTCCTAATCCGATGAGAGTCTAGACAAGCAATCTGCTTGAGCATTTTCCACCCTTTGAATAAATCCCACCTTGAAACTGTACTCTTGTAACCTAGCTGCCTGCCTTGCCAGTGGGCCTGAACCTTTACCTGCCTCTCCAGGAATTAAAACCTTTACCAAAGGTTTATTGTCAGTATGGAGTACAAACATTAAACCCCACACATAAGTGCAAAACTAGTGAGCACTCCAGGTTGCTGCCAGTGCTTACCATTCAGTCACAGAATAATTGTGTACCTTTTCTGTCAAAGAACGCGAAGCAAAGGCCATCGTTCTTTCCATTGTAAAACAGAAGAGGGACCCTGAGTCTAAGACAAAGCTACAATTAGGGAACAACCCGCCAGGGCGAGAACAAGAGGAAAGAACATGAAGGGGTGTTCCCTTAGGAAATAAAATTCAATTCACATAAACAGTTTAACCCACTCACCACAACGAGAATAAATTTATTCAAAAAGGTTTTTAATTTTTATTTTTTGCATATAAATATAAATATTGACATGATTTTTAGATAATTCCATTTAAGCAGTAAAAAACATTTAGAAGGAATTTACATAATCAAGACCGTGCAAAAACATTCTAAAACCTAGGACACGCAATGATACTACAAAGAAAGGGGGTACCAAATAGATCCACTCATACATTCAAACATCCCTTTTATACAGTCCAGTTCATACACAGACATTCACATCCATATCTCTACACACAAAGACAAGAAAAGCGCCGACGCGCGTTTCGGACAAGTGCCAAAAGGCTTCCTTCATCAGGGCGCACTTGGGATATTGAACTGGCAGAAAATGAGCATAATGTCTGTACAACGGTCCTGGGAAGCGGTCCTAGAAACAGCAAAACTGTGGGTAGGTGTTCTCAAAAGTAATAATAAACGCCGACAGTAAACAGACGCTGAAAAATACAAGTGGTAGCACCGGAGTCAGGGTTGATAAATAACGACCTCGTAGCAAGAGGAATGAGCAATGCTTCATAAGCGGTGAATAAACGGAGACCCTCAGGATATTAGACCACTTCCGACCCAGTGATGAGGGGGCCTGAAGCAGCTCGGCGGTCAACGGTTAAGTGGGGTCCTGGATAGAGAAGAGCGCGGGACTCCTTCCCACTCCGGCGAACGGGTTTGTCGTTATTTATCAACCCTGACTCCGGTGCTACCACTTGTATTTTTCAGCGTCTGTTTACTGTCGGCGTTTATTATTACTTTTGAGAACACCTACCCACAGTTTTGCTGTTTCTAGGACCGCTTCCCAGGACCGTTGTACAGACATTATGCTCATTTTCTGCCAGTTCAATATCCCAAGTGCGCCCTGATGAAGGAAGCCTTTTGGCACTTGTCCGAAACGCGCGTCGGCGCTTTTCTTGTCTTTGTGTGTAGAGATATGGATGTGAATGTCTGTGTATGAACTGGACTGTATAAAAGGGATGTTTGAATGTATGAGTGGATCTATTTGGTACCCCCTTTCTTTGTAGTATCACTGCGTGTCCTAGGTTTTAGAATGTTTTTGCACGGTCTTGATTATGTAAATTCCTTCTAAATGTTTTTTACTGCTTAAATGGAATTATCTAAAAATCATGTCAATATTTATATTTATATGCAAAAAATAAAAATTAAAAACCTTTTTGAATAAATTTATTCTCGTTGTGGTGAGTGGGTTAAACTGTTTATGTGAATTGAATTTTATTTCCTAAGGGAACACCCCTTCATGTTTTTTCCCATCGTTCTTTCCATACCATTGTGCACTTGAGACAGTATTGCACCAATACCGGATGCACTGGCATCCACCGTCAAGATTTTGTGTGAGGTATCAAATGGCAAAAGTATACCAGCTCTAAAAATCTCTTGTTTGATGGAATCAAAATCATGCTGCTGCTCCCTGCCATAATCAAATGCACAACCTTTCTTTAACAAAGCAGTCAAATGTTCTGTTTTTCTTGCAAAGCCTTCAGCAAATTAAGAGTAATACTCAAACAGCCCCATAAAAGAGCATAACTGGTCCTTGTCTAGAGTCGTGAGGGCTTTCCTTATAGCCTTGAGAAGATCATCTTACAGCCTGACCCCTTCACACACTATGGAGTTCCCCAAATACTCTATCTCTTGTGCCTTGAACTTGTCTTTTTTCAATGCAAGGCCTGCCTCAGATAATCTCCTCAAGGCTTGTTGGAGGATACAATTATGTTCTTCCTCTGATTCACCAACCAAACGCAAGAATATCATCTTGGAAGTAGATGGTGATCTTCATTCCCCGAAACACATCTGACATCATGGGTTGGAAAATGCTGGCCGCAGGCGAAAGGCTAAACGGCATTCTCGTGAATCGAAATGTCCCCTCGATAGTAATGAAGGCTGTTCATTTTTAGGTCGAGCCTGGGCAGCGTATGAGCTGCTCTGCGAGGTATGGACTTGAAACTCCGCCCTTTTTCCGCCCATCTTTTCAATTGGCTCCTTTTACTGTCCTTTCTAAATTGTTGCTTTTGATTCACGAATAGGCTTAGTAGTCCCTCCTTAGTACCGCCTTGTTTGCATTTGTAACCTCCCATGAGGACTGGACTTTTTACTTTTGTTGTTACACGGTTTATTTAACCTACAGTTTGTGAGCACTATTTTCTTTAATGATTTTCCCCTATTCCACACACAACGTGCTTTCGTACAACCAGCACGTAGAAAGTAAAACATTTTTTTTCCAGTATTTATTTACTTTATTAGTAGCAGTAACATCGGTCGTCTGCCTTTTTTGTGTTTATTTGCTTTATTAATTATTGTGTCATGCCACGCTTTAGCTTCAGAGGTTCAAAGCTAAAGCATGGCGTGCCACAATTGTTACAAAAGTAAATAAATAGAAATAAAGAGTCGGCAGACGCCGCATTTCTTTTCCATATATTTTCTTTTGTAGAAATGTCAGCACGCCACGCTTTTGCTTCAAACATAAAAGGTGTGGGGCATGACGTGATTTCTACAACAGTGAATAAATAGAAAGAAAATGCAATGGCCTCCGGCATTTTTTTTATTTTATTATTTATTTTTGTAGCATTTGTTTTCAAACAAGGTGCCTGACACGCTTCATGTTTTAACAATGCGGCCGTGCTGCCCTTATGTATTATTTTTCAACACAGTGCCCGACATGCTTTTAACATGGTGGCTGGCCCCGCTTCTTAACTCTTTAATGAGTCTCTGTGCACGTCTGCCTGTGTGTGTGTGTGCGGGCATCTGTGTGTGTGTGTGTCTGTGTCTATACTTGTATGTTTGTGTGCCTGTGTCTGCTTGTGTGTGTGACATTTGGAATGCAATAGGTCTCGCATTTGCATGAGTTTCAGCTACTGCCATTGTAACTGACAATGCCTTTTGTCTATGTGTTGGTTTTTAAAACATAAATAAAAACTTAAATTCTCGCAAATGCAGACCTATTGCATTGCAAATGCTTGTTTAGATTTCTCATAGAGACAAATCCGATAATACACATTTTTTAGGTCAAGTTTGGAGAATAATTTTGCCCCATTTAGTGACAATATCATCTTGTTGATATTAGACAAAGGGAAACTGTCCATCACAATTTCACAATTCACACTTCGCAAGCCCACACAAAAACGCAGACGCCCTTCAGGCTTTTCTGTAATAACCATAGGTGACACCCAACTTGTGGCTTCCACCGGCTCTATGATTCCTTCAAGAAGCATTTCCTCAAGCATTTTCTTTACCTCACTCCTGATTACTATGTGCACCCTCCTTACTTTGTGTTTCACTGTTGGGGCTCCCTTCTTAAGCAAAATTTTGTGCACACCCTTTTAAAAGACTTAATGCATCTTTGAATACATGTTTAGCTTCCTTTAAAATCCTATAACGATACCCACTTCCCCCACCACCATGACCTGGTTTGGTGCTCTGGGATTGACGATAATATGCAGGTTCTATTGGTAAACCCACCTTAAACTTGGCGGACCATATTCTGCCACATAAATCTTCCCTTGCACTTTAGGGATTCAAATTTGATGGGAGCAGAACATTACTCCAGGATATCACTAGTTTTGCCTGGATTACAAAAGGGATTAATATCCTTGGGAGTAAGTTTTACTTCCGGCCAGGTCTCAAAAAACAACCCTTTGAGAATGACAGTAAACATAGATCCTGAATCTACCATTACTTTAACCTCCTTGCCCAAAATGTGAAATATTGCTACAGGGCGAGATCTCCTGCCCACTTGATCTTCGATGCCATGTTCCACACTCAAAACACCATCTTCACTATTTTTAATTGAGAAGTCAGCTATGTCTGTCGCCACAACTCTAGACTTAATATTGCTTTGCACACCCTTGCATTGTGACTTTTTCTTTCACACTTCAGACACTGTTGGTAGCAAAACACTATTGGGAATCTCCTAAATGGGTATTACTTCCACACCTATAACACATTTTCTCCACTATTTTTTGCACCATGGCAAAAGTTCTCTTTTGAAATTCCTTTAAACATCTGCCATTACTGTTCAACGCTCCCACCATTTCGTTTTCTCCTTCCTCTTTGTGAATAATGGACTCTCCTGACCCACCCTCTGCTGTATCCCTCTTGCTCATTTCCCACATACAGTCTCAGATTCCACCACAACCTTGTCAATATGACTAGCATTCTTCAAAGAAGGATTTTTCACTGCCCATAACCTCTCCTGAATTTTTTACTATGACATTGTACAATCAATTGATCATGTAGAAGTTTGTCAGTCATCTGCCCAAATTGGCATTTTGTAGATAACTCCCTCAATCCAGATACAAAGTCATCAATGGAATCTTCTGACCTTTGGGGGTGAGTATAAAATCTATATCTGGTCATGGCGATATTTGTCTCCTTGGCAAATCTCCTTTCCAAGCGCAACTTTGCTTCCTTATAACTATCTTGCAAAGGATGGTTCTCATCATCAAGGACAACAGGCAGAATTTGAATATACATTGACCTTCTTTTCCCAAAACACTTAGCAATAAGACTTTTTTCCTATCAGCTCTAAAGTTTTGACCATCCAGTGCTACAATTTAATTATCAAAAATGTGTATGCAATCCTCCCAACTGATTGAAGGTGCGCCTCGATCTGATAAAAACAGAAGAGGTAATAAAACTGAGTTAAAGGCCATTGCTGAAAACAGGAAGGAAACTCCTTTACTAAAGGGAAAACATTAACCAATGAGGGCTAGAGCGAGGCTGAGACAAGCCCCCCTTCCTTTAAGCAAAGTAAAAAAGAGTAGCCAATGAGGGCGAGACTGAGGCTGAGACAAGCCCCCTTCCTTTAAGCAGAAATGTATCGGAAATCACAGCAGACCTAGTAGCTTCTTGAATAAGCTCCTCCCGACAACTTCACAGGGGAACAGCAGGAGTAACACCGCCGGTAGCGCTGGTAAGTCCCTCAAATTATATTGCATACAATAAACAGTTGAAGACTGTTAGTTGCTTTTTGGACTAAACGACTCCATGCACGATCGACTCATTGAATTGTTCGACAGACAGCAGAACACGCACACGGCTATTTTTCTCATCGTATGCCGCTTGACAGGGAGCGTGAGGCCACATACATGTATGGTTCTCTTGTGCACACTGAGAAACGGAGAGCTCGTGCACTGAGGATTATGGCGATTCCCTCTCACTGGCTGTAATGGCGGAGACATGGTACTTGACGCCTGCCTCGCTTGCGGCGGCGCGTTCGCAATCACAATGCCTCTCTTACAGTTTTTAGGTTTCGCTGGGGGGCGGAGCCGTTAGGCTCCTCCTCCAGAGAAATCTATTGAGTACAGTAAGCACTCTGGAACACGCCCCCCCGTCCCATTTGCTAGCTCCATAAATGGAGCCTAGCCATTGGACGAGGGGCCTGTCCATCAATGCCGGACCAGACACGGGGGCGTTCCCGAGATTCTTTGGCTTTGGCGACGTCACGCGACGCCGGGAACGCCCCCCAGTCTGGTCCGGCCGGGCCGTGCTTGCTGCTGTCCTGGGCATCGTGAGTGTTTTTCCCCCGGCACGTTTCCCGCCTCCCTCCCGCCGTTCGTGTTCTCTCCCGCCCCCCTCACGCCCCCTGTGTCCTCTCCCGCCCCCTCCCGCCGTCCGTTCCTCTCCCGCCCCCCCCCCCTGTCCTCGTAGGTGCTGCCGCCATTTTTTTAAATTTTTTTTTAATCCGCGGCTGCCCACGCCGCACTTGTGCCAATTTTCGTGCCTCACGCCCCCTGTGTCCTCTCCCGCCCCCTCCCGCCGTCCGTTCCTCTCCCGCCCCCCCCCGTGTCCTCGTAGGTGCTGCCGCAATTTTTTTTTATTTTTTTTTAATCCGCGGCTGCCCACGCCGCACTTGTGCCAATTTTCGTGCCACCCCGCCTTGCAGCGCAAGAAGAGAGAGAGAGAGGAGCCGGCGCCCGTGCCTGACGGTGGGCGGGGTTGCTGAATCAGGAGAGGGAAGTGAGAGGAAGATGGCGATCTAACTCCTCCTCCGCTGGTGAGCAGACCCTGCGCGAGAAGCCTCGAGCGCACAAAACTTCACCGGCGGCTCCCCTCGCCTCAAAAAGAACAACAAAGCACCGGCGAGGAGCTGCGTGGAGCCGCTAAAAACCCCCCACAGAGAAAGCGGTAGGAGCAGCAGAGCCCGCCTGAGTGCAGCGGCAGCAGTGGGCGTCCCGGGCAAGCTCTTGTAAGATCCTTGCAATTAATCCCGATTTCCGATTGGTAATTGTGTATTTAAATAAATAAATGCAGCCCACGTGCTTTGGGAGAGCGAGCGCGGCGGGAGGAGGGCTTTTTTATGTCCAAACGGGAGATGGTTCATCTGGTTGGGGGGGGGTTCTCGCTGCTGGTGTTTCATGAAGTGGTTTATGGGAGGAATTGGTTAACAGAGACTAATAAGCGGGTATAGCGAAAATCCCGTGTGTAGTAGAGCTGCGGGCAGGGGTGGTTTGGTGTGTGCAGTGTGTGTTGTCTCTGTGTGGACTTGGATCTCAAAACACAGTAAGGGACACAGTATAGGAGAGCGAGAGAAAAACACTGCCCTGGGAAAAGCTCGGGCTAAGGGTGACCTCCTTTTTTTCACGGCCGATTGCATTGCTTGGTTTGGTCTATTCTGCAGAGGTCCCCCTTCCTCCTCCTCCTTTTCAGAAGTTGGCCTGCAGGGGAAAGGGCTGGATTCAGGGTCTGATTCGCTCCTAGGAGCAGGGAGGAGGAGGGTGTCGCGTTGCTGCTGCTCCAGGCTCTCTGGTGGTGGTGTGTGCGTGTCTGATGAAGGGGCTGCCTGGAAGAGGTGTTTAGGTGTGCTTGACGTATGTATGTTAAATTCATCAGTTACGTCAGAATTATGGAATAAGTGTGGATTGAGCATTTGGAAACACAAGTGGCAGAAATATGGTGACCCTAAGAGGAAGTAGGGGTTACTAGAGCCCTGGGACTTCCTAATTTTTCCTGTTTTTAATCATACTGGCTGCTAGCCAGATTAGTGTTAGGTGTACCAGGCAGGTATTTTTAAAGTTTAACCCTACCCCCACTCAATACCCTATTCCTTTTCCAACAGTGCTCCCATGCATCTCATAGGTTGTAGCACGCCTCGTTCTGCAACGGCCGGGAAGAACTCTCTGATGAAGAATACCACCAAGGCAAGCACTGTCACCCCTTAGACCCGGCCGACATGGCGAGCACTGTCACCCGCAGAGTAGTGAGTGCAGATTAAAGAGTGACTAGGGAGTGCTAGGGAGTGCAGAGTGACTAGGGAGTGCAGAGTGACTAGGGAGTGCAGAGTGACTAGGGAGTGCAGAGTGACTAGGGAGTGCAGAGTGACTAGGGAGTGCAGAGTGACTAGGGAGTGCGGAGTGACTAGGGAGTGCGGAGTGACTAGGGAGTGCGGAGTGACTAGGGAGCGCAAGGGAGTGCAGAGTGACTAGGGAGTGCAGAGTGCTAGGGAGCGCAAGGGAGTGCAGAGTGACTGCAGAGTGCTAGGGAGTGCAGAGTGACTGCAGAGGCTAATGGCAATGTAAATGACAATGCCATTTATTTATCTGTTTTCAAAACCAACACATAAATATAAATTTTGTCATTTACAATGCCAATAGCTCTAACTTTTCCAAAGGCGAAACCATTGCATTGTAAATGCTTGTTAAGTAGGGCAAGCTTGCCAATGTTAAAAGTAATGTCTCTACAAGTTGAAGCAGACAGTGAATTGTCCTAACCATCCATGTCCCTTTTCTTATGAGCACGTTAACCGTATACTGGTGCTGCTGTGTATGTTACTAGATGATGATGACCTGATTGAAGGCACCCATGACGGAACACCAAAATCTTCCTCTACACGCATGGGATCCATAACCACAACGCAGGTTTAGTGCTAGCAAGTCGTCGCCAAATTGTAGTGACGACACAGGACTCTATAACAAAGACTAAGTTTATTTGCAACCTGCCTCTTGCCAGCACAGGTACAACTGACAGGAGTACACCTCACGTACACCAAAAGCTGTAACGTGACATCAACCAGCAGCGTAACAAAGGCCCTCGCGTTGCAGGGGGGCCCTGACCTCCAGGGAGCCCCTCAGAGGAAGTGCAGCCAGTAAACACTACACATGTCCATTTGGGATGTGTATTGTGGTTACCTTAAACTCGCTGTTGTTGCTTCTGACCTTGCTGAACTCGCTTTGTCAGCATAAATTAAACTATGCGTGGTGCGCAGATGCGTCAGCCTCTGCGTGGTGGCTTTCACGCTTAGGGTGGGGCTGCGCTCAGTGGCATTGCTGAGTGCATTTAAAATAGTGCACGTGATATGAGGCATCCGAGGCAGCAAGAGGTACAGTGCAGCCATATTTTCATAATTGCTAGTGAGCCTCGCCCGGTCTTCTGCTGCCTGCGCCTGCCACCAAAGCTGCAGTGCAGACCTCAGGTAAGACCATCGGAGTTTCAAACAGAGGGTGTGGGGTGGGCAGGCCTACATGCCAACATTTCAGAGCAGGAAAGGGGGAGATTTCGAAGAAAATATCGGGGGAATGTATTTTCCCCGTTGAGTTCTATTGACAGGAAAGAAATTTCAGGTGGGAGACAGGTAAAACAAAGCAACATTTGGCTTTAAAAATCAGGAGTCTCCAGCCTGGATCCGGTCAGTTGGCATATATGGGCATACTGGACATGTCACAGTCACGGTATGGGCAGCGTAAAATGAAATATAGGCCCCAGAGCCCCCTTGCTCCAGCGCCACTTCAGCCACCAGTAGCTGTAGCGCACCCAGCACTACACTGTTTCGCTGGCGTTGCACCAATTCAGTAGTTGCCTCATAAATTAAATGGTGCGTGGGTGCAGGTGACCTGAGTTCCCAGCAGCAAGGGGGTTGAAGGCAACCTCCCCGAGGCCAGCCAGAGATCTCTACTCCTAAAAGAGGTTAGTGTAAATATAGCAAAGTGAGGGTGTGCTATGCACACTGGTGCATGATGTTAAAGCTACCTTGGAACAATGCAGCATTTTGGTGCAGAGGTGTTTGGTCTTCTTAGTGAAAAGAACATGGGGAATATTCTGAAAGTGGTCTCTTCCATAAGTTTCATGTGTTTCGTGAAACCTCGACTGCCAAATGTGATCCTGCACTGTGCTCAGTGTCATGAGTATCACTTCAAAACGAAAGTCTTGCTTGCAGTTTTTCCATTAATTGTTCTAATGCATACATTCCCGTGCATAACTATGTCAGCGGGAGTTTACATTTGCTCTGAAAGTTTAAGAATAGAATCCAGTACTGTTTTTGCGAATGGTGGCCCAGCATGGAAGTAATGGAAATAGAGACATATAGTTCTATGTTTTTTAGTCATAAAATCGCTCTGTCTACTGTATTTCCATTTTTAGGTCTCGGCCTAGAGACGCGCAAAGCGCGTTCTCGGCAGAGAACTATAGTAATCATGTCAGCCGCCAAAGCCGACAAAAGGAGACAGGAGCTGGGCACGCGCCCAGCAATCCTAATGGGAGAGGAAGCGACAAGTGCTGGCCACGCGCGGTTTCAGTCGCGCGCATGCTCACGGCGCCAGCGTCTCCGCCGCGCGCCGATCACTGCTCTCTTCGTGGCGGCATCGAGAAGTTTCGCAACGCAGTGAGGGCACAGAGAGAGGTAGGTACTTGTTCTTTTTGCCTGTTAGTGCTTTTATGTGCAGACTGTAGTAAGATTTGATTATTGCAAGAGTTTCCAAAATGATTTGCATGATTTGTTTCCATGTATTTGTTGTGTCGTTCTTAGCCGCAAATCAAAGACCTGTTTACAAGTTGCTTTCTGTCCTGAGATGCCAGCAGCAGTTTGTCTCCTAGCAAGACGGAGGATGTTCTAGATTTTAACAGCAATCTTAAAATGTGTGACTGGTGCCTGCTGTTGAGAATAGATAAATAAGCACTCCAATGCTCTTTTTCTTTCCTTTCCCTCCATCTTTCTCTTGTTATTAATAATAAAATTGTTAATTGAATGTTTTTAAGTACCTTAAGTCCAACCAGTGAAGTCCGCGTGGTTGTACACGATGAGTCTATCAGTCGAACCGGGGACTCAAAGAGGGGGGCCAAGCCCAGGCTCGGAGCGGTGATGACGGGCCTGGTCTTCTTCCGGGCGCGTTCAAAGCTGTGGGGGCTCTGTCGCATTTTAATCTGCACCATTCTCCCGTGCTGCGGGGGCACTGCCACCTATTAATCTGCCCCTCCAGGCGCAGTTCCTGTGGAGCCCGCTCTGCCTCCTGAGGGTTGTAGACTGCCCCATTTTTGCTGCTGAGATGCTCTTTAAATGTGGATAATCACCTTGTTTTCATTTGTTTGAAATCCTTCGAACTGCGATTTAGCAAGTGCGCATGGTCTGTAATGCAAGTAAAACGTACAGCCCCCTTAAGCCTACGTTGGGAATTAAAAGACAGACTCAATTATAGTGAAGCGGCCTCCGAATACCTTATAATGGGTAACACTGCTAGGTAACGCTTCGAGGTCGGTCGACCTCGATCCAGAATCTAGTCTCGGCGGGGACACTCATCATCCTGTGATTCTTGGCAAATCACTTAACCCCCCCTAAAAAAAACAACGAATGTTTCCGTCTGTTACGCAACTGGTGCCCATGTAAAGCACTTTGATACCTTTAGGTCGAGTTTGCACGCAATCTAAAACTTTTAAAAAAATGTCTGATTGGACTCCCACTATAAACCCTACATCACAGCAGTATGCTAACCCAACTCTCCTTTCACGTTGTGAAGGAAAGAGGAGTGAAAGGTTTGGCGATGAGCCGCATGAATGAATGGTCTCTTCCTTTTTTCTAGTCTCTACTAAAACCCTCCAGTGAGGATCTGTTTGGGCACACCCACTAATGCACGCGTTGTGATGTTGCAGTTTGAGTTCGACTAAATCCAATTGTGTATTGACCTTGTGCTCTCGGGCTGTGCCTTCAAGGAAACCACTACAGTAGACTTCAGGATGCCCTTTTGAAGAAAAACGTGGTTTCGACCGGTGCAGCCTGTTCAGTTTGGCAGTTGCTGAATGACCAGTAGAACGAAAAGGCCTTTTTCCTTAGAGCAGTGATGTATGGGGGACATATGAGCTATAAATTATCCCGCGAGCTCGTTTTTTTCTGGTGCCATCGCTGGCACTCCCACTAACGTTGTCTTCACGGGTCTCAACCTTGTACAGTCTTCATTTGTTTTATCGTCCACGCCCACACACTTTCCAAGTTTTCGAGTACATCCTTTATAACCATCCTATATCTCTGTCAGATTCGTCCACCCCTTCTATAGTCTTTCACATACCCAATCTCACTACCAGTCTTCCTTCATTTTCCCTGGCTCTACTTCCAAAACATGTGACTGTCTGCCTCTTGTTTCTCTCTACATTCTGATCTGTCTTTACCCCTTCAAACTCCTCTTCCTCCCTTCTGAAACCTCTCAAGCTACCTCTTGGGTCTCCCCAGACAAAGGGGTGTCACTATGATTCGGGGGGGAAGGGGGGTTCAGATTTCCCAACACTCACGCTGGAACATCTTGTTAAAATATATTAAATGAGAAGCGAGACTTGAGGGGGGCTTTCAGGAGCAGTAGAAAAAAGAGAGGGGTGCCCGTTGTTAGGGGTACACAATATACTCGAAACATAAAAGCGGGACAATGTGTGTTTTTTTGTCAGTGGGAGCATGAAAAAGTCCCAGGTGAAATCAAACACTTACCATTACCACAGAATACATTTTTTAGGGGGTGTGTAATAACCCAAACACCCCCCTTGGAGCTACACCACTGTCCTTTCTCTGATCTTGTTCCTCTCTCTCCCCGCATTGTCTCTGCCACTCTCAGTTTCCTCCACCAGTCTAGGGCAACCCTTTGGCCATCTTTGCCATGAGTCCCCACAACTTCTCCCCCTCCTAGTCCCATGGCTTTCCCTTTGACTTCATCCCCGCGAGTCACAACGATCTTCCACACGTACAGCGGAGTATGCCCTGTAATGCCTCTTTGCCACCTGTCACTCATATTGTAATTGGCACTTGTCTCTCTCCTTATCACATTTCTCACTCTGTCACCCTTACCCCACCCCCAACAATCATTGGTAACACCCTCTCTATTGTCTTCATTCACTGCTCCTTTTCCCTGCTCTCCTCCATTACTTCTCCTTATGGCTTGTCTCTCAAGGGAGGGACACACTGCTATCCTGCTCATTCTGTTAATTTGAGTGTATAGCAACGTCGAATGTATTCATGTCCTTCTTGGGATGCCTGCCCTCAGCTGCTTCTATCTTTTTTCATTCCACTCCCTGAAATGAAGTGTCTGCTGCCATCTTTGCCCATCCAACTCAATATCCCATCAACTTCTTGTCTGTCATTCGCCAATCCTTCTTTCCCTCTCTTCTTCCTATAAGCCCAGTTCCCTTTTCTGTTGCTTCTTTCTTCTCTGGTCTCTGGTTTCGCCTGTCCCGATGCTGTGGCCCTTTCAATTCATCTATTTTCGTTGTCCGTGGCACCTGTTGGCTCAGAAACCTCCAGCTTGCCATCACCTTTTTCTCTCCTCTCTCTTTTGTCACCTCTTGTGCAACATGCCGCACTGTCCACTCTTTCAGTTCCCAACCCGCAATCAAACCTGACAGCCCGGCTACCAAGCCTGCTCCAAGGGAGAACAAGCATTTGCAATGCAATAGGTCTCGCATTACTAAAAGTTTGAGCTATTGGCGTTGATAATAAAAATGCCAGGCCAATAGCTCAAACATTCAGTAAAGCGAGACATATTGAAATGCAAATGCTTATTTTTTTGTTTTGCAGGTTTATATAGCGCAAACTCGCCCCAAAGTTATCAGAGCGCTTGACATGAGCTCCAGTTGCAATGCTAATAGCTCAAACTTTAATAATCCGAGACCTATTGCATTGCAAATGCTTGTTTTCAATTGTGTTTTCAGTGCAAAGAGAACATTTACAGTACTTTCGATTTTCCGTTTTCCACTGCCCTTTAGATATTTTGTAAAATGAAGAAAGTAAAAACTTTATTCCTTAAGCAAAGTTTTGAAGCTCAAGAAATGCATACGGATGCGTGATCCCACAGTTCATAATGCATACTTCTAGTAACATTAACCCTCGCCAGAATAATTTTTAATTGCCTTAATAGTCTAATAACTGGTCAGATAACGCAGATGAGTTAAGCTTCCTCTGCTGAAATCTGCTTGCACCCTGAATCTCTCAGGCCTCTACTTATCTTTAGGAACCAGAAGGAACTATTATATCAACAGCAAGAAGCTAAATAGATTCAAACCCCAACATTCACATAATGACAAGTCACTACGATTCACCCTGAATAACAGCCAACCTCACTCTTGGAAAACATGTTCTCTACTTTCTCTCCTGAAGACAGAACAATCAGTTCGAGGCATATGGGCTGCAGATGGTACATTATAAATAGATCGCCATCTGGTGTTGGGCTCGGATGATTGCACTTTGTTTTTCTCTTGGAGAGTCTTTTGTATCTTGGTGACTCCTCCCTTGGTTGGTAGTGCGCATGGGCATCGGCTCCATCCTTAGATTGTTTTTTTCCGCCATCGGGTTCGGATGAGGATCGAGACGCTCCAGATCAACTTCAGAGAAAAGTGATTTATCGGCGCGTATTCCCTTTCCAATTCGACGGTATTGTTATCGAACGCGTTTCATTTCCATTCCGACGCGTTGCGAATTCAAAATCGAAGAAAAGACTTTGATCTACGTCGACGAACAGGAGGCCTTTCTCGACGCAGGCAAGCCCGGAGTCCATGGAAAGGACTCCATTCAAAAAATGTCCAACGTGTGGTGCTAAGTTCCCACACAAGGACCTACACGAGGTGTGCAACCTCTGTCTATCGCCTGAACACGAATCCAGGGACTGCGAAGCCTGCGCAGCATTCTCCTCCAAGCTAACGATTAGAAATCGTCGAGCTCGAAGACACGAGGTTTCCAGAATGCAGTCGGAGGCGATCCCGGAGCTGTTCGGAGACGAGCAAATTGAGGAAGAAGAGGATCAGTCGGGGTCGGAAGGGGACCAGTCGGATGTTGAAGAACTCGACGTGCAACAAACCGTGAGTGACGACGTCCCCTTACCGAAAAACCGACCCCGTGCGGTAACGACCCCGACTTCGAGCCCGGTCAAACCGCAGAAAAAAGTTTCCGACGCCCCGCCCTCGGGCCCGGCAACGAAACCGAAACTGAAACCGAAACACTCGGCCTCCCACCATGTCGGATCCGAGAAAAGATCGACATCAACTTCGACACCGAAGCTCCATACAAAAGAAAGCTCGGTATCGAAACATTCCATGTCGAAACAGAAATATGATTCGTCGTCCAAGACTCACTCGATACCCAGGAAGTCGGAATCGAGTAGACACTCGGTGCCGAAAACACCGAACACTGACGATCGAAAACATAAGCACCTTTCGGAACCAGGGCCTTCGGTACCGATTCAGGAGCAACAGACAGATCCAAAACAAAAGATTTTGTTTATCGATCCGCAAACTGGCAAAGTAGTGACGAAGAAGAGAAAGAATGAACAGACAGAAGATAAATCTCTTCCTTCAAAAAAGAGAACACTGGGGACAAATACAACTCCTCCTGCTTCTCCTCGACCTAAAGTCACACCCTCTTCTCCTATTCCTCACACTATGCCAAATATTCCTACACCTTCCACACCAAGACCATCTACACCTCAGTCTGATGTAGACAGTGATCCAGGGGAGGGAGAACCTCAAGGGGATGATGAAACCATCCCAGATGAGGATGACCCATGGGAAAATTATGACGTAGGGTCAGATGAGGACAACGACCCAGAGTTATATCCCTCAAAGCCTTCACCACCTGATGATAACACAGGGTTTGTACAGCTCATTAATAGGGCAGCAAAATACCATAAAGTAGATATACATACAGAACCTCAAATAGAGGATTTCCTGTTAGAGACGCTACCTAATGCACAAAAGAACATCAGGTACTCTCCCTATGTTGAAGGGTCTTCTCAGTCACACAGAAGAAATATTCAAAGACCCAGTGAGGGCTAGGGTGTTAAACCCAAGAATTGATAAAAAATTTAAGGCGGCTCCAAAGGATCCAATATTTATCAAAGGGCATGTACCTCTGGACTCGCTTGTAGTCTCAAACGCTCGTAAAAGAGCAAACTCATTATCTACAGGAGAGGCTCCTCCACCTGATAAAGAGTCAAAATTAATAGATGCATCAGGCAAGAGAGTAGCATCACAAGCGGCAAATAGCTGGCGTATAGCCAATACACAGGCACTACTGGCACGTTATGACAGGGCACATTATGATGAATTAGAAAAACTCATCACACATCTCCCCAAAGAACATCAGAAAAAGGCAGATCAGTTAATACAGGAAGGTAAAATAATAACTAATACTTCCATTAAGTGCGCCCTAGACGCAGCAGACACTGCAGCAAGATCCATCAACACCAGTGTCATATTAAGGAGACATGCATGGCTTAGAATCTCAGGATTCAAACAGGAAGTACAAACGTCCTTACTGAACCAACCATTTGATCAAAAGACACTGTTTGGTTCAAGCACAGATGAGACCTTAGAAAAAATGAAAAAAGATACAGAAACGGCGAAGTCAATGGGAGCATTGCAACAGCCAGCACAAAGAGGTTCCTTTCGTAGATCCACCTATAGAGGGGGCTCAAAAAATACAGGAACAAATCAGCAATCCAGCTCTTTCACACCTACATCACCCAAAGGCAATTCAAGAGGAAATTACAGGGGTAACAACAACAAAGGTAGAGGCCGCGGAAATAATAACAACCGCAACGCCTCAACCCCAAAACAGTGACTTCATAGAACTCCCCCCAGACCACATAACACCGGTCGGGGGACGTCTATCACAGTTCCTACCTGTCTGGAAAAACATCACATCAGACAAGTGGGTGAGACAGATTATCCAACATGGTTATTGCCTGGAACTCACAGCTACCCCACCAAACATCCCCCCCAAACAGCGTCCAATGAGTCAAGATCATCTGACATTGTTAAAAGAAGAAGTACTAGCACTTCTACAGAAGCATGCAATAGAGAAGGTCCCAAAAAATCAACAAGGGACAGGAGTATACTCTCTATACTTCCTAATCCCCAAAAAAGACGGGTCCCTAAGACCAATATTGGACCTCAGACCTCTCAATGCTTACATAAATTCGGAGCATTTCCACATGGTCACGCTCCAACAAGTACTCCCTTTACTGAAGAAAGGGGACTTTCTTTCTACACTGGATCTAAAAGACGCTTACTTTCATATCCCAATTCACAAAGCCCACAGAAAATACCTAAGGTTTGTAGTAGAAGGACAACACTATCAGTTCAAAGTCCTTCCGTTCGGTGTCACAACAGCACCGAGAGTTTTCACAAAATGCCTAGCTGTGGTGGCAGCACACCTAAGAAGACAACAAATACATGTCTTCCCATACTTGGACGATTGGCTAATAAAGGCCAAGTCACAAGAAGAATGTCTTCACAACACACAGAAGATAATTCAATTGCTGCACCACCTAGGGTTTACGGTGAACTACAAAAAGTCACACCTGCAACCAAACCAGATTCAGCAATACCTGGGGGCTACGATAGACACAGAAAAGGCAATAGCATACCCCAACCCAATCAGGATACAGACAATGGTCGGGTTAATACAAAGATTTCAACCACAACACTCACTACCAGCACGAGTGTTTATGCAACTGTTAGGCATGATGTCCTCCTGCATACTGCTAATACCACATGCCAGGCTACAAATGCGTCCACTACAGGAGTGTCTAGCGACACAGTGGAATCAGGCTCAAGGGCAGATTACAGATCTGGTGTTGGTAAACGACCGGACGTATCGCTCTCTGAAGTGGTGGAACACAGAAAACATTTCCAAGGGACGGTCGTTCCTAGAGCCAATTCCACAAGTGATAATAACAGCGGACGCATCGCTCTCCGGATGGGGAGCGCATATGGACAAATACACAGTACAGGGGAAGTGGAGTGTGCAGCAAAAGAAACTGCACATCAACTACCTGGAACTATTAGCAGTATTTCTAGCACTAAAGGCTTTCCAAATGCAAATAGCAAGCAAGGCAGTCCTGATCAGAACAGACAACATGACTGCAATGTATTATATTCAAAAACAGGGGGGGACACACTCTCTCCAACTATCCAAACTAGCACAGGACATTTGGAGATGGGCCATTCCTCAAAAGATCTATCTGTTAGCAGAACACCTACCAGGAGTTCAAAATCAGATAGCAGACATCCTAAGCAGACAGTCAGAACAAGTACACGAATGGGAACTGCACGACCAAATACTGCAGCCATTCTTCCAAAAATGGGGGCAACCAGAGATAGATCTGTTTGCCAATCATCAGAACGCAAAATGCAAAAACTTCGCATCCAGGTACCCACACCAACGGTCCCAGGGCAATGCACTATGGATAAATTGGTCCAACAAATTTGCTTACGCGTTCCCTCCGCTCCCACTAATTCCGTTACTGGTTCGGAAACTGCAGCAACACTCAATGACAATGATACTAGTGGCACCCACGTGGGCAAGACAGCCGTGGTTCACCACGCTACTACAACTCTCACAAGTGCCACATCAAAAACTAAGATTATTACCCATGCATCTGAGGTAATATAAATTTTATGGTCATGTTGTGTTCCCTAGCGAGTACCCCACCGACTCCATGTACGAGTTAAAAGTGCATGTAACTTCCCTCCTGTATCAGTTATGAAGACGCAAATACATTTGCGTCCAACGTTAACTTGTCCTCTTTCAGACCCACCATGAATGGGTTTGATGGTCCGTTCCTAAGTATGCTATGCCAACGTCTTTTTGAAGTGTACTCCTACGTTTTTCAGCCTGGCTGAAAGTAGGCCCTGAATCTCTGCCATCGAGCCTCTTTTCTGGCTTCTGACTGCGAGGGCCTCTGCCCAAGCAGCCCCCGTTCCCGTGAACTCTGACTTACTTCTAGCGCGGCCCTCCGTGCTCAGCTCAGCCTGCTGCCTGCCAAGATTGACTATAACCTTCGAGTTATCTGTTTTCCTCCCGAAGATACATTCCAGCCTGCTAGCTTCAGTAAACATCCCTCCCCAGCTACAGGGCTAAAGGGCCGACCTGTCTTTATGCAAGTAATTCATAGCCTCTGTTGCCATGCTTCCATGGAAGGCCCCATGCCCCCACGCTTCTCATACAGACATTCAGGCGCTTATACACGCACTCACAGCAAGTATAGAATAGCTTCTGCTCTAGAAACCTTTCTGCCCAGATAGCTTAGTTCCTAAACATCAGATATCAGATATGATAGAAGCACAAGTTGATCTGACATGCCAGACTTCTGTCTCTTTCCGCCAGTGTAAATGTCAAGTCCCCTGCACCCCGTCTATCACACGTCATACAGCTGCGCGCGCATCCAAGCTCCCGATTTCTGCTGACATTGCAACATTCTGTTAGCACCACCCCTTGGTGCCACCCACTTGCGTCACCTATCAGTGACGTTTCTAGCACACACCCTAGTTCACGCCTAGTTTACGCCTCTTGATGATGTACTAGCACCACGTGTATACTGTTATCTTGTCTTCTCTCAGCTGTTACGCCTCTTACATTGAACATTATGATGTAAATCAAGTATATAAGCTATGTATTGTCAATAAACGACAGCGCGCTCATCTATCCCTTCTGACACCCTGTGTGGTGGTCAGAACATGATATCCTGATTCCTTTATGAGGAATAAAACCCTTAGAAACTCTTACACCACGGACTCTGTTTTCCTTCATTCCGATTGAGTTATTATTGATTAAGTACTTACCTGCATAGAAATTAAGAGAGTAAATTAATTATTTACATCATTTTGGCGCCCGAATAGGGACCCCTCCCCCACCTCACGCGCCGGAAGGTGCGTTGCAATCCGTGTCCCCTGCCATCAGTTAGACGGACAACACGTGTACTGGCAGGATTTCCTGCATCCCCCTCTGACACACGGAGGTGACGAAGACTGCGATCAGTGCCCAGACGAGGCGGTGAGGAGTGCGGAGGATCCCGACCAGAGCCCAGCCGAAGGAAGCAAGGTCCGAGGTGTGAAGAGGCCCACCAGTTTTCCGAAGTTTTCCGAAGTTTTCCGAAGTTTTCCGAAGTTCCGAGTCGAGTCCAGTCGAGTTTTCCGAGGCCTTCTGTTTTCCGTGCTTCCCGGTGAGTACCATTGCTGGGTCGTATCTAGACGGGTTTGGGTACGCAAGTCCGGTCTGCACTGTTTTTAGGCAGTGTATCTGTACTGTTTAGCAGTATATAAAGTATTCCGAATTTCTGCACTGTTACAGCAGTGTATCTGTATCGTTGAGCGGTACATTCAGAGTAAGGGGAAATTAGCTATGTCTTTAAATGTTTCATGTAATTAATGTCGTGGTATGAATGTGATTGTTTTTGTGCATTATTGTGTTTTTGTATAAATAGTTACAGTTGACATTAAGTATCAAGGATCAAGCATTCCAGTATCAAGTAGGCACAATGCCGTTTTTCAACAAATTAAAGCAGATAGGAACTAGGAAAGGGATGTTAGAGGAAGAGATTCCGATCCCCCCTAGGGACACTCCAGGTAATTTCATGTATAATAAGCATGGCATAGACGCCATCTTGTATCTAGAGTTATGGACCGATTATACCAAGCACTTAGAGGAAAGATACCGATGGCCAGTTAACGGAACATGGGATGCCGAGTGCATCATAAAAGTAGAAGAAATATTACGGAAAAAGAAAGCTAGACAATCTCAGAAAGACGCCATAGAATTTTGGCGTAAGGAATCACGTAAGCGTGCTGATAGAACACTCCGTAGAGAAGACAGGCTTAAAGAATCAGAAAAGGCCCGAGAAAATGAATTAGTTACTGAGGGAATTCGAGTAAAAGTAGAACAAATAGACCGTATCCAAAATAGCAAAGTGAACAACATGTATCTTTTGGCCGATGGTACCCCTGACGCCATTTCAGAAATACCGAAAAATTTGCCGTCACCATTAGTTCCAACTAAAGTAATACATAAGACTACTAAAGACATATTCCTAAATTCATATCTCGAAGATGTAGCACCAGCTTACACCAATCTGCCTGTTCGGGCCCTGCCTACTGACAGGGACGGGGGTGGTACTGCTCCCCAAGATCACTCTCAGCCGACACCGAAAAAGACTAGTCCCGTTCCGCCAGCTCCGCCACTTCCCTCACCTAAAACTGATCTGCCGAAACCACTTCAACCAGATCCTACTAAAAGACAAATTCAGATACTGACTACACACAGAGATAATGCCCAAGCTTCCGCTTCAGGAGGTGCGACCGCGGGTCTACAGACCCCGCCACCGACTCACAGATTAAATCTCAGAGGTCTGCAGAGTCCTCTTACGCACAGATCCCCCCGTTCTTCTAATTCATCCCGTCTTGATGCACTAAAAGAAAATATGTCAGTTTGTAGATATGATCCAGAACCTGGACAGGACGACTTAATGGTATTAGCGTCTTTACGGTTAAGATCTGCTACTGATAGTTTGTTATGTTACGCAGGAATGAAGGAACACCTAGATAGAATATATGAGTTCGTTCAAACGGGAAAGGACCCCGACAGTATTAAGGATGCCCTGGAGAAACAGAAAGTTAACATGCAAGCACTGATACTACGATTTTTCATAAATTGTCTAATAAGAGAACGAGACAGGCCCGGAACAGAGCAGAGTGAATTAGATGCATTGAACAAATGGGGTCAAAATATAGCCGATGGAAAACATGACAGACAAAATTGCATAGAGGCCATGTATAAAAAGATTAAGAAAGCAGTGATAGCAGTACACGAGAAAGAGAAAGAAAAGGCTCCCTCCGAGGAGGAAGAAGAATCTGAAGAACCAGAACCAACTACAAGCACTATAGCATATGTAGGTAGGGGAAACTACCTTAGGAAAGGTGTCCGTCCGGAAAGCAAGAGAGTTTTCTTCTCTGCCTTAACGAATCCGAATTCTGCTGAACATCAGTTCCAGGAAACTGATAAACGGCTTCGAGATCGAGTTGGGTACCATGTACTCAATTCTATGGATGAACAAGAATTAGCCCGATCAGCGGTATCATGGGCCGAAAATGCAGACATATATAATGATGACACCGTAGCACAGACATTTCTGAACCTCTCCCCCGACGAACAGAAATTAGCAGGGGTATATATGATTCAGCACCTTCTCATTAAGTACAGAAAACATTATTCCGATCCAGGTCCCTTACATGAGACACTAGAAGCACTACTGATGGATAGATGGAGAGGCCTAAGCACTAAATTAGTTCAAATAATTCTAGAACAACGACGCAGATATGATACCTTTGTAAGTCCTGAATATGTCCCCGCCCCACCTCCAGAAAGGAAAATGTACCATATGCAGTGCGGGGGTGGTATTGAAAGTCAGAACCCCTTGCGAGAAGTGCACCCTGTTATGGGTGAGGATAAAATTTTGAAACGCGTGTATGTACACACGCCTCTAACTAAATTAGAACTGTTAGAAATGAAGAAATTAGTACCGTGCCATGATAAAGACCCTGCAGGTTTTCATAGAGAGCTCAAAGACATGTTACTGATGGGGGACTACACATATGATGATATCATGAAAATGTTGAAAGTATTATTGCCTACGGGTATATTCGAGAAATTAAAGGAAAAGGACTGGGAGGTGGGAGACGCAAAGATTGCCTGGGCAGAAATAGAGGATGAAGAAAAGAAACGGGTTCCAGGGTTAGGCCTTGGGGACAAAACTAAAGCATTACCAGGTTTAATAGTACAGGTCCTGCCCAGATTATTGACGACTAGAAAGGAGGATTGGGATGCAATCTCGTCCTGTAAACAGAAACATGATGAAGATACTAGCGACTTTTATTCAAGATTCGAGAAATGTTTTATTATCAATAGTGGCCTCCAGCCAAGTAGCGAGTCGTACCCACATCTTTTTGTATCAAAGTTAGTCGAGAATTCCCTACCGTTAGTTAAAAATAGAGTGTATAAAGTCGAGAGTACATGGCAGGCAAATACGCCATCCCAGATGTTACAAATGTTACAATATCACCAGAATAGAATTAGGGAAGAACAAGATCAGGAACAGAAGCGCATGAAAGACACGAAAATGAAAATGTTAGTAGCCCAGACGGTCCCATCCGACAGTCACAGGAAAGGTACGACCCAGACAAGTCACGCTGCAGCTCCTGTTAAAGGGACATGCAATTATTGCAAGCAGCCAGGTCACTACGTTCACGAATGTGCAGTTCTGAAACATAACATAGCGACAGGTAAAACTAAAGAGAGACCGCATCCGCCTAGACCAGACCATAACCAGCATCAGTCTACCCCGAATACACAGCCCATGCATGCATCCGCACAGACAGCACAGACCGTAGCAATACCACAGCCACAGCCCATTGCTGCAACTCAGCAAGTCTCACAACAGATGTACCAGTATGCCCAGTCTGCTTACCCCGAATATTCCCGATATACATGAAACAGCCTAGAGAGGGAAGGTGGCTTGCCTCTTATCGAGATTCCTGTAGATCAAGAAGGTCCTTATGTACACAGTCAGGTATTGGGGAAAGATAGAAAGTTTTTAATTGACACAGGGGCAAGTCGCACTACAATAAGTCATGACGAAGTTCCAGGGGCACCCCTCTCAGGCTCACAAAATGTTTCCCTTGGTTTTTCAGGACAACCTATTGTAAATGAAGTATCAGAACCAGTTCCCCTGGCTGTGGGTCCATTATCACGCGTTACAGACCTGTTACTAACAAAATCATGTCCGGAAAATCTGTTAGGAATTAAAACACTGAAGGCTCTAGGAGCTATAATATGCTGCTCCCCGGAGGGAGTTAGACTCTTTCTGCGGGATTTCAAGGGTCATTACGTCCTTCGTGAGTTTGACGTCAGATTGAAAAATGTACCTGATTACTTGTGGGCAAAAGGCCCAACTGATGTAGGATGTATGCACATTACACCATACCGCGTTACCCTCAAGGCAGGTGTTGTATTACCCAGAATCAGACAATACAAGTTACCACCCGATGCTGTAGCGGCTTTACTGAAAATCATTGAAGAGCTCATTGCCCAAGGAGTGGTCGTCGAGACCGACTCCAATATCTGTAATTCACCCATCATTCCGATTCTTAAACGTACTGATCCCAATGCACCGCCAGTATATCGGCTGGTGATTGATCTTCGAGAATTGAATAAATGCATTATCCCACAGTATCCTGTGGTCCCCGATATATCATCTCTCTTGACTGCTATTGATTCAGAAGCGACGTTCTTTACTGTAATTGATCTCAAGAACGCCTTCTTCAGCGTGCCTATTGATCCCGAGAGCCAATATCTCTTCGGATTCTGTTTAAATGGACGCAGTTTCAAATTTTCGCGCGCACCTCAAGGATTTACAGAAAGCCCCAGCATCTATAGTCAAGCACTGAAAAGACAACTAGATTGTATTCAAATGCCAGTTAACACCGCTTTACTACAATACGTCGATGATCTGCTGATCACCGCACGAAGTGAGCCCGAATGTGAAAAAGCATCACTGACAGTTTTACATTTCCTGGCTGACAAGGGACACAAGGTGTCTCCTTCGAAGCTACAATTCTGTGCTCAGCAAGTTGTGTACTTGGGTCACTTACTGTCCAAAGTGGGGAGACAGCTCACTCCCGATCGCATTCAGTTAATTGTGAACATGCCGCAACCCAAGACACAAAAGGAAGTGCGGGCCTTCATAGGCCTCACCTCGTACTGCAGACAATGGATTCCCCAGTATGCATTCTTAGCTAAACCACTCATCCAGTTAACGACACAGGAGGCAGCGACTTCGACTGTCCTCCCTTGGACTCAGGAACACACACAAGCTTTTGAAGAATTAAAGAAAGTTTTATGCCAAGCACCAGTTTTAGCGACACCATGTTACAGCAAACCGTTTACACTTTTTGTTACAGAACGTGATGGCACAGCGTTGTCTGTCCTCACTCAAGACCAAGCAGGTTCACATAAGCCGTGTGCTTATTTTTCTAGTACATTGGATTCAGTAGCTCAAGCACTCCCTGCGTGCTTAAAGTCAGTAGCAGCAACAGCGTTAGCAATAAGACAAAGTGATTCAATTGTTTTAGGTCATCAGTTAACAGTTCAAGTACCACATTCTGTAGAGGTTTTGTTAAACAGAACCCAGACTCAACACTTAACTATAGCACGACTGACAGGTTATGAATTAACACTATTCCAGCCACACATAGAAATCAGACGTTGCAGCATCCTGAACCCAGCAACACTGTTACCTACAGTTATGACAGATCCAGCTCCGCATGATTGTATAGAAATAATTAATGCAGTAACTAAGCCTAGACGAGACTTAACAGATGTCCCATTGACAAATCCAGACCTGACACTTTATGTGGACGGTTCATGCATGAGAACAAGTACAGGAGAATTAGTGGCCGCGTACGCCGTGACCACTGAAACTGAAATTAAAGAAACACATCGTATTGACACCCTGTCTGCTCAAGCAGCAGAGCTCATCGCTCTGACCCGAGCTTGTATTCTAGCCAAGAACAGAAATGTTAACATATACACAGATTCCCGCTATGCCTTCGGAGTTGTACACGACTTCGGAGTCCTCTGGCAAGAACGAGGTTTTCTGACTTCTCATGGGGCCAAGATACAACATGGCCCCCTCATTCAAGCACTGTTAGAAGCAATACATTTGCCCTCGGGCATATCAGTCATGAAGTGTAAGGCACATACTAAAGTCACAGATTCTGTTTCCCAGGGTAACGACCTGGCAGACCAGACAGCAAAACATACAGCATTGACTCACACCCAGACTACTGATGTGACAAAGACAATAGTACAAACACAGTGTATGACAGTTAGAGATCCCGCCCTAGACGTAATTGACATCCAGACACATGCTACTCCAGAGGAAATAAAGAAATGGACTGAACTAGGAGGGATTCAGACAGATCAAGGTTGGGTGACGAAGGGAAAATCTATATGGTTTCTCCCCGACTCAATGGTTCAAGTCATGATAAATACAGCACATAGTCCTGCCCATCTTGGAGAGAAAGCCATGTTAGACAGTTTACAGAACCTCTGGTACAACAAACACTTACGAGCAGCAGCAAAACAGAAAGTGCGTACTTGCATGATCTGTTGTCAGTTCAATCCAGGTAAAAGCGTCCCTGTTGAGCAAGGTGGATTCCATCCTCCCGATCACCCTTTTGAAGTCCTCCAGATGGATTATATCCAGATGAATAGCTGTAGAGGATTTAAGTATGTCCTTGTAATTGTTTGTGCTCTGTCCCGCTGGACCGAAGCATACCCAGTCCCAGACTACACTGCTCCGACCACTGCCAGACAGTTGGTTCGTGAATTCTTCCCACGGTACGGTTTGCCCCGTGTCGTGTACTCAGATAACGGACAGCCGTTCTCGTCCGAGTTGATGAAACAAGTCTCCCTCTTGCTAGGATATCAGTGGAGGTTCCACTGTGTCCGACATCCCGAAGCAGCTGGCCTTGTAGAAAGGCATAATCAGACACTAAAGATCCGTCTTGCCAAGATCTGTCAGGAAAAAGGGGTCGACTGGATAGTCGCCCTGCCCGTGGCACTATTCTACATGAGAATGGTCGCCCACTCAAGATCAGGGCTATCCCCGTACGAAGTGGTCTTTGGCAGACCACCGAATATGTGGGGGACGCCCGTTCCGAAAAAGATCACTGATATTGATTGTAACATGTTGACAGATTACCTTGCCTCCTTGATGTCTGCACTCCAATCATGTCGTTCACAGGTTGCCGCAGCCTTCCCTGACAACACCGATGTAAAGGCGCATGAGGTCCGTCCAGGTGACCTGGTAGTCGTCCGGAATTTCGACCGGAAAAGTCCGCTGGAGCCCCGCTGGAAGTCTCCGAAGACCGTTCTGCTTACCACCAGGACCGCCGTGAAAATCGAGGGGAGAAAGGGGTGGGTCCACACGAGTCACATCAAGCTATGCAATGAACTAAAAAACGGACTGAAACAGGACTCTGACTCGTCCACCCCCACCAAAGACTGTGTTGAAGCACAAGACGTTACTGTGCCTAAAAGAGAAAAGACTCCTCAAGAACTTTACCGAATGAAGCTTCGATCTAGCAAGTCAGACAGTTTAATTGTTTAAGTCCTCCCCTAGGTGAATCGGTTAAATAGTTTCTGACATGTATCCCCTAGATCGAGTTAGAGAGAGAGAGGAAAAGAGAAGAACATATTGCAAATCACTTCGTAGTCACTGCATAGTGACACTAATAATCATGTTTATTCTGAGTATTCTAATTATTATTGCCAGCATTCTGCTTCCTATGTACTGGCCTATTTTCAGGCGTGAACAATCTGCTTACAATGTCTCTGCTGAACACACTTTTAGTGAACTTCCTGCACATGAACTCTCTTACAGACTTGCGCTGCGCAACAATACATTCATTAGTATGTTACACCATTCCCATCAGACAAGTAATGCTACAGACTGCTGGATATGTGGTCGACTCCCTCCCTACCAGAATTACAAGGGAGCTCTGCCTCTCTTTCCGTACCCATTCACTCACAATGGCTCCTGTGGAGCATGGTTTAAAATAATTAATTCTTTAGATCCTGATATTGCTGTTTTCGATGGGGGCTGGGTTTGGGGAAACTTGAACTTAGTCCTGCTCAACGTCTGTTATCCTGATAAAGAAGGACTTCCCACTCGAATAGGAACTGATCTAGAAAATGAAGTATATGGATTAGGTAATTACACAATTAGCCTTATGATCCTCACTGTTGAATCTGAAACTGCTCCAGTTTTGCCCCATATGTTAGTGTTACCAGTCACAGGTGAATTATGTGTTAGCAAGAAAGGTTCAGTACACGTAGGTCATAGTAAATGCACTACTGTGGTCGAGTTCAGTGACCATGGTAAATCGTCTTTTAAAGCTACCAGTCATTCCTACTTTGTTTGTGGTCATACCGCATACATACGTTTGCCCCCAGATTGGGATGGTACCTGTTACATTGCATTCCTTCTGCCACCTGTTTTTCTAGCTCCTCCTGATTACCATAGAAATACGAATCTAGCACCGAATAGACCCAAAAGAGATATTCCCCTTGTCGACTACACAGAAACGGCATGGGAACAGTACACTGATTTCAATAAAGGATTCTTTTTCTTCCTAGGACCTGTCCAAAACAGTAAATTAATACGCAGATTAACGAGAACACTTGAAGCAGTAGTGAACGAAACTGCCTCCGCTCTAGGTAACTTAACAGAGGAGCAGTCTGCTATACGGACTGTTGTCCTTCAAAATCGTCTTGTGATTGACGTCATCTTGGCAGATAGAGGTGGAGCTTGTAAGGTCATCGGGTCAAGTTGCTGTGTTTTCATTCCACAAAATGCACCATCTGTCTATCAAGCTATCACCCGTTTACATAAAATTGCAAATCAGATACATCAGAATCCAGGCACCTGGACTTGGTCCGGTTGGTTCTGGACTACGTTAACAGCTTGGGGATGGAAGATCTTATCCTTCCTAGGCATTGGCCTTGTTATAGTATTCAGTTGTTGCCTATGCCTGCAGTGTGGGCCAGCGATATGTGGACTGTGTGCCACATCCTGCATTGAGCATTCCAGTTGCCTCTCAAACAGTCAAAGAAAGAAAGACGAACATATGATGTTACAAGAACAAACTGATCGATTTATGAGGATCGATATATCATGAAGGGTCCGTAGGGAACAAGGAGGGAATGAGGTAATATAAATTTTATGGTCATGTTGTGTTCCCTAGCGAGTACCCCACCGACTCCATGTACGAGTTAAAAGTGCATGTAACTTCCCTCCTGTATCAGTTATGAAGACGCAAATACATTTGCGTCCAACGTTAACTTGTCCTCTTTCAGACCCACCATGAATGGGTTTGATGGTCCGTTCCTAAGTATGCTATGCCAACGTCTTTTTGAAGTGTACTCCTACGTTTTTCAGCCTGGCTGAAAGTAGGCCCTGAATCTCTGCCATCGAGCCTCTTTTCTGGCTTCTGACTGCGAGGGCCTCTGCCCAAGCAGCCCCCGTTCCCGTGAACTCTGACTTACTTCTAGCGCGGCCCTCCGTGCTCAGCTCAGCCTGCTGCCTGCCAAGATTGACTATAACCTTCGAGTTATCTGTTTTCCTCCCGAAGATACATTCCAGCCTGCTAGCTTCAGTAAACATCCCTCCCCAGCTACAGGGCTAAAGGGCCGACCTGTCTTTATGCAAGTAATTCATAGCCTCTGTTGCCATGCTTCCATGGAAGGCCCCATGCCCCCACGCTTCTCATACAGACATTCAGGCGCTTATACACGCACTCACAGCAAGTATAGAATAGCTTCTGCTCTAGAAACCTTTCTGCCCAGATAGCTTAGTTCCTAAACATCAGATATCAGATATGATAGAAGCACAAGTTGATCTGACATGCCAGACTTCTGTCTCTTTCCGCCAGTGTAAATGTCAAGTCCCCTGCACCCCGTCTATCACACGTCATACAGCTGCGCGCGCATCCAAGCTCCCGATTTCTGCTGACATTGCAACATTCTGTTAGCACCACCCCTTGGTGCCACCCACTTGCGTCACCTATCAGTGACGTTTCTAGCACACACCCTAGTTCACGCCTAGTTTACGCCTCTTGATGATGTACTAGCACCACGTGTATACTGTTATCTTGTCTTCTCTCAGCTGTTACGCCTCTTACATTGAACATTATGATGTAAATCAAGTATATAAGCTATGTATTGTCAATAAACGACAGCGCGCTCATCTATCCCTTCTGACACCCTGTGTGGTGGTCAGAACATGATATCCTGATTCCTTTATGAGGAATAAAACCCTTAGAAACTCTTACACCACGGACTCTGTTTTCCTTCATTCCGATTGAGTTATTATTGATTAAGTACTTACCTGCATAGAAATTAAGAGAGTAAATTAATTATTTACATCACATCTTACACAGAACCATGGAGAAATAATGCACCCAGATCCCAAACAACTGAACCTAGCGATCTGGCTCCTGAGGTCATCGAGTTTGGATATTTAGATTTACCACCAGAATGTATGGAAATCATTAAACAAGCAAGACGTCCTACCACCAGAGCATGCTATGCAGCAAAATGGAAAAGGTTTGCTATACACTGTAACAGTAAGCATATCAACCCTCTGGACGCATCCACTAAACAAATCATTTGCTATTTACTACACTTGCAGCAATGTAACTTAGCATATACCTCTATCAGAGTTCATCTCGCAGCCATAGCGGCGTACCTACAAAACAGGCAACATCTTTCCCTGTTTAAAGTACCAGCAATTAAAGCTTTCATGGAAGGACTCAAAAGAGTCATTCCACCAAGACGACCACCTTCCCCAGTCTGGAATCTCAACATAGTACTTACCAGACTAATTGGGCCACCCTTTGAACCTATGCATAGGTGTGAAATACAATTCCTCACATGGAAGGTGGCCTTCCTCATAGCTATCACGTCACTTAGAAGAGTAAGTGAGTTGCAGGCTTTTACGATTCAAGAACCATTCATGCAGTTACACCAAAATAAAGTGGTTCTTAGAACAAACCCAAAATTCTTACCAAAGGTAATTTCGGCATTCCACATCAATCAGTCAGTGGAATTACCGGTTTTCTTTCCAAAACCACAAACAGTAGCAGAAAGAGCCCTACATACATTGGATGTTAGAAGGGCAATATTGTACTACATAGAAAGAACACAAACTTTCAGAAAGACAAAACAGCTATTTGTTGCGTTTTCTCCTACACATAAAGGCAATCCCATCTCTAAAGCGGGCATTGCCAGATGGATTGTAAAATGCATTCAAATATGCTACTTAAAAGCAAAGAGAACATTAACTGTTCCTCCTAGAGCTCACTCTACACGTAAACTAGGAGCATCTATGGCATTTTTGGGAAACATTCCACTAGATGACATATGCAAAGCAGCTACCTGGGTTACACCGCACACCTTCACAAAACACTATTGTGTAGATGTGCACACAACACAGCAAGCTAGAGTGGGACAAGCAGTATTAAAAACTTTATTTCAGACAGTTGCAACAGACACGGGCAACCACCGCTAGGGAGAGAACTGCTGTATAGTCTATTCATAATGTACCATCTGCAGCCCATATGCCTCGAACGGAATATGCTACTTACCAGTATGCATCTGTTCTTGGCATAGAGGGCTGCAGAGTGGTACATGCCCTCCCAGCCTCCCCGGAAACCTGTGTCTGTTCCAACATTATCTTATTTAGATACACCTACATGGGCATTCTTATCTGTATTCTATCATACTACTCCATCTAACCCTACTATGGCAAAACAATCTAAGGATGGAGCCGATGCCCATGCACACTACCAACCAAGGGAGGAGTCACCAAGATACAAAAGACTCTCCAAGAGAAAAACAAAGTGCAATCATCCGAGCCCAACACCAGATGGCGATCTATTCATAATGTACCACTCTGCAGCCCTCTATGCCAAGAACAGATGCATACTGGTAAGTAGCATATTCCTTACTCCTAGGAAACAACTAAAGAACTGTTGTCCTAGCTCTCATATTCTTCCATCTGGATGGTGACAATATTCTGCTCCTTGCATAACACGAAAAACACTCGCAACAACGGCACATTAAGCTTTACTTTCAAATACACATGGGTTCAGGGACCATGGGGCCATAATTTAATAATTGTTAGACCGGTAGACCGGCCTTTTGCCACCTGCCTGTGCCTGCCAGTGCCACCTAAGCTACAGGCCTCAGCCTTCAGGTGAGTCAGTGTCTTGGATGGAGACAGATTGACTGGTCCAGGTCAGGGTAGCAAGGGGACAAGCAAGCGGTATCAGGTGCTACCTTAAAATATTCTAATGCTGGTCGCATACCCTGGCTTGAATATATGAAGCTGCAGAAGGCTTCCATATGACAAATCTTGGAAAAGAGTGGCCCACAGGGTGGCTCTCGGTTGGGAGTTCCCTGTCACTGCGTGTTCATGTTCATTTAAATGGCCCGACCGATTCAGTAGCCCTGTTCAATATTGGGAGGCCTGCCAGCACGTCATCACTGTAATGATGTGTGATGAGCAGACTGGGAGAGCGCCTCCGGGCTGAGCCCAGGAGCATCTGAAGGTATCAGGAGAAGAGTAAGATACTTGGACACGGGTATCCATGCTCCCAGCTCAATGCTGGAGGGCCGGGGGGCACAGCTGGCCACGAATTATAGGAGAAGAGAGTCAAGAAACGTGGTCCCAACACATTGCCACTACAGGAAGTAATGGGGGAGGTGCTGCGGACCCCCAGAGACGACAACGCGAATAGTATTAGTCCCATGCCCTGACTATTTTGTGTAGTGTTGACTTGAGTACTAGTTGGAATGTTCTCTACTTCGCTGTGGTGGGGGCTGCTTTTATTTAGGGCCCCGGCCTGCTTGCGTTGCGAGACTCCGGCCACTCAGCGACAGCCATATTTATTCAAACTTGTACTTACCACACAATATTGGATATGCATTTTGCGAGCCTGCCTTCATACAGCCCTGTGAGCGAGGGCATTGGATTGATTGATTACTTCTTTAATGGAGAGTCCGGTGACTCTGGTCACTGCAAGGGAGAGAGAGGGGTTGGGGCAGAGTTCGTATTGGGGCTGTGATGGCACCACTCTGTATTTTGAGGTTACTGGCTGCTTGCTCCATCGGAGGGCCCCCCGCCCCATATATGTCTTTTGTGCATTTGTGTGTGTGGGGGAGGCGGGGGGTGGAGTGGTGCTTGGCCGCACATGCCTGTTATATGGCAATGGAGTGTATTGGAAAAAAAACATGTTTGCACATATTTTAAAAACAAACTTACAGCTATCTACTATTTATTAGAAATCTTGTGCCGCTCAAACAGTTTTGGATGCTTCTTACTGAAATGTACATGCCTTTGGTTTTCCAAGTGCAAACCAATGGGAGGGGCTGCAAGACATCTTTTCAAATTATTTTTGTGCTTGGGTTTTGGTGCCCCATTGCCTGCAGGACTGTCTCAGGCCACCTTGCTACATGCCCACCATTTTGTGATGGGCTGCTATCTTCCCTCACACTTCCTTTCGCGCACAGTAAAGTCTCAGCTCCTGTTCCATGCCAGGACCCAGGCCTGATTCTAAGTGCTCTGCCACGTATCATGTTGATCGACCCATATCCTTGGGATAACCTCTTGCCAAGGCTACCTTTACTTTCCCCAGGTCACAATTGCTGCCGCTTAAGCTGCCATTACTGGATGGGTGTTTGTTGCATTCATTAAAGGCCGATGCCATCCAGAGACGTTTTAAGGCATGGGCAAAGTGGGCTCTGGCTCAGGGCCTCAGACTTTCAAGAGTTCCCCTGAAAAAAACCAGTGACGGCTGGCCCGTCAGGGGGCCCCCTCCACGTGATTTGCAGGGGGGCCCCCTCAAGTAGTGTTACGCCACTGACATCAACAAAGGAACATCCACCAAAGATGCCTTAAAGACAAAACAATGTGCACTAGGCGTCCTTGTCCACAGTTTAAGATAACATTGTTTTGTGTCCATGAGCTTGGGTACTGGGTTTGTCTATGCCTTTTCTCTATTTCTTTGATTTGCTCATGTTCCATATGTATTGAAAATCTAGACTTGTGGCTCCCTCATAGGTTTTGTGTGCGGTTGCAGAATTATTGTCCCCATTTTGTTCCCTGTGATATAATTCTATTGAATTTTTCCTGTAGACTTCATGAGCTATTAAGTCTACCACTTTTTATCTCTCTCATTTTAGTGGTCAAATTACTATAAATACTCCCCCTAGAAGCGTTATGTGAAGGAAAGGAGCAGTTGATGCATGTTTAGGATCTGATTCATTGTGTTCGCACACTGTCAATACTGCATGGTTTGCATTTTCCTAAACCTACCCAGTTAAGAGATTACAGCAGATCTGTATGTTTTGGAATGTGGTCTCTCTTTTTGAGGAAAGGCAGACTCGACAAGAAGAGTGATTTATGGAGCAAGGCTTACTGGTGGCAGGGGTTTATTTATCTAGACCAATTTAAGTCCCAGAAAAGGATTAAAGGGTCTGCAAAACGTTGTACCCTGGAATAGAAAGGTCGCAGTATATAGAGTCAAACCCTACAGAGGCGGAGATAATGTGGGCTCAACAGAGGACCCTCCTTAAAAGGACTGAGTTTGTGGAAAATGTTGTACTGTGATGGACTCTCTTTAAGAGTTCATCTTCCAGTGCGGCTGTGTCCTAAAGGAATAAATGTTGAGAGTTCAGCTTCCCCATTTCACTGCATCAGAGATGGGAAATTAGCTGTGTGGATGAAGGACATCCACTTCCAGATAATGTTATGTTATATGCTGTTTTGTAACGCGCACAATTACTACCAGAGTATCCTGGCGCGGTATACCGCTGGGGAACCCGTCCTGGCTTTCCCTGTGGGATGGTCCCTACTGGGAGTCCCCAAGGTGGAGCCAGGCATCCCCGGGGTTGATGGGGCCGTTGTGGAGATTAGGCAAGCTAATGCCCAGAGTTGCTGAGTGGGACCCCTGGTTAGAGTAGGCACCGAGGCGATAATTATCGAGTCCGCAGGCCCTGGTCCACGACCCTGCCGCGTCGGGAATTGAACCCTGGTCCCGGGCCGACTCCTGCTTCCGGGTCTGCCGCCTCTAAGCAGTGAGCCACACCACTCCACAATACAGCCCTGTTTTTGAGAAATTTCACATATTTGAAATAAATGCCCCTTGCAAAATGCATGGCTGTGCTTAGCTTGACAAAAAAGGTGTAGTCATGTGTTTGAACGATGCAGGTGAATCCTGGACCGGTCTTATTTTTCTTTAAGGGTGTGTGCTATCGGGGCACATTGCTACTATTGGCCTGATTTTGAGTTTGGCGGATGGTGACGCCATCACGGATGTGGCAGATAGCCCATCCGTCTTACTAATAGTGCGATAGGATCTAATGCACTTTTAATAAGGGGGTGGAGAGGTCTTTCACATTTGTTATGGAGTAACCCGTCTGCCAAACTCTTAAGCCAGGCCCTATGTTTTCACGTTGTTTGGTGCGTGCATGACCTACCTCGATGTGTCCAACCCTCATCTCCCCATTTCAGGGAAGACGCTGTTTAGCTTCTCTCTCCTGCTCGTAACAGGTCATTGAAAATATAGGCTAAGTCTTCTACAGCTAGGACTTAATGGGTATATAATACCAGACCATGGAATTATGCTCAACGTTTGCATACGTTTTCCTCATGTCTGTCTCATTGTTACCCGTGATTTGTAGATAGTCCGAGCATTTGTTTGTGCATCATCATCCTGTACAGCATTGAAACTGAGTTATAGAAGCGTAATCATAAAATGTAATAATGGTTAATAAAATTAACCGAGTACTGTATTGAGTTGTACGACTCGGGTGCATGGTATATATTTTTCCCGCCCTAGTGAAAGGCTGGTATCGGCCAATAAACAGCTAAGAGACACATAGAAGGGTCTTGTCCAGCGACGCAACAGCCACCTACCATGAGAGGAAGCCATTTGGTGGCCACTCTGTATGGTGAGCTATAGCTCTTGCTTGGTTCAGGCAATACTTTTAACACTGAGACGTGTATGTGCAACGTTAATCTTTAAAACGTTCTCTAAAACAAATGTATTAATGACACTATTCTGTCTACGGTAGACTATTATAATTTGAGCACGTAAGAGACAGTTTCATTCCAATACCTCCCTCTTCATCTCAGACATATAGTGGATGCTGTGGGTCAAGGAGAAAATAAATCAGGGTGTGGGGTCTGCCTCTGTTTAAAATCGTGTGTTTGTGGGACCCATTCGCTGTACGAGATGCTGGCTGAGACAGATTCACCTGTATATAAAATTACAAGAGACCTTTTGGGACCAGGTACACTAGGACAGACTTGAAATGCCATTGCACTCCACAGAAAAAAAGCTGCCTATTTAACTTTTGCAGTGACAAAACATTAAAGAAGTACACATTTATTTGCTTGAGATAGTTTTCAGACCGTGTTATGGCTGTGGTCGACGTGTATTGCTTCCAACAATGAAACTGTTAAATTATTTTCTGTAGTGCAAGCAACTAGAGCTCATCATTTGTCTTAGGGGTCATGTCTCTAAGCATTCTGAGGCTTGAGGTTAATAAAAAGCGTGGGTATTCATTTTTGTTATTGTGGTCAGGGCCTGGGTTAGTTTAACGGTGAGCATTAGGACTAGATTTAAAGCTAAGGTGTGGCATCTGATTGGTGATAGTTTTAGGATTAGGGTGTGGCTCAAAGTTAGCCAGAGGGTTAGGTTGTTTAGCCCCGCTTGACCTTGCGAGGCCTCGGTGGTTTGGGTCTTCATTTTCGAATTTAATTACAATTCTGGCTCCTTTACCAGTTGCATGATTTTGGGTTTGCATTTGCATTTTCTTGGATTTTCTCCATGATTTTAGATGTTGGCACCAGGAACGGCTTGCGCGCTGCTTCTTATGGAGAATGAGCGTATCATATACAGTAGTTTCTGGTAAATGAGTATGGTTTCTACCAACTTTGTTGACATGGCTTTCGATGGTGAGTGAGGGTTTGAATTTGCATCCTAGCTATATTCCGTTTACTTAGATGAGGGTGAGAAAGCCTGTGAGCCTCATGGAAGGGTAGTGTCAGGGTTTGGTTTAACCAGCAGCATGTGCTTCGCATTCTCATTGTTCAGCCTATGTACGTTCTTCTCTCCTAAGCGATGTACATTTAGATTTTGAGCTTTTTCCCAGGGTTTAGAAATATTAAGGTTGGGATTCATCAAAGTAGGTTTAGGGAAGGATACAAATCGTGTCCTATTTTACACAATTTTCTTTCGCCTGCGGTGCATTGCTACCAATTTTAATCCTCCGTTAGCAGATTTGTTTGCAGAAAATGTGATAGATGAAACGAGGCCCGCAGGGATCCGCGTGCCTAGGAGAGTGGGATTTGACATGTTTTGATGAAACCTGGGATCACAAGTCATCAAATCCATCCTCCTGGGCATGCACAAAAGCACTTTAGAGTTCGAGAGCGTTGGAAATGTGATGTGCTAACTGGTGTACCTGAGCACTTGTTAACCTATTATACAATTGGCAGTAAATTATGTTGACATATTAAGTGACATATATATACCATGTGCTATTAAATAAGTGACTTCATGTATTTATACAGGAAGATAACCCTCAGCTAGTATGTGGCCTCTTCAATAGCAATGCACTGTAAGTTGCAGCAGTCTCGGGAGGTATGGCATAGATGAAGTAATGGTAAAGGCACTACAAATGCTGAAAGGTACAGTTTCAGAGAACCCAGTAAAATGGAAGTGTCTTCATCTTATAAAGGGTGTGCAACAAAAATATTCAACTGGTGGCTGCTAGGAGAACTCAGTAGATTGCACATCTGCTGTACAGATGTGTGTACAACTTTCACGTCAGGGTTCGAATCTCGGATAGTCCGCGCAGCCTTTCATCCGCAGTCGGTAAAAATATAAAACACCATTGATTCGAGTTAAAGAATTTGATCATTTTATATTTCTATGAAACTAGACGCCTGCACCAGAAAGCCTTCTTAGTCTTAAATGATCTATATAAACACAAACACTAGACAGATATAGAAGGACTGAAAGATGATGTGGTGGGAAGTTCAATCTTTATGGGTAATTCATGACCTCAGCAGTAAATGCAGGCATCTTGTAGCTCTGTACATTGTTTTCATGGCTAGCAGTGACTCCTGGAGTTTTGTTTGTGTATAGGGCACGACTCGAGCAACAACATGACAGAGCGCTGGTCTCACTGGGATTTAACTGGTGTTTAACTCAGCTTTAAATATAACATTACACAGTAAGATGCAGTGTGAGTCATAAGTCGCCCTCCTCCCTTTAAAATCTGGTTATGAATCACGCTGTTTTCCCAGATGCTCCATAACTTGGCCCTCCCATAAGTTGCATTTTTGCTGGAAAAGTAGAATGTTCGGTTCTAAAATAGCTTTCTAATGTGCACTTAGTTCAAGCTGCTTCCGACCTTCCCCAGTTCCTTTGAAATTCCCTGGGTCTGGCTACTTCTTTCCCCTTTCGGCCTTAGCCACCAGTCGTTTTTCTGGATCATGTTCCGGCTCCTAACGATAGGTTTATTATGGTTAAGTTCCAAAAAATAAGCTGGAGTATGACAAGAAAGGCTTTGTGCTGTCAGGTAAATATTCCCAGCTCTGGGCTCAGTTTTCATGACAGTGGTTTTGGAATTGGGGTTATTTAAAATGAAATAGTGAACGTGCTTTCCACAAATGCAAAAGTCCGTTTTATTGCAGTGTGCAGTACGCACAGAATAAAAAAATAAAAAAATAAAATCCCTTGTCATCATTGTGTTCATTTAAAATTGTAAATGTTTAAAGTGTGATGATAAAAAAAAAAACACTGGACTCCCGTCATCTTACAGAAATCATACATATCCAAAGTATATGGGCTATTTAACATTTGACATTAAAAAAAGAGAATCTGATGAGATTCTAAGAAATTTTGGACGCACCGTAATTAATTTAAAGCAGAAACAATTCGACAAAAAAGATACATCTCCCCAGAAAACCAACACACATACAAAGGAAGGGGAGCCCGAAGATACATGGGAGTAAATGGCGCCAAAAATACAGAAGTAGTGGAGATGACCTTGCATGCACTTCACCCTCTGATAACATCTCAGGACCTGCAATCATTCGATATTTGACTTCAACAACTGAGCTGTTGTTCATTTATTGGTATCATTGCAAATGAATAACTCAAGCCTGAAATACCACATTATAATATGCAGAAAGCACCACAAAGTTTCATAGTTGTATAACACTCAATAAAGAAAGAATCGCAAGAAATACATCTACAGGCCCAAATATTCTTCGTTATTTATTTTTGTGTTGTGCGGTGATCATGCGGTTATCTTTTGTACAGACAAAGCAGAAGTAGGTTATCTAACAGTGTTTTATAACTGACTCAACCAAGCAACTACTAAAACTAGCAAACAGGCAGGCCTCCTTTAAAAAATAAATCTATAGCAAATTGTATTAACTCAAGTATGAAAGAGGTTCCCCAGTTGGCAATCTGGGGCACCAATTGCTAGCCCTCAGTGGTGCCCTTGAGGAAGGAGGGCCTCCTTAATTTCATAAAAGTTGTAATATTTGGTTCAACTAAAACCCGGGTTAACTTTGAGTCTCAAATCAGCATTAATTGGTGCAGTTGACAAAATTATGAATTCTTGGTCATAATGTGGGGTTTGACCATATCAATGGTGGGCATCGATTAAAGCATACACAGATTTACTGACCAAAGAATCAGCCAGTGAAACCCATTGAGTGCACGTAGGAGAGAGAAGATGTGGCATGTAGTTTTCACAGGCTGTGGAAAGCTACAAACTCACTTCTTGGGCGTCTCTTTGGCTGTACAAATTAGATACCGGAATTTAGAATAGGAACCCTCAGGAAACCAGTTCGGTGGGCAGTCTCAATGGCGACTAAGCTACAAGAACAAATGCATCACAACATTTACTAGTGCATTTTTAGGTCGCCGCCTACCAGACAGATAGCCCAGCTGTCTGGTATACGAAAGACATCTTGGGGACTTTCAGAAAGTTGATCTGGGAATTCATTGCGCCTGTGGTTTGCTATTGGCTTTGTGGTTTGTAACTCACTTTCTCTGGCTTTCCATTTTCTAGCTTTATTTGCTTTAGGCTGTGCAGCTTGAGTTCATACCTCCCGATGCTAAGTTGTCTTTACAGTATTCTTCCACAAACTCGTTTTTGTTAGAAACAGGCCTTTAAATCTTGTTTTTATGTCATCACATTTGCTGAGAAAGTTAGAGTGTTCATAGGAAAGAGGAATGCAGCATACGTTCTCCATGGAGCCTTCTTGTGCCCTTTAAAAAAAAAAAAAAATTGAGACACAGCCATCTCAAAAGGTATCTTGTTCCTCAGCTGCACAAAACATTTGGATTTTTAAAAAAAATTCCTCTTCTTTGGTGAGTCTGTGTAATTTGTGAAACTGCCCTTTTAAGGAACAAAGTACAAACACATATATGAGTTTCTTTGCCAGCCTAACTTATGATGATCTTGGGCAATATACATTGTTTATGGTTCATTTACTGTCAAACTCAGGATAAAAGAATTTCACAGGAAAGATCCAGCTACATTGTAACAGTTTAACAATGCCTGGTTTTCACTTTGAAATGTGAAGCATATGCTTTATTTATAATGTCAGTGGCAACTACTTTTGGAGAGTTGGATACGTTTAAAGGTACTTTTTATGAATTCTTTGGTGTTCAGCTACACAATAATGATGTATTCCATCTGCAACTGTCCTTTTTCAGAACACATATACTACTGGACATAAACGTTTAATCATTTGTCCTTGCAGGCACTAGGGTCATGATTTAAATGGAGCAGCAGGTGCAGTGGCACAGGGGCCAAAAGCTCTAGGAAACCTACTGAGCACTGGTTATTGCAATATTTTACTACTAAACAAGCCATCACAAATGCAGTTACTTTGCAGCCACTATGGTCATGATTGAACGATGCAGCAATTGCAGTGGCAACTGGGACAAAAGATCTAGGAAACATATTGAACACCTATTATTGCTATATTTTACTACTCAACAAGCAGTCACACGTGATTTTGCAGGCTCTAGGGTCATGATTTGAATGGTGCAGTAGGTGCAGTGGCCAAAAGATCTAGTAAACAAACTGAACACAGATTATTGATATTTTACTACTGAACAGGCAGTCACTAGTGCAGTTACCTGCAGGTACTAGGGTCATGATTTGAATGATGTATAAGGTGCAGTGATACAGGGGCTAAAAGCTTCAGGAAATGAACACAGATTATTGCTATATGTTACTACTAAACAAGCAGTCACAAGTGCAGTCATCTTGCAGGGTTATAATTTGAATGGTGCAGCAGGTGCATTGGCACAGGGGCCAAAAGGTCTGGGAAACCTACTGAGCACTGATAATTTCTATATTTTACTTTTTACTACTAATCAAGCAGTCAGGAGTGCTATTTTGGTTCTTTTATAACCATTGTACTCAAAATAGCACATAGCCTAAAGCATCACTGTAATAAAAGCTGTAACCTATTGAGATTTTCAGTCTACCTACAACTTATGTTACTTTCAGCACATCTATTCCACATTTTCACAGTTTTTGTATGGTCCTAAAATTCTTCTGAATTTAGACACACAAAGGCATTCTCCATTCAATAACATTAGCACTTCAGCTGTTGTAAACACTATATTAAAATGTATAACTTACCATATGGCATTCCATACCAAGAATTTGCAAAGCCAATACGTCTCATCTATGCAAGGTCTATTGGCTTTGTCAGTTTATTTAGCCATATTATACAGAAGCGCTAGCTTCGGTGCAGCATAACCGAAAGAAAAGGAAAAGCTGTATAAGGCAGTCAATTCTTTCTGTATCATACAGTTTTTTTTAACATTACTTTCTGAGATATGCAACATAGCTAAAAAACATTAACAAAACCAATAAATCTCACATAGGCATAACCTATTGACTTTGCCAATGTTTGTTTGATTGGGACCTGCACAGACTACATACCAAGATTTTTAAATGATCCCATCCAAGATCGTTTAGCATAACAGCCAGAGCAGAGCCTCTGATTATGGAACTGGGGAACCAGGGTGGAGTCTCTGCATCAGCTCAACATCTTGTGATTCTGGGCAAATGACGTAATCTCTCCATGCAATCAAACAATACATATGTCCTTGTGTAATGTCACTGGTTCTCTTATATAGCGCTCCAATATCCTTGGGTCGTGTTAGTGCTATATAAAACTGCAAAACAGAAATTGGATACTGAACACCATGCCGTGCGCTACATATCCACAGGACTGACTGAAGATTGTTGACACAGTATCATGGATATCTGTGCACGAGAGCTCAAGTTTGATGGGGAGAAGTGACTGGGAAAGGAAATTCATTATCTCAATAGCAAATCTTCAGGTTACCTTGTACATCAATTTTTCCTAGAAAACATCTTTATTAGTTTACTAAAGTTCGGTTACTGCTTGTCAACAAAACGAAGGATTGCCAGGTCAGTAGAGCTTATCTTTGATTCTTAAGAATTTCTAGTTTCTACTTAATTTCTTTATGTGCCTTGGGATCATTCAAAACTAAAAATAGCTTGTGTTGCGATGGAGGAAGATCCCCTGCGTGGCTCCTAAAAGCGTGCATCCTTGCCTCAGGTTTATCATATCAAGCAGTAGAATTTTTTACCCCACCTCAGCACAAACAACAATCGTGTGTGTGCACTGGAGGAATTTGTGTAACATAATTGAGTTCCAGCGTGGCGCTTAGTATTCTTGAGGGGCACACTGTACGTATCCTCCTTATTAAGTTAAGTTACCATCAGCACACCGAGCTGTGCAGCGCTGACAGTGGTGGCAGCAATATAGATTTTAGTCAGAAGGCAGGGCTTTTTTTTACCTGCCCCTTGCAAGTCAGTCACCTCTGGCCTGTCCCAACTTTTGTAAAACTTAGTCTGCCAGTCCCCTGCAACCGGGTTCTTCAGCCATTCATATCCCATCTGCATACAATCATGTGCATAGAGGATGTGTATGGGGCGGGTGTGACACCAGTGGCCAAAGCCACAATAGAATCCATTTGCAATTGCTACATCCAAGTGGTATCTAAGATGGAGGGCGCAGACAGCCGATGTGAATTACAGAGCTCCTCCTGAACGTGCCAGGTTTTCTTTGTAAAGGGACAAAAGTTTGGGTGTGGAGGACAGAAGATAGAGGAGACCTTTGTAGGTTATCCCTTTCCTTGCCCGTTGTTCACTAGCACCACAAACCTACGAAGGATAACATGTAGTTTAGTGAGACAGTCTCTCTCCCTTTTGTACCCTTGATTTGTGGTTATAATGACAGAAGACTCCCGTCTCCATCCTGCTTTACTGCGGGAACTTTGTAACATATATTTGGTTGGGGCAGTGTGAGTCAAATAAGTATAAGGACCAGGTCTTCAGAACCATTTGAGTTAATTGTTGGAATACCAACTACTTTCAGCCACTATGGAATAAGGATGAGAAAGGAACTTCCAGCCAGGTTTGTCAAGATTTCTCTACAAGAATCCAGGGTCTCTACTGCAGTGGTGTCTGATAAACCCTGCACTGCTGAGTGGGTTTGTTCAACACTAACCTGTCAGGTTGTGGACCTGACACCTTGGGACTTGGACCAAGACAGCTGGTGGGGCTGGACTCTGCTTTGAGGGAGATGAGCTCACAGACTGCTTAGGAGGGGCTTTTGAGGTGCCCTTCCATGAGGGAGGCCCTGCTCAGCAGGAAAGTGGCAGCGAAGGAGCCGAGACAGGATGAGCCAAACAAGCATTGGAAATGCAATAGGTCTCGCATTAGGAAAGTTTGAGCTATTGGTATTGTAAATGCCACTTTTTTTATTTATGTGTTGGTTTTGAAAGTAGCAAAATTAATAGCTTTGTCAGTTACAATGTCAATAGTTTTAACTTTTGCAAATGTGACACCTATAGCATTTGTAATGCAACGTGTGTTGTATTTACGTGACTTAGATGTATTGATATTACAAATAACAATGGCTTTTAATTTTGTAAATAATTAATACTTAAATAAAAGTTATTGTAATTTATAATGGCAATAGCTTAAACGTTTGTAAATAACTTTTGTGAAGATTATGTTCAGTGTATTTTATTGTGACGACAATCCAAGAACATTGCATTTGCACCTACACACACAGAGCCACACACATGTAGATGTGGTGGTGGTGGATCTGGGGGATATGGTGGTGGTGGATGTGGTGGTGGTGGTGGATGTGGTGGTGGATGTGGTGGTGGATGTGGTGGTGATGGTGGTGGATGTGGGGGTGGATGTGGGGGTGGTGGTGGATGTGGTGGTGGTGGTGGAGGTGGTGGTGGTGGTGGAGGTGGTGGTGGTGGTGGATGTGGTGGTGGTCGATGTGGTGTTGATGTGGTGGATGTGGTGGTGCTGTATGTGGTGGTTGTGGTGAAAGTGGTGGTGGAAGTGATGGTGGTGGGTGTGGTGGATGCGGTGGTGGATGCGGTGGTGGATGCAGTGGTGGATGAGGTGGTGGTGGATGAGGTGGAGGATGTGGTGGTGGTGGTGGATGTGGTGGTGGTGGTGGATGTGGTTGTGGTGGATGTGGTGGTGGTGGTGGATGTGGTGGTGGATGTGGTGGTGGTGGATGCGGTGGAAGTGGTGTATGTGGTGGTGGATGTCATGGTGGATGTGAAGGTGATGGATGTCATGGTGGATGTGGTGGTGGATGTGGTGGTGATGGTGGATGTGGTGGTGTTGTGGTGGATGTGGTGGTGTTGTGGTGGATGTGGTGGTGGTGGTGGTGGATGTGGTGGTGGTGGTGGTGGAGGATGTGGTGGTGGTGGATGTGGTGGTTGTGGATGTGGTGGTTGTGGTGGATGCGTTGGTGGATGAGGTGGTGGATGAGGTGGTGGATGAGGTGGTGGATGAGGTGGTGGATGCGGTGGTGGTGGATGCGGTGGTGGTGGATGCGGTGGTGGATGTGGTGGTGGTGGATGTGGTGGTGGTGGATGCAGTGGAAGTGGTGGATGTGGTGGTGGATGTGGTGGTGGATGCGGTGGATGTGGTGGTGGTGGTGGTGGATGTGGTGGTGGTGGATGCGGTGGTGAAGTGGTGGTGGATGTGGTGGTGGTGGATGTGGTGGTGTGGTGGATGTGGTGGTTGTGGTGAAAGTGGTGGTGGAAGTGATGGTGGTGGGTGTGGTGGATGCGGTGGTGGATGCGGTGGTGGTGGATGCGGTGGTGGATGCGGTGGTGGATGAGGTGGTGGTGGATGAGGTGGTGGATGTGGTGGTGGTGGTGGATGTGGTGGTGGTGGTGGATGTGGTTGTGGTGGATGTGGTGGTGGTGGTGGATGTGGTGGTGATGGTGGATGTGGTGGTGTTGTGGTGGATGTGGTGGATGAAGTGGTTGTGGATGTGGTGGTTGTGGATGTGGTGGTTGTGGTGGATGCGTTGGTGGATGAGGTGGTGGATGAGGTGGTGGATGCGGTGGTGGATGCGGTGGTGGTGGATGCGGTGGTGGTGGATGCGGTGGTGGATGTGGTGGTGGTGGATGCAGTGGAAGTGGTGGATGTGGTGGTGGATGTGGTGGTGGATGTGGTGGTGGATGCGGTGGATGTGGTGGTGGTGGTGGTGGTGGATGTGGTGGTAGTGGATGCGGTGGTGAAGTGGTGGTGGATGTGGTGGTGGTGGATGTGGTGGTGGATTTGGTGGTGGTGGATGTCATGGTGGATGTGATGGTGGATGTGGTGGTGGTGGATGTGATGGTGGATGTGGTGGTGATGGTGGATGTGGTGGTGGATGTGGTGGTGGTGGATGTGGTGGATGCGGTGGTGGTGGTGGATGGGGTGGTGGTTGTGGTGGATGCGGTGGTGGTGGATGCGGTGGTGGTGGATGCGGTGGTGGTGGATGTGGTGGTAGCTGTGGCGGTGGATGTCATGGTGGATGTGGAGGTGATGGTGGATGTGTTGGTGGATGTGGTGGTGGATGTGGTGTTGATGGTGGATGTGGTGGTGGATGCGGTGGTGGTGGTAGTGGTGGATGGGGTGGTGGTTGTAGTGGATGTGGTGGTGGATGTAGTGGTGGTGGGTGTGGTGGTGGTGGTGGATGCGGTGGTGGTGGATGCGGTGGTGGTGGATGCGGTGGTGGTGGATGCGGTGGTGGATGAGGTGGTGGATGAGGTGGTGGATGTGGTGGTGGATGTGGTGGTGGTGGATGTGGTGGTGGCGGATGTGGTGGTGGTGGATGTGGTGGTGGTGGTGGTGAATGTGGTGGTGGTGGATGTGGTGGTGGTGGATGTGGTGGTGGTGGAAGTGGTGGATGTGGTGGTGGATGTGGTGGATGTGGTGGTGGATGTGGTGGTGGATGTGGTGGATGTGGTGGATCTGGTGGTGGATGTGGCGGTGGATGTCATGGTGGATGTGATGGTGGATGTGGTGGTGGATTTGATGGTGGATGTGATGGTGGATGTGGTGGTGATGGTGGATGTGGTGGTGGATGCGGTGGATGTGGTGGTGGTGGATGTGGTGGATGCGGCGGTGGTGGTGGATGCGGTGGTGGTGGTAGTGGTGGATGGGGTGGTGGTTGTAGTGGATGTGGTGGTGGATGTAGTGGTGGTGGGTGTGGTGGTGGTGGGTGTGGTGGTGGTGGGTGTGGTGGTGGTGGGTGTGGTGGTGGTGGATGCGGTGGTGGTGGATGTGGTGGTGGTGGATGTGGTGGTGGATGTCATGGTGGATGTGGAGGTGATGGTGGATGTGTTGGTGGATGTGGTGGTGGATGTGGTGGTGATGGTGGATGTGGTGGTGGATGCGGTGGTGGTGGTGGATGCGGTGGATGTGGTGATGGTGGATGCTGTGGTGGATGCGGTGGTGGTGGTGGTGGTGGATGGGGTGGTGGTGGTGGTGGATGCGGTGGTGGTGGATGCGGTGGTGGTGGTGGATGGGGTGGTGGTGGTGGTGGATGCGGTGGTGGTGGTGGATGCGGTGGTGGTGGTGGTGGATGCGGTGGTGGTGGATGCAGTGGTGGTGGTGGATGGGGTGGTGGTGGTGGTGGATGCGGTGGTGGTGGATGTGGCTGTGGATGTCATGGTGGATGTGGAGGTGGATGTGGTGGTGGATGTGGTGGTGATGGTGGATGCGGTGGTGGTGGACGCGGTGGATGTGGTGATGGTGGATGCGGTGGTGGTGGTGGATGCGGCGTTCCAACCCGTCACACAGCTAGTACTTGTGGTTTAGAACAACAGACATATGAACTTCGATTATTTCAAAAGCCAATTTCCAACATGAAAATATTACCTTGTCTGACACCGACTCTTCTCACTGTGGTAAGTGTAATGCCGATAGTTAAACAGCGCGCAGGCTCCTGTAATTATTGTTGAGCACGTTTGCCCCACACCTGAATTGCTTACTTTTTCCTCATAAGCAAAAATATCATGCAGTGCTGTCCCTCTCCCGCTCAGACGCTGGAATTCCTAGATTGTATATTTTGCTTGAAGTTGATAGCCGTCTGAGCTAATAGGAAGCCTCAGAGCAAGATCGGACAGACTCCCAGCCGGATTCAAAGAAGGGCATGGAGAACCCCAGCAGGCAACTAAGGTTATTCGAAAGGGGCTAAGAGACGTTTTTATGGGTCGCTGCATCAGCACTTCTACTTGGAAGCATGCCAACAGAAGGTTGGTTGGGAACATTGTGCGCAAAAGTGGATTAAATGTCCAAGGTCAGGGGTGACCAGAACTAAAAACAGTGTTAAAACCCTCACTGAGGAAATCGGACAAGCTAAAGCTGTCTCGAAATGCAAAGTGCAACAAAAACGTTCCCATAAATGTGAGGTCTGCTGCTATTCTCACATTTAGATCTACAAGGGGCTTAAAAATCAGGTACACTTAATTCAGTTCCCAAATGAAGAGCCGCAGATCAAAATAATCATTTAACCAAATTGCTTTCCTTGGCAGCATTAAACTAGGAAAGCAGTTATAAACGACATAAAGTTAAAATAAGTAACGGTTGTTAGCTTTATTATAATCGATCGGATAATTATTATGCATATATCTATGAGAGACAGAGCGAAACAAGGAGAAACACGAGAGACGGCCAGCGGCCGTCAAAGTGAAAGTACGGCCGGCTGAGGGCATTGCTGTGGGGAGGGGGGATGAGAAATGCGACACGGCGGGCAGGACAGGGGCGGAGCGGGGAGAGCGGCATGAGGGTGTGAAGCAGCAGGGGAGGAGTGCTGCTGGCGATTGACTGGCGATTTGATGATGTGCACGCGCATTTTAGGTCAATGCGCTTGCGCATTGACCTAAAAGCGCACGGGCACAGCATCAAATCGCCAGTCAATCGCCAGTCTAGGTAAAGCTTATTTAAGCCCCTATAGAGCTTCGCCAGCTATGCGCATGCGCACAGCAGGCGAGCCCTAAAAAGACCCCTACAGCACAAAGGGAGGACATGCATCACTCTGTTTGGGGAGTTCCAGGAATCCCAAAGTGTCTTCACAGTGCAGACAGAACTGTGTGTCCTCGTGAATGGAGGGTACTGAGGAATTTGAGTGTATTCATGTTTCATTGTGAACTCGAGTGCCACAAGATCAGAAGGTGCTAGAATGTAAATGTGTTGGCATTTATATAGCGCACTGCTACCCGTAGGCGTCCTGGCGCTTCGACCGCTGCGAAACCCTTCCTGGCTTCCCTGAGAGATGGTCCCTTAATGGGTATCTCCAGGGTGCGACCAGGCATCCCCGGCGGTCTGGGGGGCCGTTAGTGAAGATGAGGCAAGCTAATGCCCAGAGTTGCCGAGTGTGACCGCTGATCAGAGTGGGCACCGAGGCGAGAGAATTATCGAGTCCGCTGACCCTGGTCCAGAAACCTGCCGCGCCGGGAATCGAACCCTGGTCCCGGGCCGTCCTCTGCTCTCGGGTCTGCCGCCTCTAACCAGTGAGCCACACTACTTCACTAGAAGAGGCTGGATCACAGTCTGTGGTCCCACTGATGGACAAAACAGAGTTTTGGAGGAAAGCCGGCATCAACGGAGAGGCTTGCACCAGGGTCAGGCACCTGGCTTGTTTCGGTGGTGGCTTTTGTGATTGAGCCTGAGGACAAGCCAAGTTTCAAGAACTGCGGAGCAATGAGCACCACTGCAACTCCGCCACAGGCTCCTCAACCTGTGCTGGCACTGCCTCCTTTTAACTGTTTCATCTGCGGCGCAGTAACCACTGCTCCTGCTCGCGTCGACTGGGCCAGGGTGAGACGCTGCCCTCTGGGCTCCATGGGTCATGCAGAGCCCAGCACATGGAGCGACATTGCTCCACTAAACACCAGAGACCATCATGGCACTGCCAGTACTCTTCAATGATCAACAAAGGTAGTGTGCCACCCAGGAGAACTCCAAAGACGGTTTGGGGGAATAAACAAAGAACAAACTAAACAGGGAGGGAGACCAATGCAAGTGCTGGTCGTTGACCTGGTCGCCCTCCCCAACCATTGTAGCATCCTTTCAGAAAGATCCACTGTAGCTGTTTGGGTCTTTTGCATGCGGAGGAGTAATAAGAGATTGCCCCACAGGATCAGTACAGACCGTCTCCCCAAGAGCCACTGAAAGTTGTTGGAAAACCTAATATAGTTTCCTGCTGTCTAAAGTATTGTGTGCAATATTAAGCTGTCTGTGTTTGAATAAAGTACTTAGTTTTCAAGACTAAGCACTGGCTGACATTGAGTTCCTGACTTGTATTGTTGCCTTATTGAGGGCTGAATCTCTAAACCCACATCACCTCCCTGGGTGAGAGTTGGACTCCCCATGTACTTCATGCTCCGTTTTGGACTCATTAGAATGGTTAAGCCCTCGGACCCCAGTGGTAAAATGCCGTCTGAGCTTAGTAATGCCATTCTGCCCTGGGGCTCCTGGATTCAAGAGATGCCCAGATCCTCCTCTGTCAATGGTCTGATATACTTTAAAATAATTTGGTGGCCCCTTACTGCATTCCCAGAAACTACCTGGCAGAGGAACACCTCAGTCACTGTTACTAAGGATACTGCCCTCACTTCTTCCATGATTGAATTGAAATTGTGGGGTAGAATTTGTCAGTCACCACACGGTGGCCTATAAACATACATTATTTTGTGTTTACTGGCCAAATTAATAAAGATTGCTTTTCGGTGTTTGAGTGGGCTCCCCATGCTTATTCCAGCACTGAAGTCTGATTCTCATTAAACAAAAAAAAATCTACTTGCAGCAAAAGGTATGTTAATTGGCAATAGGCCTTCTTCCATCACACATAAGGAAAATAAAACATGTAGACTCGCATTTTTCAAATAATCAGTGAGAGAATGGACACTTGTAACTGCGTTACAATGGTTCTCTTAGATAACCCTCATAAACACTGTGTTGATCTCGGATGCGGTTTATATCGTTTCTCCGCCCCACATATGCGTTATGGCATTATCATCGGGTTCTCTAAATTCGTGCTGTATGCCAGCCTCAAGCCGGAGGCAACCTCTGGTGTAGCGCAGTAGTGTCCAGAGATATATATAAGCCCACAAAGAATTATAAAAAACAAGCCTACATCATAGAAAATGTTTTATTTACCAAGGGATGAGGTGTGTTATTAAAACAGTCGGGTATACACACAGATCGGGTTACTTGATCTGATTATACCACTTGAAAAATCAGGAAATAGTCAACTTGTTTCTGCCCCACCTCGCCCAGCCGGGTCTAGGGGGCATTCGTCAGGACAAAAAAATTAAAATGGAACTATACTCACATGATTTGTGTAGTTCTCACAGTGGTTTTTGTGTTGCCACTTTGTTTCTAAAGAGGTAATGTGCACCTGTAATGAAATAAACATTCAAAAATAGGGGGTATATATACAGCACTTGTTATTAAATTCTCAACTTGAGATAAAAATGCATTGTTATGCTTAGTAGATTCACAGGAATAGTCCCATATGGAGACCATCGTGTTTGGGCTAATGTTGGAAGATGATATCATGTTTTACACACTAGGAGGATAATATCAGGTTCTTAATTATGAGGGGATGTGTCGACTGCTCATAAAATTTGGTATTCGAGCTCACAAATATCACTAACCACACCTTCTATGACGGTCTCACTCGGCAGTGATCAAATTTTGAAAGCATTACCTCGTATTTTTCAACATCCTATCAGCCAGATGTCTTCAGTGAACGAGATACTGACGCTCAGTGTGGATGCCCCACTTCTTTAAAGAGGTCCTTGAGAGAGTTCAAGGCGGACTACGGTAGTGAGAGCATCTCCCTGTGCTGCTCCTGAATCCTGGAGGGCGGGGCTTTAAGTGGGCAGGGTCTCACCGGTGCTGAGCACCAGCAGTTTTTTAAAGGAGGCCTCTAAACGGGTCTCTATTGGGCTCAGTTTTGTGCCCTGACACAGGCGGTCCATTTTTTTGCTGACTGCAGTGACTGCGGCACATCGATGTGCGCGTGCTCACACTGCTCGCTAGTGGAGAAGTGACGGCATGACGTCGTGCAAGGTGAGTATTGTAGGGGAAGGGAAATATCCTTTAAAGAGAGTCATTTTCTCTCTGGATTTCCCTTCTCTTTTTGAAACACAGGGACAGCAACATTGCTGTTGTGTCACCAGGGCTTTAAGTGGAAGCTGTTTCAATATTATATACAAGCCATAGTTGCTGCTTATTTATCTTATGCAACTAACAGCCATTGACAAAGCCAATAGTCCTGCCTTGTTGTAGGTATGATGTTACTTGTTGTATCATATATCTGGATGCAATGACAGAAACAGCAAAATACAAAACCTGAGGCACACTATGCTAAGCACAGATTTTTAGCTTACATTTTTTAACCAAGCCCTTTATTACATTGGCCACGCCCCTTTAAGAGGCCCCCACCCCAGTTGTTTCATCCCACTGAAAGCCCTGCTGGAGGGTGTGTGGTATTTATGCAAGTATTGGGTCCATGTGTACGTTGTTTTTTCTCCATTCCCTTGCACAGCGGTGTCTACAATATAAGACAGCAAGGACTAAAAATAAAGCTGGTCTGGGCATGTTCCCAAGGGCAGTGTTGCTTGTCGCCACCATTCATCAAGGCTTCCTGTTCACGCCACGTTTAGGCAGATCTCTGGGTGAGTAGACAATAGATGTGTGAGCCGGGAGAGCACTGGCCCCCAGTAAGCACCTTGAGCTCACGCTAACACCCGCCATTGCTTGCCTCAGCTCACAGCCTGGCACAGCTGTGTCACCGTGACCGGTGAGAGAAGGAAATCCTGGGCTGGCAGCCACCAACAGGATCCAAAAGTTCTCCATGTGTAGCTTGTGCTGCCAGTTGGGTTGGATCCGAATAAAAAACATGACGCACGATTGTGTACTCTCCAGGTACCTGCAATCCCAGAGAATAGTTGAAATGAAGTGGGACGGGCACATGACTCACAAACAATAGTATTTAATTCAGAAACCATTGCAGTGGCATTTAAGTGTGCTTAAATATTTGCATTAAGTGCCATACTCTCTTGTGGGGACCATTGTCGAAGCACCCTGACCTAGCAAACCGTGTATAAATGTGTTTCAATACATTACGAATATCTCTAGGTTAAATGTCCGTCACTATAGTCCAGTTCCAAGTTTGAGCTCATGTCTTTATGCACTAACACCTGATTGTTGACGAGGAAACAGTACCTCTCCCTCTTTCACACTCATTGCCGCACACCGCTTTAATATATACATTCAGCAAGACCGCTATTGTTTGCTACTCGGAGCAAATCTTCAGAATTGCCAGGTACTTACTCACTGTGGTGCCAGGAAACAATGTGTCAAAATGTGTAATTGTTTTGCCATTGTTTATATCTTTTTATACTAGGTCTGGGATACTAAAATAAATTGTGAGGCTTTGAGAGCCGGGAAGCAGTAACCAATGACGATACAAGAGCTGTCAAACAATAGCCAATAAGGAGAAGATACTCCTCATTACAGTTCACCTAGACCAGGTTTGGCCCCCTAGCTCCTTGGCTTCAGAACATGTTCTGGCCAAAAGCTTTTCCATTGCATCTGATGATTAGGGTTGTCCCCATGCCATTGGTTCAACCGAAGCAACCAATGACAATTCTCAGAACACATTTATTGTCAAATGAAAGCCTAGGACAGGGGCGGCCTTAGGCATGTGCAAGCTGTGCACCTGCACAGGGCCACCAAACCCCAGGGGCCGCCACGCCAATATATATCCTTAATATAATAATCCTCTGAGATTGGATACATATTTGCGTGGCGGCCCCTGGCAAGGATTTGGCGGCCTCCGGCTCTGTTCCACTTCCAAACACCCTGACCCCCCCTCTTCACTGGCCTCCGCGCTCCGCCCCGCCCGGACCTCCTCTTCTGGGGCCCTCTACCTACGCTCCCTGCCCAGGGCCGCCATGAGCCTAGAGCCGCCCCTGCCTAGGACTAGAAACACGATGGACTGTTCCAAGATCTGCTCACAAGGGATTGAGAGTTGGAGGATCTCTAGCAAAGTCGGCTCTTCTGCCTCTTCCCACTGCTGACAAGCCTCAGCAGACATGTTAACACCTGCCTGTACCCTGCCTCTACTCTTCCTCCAGCCTCCAGCCTCCAGCCTCCAGGTAGTTGTCAAGAAGGTTTTGTTTGTGGCTGATCAGAATATCTCATGGAAGTCGCTTTCCTTACATCCCCTCTCTTCTAGACACTGTGCCTCTCCTTGATAGTGAGAAGTTTCCTGTTTTCCATATTCGTGCACTCCGGGACCTTCGATATTCAAGTCCTGGGAAAATATTTGTATTATATTGTATTTTGTGTTTGTATATACACCCGAAAACATTTTGGTGGTATGTAAACAACCACTACTGACCAGCAAATTTCGAGGCAGCACATTAGTTAGGGTAAAAGCCAGGTTTGAATGGCTTTCCTAAAACTTCAGTAGATCAGCTTGGAGTGTGCACACAGGAGACTTCATACTTCTTTCATGTTAGGAATCTATGTTGGTGTCAAAAGGAAATAGCCACTGTGAATCCCTGTGAGAGGAGCTTATTAAATATAAACTGCTCAGCAGTTAATGGCCTTCACAAGAGGCTCCACAGAGTGCCACACTCTATTGGGATACACTCGTCAGTGGAATAGAATTTTGACGCTTACATGTTAGAATTTCGTCAATGCTCTGTGTTTGGTTCTTGGTGGAACCAAGTGTACTCGCTGTCACATTTGTTTCATGGCAAAGGCCTATATTTTACAAAATGATGGCACATGCAAGCTTGTGTTTTTTATAAAACTTTGTTTTGATTGGGATTTTTATGCTTTCAGTCAATACTTTTCACACACAGCTGTTCCAACAAAGCAGAGCGTGCCCTAAAAATGTCATGACATAAACCATTTGTGTAAAAAATATTTTACCTAAAACTTTCTTCCAAAAGGTTTGTATTCACAAAAATTCAAAAGTTATATTTAAATTAAACATATTTGTATGTGTGTTTTAAACATCTAAAAATGTAATTAATAAAATATTATAAATAAAAATGGATTAAGGTAAGATGTAAGTCCTTATCTATGGGCGGGATACCTCCTTCTGGAGGCAATCCTGGTGGCTGAACGCTCTTGGTCCACTTCCCGTCCAGTGTCCCAAATTTTTGACACAAAGCTGTCCTTCAGGGATCACACCAACTAAATCCTCTTGTTTTTATACACTTGACATTTTGAGAAAAAGACTTTCTTTCTTGCCTTTAAAGTTACAAAAACTGTGGTTTCCTCTCTGGTTTTATCTAAATTAGATTATTGTAATGCACTCTTGGTTGGAGGCCAGCACTGTGTCCTAAGCAGGCACCAGAGGTCACAAAATGCTGCAGTCAGGGTTTTCTTGGGGTGGTAGATGTCTTTCTCATGCTACATCTCGCCTCTGGGATCAAATGCCAGTTCCTTTGAGGAACTCCTCCAACTTTCTGGCTTTCAGGAAGCTTCTCAAAACCTGGCTTTTCACGCTCCTGCTGTAGATTCTCTCTGATCCTTTCTAGTTTTGCAGGCAGCGCCAAGACGCCCATGGGCACACGTTGCGCTTCACAATTTAAAATCAAATTTAGGGCTATGGTGAGGGATAGGTATAAGTTCACGACTAAAATAAGGTTTAGGGTTAAAGGTTAAGGTAAAGGGCTAGGCTTAAGACGAGGATCAGGGTGTGAATTTGGGTAACAGTAAGAGTTTAAGTTAAGACAAGCGATGAGGTCAGAGTGACGTTTCAATTAAGGTTTTGTGTTAAGTTAGGTTTGCGGATTGAGATACAGGTATGGATAGTGTCAGGTTTATGGAGAAGGGTTATGGTAAGGGATGAAACTGAGAGTGCTGAAGAGTTAGGTTTAGGGTATAGGTATTAATAACTGTTGTAGGTCTGTTTTAGGGTTACATTTTGGTGCAGAGACATTATTTGGAAAAAATCGACTTCTTTAATAGTACATTTATGTTTTTCACATAGAAATACATGTTATCTGTGAATTTTTGTCAATGTTTTTACTACTGTATTTTTTAATTTACCATTGTTAAAGTTTTTTAGTTTTTTCATACAGTCTGAGAAGAGGCCCGTCGAGTACTTAAGGTGGACTACAGCCTTTAGGGAAATAAGGGGATGCATTTTCATGCACCGCAGTAACCAAAGTTTTTCGTTAAAGGGAGAGAGCAGGGCAACACCCTTATCTACAAAGATACAGTACAGCTGCTATTTTCCCAGCTATGACACAGAGAGGCTGCCTAGCGCCCTACACACACCTTTGCACCATATTACAAAGATGTGTGCATGAGTCTAGTATAGGTTTTGTACTGGACGTGTACCCTTCCAGTACAAAACAGTATGCTTAAAGTAACTTTAAAACGTTTCTCTCTTTGTATGTGTGCTGCACAATGCAGCGTGCATACAGTTTGAAAGGTTTGGAGAAATAAGAAAATGTTCCCCACTTCGTGGCTGCCTTTAGGAGGAGGAGTCCCTTTCTAGCGCACACCCTAGTCCACAAATATTATCAGCTCAGGCTTGCGTCAAAAGCTTTTTAGCGCACACCAGGCTCTGCAAATATTAATATCTCAGGCGTGGATCAAAAGCCATGGTTGATGGCACCGGAACACCCATGAGCTACGCGTGGGACACCTCCTTGACGCAAACTGATGCATTATTTTTAGGCAACGTTACAGCGCAAAACAAGTGTCCCCTTGGAAAGTAAATACCAAATCAGTACTTTGTGCCGGTTTGTGTCACTTTTGCTGGCTTTGCACCGGCACAAAGTGTTGATAAGTCTAACTCAAAGTATCTGTGTGGAGCATTTGTTATGTTTTGTGCAGGTTACAGGATCTACATGCAAGCTCCCTCGAAGGAAACCACATTTTGCATCAAACTCTTACCACTAGTACTGCATTTTATTGGCCCTTCTCATCCCACAACAGATAAGCTTGCCTTCCATCTCTACAACCGTAAGCGGGGATGCGGAAATATGTTCTTCTCACCTTTTTGCATCCATCACCCCATGAAGCAGAATAAGCGCGGGCAAAAGATTGAAATGCAAAAAAGAAAATGGTGGATATAAATATAGAGATGCTGAAATAATCATAAACAATGCTCTGTTTTTTTCACCAATGCCCCACTGAGAAGGTAGATGTGCATTCGCTGTTCTAATGGCACCATTTTAATTCACGAAAGGATGCACTGCAGGTACACACACCACCCCTGATGCCCTAACGCCACCTTCAAGATGTTGCAAGCAACTTGCAGGCTGTTGCAGTCTTGACTTCTGTGATGGTGATCAGACCCTCCTTATATGGTAGAGGAACGGGTATGGCCAGGCACGTCCTCTCCTTTATCGCGCTGCGACAGCGTTTAGTCCTTCGGGACCTGTCGATGGAGGAGCGGACTATCCGACTCTGTTGGAATCGGGCTCATAACAGAGGTCACCTGCGGACCCCATATGCACCTGAAATACCATTGGGGATGCTGACGGCCCTCCCCCACGGAGGAGACTGGTCGCGACTGGCGGACTGGGAGGACTTGGGTATACAGCTCGTCGGGGACCTGTATGAGGACGGAGTGCTCCTGTCCTTTCAGGATCTTATTGACCGCTTTGGGATCCCCCGGGGCGACTTTCTGCTGCACTCGGCCATTGAGCGAGTGATCCAGGCGCACTGGCAAAACGGACTAGAGGAACCTCAATTGTCTCAGGTGTGCCAATATGTAATGATGTCGGCGGGCACAGTGAAGGCGGTCACTTGCCTTTACGGCAGGCTGATTAATGAGGGGTTGGTCCCTCTCGCCACACTGAAGTCCCGCTGGGAAGAGGACATCGGCAGGGAGATCCCGGAGACGACCTGGTCCCAGCTGGTGAGGCGAGCATGGAAGGGTACACGTAGCGCCCGTTTCCAACTGGTCCACTATTATGTTCTCCATAGGGCGTACCTGACCCCGGTTAAGATCAGGCGTTATTTTGCCACGGCTTCGGCGGAATGCCCTAGGTGCCCGGCTCAGGAGGCGGACCTCCTACACATGCTATGGGCCTGTCCAGGATTGACGTCCTACTGGCAGGAGGTGGCGGCGACTTTGGAAGAGGTGACGGGGAGGCACTTATCGTTCGATGCGGCGGTAGGGCTATTGCACTGGTTCCCCCATACCCCCCGGAATAAAATCACCAGTAAATTTATCGACCTGGGACTCCTACTTGCTAAGCGAGAGGTGACCAGGAACTGGAAGGCACGTGCTGGTCCTACGGGCGGCAGATGGCACGGTGAACTTTTGAAATGGGCGGCGGGTGAGAGCGCGCTGCGATATCAGTTGGCTTGGAGGCAGAGCGATGAGAAGGCGCAGGAGGCCGCGTTAGAATGGGAAACGCTGGTGCAGGCCCTCAGGGATTATTGTGCCCCCAGCGACTCCGAAAGTGAAGAAGCAACTAGACCCGAGTCCCGTTAGACACTAGCATTAACAGCACTATTACTTTCCCCGTGGGTCAAGCAGTGGATCCTAAATTGATAAGCTCCCTGGCGCTGATGGTGGGGGGGGGGGGGGGGGGGGAGGGGGGAGTTTCACAATGACTGGAAGTTTGAGGGGGGGGTTTCTTTTTGGGGGTTGGGGTTTGTTTAGAAAAGCAGATGACGGGCAGAGTGTTATCCGGACCAGCTCCAGCATCCTACTGACCCCAGCTACGTTCGCCGCCCAACCCCAGGGATATGGGCTGCTTGGCTGTATAGCAATGCTATGGAAGGGGGTCGGTGGGCTATATCATGTAACAGTCGATTATAATATGATGCTGGTCGTTACTGTATTGTTGTACTGATTCCTGCAATAAAAATATATTTAAAAAAAAAAAAAAAAAATCAGACCCTCCTTATAGATGCACCCATATTCAGCACAGCTCCACTGTATATATTGTTGCCTTTTAGAAGGAGAAAAATAAAATTCTACAAATTATGAGTATCTGGAGTCGGGGTGTTTATGGTCCACCCTCTGGCGCAACAGTTTTTCTCATGCAGTGGACTACGAAACAAGCGCCTTACAGTGCAGGGTACGCCGCTTACTCTGCATGAGCTGAGCACGAGCGTTGCTTTTGCTTATTCACAATATGAGCATAGTTGGTTACTCAAAATGGGAGCATCTACTTTGTGAAAGGGAGTTTGGAGCATACACGTGCGAGTATGTGAATAATATACTCTGTGCATTTTTGTGTAGTTCAGATTTGCAAAATATTTTGTGTTTAGCGGTGGTATTCAATCAATGACATTTATAGAGCGCACTACCTACCCGTAGGGTCTCGAGGCGCGTATTATATAGCTACCTTGCCCAGTTTTTCACTGTGTGGTATGTTTGCAGCCTTTTAGAAGGTACCAGATACTATGGTGCTGATTCACCAATAAATCATAAAGGTAAGCGTGGAGAGTCAGATCTGGGCCTGAACATACTTTTACGTGTTTGTTGTAAGTGCAGTTCTCAGTAGTCTGCCTGGAGAGCTGTGGCAGGGGTATGTTTCGAGGAATACTACTGAGAAAGTCATTTGATAGTTCGTCCAGGTTCTGTTCCCAGGGGGAATGGAGCCTATGTAAATTCACAGTGGTTTCTATTTTTTTCTCCACAGGGAAAGCAATTTTTCCCAGAGAGGAAACACTTCTCTTACATCCACAGCAAATCTGGGGGTGACAGTTTCTCAATCCTGTTCTGGAGGGGAATTACTCCAGTCTTGGACTGGAGTAAATCTTCAACCAATTCCATGGTGGAAAGTGGTTAGATCGTGGTTTGGAATGCCTAGCACTGTACCCAGATCTATGCTTTCCAAAACATCCTTATGGCATGCCCACTTTCCACCCCTTGAGTCAGATTTACTACTACAGATGTATAGGGATTTGGTAGGGAAATATGCCGTAGTAAATGAATTTACTCCCACCAGGAATATCTTTGTGAGCTCCTGGCATTCATCAGTGGGGTATTTTCAGGTGTAAATGGATCTTTACAGGTGAAAATACTTTGCAAATGGGTCCCTTTGGCATTACTATATAACACATTATTCTGACTCGTGGGTCCACAGATTAAACCTGTATGTTTTCGAGAACCTTCTCTCCAGATAGTGTACTCTCAGGATAGCTGGTGTCCAGGGATTGGCGCTTCATAAAACAGTGCGTGGTGTGTTGATTGTGTCCCATCAATGTGTGGACTGCTTCAGGGACAGAGAAGCAAAGTAACAGCAGAGAAAAGCAAATTAAAAACATCCGGTGAGAGAAGCAAAATGGATCACAATAAATGCTAGCTCATAAGAGCAAATGTACAAAACAAGAAAACATTTATTTATAGGGAAAACATATTTATGTGTGCATATTTTATGCGTCTGTAGAAACAATTTCATGCATTTTTGTGTCACACGACTAAGTCCTTAGCGAGCACCGGATCAGGAGATCCTCTTTGTCCATCAAAGCATTGAGCCTTATCTTTCATTTCAGGCTCTGGGAGGGATGGCGCGAGGCAGTCGCTGCCTTTGTCCCGTGAGGGCACGAGACGCGACTTTAACGGAGATGCCTCTTGCTTTATGAATAATTAACCGTAGCCTGCACTTTACATAAGTCACAAAGCGGAACCTCTCAAAGTGTCCTTCTTCCATTTCTCGTCTTGGGGATGCAGCCTTCCGCCAGGCAGCTTCCTGCTGTGCCGAGGGCCACTTCATAGTGTACCCAATATGTGTGTATTCCGGTCAAGCCGTGGCAGCCCTTTATCCCTATGTAATGCAGTGGATAGTGTGTATTTGGGGTATAGATTCTTCTACCCTCAGATATGCAAATGGAAGACATACAGTATTTCTTAATTGTATGTACATTTTATTTCAGACCTACCATATAATATGACAGTCTGAAACCTTAACTTTTCAGTACAAAATTCAATTTAACATTGGCCATCGAGGGAAGTGGACTTGTGGTCTTGCTATTGTACCCACACTAGTAAGTTATTAAAAGTAAGTACATAAACATACAGCTTCCCCAGTGGGACGTTTTTCAGAAAATGCCTGTTTCCCAAACTGAAGCTGATGCTCTGGCATTGCAATGGTCCTCATTATACCCAAAAGGGCACTTACCCACTGAGACTAGACGGTACCACCCTTGGAGCGGCCACACACCTTCTATCTCCAGAGGTCGAAGCGATCTTTAGTATTCTTGACGCATTGTGGCTTCAGGTTGACAGCAATGTGCATCTGGATCTTTAGATGTTCGAGCCAGGAGATACAAAGTGTCTTGGTTTACAAACTTTTAGAGCTATACAACCCCAAGCGCATGTAAAACAAACATAGGAACAGTGACACATAGTTTCTATGTCCATGTAACACACACACGTCCAGAGAAGGAATTTCACCGAGGGAAGACAACATTGTGGGTGCTGATAATACATCGTATCTGATTCTTGCTGCTATTCATTTGCCGCAAAATGCCACCTTTGGGGTTTCAAGATTGCCCCTGTTTCCGTAGTGTAATGATGACAGCGCTGTGATGGTGGGGTATCTGTGTGGCTGCAGGCCGAAATTGTGTTATTGTGAAGAGGAGGAGCCGTGGGAGCCCTCCACGTCACCCTCATACACTTCCACACACCTCCCCTCACTTCCAGGGACTTCCTTCCTGCAGGAGCAGGCCAATGGTAATAGATTCATAGGTTTTTCCATAATCATTTCAGTGCAATTTGGTGTTCACGTAAATACTAGGGTAGAATATGAAAGCAGTGTTGGTAAAAGGTCTATATTTAAACTCTCTTTAGTGGATTATAATAGTATTCATGAAAGCAGGCAGTTCCGTTTAGGCTTATTACATTTACAAAACCCATGATGTCTTAGCCAGTATGAATATGGTAACTGCAGAAACCTGCTCTGGCTGGAGCGTCTGTTGTTTCTATTCCCGTTGTCAGATTCATAGTGTACTCTGTCCAGATCCTGTCTGCAACTCAGCTAACCATGGAGAATGCCGAGTATGGGTTTGGACAGGGCGGTGGCGCGTGCTGAATATGCCCCAATAGAAATTCAGTGAAATAGTAAAATACACCCCGGTGTGGGGCCCACCTCCCCATCTCACATACTCATCCGAACCCAGGCCCATGTGTGCCCTGCACATCCTGCTGGTGATGCTGTGGATGAAGCAGTGATGTGTAATGAGTGCACGAGAGACAACACCTGGGACTGAGCGGAAGTCTGCAGTGCCTGCTGCTTTCCTCTCTGATGGATGGAGAAAGGACAGAGCAGGAAGCATCTGCTTGATGTACCTCAGGAAGGAACCTCAGGACGCGGGCAACTAAAGCCATCATAGAGCAGCGAGTGGGAGAGAGAGGCGAGGGGAGGAGAATGGATGGGTGGCATGATGGAGTCTCATGGGTCGCGTGTGGAGCAGAAGAGAGCGGGATGGTAAAGTATTGTTGCATAGGCCTCAGTGGTGCTGGAACAGATGCGCAGGAACCTCTGCTTTCTAAAGACACAGAGTTGTATAGAATTCAAAGGCATCTTTGAGGTCCAGTGTGCTTAATGAGAGATTTCCATTTAGTGTACGTAGGGTGTATTTTGAGGCCCAGTAGTGTTATTTGAAGCACAAGCAGTAGCGGCTCCTCTACTAAGTTGTAGGCGCATCGCCCCACTGCTTTTTAGCAGTGAAATGAAGGGAAAATAAAATTATACGAACTCACGTTATCATCATTTGATTTTGTCCTACTTCCGGCTGCTTTGCGTGAGGGGGCGGGGGCAAGGGAGAAGTGGTAGCACCCTCCTAAGTGCGTAGTGACTGCTTGGCCAGATCTCTCGGGCCAGCTAACAGCCTTGCGCACTTCACATGTTCTCCATGCAGGCTGCATTACAGCCTGGGTGTAGAACATTGCCAGGCTCCCAGTCAGCGTCTGAGCGTGAAACACGGCGCTCAGACCAATCACAAAGCTGCTAAGGGAGCGTTGTGAATTGCTGACTGGGAGACTGGGTGTGCTTCCTGTTCAGGCCAGCGAGGGAGGATTACGGAGGAGAGAGAGGCAAAAAGGTACATTTTTTATTTTATTTTATTTATTTAATTGGCGCTTCCCCCGCGTCTCTGCCCCCGTCCCCTACCTCCAATCTGTGCTGGCAACCGCTGAGCACATGTTAAAGGTAAGTCCAAAATGTGAACCTAGATTATTGTTCTGAAATTTGTACTTGGACCTGGGTTCCAAATTGTGCAGAAATGCTGTACTTTTTGTCAGTACAACTATTGTCAGGTGCCAGGTAATTTATATAGGGGGATTCCTCAATATTCAGGGGTTTCCAGCTCGTAACAGGGGAAAACATGTTTTCATAGCAAGTTATCCCCCATTACCAGTGCTTTAAAATGGCAGGTCAAGTCAAGAATCGCTTTATTTCATTTGATCAATGCAAATCATCAAAGTACATAAAATCAAACAATTCACTAAAACTTTGAAAAATGGATAGTAAAATTGGGCCATCAAAGTCAGTACAACTCAAAAACATGAATTTAAGACACCTGCTAAAATTCATTGACAATAAAAGCAGGCAAATAAGATTATACTGTAACGTATTATATTTGGGGCAAATTAAAACAATGTGCAAAGTATCTGAAATAGTAGCTATTTCACAAGTACTTACAGGGAACTCGATGGGCTTATGCCATCCTAACATATCTGGGTAAATGAATTCAGACTAAAATAAGTCAGAAGTCATATCTGTTGGGGAGGAATGTCTAGCTTAAAATACAGTCCGGTATTGTTCATTGACTTAACCATCGAATAGTGGGTCAACGAGTATTTGGTCAGCGCAAGATCTTCCCTTTTTTCACGTCATAGTAAACTTCAGACCAGCTCTGAACTCGTAGCAAGACACCTACCAACAACGAGTTCAGAGCTGGTCTGAAGAGTATGGCCCGTGACATGCTTCCTTCCCAAGGATGCCTAGATGAGCTTTCTTCTAATGGGAACTAGGCACTAGCGTGACGGGAGGATATTTAAAACCACCTAGGACCAGTAAACCATCCTGCCAATGTTCTTGTAGTCAAAACCAAATGTCTAAGGCATATTTCCTCAAAGAAACTGGACAAATTGCGTACTGAGCACATTATAAACAACATTTTTTGGGGAAAGGGACGTTTTTGTTTGTACGAATAAAGGATTTTCCTTTTGAGAACGATGTATTCAATGCGGCAACACTAGATTGGGAAACAGAACTGAAGAGACCTGCGTATAGTATTGGATTTTACCTATTTTATGCAAAGGCACCTGAGGAATTTTATTACGCATCAGTCACACAAGCAGAGTTACTCCTTGTCTCTACTCCTGATGCCTTGAGAAAGCCCCAGGCCTGCTTGCCAAGAAAGGGGCGAAACACGTGTTGGCTCTCTTGTATTCTGTGGTTCTAACTTTAGAACCCATTGAATCAAAAAAAGAGAAAAAAAGAATAGAAAAAAGAAATGAAAAAAATATGTTGCACTAATCCAGGACTCCTTGAATACATTGAAACTCCAAAATGACCCACTAGACATCAACTCAGCTCTGTCCTTCTTTTCCTTGTGAACTTTAGTAGAAGTAACTTGAGTGTTGCATGAGTAGCACATGTCCTGCCTTGTGTCCCTATAGGAACCACCTCTTCATCGACCCTAGTAATACCAGATGTAGAAGTGTGAGCAGGCAGAGTCAGGGGCAAAGCCTCATCAAATATGATTATAGTATTAGCGTTTGTCTTGAACAAGAGTAATTTCCTCGGCTATAACCCCCACTGCATTATTAAGGAAGGTCAAGATAGAGTTCTAGGTTCCCGGTCTCTTGTCAACTACGTTTGAGGACTCCCCTTATGTCTTCCCCATCGTGATTTAAAGTATATAGATATATAGATAACCGAGGACAAACTGCAGTTAAATGACAAGGCAGCCAAATCCTGTAGATTACTGACCCTGTGCAACAATCGTCAGAGGGGTGGCCCAGCCCAGCCTCGGCTGGATGCAGACCGGCGCAGATGGGCCCGCCCTTGGCCCAGCTTTGCCCGGGTGTGGCCCGCGCTGTAGGATTACTAGTCAGGAGGCCCGCCCCCTTCTTCCCAGAATGTGTGCTCTGGAGCCGCCTAGCGCAGTGTACAGTGGGGCATAGAGTCCCCTCAGCCAAATGGAGTCCGTAGAGCCTTTGGGGCAGGTACTGTCTGGTACTGAGTACTTGCACTTCTTGAATTTGAAAGGAGAGTACCTGCACTTCTCAGCACCCCTGCAATACATTCAATGGGGGAGTACCAGCACTTCCAAGGCGCAAACAGGTACTGTAAAGAGAGAGTGCCTGCACTTCTATAGTTCCATATAAAGCGCTGCCCATTACGAGGTGTAGAGGACAATGAAATGTAAATACTGAGTCAGGGCTTTGTTGAGAGGTGCAGTGGTGCCTCTTTGCATACCGCGGGCTCATAATGACCTGTGCTGTGTTTCGGTGTTGTGGTTATTTTTGCAGTAGTTGAAGAGTTTAGTTTGTAAACCAAGCAGATTTTTACACACATGCTTTAAAACATGAACATACTGCAGCTGTCTCTTTCCATACTCTTCTGTACTCCAGCATATTACACAATGCCTTATCTTTTCAGTCAGGGGAGGAAACACTGAGTTACAAGAATGATCAGAATTCGGTCAAAGGAACCCTTTAGACAGCCTGTTGTTGAGAGATCATTACAGTTACCTGGGGGTGCTGGAGCAACTCCTACACCCCCATTGCCAGAGCCGCTGGAAACCCCACCAGAAGAGGTCCTAGGACACCTGCAGTCTGTCCCTATTTCTGCTCTGCACAAAGCCACATCCCTTCTGGTCTTACAAGTATCACGTGTCCTCCAGGATGGCCCAAGAAATGGAAGGGTTAAAGGGGGCAGTGATGAGTAGAGGCAAGTTAGGCTGGTATGGGAATGAGTGCCAGGTGTGTTCAAAACCCCACATATAATCAGAGACAACTCTGAAAAGGGTTCAAGTCAGATATAGCTGAACTACAGCCAGCATAGTAGTAAGTAAGTTAACCCTTTCGATGCTGATGACGAGCTCAGCTCGTCATGATTACAGCAGAAGAGTAATTTCCAGCACAGGGGGGGGAAACACCTAGCAGCCAAGGTGTTAATCATTCACGGCTGACATCGAATAACCCTCATGACATGAGTTTGGATACTAATAGGGCCCACTCAGTCTTTCATCCTTTTGAGGTTGACAACTTGAATACAACTAAGTGCTTAGAAACGAGAAAGAATGCAATAGTAAATTATCTCTCTCTCTATATATATATATATATATATATATATATATATATATATATATATATATATATATATATATATATATATATATACACAACTAATAATGCTTCAGGGCCTCCACCAGTGGCTACGAGAATTGTTACTTTGCAGCAGCAAATTAATTTATGTGCACAATAGGACAATTGTGTGCCTGGCAGAAACAAAAATTACTCAACACTGTGTGTGCCAGAGGAAAATTCCTCTGACAAGCAAAAGGTAAAATGTTTACCTTAATGTATCATAGTGATATGAGTAAAAGTAAAAACAAAGTGAAACTAAATGGCGTAATACCAATCCAAGATGTTACCAAAAAGTCCACATTACCAAACTGATCGTGCAATGCTGATGGACGAGGTTGAGAAAGTATGCAATACACAGGTGAAGTTTCAGCCCCTGGCCAGGCACTTCATCAGCACACGAAGAAGGTTCATGTTGAAGACTATTGGATAATTCTGACATATGTTCCCAAGTAAATTTGAAACTTTACTTGTTTTTGTATTTATGACAGAAATTAGAATACCTTTAGAAGTGCTTCTATTGTGTGCCAGCTATGCCATAATTAGCTATTCTGCTGCCACAGTACACGCAGGTGCTGCTGAAATATTATTAATATCAGAATAGACCAGAGTACAGTGGCGGCAATGAACAGAACCTCGGATTTCCTTGGTATTCCAGGGTGTGATTCAGTGCAGCTCTGAACCAGGACTCCGTGCACGTAACAGGTAGTCATTGAAATGAAAACCTAAACCAAACACTCCCATATACGCCATGTACATTAGAGCAGTGTTGGCTGATTCCGATGTATAGATGCTTTTATTCCGAGAAGGGTGTCAATGAAAGTCTAGTTCATAAAGTGCCTGCTTGGAGTGAACATTGCAGTGACTGAGTACTCGAATTCACACTCTACTCGCTAACATTTTATTAATATTAGACTGTACCTCAGTATGCCATGGGATGGCGCTGCTGCGTCTGAAAGGATTGTGTTTAGGCAGTAACACTAGAAGACAAAAAACACAGGGCAAGCAGTGAGTAGAAAGTTACACTGTAGTTTTTTTTTGCCCCGGGGGCATCCACTGATAAACAAAATAAAACATGCATGAATTTCCTTGAGCTGATTTTTACTTCCGCGTCTTCTATAACGTAATCTGGAGCATTTTCTTTGTTAAGTAGTCAAGAATAAAAGCCTAATTGCATTAATAGTTTGATTCATTGTGTAATTAACTATAATGTATTAAACTGGTGAATTGCATGCAGATCCCTGGATGTCCATTTTTTTCACAATTAACTTATCTTAGTTTACCTGTTGAACACTCAGGTGTGCACCATCCTCAGTTGTGATTATGAATGTTGTTCTTCCAAAACGCCAGCTGTAGTTTTCAGATGTTCAGGGATAGGCTTTTTAGGTCTCGCCTGTCGATGCGCATGCGCATCGAGCAAGCGAGAGTATTGCGACTTATCCACTCTTTATCTACACTGCAAGGAATCGTGGCGATTCCTTGCAGTGCCCGTGACTTTTAAGGTCAATGCGCATGCGCATTGAGCTTATGCGCATGCGCATTGACCTTAAAAGCGCGTGCGCGTGCACGTCCGTCTTTGTTTACCCGCTCCGCCCCCTCCCGCCGTGTCGCATTTCTCCTCCCCCTCCCCTCTCTTCCTTCCGCTGTGGTCGCATCCCCTGTGCTCTTCCGAGTGGTAGTCCAGTGGAACACAGGCCGGCCACCCCGTCTTCCACCATCTATGTCTGTTGTGGGCTCATCAATGTGCCTGCGCCATGTCCGCCAGGAGGCGTCCAATTATGTGCTACTACTTCTCCTGCACACCATCTTGTGGTGGCTCTAGGGTCCCAAGCCTCGCCCCCTTCGCCCTCTGTTTTTCCCCCCTGATTGTGCTCGTCCAACCCTTCCACCTTCTTTTGGCCCCTCAGTGTCTCACTGAACAGGACAGTCTTACCCTGTCTCGTGCTCACCCGGTTCTGTCCTCCGAGATTGTACTGGTCAGCTTCTGTTGTGGGGGAGGGAGGCGCTTATAGCTCCCAGGGCCGGCCTGTCTCAGTGAGGGCAGCGGCTCCTTACTCCATTCACCCCGTGGTGTCTGCTTTAGATGTCCAAGGGTAAGGCTGCAGAGGGAGAACGCCCCAGTCCTGTCACAACCTCGCTGTTTCCGTCTACGGGACCGCTACACTCCTCACTGGTTCAGGCCTCACGCCATTTGTACATACTTCCCCGTTCGCTGGGTCAGATCGCCTTTTCCTTTTTTTCCTCTGCTCGTTGCTGGTTGTATCTGCCAGCGTCCCTCCCTTCACTGCCAGCCTGTTTGGGCCTCCGCACGCACTGTCCGGGCTTTGATCCGCGGGTTCTTGGTGGTTTCTGCGGCTGCCTGCAGTGTCTCTACTTTTTCAGGAATCCAGGGGGTCTGACTCGGGTTTCTGGGCCCCCGCGGTTCACTTCCACACTGTCACAGGGTCAGGCCCCCGCACGTCTCTCTGTCTTTCCAGTATTCGAGAAGCTCTGCTCCAGGCCCGTTTCTCTGCAAGAGCCTCGATTGTCTCTTCCGCTGCTTTCACCATGCAGACCCCCCTCTGTGATCGCCTACATCATCCTGCTGTTCACCTTTCAGGCCGTAACCGCATTTGCGGTGCCTCCGATCTCGGCCTTTCGGTAGCTTCCTCTCAGGCAGCGGCACCCTGCTGTCCTGCCACTGTCCGGCCACACTCACTGTCCTAGGGCATGATGGCAAATAGCTATGGGTATTTTCGATGTTTAACAAGGAGGTGTGTCTGGAGTAAATAACTTCATATTTTTGGATGACGGAATCTGCATTTTACATATATGTTTCCCAAGCATATTTAAGTGTCAGAATCCGTGGCATCCCAATTTAGAGGTAGCGACCTTTGGATGTTGGTTAAGAACTGCATGTATCCAGCTATCTGGCCTTGAATTTAGGATGAGAGCACATTTACATTTTTCCAAGGACAATGAACCACATCTTTGCTAGCAAATCATATGCTTTGGTGCTATACTCCCAGTTGTTAGTAGCAGGATGAAAATGGCAGGGCTTACGTCAAAGATAAAAAAACACAAGAAGGTAGTGGTGGTAATAAATGTTGCACCTCACACTCACAGGCCTGCCTGCCTGCACCTACCCCTTCATGTGCGCGCGCACACCAGACGCAAACCCTCTGCCCTTTTCTCCTTACCTGCCCCTACCGGCATGCACATGCTGCTTGTTTCATTTGACACTTACTGCTCTTAAAAACACATACATGCACGTCTCCTTTCGGCCCTGTGCTGTCTACATGCTCCCTCAGACTCCTACAAGCCTCCTGTCCTGTTCGGGAGCACTCACACATACAGCTCCTCCCCCCTCCTCCTTCTACTCTCCTCCCCTGCCTGCCTGCCGTGTCGCACCTCTCCCCTCTCCGCCCCCTCCCCTGCCCGCCACCTCCCCTGCCCGCCGTGTTACGGTGAAAGGCTTGTTTTTTGTTTGTATAATTTAACCCGCTCCGCCCCCTCCCCTTCCCTCCGTGTCGCATTTCTCCTCCCCCCTCCCCTCTCTTCCGTCCGTCCGTCTTGTTGCTACTGCCATCTGAGGCCACTCGGGCTTTAATAACATGATAACTTATATAACTGCCTAATGCCCTCTGGATAGGGAGTTGTCTGTTCAGATATGTGGATGCTGATGGCGTGCTAACAAACTGAGGAGGGAGGGTAGATGGGGCAGAGCAGCTGCTTCCTTTGTGAACAGTGTTATGCATTTATGACAAGGTCTCGTGGCGGTGTCACCTCGCATCCCAAAATACCTACCCCCTCACCCTCAACCCCTCACCCTCACTCACCCTCACCCTCACTCACCCTCAACCCCTCACCCACCCTCAACCCCTCACCCTCAATCCCTCACCCTCACTCTCAATCACTCACCCTCACCCTCACTCACCCTCACCCACACTCACCCTCACCCACACTCACCCTCACCCACACTCACCCTCACCCTCACTCACCCTCAACCCCTCACTCACCCTCACTCACCCTCAACCCCTCACCTACCCTCACCCTCACTCACCCTCAACCCCTCATCCTCACCCTCACTCACCCTCACCCTCACTCACCCTCAACACCTCACCCTCACTCACCCTCAACCCCTCACCCTCACTCACCCTCAACCCCTCACCCTCAACCCCTCACTCACCCTCACTCTCACTCATCCTCACTCACCCTCAACCCCTCACCCTCACTCACCCTCAACCCCTCACCCTCACTCACCCTCACCCTCACCTTCACTCACCCTCAACCCCTCACCCTCACTCACCCTCAACGCCTCACCCTCAATCACCCTCAACCCCTCACCCACCTTCACTCACCCTCACCCTCACTCACCCTCACCCTCACCCACCCTCAACCCCTCATCCTCACTCACCCTCAACCCCTCACCCTCACTCACCCTCAACCCCTCACCCTCACTCACCCCCACTCACCCTCAACCCCTCACCCTCAACCCCTCACCCTCACTCACCCTCACCCTCACTCACCCTCAACCCCTCACCCACCCTCAACCCCTCACCCTCAACCCCTCACCCTCAACCCCTCACCCTCAATCCCTCACCCACACTCACCCACACTCACCCACACTCACCCACACTCACCCACACTCACCCTCACTCACCTTCACCCTCACTCACCTTCAACCCCTCACCCTCACTCACCCCCACTCACCCTCAACCCCTCACCCTCCCTCACCCTCATTCACCCTCAACCCCTCACCCTCACTCACCCTCAACCCCTCACCCTCACTCACCCTCAACCCCTCACCCTCAATCCCTCACCCTCACCCACACTCACCCACACTCACACACACTCACCCACACTCACCCTCACTCACACTCACCCACCCTCACTCACCCTCACCCTCACTCACCCTCACTCATTCTCACCCTCACCCTCATGCTAAAGATTTACAAAAAAACCCATTAACAATTCTAAAAGCACTAACTCTAATGCTGCGAGACCTATTGCATTTCTAATGCTTGTTTTAAATAATGATTCCTTTAAAAAGCCTTACATTTATATAAACCGTTTTGCTTTAAAATGTTTAATTGCCTGGTGGAAATTCAAGAATCTGACCTTGGAGCCCAAACAATTCCCCACAGACATTGGCTATAAAAGTCTTTTCTTCTGCTGTTACAACATAAATTTAGAACTCCTTAACAGTAAATGTCAAACTATCCGATTGCTTTTGCTCTTATGAAGAAAATTGAAAACCTTCGTCTCTGAACTCTACCTCACCTACTGTTTTGTGTGCCTGTGTCTGATGATTAAAGCTAGCTCTGTACCTTGAACTGCACCCCTTTCTGCGCACTCCCCCTTAGTCCACATCTTCTCCTGTCAGCCTGTTACCTTCTAAGTGAAGGACCCTTGACTTCCTGCCTCTTGTTCCACTGCTCTGTGATTTCTTGCTGCCACTCCCTTTCTCTTCTCTTCACCTTGCCTCTTGCCTCTCTCTTCCTTACACCCACCCCCTGCTACCTTCATCAACCATCTTCATTTCGCAGAGTTCTTCACTCTCTCCCAAGGAATGATTACTATTTTATGTATTATATTGTTTTGTCTCATGATTATTCTTTGTAAGTTAAGGTATGGCTTTATTTTGTGTCCATTAAGAAAATGGGGTGCAACCCAAAATGGTCAAAGGACCTGGGTGTTGGATAATATAGAATAAAGTGGTCCTAGACACAATTCATTAAACACAATTGAATGTAAAACTCATATTAAATCTGAGTTGCTCCGTGGGACTTAATCCTGAAAAGTAAAAGGAAGAAAAAAACAACAGAAAACCAAATGCGTCTGTAGTCTTATTAATGATACCCAAGAATAAATGTAAACACAAAACTTTTTAAAGCAATATAAATCTGCAATTTATTTCGCAATCATATATACAATATATTTTTTTTTAAACGAGAATTGGGTAGAATCTGCCAGGTGCAGTGGAGAGTGCAAAAGTACGTGCTCAAGTGAAAGAAGGAAATAAAAAGAATAGTAATCCAATGGTTTGAACAGTAACTAAGGTTCTATTCACTTAGTATAGCGCCTGCCCCACGTATATTAATCATACGATCTATCTATAGTTTTTTGGGGGGGGGTTGGAAGGGGAAAGAAAGGGTACAGGCATCAAGATAGGGGAGATCGTCGACGTTTCGACCCTTGCGCTGTAGAGGGAGGATCAACACCTCAGCTGCGGGTCTTCCTCAGGACGGGTAGTGGAGGATGTAGGGGACCTAGTTTGCAATAAGACAGCGCCCCAGCAATGAGGTTGGCCACCAATTAATGATGTGCTCCAATATTCCAAAATTGGAACAGTGGTCTATCACTCAGCCCTTAGTGGAGAGATCACAGAACGGAAGTGTATTTCCAACAGCAATTAGTGATTCTTGATAGAGGCAAACCGAAATAACCAATATAGTTCAGCAACCACAACCAGTCATTAATTCCATGGTGTAGTTCTGACACTGAGCAAAGCAGTGCTAGTCTTGGTACACGGGTGCCGTCACAACAGACTTTTTTTTGAAAATGTCTTTATTGACAGCATAAAGTCACTGGCACATAGCATTTTTCAATTTGCATTTGGTATGTAATATAAGTACAGTGTCCTCAATAATATAGAATTCAACAGTTCCCTTTTCTGATTTGCGTGTAAAGGTTTAACTCCCAACTCCCGAATTTCCCCCCTTCCCTCCCCCTTTCCCAGCACTTTCTCAATCCACATATTGGTTCTAGTTCGGCATTGACCCGTTCATAAGGATTCACGTAGTATCTTTTGGGTCTCTTGGTCTCCTACATTGTAACATAATCGAACCATATTCAGTGTTGGCAAGGTCTGCATCTCGTGTAAGGGACATGTCTTTCCGATCTCAGAGTCCATGCGTGGCTCTCATCGCACGCGGTGTCACCAGGTCAGCATGGCGTCCCCCTGCACAAACCATCATATGGGTGCTAATCGTCTTGATCCCGTACCCCCGCTCAAACTCCAGTAGAAGAGCGTTCCAATCTAGTGAGATGGGAGTCGTCCTAAGGCCTCTGCGCTCTTCTCTGTGAAGTTCCTGTCCCTCTGCTTTACCCCACCTCAACACTTCCCCACTCCGAGTCTCCACTGTCGGTGGCCTAGCTGATTTCCACCTCATAGCCACTGCTCTCTTCGCCAGCAATAACACCAGATCCACCAATCTGGTAGCCACACTCCTCTTTTTCTCTTTATGGCCTAACCCCAGTAGACAGTAGGATGCAGTGGTGTAAGGCCTATCCGGTGCTAATTCGTTCAGTGTACGGTGAACTATACCCCAATAATATCTCAGTTTAGGGCAGTCCCAGAACATGTGCGCCGTCACAACAGACAACCATTATTTTGTGTCCAGCACGTTGGTACCCTCAGGTTAAGAATACTATATAGGAATGTACAGATACATACATTGTGTTTTATGTTTTCTTATCTTTAGTTTTGTTTCGAGCAGGAAATCGAGTTAAAATAAAAATCCTAATGAGCATCCAAAATCTTTTAACCAAAGGACAAAGAAAAATCATAAGATTTTGGATGCTCATTTGGAAGAAGTTGAATGAAATTTTATCCACAAATATCTCTTGAGTTTTTACGCATTTTTGGGGGCGTTTCCTCCCTCACATGGCGTTCTCAGGGTACGTTTATTGATTTGATTGTAGCTATTACACTACAGATTATTACCACAAATTGGAAGCATACCACTAAAAGTCCATATACTGGTTTATGGAATCTTTTATGTCATCATCATAGATTAGATCGTGCTCATGCTACCTCTATGCCTTTAATGTTTAAAAAATAATTATTATGGTCACCACTCACAGCATTTCTATCTAGGCAAGCCGTTCGGCCCACTTCTATGGTTTCCAGATATGAAACAACTTAATTGTCAATATGTTTAACAAGTTATTAAGTTATTATTGCAAGGCTGTTTTGCTTATTATATGTTTTTCTTGATATCTTCCCTCCTTTTTGTCCCTTGCCTAAAAATGTTCAAATGCATATGTTTTTGTAGAATTGTTTATTCTGTTCAAATTGGTTTTGATGTTATAATTGTTTCTAGCTTTCTTTTTTTCTCAGTATTCGATTAGATGTGATAGAAATGTTCGAACATAATATGTATATTTTATACTTATACTTCACTTCAAAAATTATATAAAGCATTCTAAACTTAAAAATGAAAATCCTGCTTTGTGACGATGAAAGCACTCCTATTTAACAAGCTGCCTTATCCTTTTATTTGACAGGGGACATCTAAATTGGCTCCAGTTGGACCGCAGAGTGCTCGAGCACGACTTCCCCAAAAAGTCCGGCCCGGTCGTCCTGTACTTCTGCGTCAGGTACCGTCTTCCTGTTTACAGTCATATGGCGACCTTGCCTTGTGGCGCTCGAAGGGCTTGTTGGGCAGGCGCTGCAGGTGCCTGATCTAATGGCGTTGGGGGTTTCAGCGTGCTTTTAATGGATGCCTCAAGGCTGCCGCTAACAAGTGACTGGATGCAAGGCCGCCCGGTGCACCAGGCCGCCTCCGCATCGAGAGGTTGAATTACATGCACTCGCATGCTCATCAAAAGCAAAAACGATAGTTCAAGTCCCCAACTCACACACAGGAAGGAAGACATTCTGGCCATCATACGACTGCCTGGAGTGTGCTTAAATATTGTTTCTATTCAGGTGACCTCCAGCATAAAAAAACACTGGTGGCCATGATGCAAAGTTTCTGTTGCTTATGCACATTTGCAAAATAAGCTTAAACCAAGGTATGCATCTTGATAAATGTGTAAGGCGATCTGGCACTGGAAGGCATTTTGCTTTCTATGGAAGAGAAAAGACAGAGTCCCGATAAATCTGATACACTGAGCAATGCTTAGCAAACAAAAAAGGATGGAAGTGAAGATTGAGCTGACAGAACAGCAGATGTAGCAGTAAAAGAGAGGACAGTAGTAGATGAAGGCCAAGTCAAAGACACAGCAAGTGCTCGGAGATACTATGAGGGTTGAGTAGATTTTGGTGAATGTGGTACAGCTTTTGTAATTGGTGTATGTCCGGCCTACCCGGTTTAGTGAATACAAAATGTGGGCACACTAAATATGGCAGACAGCAAACCATTTGAATTTTACACGCGACACAAACAAGTGATTTCTGTGTCAATGGACCATGGAGTGTACCAGCAGCTGGGAGTCACACTGTTTCATTTTAAAACAGCCTTCCAGTGTTTGGGTTAAATTGCCACACAGTGCAAAGTTGCCCCACTGCTCTAAAGTGTGGGTGAAATTGTCACCTAGTGGTTGGGAGGAGTACACTCCCTGCTTTTCATTTGAGCATTCACAGTGTTTGAGTGTCGTCAGGGCCGGTCCTAGCCATGGGCGGTATGGGCAGCCGCCCAGGGCCTCGCTCTCAGGGGGGCCCCTCCGGCGCCGCCTGCCACGCAGTTGCGGGAATAATAAATGATGATGGCCTAGAGAAAAGCGCTGCGCAGTGAGCACAGCACAGTGCATTCTTCTTGTGTCCGTCCAATAATATCGAGAGTGTGTGTGTTTCTCAGGGGGGGGCCCGCTGCGGGGCCCCTTTGAGAAACACACACACTCTCGATAATATTGGACGGACGGAAGAATGCACTGTGCTGTGCTCACTGCTTTTCCCCAGGCCATCATTTTTTTTTGTTGAAAATTTCTTTTTTGTGCTAATGCATAGTACAGGAGGCTGCAACAGAAGAAGCAGGATAAAGGAAGATACAAAGAGAGTAGGAGAGAAGGTGAAATGTATGTTAAAAGGCTATTGATGGAGGTGAAAGTAGGGGGACGAGAAGGGCGGAGAAAAAGATGTATAAACTAAATAAGGCAAATGGTAAAGTGAGAGAATAAGACATGGATGGAAAATAGTGATGTTGAGAGAGGGGAAGAGAAAAGCAATAGGAAAGGGAAGGAAGCAGAATATGAGAGAGGGGTGTGTCAGAATGAGACCAGAATTAATGAGTAGACCGCTTGGGCCATATTATAGAAACTTTGGAGTGCTGCCAAAACAGTATATAATCATTTTGCACTGTTTATGCTATGTATCTAATACAAATAGGCGAGTTTAGGTGGAGGAAGACGAAAGGAAATGATGAGAAAGTGGGCGGGATAGAAGAGTAGATTTTTTAGAGTGGTTTAACTGGCAGATTTAAAGTGTGAGGCAGGACAACAGAGCCAGAGGGGAAAGGTGGACAGGCGAGTCAGAGAGGTCACATGCATGTCTGCGAGTAAAAGAGAACGCGTGTGTTCAGAATAAAAAAGAGACCAGTGCTGGAAGTGGGAGAAAAAAAATGTACACAGGGATACCGTAAATAGGGGTAAGCATAAAAGGGGTGGGGGTCACAAGGGGCAGAGTCTGACTGTCACCGTATCCACTAAAAAAACCTGCAGCACCTAAATAAATTTGCAACAAGTACTAATATCTGCTCAGCCCCTGAGGGGTTGCAGCTCTGAATGCACAGTACACAGAAAGCAGTGCAGATAACTGTGTCCTGGTACCTGCAAATTGCACCGGCGCGGGAAAAGGCAAGAAGAAAGTGGGAGAGGAATTCAGAGCGAAACGAATGAGGCAGGGACAAGAGATGTGGAAACGGAAATTCACAGCAAATGGGTAGCAAGAGATGGAAACGGCAGAATTGTCGATTTGGCGAGTACAAAGTAGAAGAATCAAGAGACCTCGATAAAGAAAGGTGGGGTATAAACAATGGGGTGATGGGGAGAGGGAATTCGAGAGGTTGAAGAGGAAACAGGAGAGTTGAGAGGGTGTTTGGAGAGTGGGTACATTTGGCGATGGTATGGGTGGCGGTATCAGTGTGGAGGATAGAGATGGGAACGTGGAAAAAGGGGGCTTGGAAAGTGGACGAATGGGTGGAGACGGAGACAGACGTAGAGAGAGTGATAGAGAAACACAAATCGGCAGAGAGAGAGAGGTGGACAGCAAATAAATGGTGGGGGAGCATGGGTGACGGGGACAGAGAGATGGAAAGAATGAGATTGGGGACCTCGAGCAGACAGAGGATGAATGGAAATGAGATGGAGCTGGAGGGAGAATATCTAGAGATGTAGGCTGAGAGAAGGGACAGAGACACAGAATGGAGCAGGAAAAGTGGATTAATCCGCTGAAAGAAGCCACGCTAGAAACATCACAGGCGATTTATTTAAGGCTGAGACCTCCGAAAGTGCTTCAGATTTATCGCACAGACATTAATTCATTCAACAAATGAAATATGTACCCAGAGAAGTCGGAACAGGATCAGCACTAGCGGAGACGAGCAGAGGATAGAGCTTCCAGGCGCTCGCTTGCTGCTGTTTTCTTGACCCTCTGGTTCCTTTGGAATTTGGGGGCATGTCCAACTAATCCTTCAAGGAGACGGCAAGTGTTACACTCATGGATATTTGCTCACCTGTTTTCCATTCCCTCTACTTTTGTCCATGTTACTGATATCCACATTAGTTTGCTTCACTGATGCCAAATAACTAAGATCAAAAGTCCTGCGAAGTCACTTTCTGTGATGTAACTTGGAGGGGCCTCACATCTTCCCTTTCGCCCGGGGCCTCAGAAGGCCTAGGACCGGCACTGAGTGTCGTTGTTGCACACTAAGTCAAGTTTGAAGTTGTCAAACAGTGCTTTGGTGAAGTTGTCATGCAGTGATGGGGTAAGCTTGCATATAGCAGCCTCTCCACGTTTGTGTTAAGTAGTCACACAGTGTTTATGTTGCATATTTACAAGCTGTTCAAGTCATGTTGTTATAAACTGTTCAGGTTCAGTAATCATTGGATACTGTTGAAGAAATCTCACAGCCTTAAAATGAAATAGGTCACAATATTTGAGTGACATAGTTTGGTCGTATTTTGATTAAGTGTTCACACAATGAAGTGATTCAAATATTAGAAGTTAAACAAGTGTTACCAGAGATGCTTATGAATACGTGCTTCTCTGTGCCTATTTGTGTTGGATTTCCATGTCAAAAGCGCACTATTACTGTCACCTCGGTTTCCCTTTAATTTGTAAACCTTCAGAGTGTAAAAGTGGGTAATGTTATTGCATATCCAATGCAAGCTGATGAAGGTTAGCAATAAAACAATTCGAGGGATGAGGGTGCTAGACACTAAAGACACCCTGTCACCACTGGTGCCTGGGAAAACAGTTGGAGTGTGTGCAATACAATAATAGTGTACCTACAACTCTAACAACGTACAGAAACTTTGAATATAGAGTAGTACACTACCAGTACATTTTTATCATAATCTGGCTTCTGTGTCGAGATCCCAAAAATAAATAATTCAGTGTAGTAAAGGTAATTCGACTATAAGTGTTTGACACCATCAACATTCAAAAACCACAATTCGATGCATATATCTATCAATACAAACTGCAGAGATCTTTCTGAGGGCAGAGGTTGAAGAAGAATCCGACAAATACTTTGCCCCATCCAACAGGACCTTTTGAAGATTAAGATTGTATCAGGAAAAGGAGATCTTCCTTCTTTAGTAGTTATGGATCGTATTGCTTAATTTTACACACTGTGTACACAGAAGCAGATTTTTAAATGTTGTAAGATGTTACATAGTCCATGTTAAAAATACAAACATATATATATATATATATATATATATATATTAACCACCAATTTTGTCCCACTGGAAGGGCGCACTTTGCACAGCTGGTGCGTGTGGCGAGGCAGGACTAGCCTCGAATTACCATTTCTCACCGAAGCAAAAAACATGCAGCACTCTCCCAGGGGGGGGATTTCACAGACGGTGTATTCCTTGTAGCAAGCCATTACTCCTTCCTCCTTCAACGCATTTCGACCGACAGGTCTTGATCACAGTGCAAACATTAGTCCCTTCACAGTTTCACTCATTTATACTACACACCCAGTTAGCACATTATGGTGCATTCTGGGACTAGAAGTATTAAAGTGTCAATTACACCCAAAGATCTTTAAATTCCTTGTGTTGCAGGTGAACCTTATGATAATTCTCTTTTTTCAGCCATGATGCCCACCTTGTGGGATCCCCTATAACAGCAGCGAGGATTTCAGTCAACTTTAATTTCTTACAGCATCTCATCGCCTCTCTATCTAATTCCTTAAAAGTTGTAAGGAAATGTTATAGTGGCATGAAATGTTAGGGCATAAGTACACTCATATTGCAAATCGAACGCAGAATAATATACTTGCCAGTGTTGTAAAAGCAGAACTACCTCCATGAGTGTGAAGGCAACGGTGGTGGCTAGGTCTGCAGAAGCAGTCGCAATGCTGCGCGCGGCTGTACAGGCAATAGCCCTGTTCTGAGAAACGGATACAGGGAAACCTCTCAGTTGTATAAAGATGAAACTGTACATTTAAAGATGAATATCATAGTTTGATACCACTGCATGCATGCTAGAGGTTCTAGAGTACTTATGCTGAGGCACAGTTCAGGGAGTGGATTGTGGGAAGGTTGGCCAGGCTGATGTCTAGACTTGTAATTTTGCAGTGTACTCAGGACCCGATGCGTGCTGTCCCTTACAAACGTGAAGTCTTGTGTGATGTTTGTGCATACAGGTATTATAGAAATGAACCTCAGTCCTCAATCAGAGTATTGTAAATGAGTGTAAATGAAAAGACAGTGTGCTCCAGAGCCATGCTTCTGCCCGAGGGAGCACTCCGCCTCCATGTAAGCCTTGCCCAAGTAGTTACAATGAGAAGCGTCTGGTCCTAGGACAGAGATGGCTAGGAATACTGACAGTGGGATGGCAGGTACTGATAATGGGATGGCAGGTACTGATAATGGGATGGCAGGTACTGACAGTGGGATGGCAGGTACTGACAATAGGATGGCAGGTACTGGCAATGGGATGGAGGGTACTGACAATGGGATGGCAAATGCTGACAATGGGATGGCATGTACTAATAATGGGATGGCAGATACTGGGGGCAGTACTCTTGATGGGCTTCTGCTCAAAGATGCTTGACGGGATATGATGTGCTTGGTTGTGGCGACCCAATGCAGCAATTCTAGTTCCGGCATCTTTTGTCCTTTGATGCACTGTGTGGGACAGAAGCTGTTCTGAGATTTGCCCATTGGGTTAATGTGCGCCTTTTTCTTGTCTTATCCATGGCACTGACACTCTGCACTCAACAGTATTTTCCTTTGTAGAGCCTCAAACTGTTTGCATAGAAGCCTGACACTACTGTGTGCTTTGGGGCCCGAGTGGATAGCTGGGTTGCATGATAAATGGAAAATCTTTCCTTTGTCAGAGGTGTTGGGAGGATAACTAAACTACCAAAGAACTCCTGAGCAGTCAGGCCTTCTCGCCTTGTGTTTGGAAGCAACTAATGACCGAGGAGCAAAAACTGGCAAAACCAGATAACCTACCTGGCCGATGCATTGCCTGATGACGTGGAAGGTAGTCTTTATCAAAGTAGGCCTTCTTTACTCTCAAAACCATTTTGCATCCTCTCTATAAAAAGTGAGTGAAAGTGGATATTGTCTCCATCTGTTCATCTGGTGTGATAAGCCTGATGGGTACTTCTCGCTTTTCTGCATCGCTCACCTGTGTTGTTCAGTTACCTGCATAAAAACGGGTTATAGAGGAAGAGATGTTCTCTCTCTCATTCTTATATTTCGCCTGTTGGTTTCTACAATAGAAGTCGCTCAATCCATGCCTCTACCATCAAGAAGTCCAACTGCATATGGGATACTGCATGAAAGACCCCCCTCCATTTCTTGTTAGCAATGTTTCGATCATCACCGACCACAAGCTCAAGTTCCAACTCCTTCTACAAATACGAGCTGGCTTTTCAGATGGGGTCAGAAGATTAGTATAGCCCCCGTACTGTCTCTCAGTACTTACCAGTACCAGCTCAGAGATGGAGATCCTTACTTCAGTGTCAAACATGTTAGATTAAATCGACGTGGGACATCATTGTTTAGTTTTCTCTTATGGACTAGGCAAGTGATCGTAGTGCCTTCTTTGACTCACATCTGTCCTTGGTAGCACAGGCAAGGGCCGTGCCCTTTTATAATGTCACTACGTATTGTTTTTTTAATTGGTCTACCAAGAAAATAATCTGGGTGTGACAACAGTGTAACATAAAATGACTGTGATTGCCTACACGCGAATCTCCCATGCAAACTGATATTTTACTGCAGCTAAAATGCATATAATGGAGAAACCCCTTACTGGTCTGCTTTACTGTGATTGTATTAGACTAGCGTTCATGTGAATGTGCAATTCCCCTTAGGCACCAGTGCATGGAACACTGCACGGAAGAAACCTCATCTGTATCATGACAGGAGATCCTTGCAGCCCTCCGGCAAGACCCCAGAAGTCACTGGGCATTTAGAAGCAAGACCTCCTGATACGTCAGATAGTCATTGACAGCTCTACCGTTCCATGCGGCATCGCATGCGCAGGTTTCTGCGCGTCCATTCTCAGTCGTTTGGAAGCACCAGCATCCATCCCCCCACCGATCAACAGCACCCAGGCCCTGGAAGATATATGGGAGCCTGGCAATTGCCATATTCCATCATTTTATTGAAGTGACACTAGGTAGACTAGTGCAGCAACCATTCCACTGTGCTTGGTGATTCTTGAAAAATTACTGAACATTTCATAAACCAGACACAAGCGACTGCTACAGTAGCCACACTGTGGACCTGTCGATTGTGTGTGTCTGTCCTCTTTGTGCAATTGGAGGGATCCTGTAGCGGATTTTAAAAAGTGAACTACTTGGTAGCATCACAAAAAGTGATCGGATCATCAGAGGCCAAGCCCAGAAAGCTAAACAAGTCTACGGTGATGGCTAAGCAAGTCTGAACTTGTCTGTCCTGCAATGGTGTAGCCTTCATACAAGTCACATAAGGTAAATTGCGTAGTTGCCTGTCAGTCGCGCAAACCCGGTATCGCTTTCAGACTATAAGAGCATTTGGTGCACAGCAGTCGCCTTGCAGCTCCTTTGGCAGCACCCAGGTTGTAATATTACCCAACACAGTGGTACTCAGTCACTGATCATGGAAGAAGGGTCAGATGGGCGGGCGCTGGGATACAAACCCTTGGCTTGCATGTTGCACTGAGTTCTGAGCAGTGCTAAGCTGCCTTTAGCAGCCAACAGAAGCGCAGGGCACAGTGGGAAGGGTTCTTGGTGGTACAGCTTGGAAGTTGTATTACAAGTTCTGCAGTTACATCCTTTGTGACTTCTTAACCTTCCCCTTGTCACTTTAACTCAGCTGAAACCGATAAATGAGAAAATGTTCAACTATCTGTGTGGTGCGTGTATTGGCAGAGCAAATCAACATCCAGGAATTATTCAATTTTAGGAGTTTGCACAACATGAAATGTTGGCAATATGCTGCCTTTAAATTAATTAAGCTATCTCGATGGATTTATTCCATTAGGGAGAAGAAATAACTCTAATCATGATTAGAAATGTCGAAAGGATGCATGCAGTAAACCATTCGTATTAGTTTTGTCTGTGGGAGGCACTGGGGCTGAGGCAGGCCTTCCACTCAAAGGGTTATTAATGTTTCGTCTTGGGGTACTTCACTTGTTCATACCCCCAGTTTTCCTGCATTCGGCGCTGGCTTGACCGAGCTGCTCATGGATACGCTTCCGGTGGACGCCGCTAGTGACGTCTGCCCTGGCCTTCTGAACCCGCCAGTGTGTCGGAAGCGATTAGAATCAGAATCCGCGATGACTAACGAGAGCCGCAGTGAGGGGCGCGTGGGTCTGCTCGAATCAGTGTCCTGGCGCGCGCTGCAAAGAGTGCTAACATTTTCACTACCGATCTATGTTATCAAGACATTTCAGGCATTTCCAGAGGATCAAAAGTCGCTGAACTTAAATGCTCTTGCAGCCTTATTTGAAAACGTCCAGTTCTTCGTTCCCAGATGGACATGCACACCCGATGTTATATGGAGCAATATCTCACATCATAGACTCAGACTATCAAATTTCTTAAACCCTAACCCCCTAAATTGATTAGCAGTTATATCAGACCAGCAATAAATATGTGAAGCATTTTGGTGACCGAGTAGTATCTTTGCAAATTACTGGTGATGTGCAAATGACAGACACCACAGAAATGTGTTTTTCGTCTTCAAAATGAAAGCATCAAAAACACCATATAGGATTTTAACATTATCAGGTCTACTAGAATTATGCGCCATGAAGGACTAAATTATTCGACAAGGTTTTCTAAATTATGCCGTAAAAAATGAAAATTACGTGCAAATGTTTCTGCCAATGTTATTCCATACCTTTTAGCTAGAATCTGCATTTTTTGAGAAAATCTACAAATTTTGGGGCAAATGTGATAAATTCACAATCATGCCGTAAATGCTGCAACCAGATTATTTCATACATTCATTTATCAAAGGTAAACAATATCTAAACCGTGCCCACTATTATCTGCACTTTGAAGAAAGCAGCTTTCTCAAGCCAACTACCCATAGATGAACATGTAATATAGAAAATACATGAGATAACGTGTAATATGGCTCCTCGCTGCCATCTCTGAAGTGACATTTACAAACGACGTGGCCTTCAACCCACTGTAGAAGTGTGTGTGTGTGTGTGTGCGTGTGTGTGTGTGTGTGTCTGTGTGTGTGCGTGTGTGTGTGCCTGGTTTCACAAGGGATGCCTGGTTTCACAAGGGATGCCTGGTTTCACCATGGGATGCCCAGGAGTGGACACCTCACAAGGAAAAGCCAGGAGGGGTTCCCTTGTGGTAGGAGTACAAGCGCCGGGATGCTTACGGGTTACTGTTCGCGCTATACAAATACAACACATATACAAATACAACACATGTGTGTGTGTGTGTGTGTGTGTGTGTGTGTGTGTGTGTGTATGCAGTAGGCAGTCATAGTTAGGACCCTGTTTCTATCAGAGGAGTCATTTTCTTTTGACAATAACATTGGTGCCGTTTGATGAATCTTCACACATTTTTCAAAGTTAGTACAACGCTCACTTCAGCTGCTGCTTGAAAGTTTCTGGATGCTGTCAAGCAGGGGCCGAGAGAAAGGGAGGTCCCAAAATGCATTTTCACCCATGCAAATTCCCATCTGAATTTTAGACACCTCTACTGCCTGAACTGCTAAACGGAATTACACTAAATTTGGCAGAGAGGTCGCTGTTGGTTTAGAAAGCAACCTTTTTGTAAATAGGTGTAATTACGTTCAGTAGTTTTTGAGATATAAAAATAAATCCAAATTTTTATATATAGGGACATGGATCAACCAGGAAGTGTTTGCAGCCATCTTGGGATTCGGCTTCAGGCTATTGATAAAATTCAATGGGAGGGAGTCCACGCAGACCCACCATCGCCCCGGGGACCAGTAGCTCCCTGGGGTAAGTGTTAAAAAATTAACGAGGGGCTGCACAGCTCCCCGATCCCAGAGACCACCCCCTCCCCCGGACTACTTACTTTTTAAATAGAAGGATGGAGACGGGCATTTCCCCTCCTGGGCCATATACGGCCCTGAGGACCACCACCTACCTGGCAGATGAAAGGAGGGGCAGCGCCTGGCCCCCCTGCTGGAGCCAATAATGTCCCTGGGGACCACCACTCCCCAGAGCTGGCTCCTGCAATGTCCCAGGGTGCCTACCCCCGGGACTTAGCTGTTTGCTTTGATTTGGCGAGATATGTGAAAAGTCCTGCCAAGCCAAAGCAAACACTCCGGTTCCAGCAGATGGGAACAGCAGAAGTGCTCCCTCCCGCCCACTGGGCGGAGGCTTATTCTTTTTCCCTGTCCACAGACTTGCAGGGAAAGAAGTGAAAAATTGCTCTTGCAAGCAGGGAGCTGCATTTCTAGCAGCTCCCTTCGTGCAAGAGCAATGCCAACTCCCGCAGGAAGCAGAGAGCCAGCTGGGACTACAATGGCTTTGAGGCCCCGCGGTCCCATGGCGAGGAGAAAGAGGCAAAATAAAGGTAAGAAAGAGGCAGAATAAAGGTCAGGAGAGAGCAGAAAGAGGCAAGATGAAGGTCAACAACAAGCAGAAAGAGCAAAATAAAAGTCAGAAACTAGCCGAAAGAGGCAAAATAGAGGTCAGAAACGAGCAGCAAGAGGCAGAATAATTGTCAGAAACTAGCAGAAAGAGACAAGATAAAGGCCAGAGCCGAGCAGAAAGAGGCAAAATAAAGGTGAGAAACGGCAGAAAGAGGCAAAATAAAGACCAGCAAGTGGCAGAAAGAGGCAAAATAAAGTTGAGAAACAAGCTCACAGACCAACTAAAACACTCTCAGAGCCACTCACAGACCCATTCAGAGACACATGAACCGAGTACAAAGAGGCAAAATAAAGGTGAGAAAGGAGCAGAAAGAGGCAAAATAAAGATCAGAAAATTCTGCTCCTGCCCACTGGGAGAGGACTTATTGTTTGTTCTTGCTTGGCAGCAGCATTGACATTTCTCCCATCAAGCCAGAGCGAACACAGGTTTTCCTGCCTGCACCAGTGTGGTCAGGGAAATCACTTTGGGCCCGATGTAGGTAAACGCGATTTTCCGATTTCAAAATACCGAGGCGGGCCGAATCGGTATTGTGAAATCGGAAAACGAGATGTAGGGAAAAAAAACCGAATGAATACCGATTCGGTCGGCATCGGTAATGAGATTCAGTACGTTCCGATTCTGCTCGGTCCGAATCGGAAAGTACCGAATCGGCCAACAACGAATCGGAAATCACCGAATCGGCTACCACCGAATCGGATATTCCCGATTCGGCGAATACCGATTCGGTAAAAGCCGATTCGGTAAAATCCGATTCGGCAATCATAGACCCATGGCGAAAAAGCCCATAGGAATGCATTGAATGAACCGATTCGGCTTTTACCGAATCGGATAATACCGATTCGGATTTTACCGAATCGGTAAAAGCCGAATCGGCAATAGGCGATTCAGCCAATGAGGTGGCTCCCCCTCCCCCACCCAAACAGGGAGTGGCAACCCTGGCAGGTGCAGCTAATTAAGAAGTTTCTGGAAGTTTCTGGAAAGCCTGCCTGAGCCCAACACACACAGTTAGCAGCAGTGGGAGAAGGAGGTTGCAAACTGAACAGGAGAAAATGGCAGATCAGTCAGGAAGCCAGAAGTCCTCCCAGAAGAGGAAGCCCAAGTTCACCACCACCGAACTTCAGGTGCTGGTTGAGGAGGTGGTGAGGGTGCACCGCCAGCTGTTTGGCAAGCTGTCCCTCAACGTGCCAGACAGCACGAAGAGGAGAATCTGGGCCGACATCGCCCAGAAGGTGAATGCTGCGGGTGTCACCCCCAGGTCCATAGAGGAACTGAAAAAAAGGTTTTACGACATCCGCAGCCTCACGAAGAGGAAGCTGGCTGACATTCAAAGGCAGGCTGGACTCACTGGAGGAGGCAACAACCCGGCGCCACCCCTCACCGAGCTGGAGGAAATTGTCTCCAGCACCATCGAGAGGGAGAGTATCGTAGGAATCGGGACCCTGGACAGCTCTGCGAGAGCCACAGCTACAGGTAAGAAGCATGCGCATCATGACACACCCTACCAGACACCTCCCCATTAGACACAATGCATAGGCAAACACCAGCACTGTACTGTCACCAACATACAAGAGACAAGCATCATGGTACATGTAGTCAGCAGAAGTTAGCCAAATATGTCAGTGCAGAATCACAAGACAGGAAACAGTGTGACACGGTGTAAGGAGATGCAAGGACATGTGGAATGCCATAATTGTACTGACTGTAATACATCGGCACTCAGTTTACAAATGCTTCTTTGTACCTAGGGGCCCCATCAGGCGGAACAACTGCGACAGCAGAGGGAGCAGCAACGTCCAACACTGCAGTCGCAGGGCCGAGCACCAGCCAGGCTGGCCAGGAGGAGGAGGAGGAGGATGAGGAAGGAGACACCCCAGGGCTAGGAATGGAGGGAGTCCTGGTCATTGACTTCCAAGCAGTGCACTCACCAGTACTGCCCAGCACACCCCCCTTGCAATTCTCACCAGAAAACTCCCCTACAAGGCAGACCATTCCGCCTACACCAGCTCCTGCCACAACCGTGGCCTTGCCACCTGTCCAACCTGTCCTGGGAGCAGGGGCTCCGGGACCGGCCAGCACCACACCCCCACCAGTGGCACCCCAGCCCACTCAGCAGGCCGGAAGCAGCAGTGCCCGACGCCGTGCCACCACCACCACTGCTGCACCAGCACGGGAGGGCAGTGTGTTCCTGGGCCTGGAGGGACAGATGGTTAAAATCCAGCGCCAACAGGCCAGATCCACCATGGCCTGCCAACGCCAGCTCCTGCAGCACAACATGCAGATGGGGGAGTTGGTGAAGGGTTTCCAGGCTGTTGTGGACAGCAACAAGGAGGTGGCAGCAGGGTTAGGCAGGCTGACCACTGCCATCACCCACTCATCTGCCAGACAGGAGGAGCATGAGGTTGCACGCAGGAGGGATGCCCGGGTGCTGAACCGGGCCATGGCCCGCCTTGCAGCGGCGACCGCACAACTGTGCCATCGCAGCTCCAACCAAGAATCTGTGCTCAGTCAGCATACGGCTGAGCTCACTAGGGGGATGGCCAGGATCACCACGGCCATGGAGGCCATGATAATATCAAACACCGCCTCCAATTCTGCCCTGGACCTGGGTGATGCTGGAGACAGCAGCAGCCGCAGCAGCCCGGCCAGCGCTGCATCTGAACCACGGAGGAGCACCAGGCGATCCGCTGATGCTGCTGGGCATTCGGAGGGGGCCGAGGGACACCCCAGTGGGTCTGGCAAGCGGGCCAAAAAATAGCCTGGCAAGGGGGGATGAGCAAACCAGAACCCTGGACTTTATTTGATTTTACATACTCCATTTTTTGATGCACATCAGTGCTGTAACTGTGGTGCATCACTATTAAAATTTGATTTTTTGCAAGCAACATTTAGCTGTCTTTGCATCTGTACTCAGTCAGAAATAGTTCTCAGTGATCTCCTCACGTCTGTATCTGCCATCACTTGGCGTACACACCCCAGCTGGCTGTGTCAGTGGCACAGCTTCGTCGTCGTCATAGTCCTCGTAGTCAGACAACTCCACCTCAGTGCCCTTCTTGACCGCAAGGTTGTGTAACATTGCACATACAGCTATGATCTTGCAGCAGGTGATGGGGGTATACTGCCTTGCACCTCCACTCTTGTGCAGGCATCTGAATCTACTTTTCAAGATGCCAAAGGTCCGTTCGACAACATTCCTTGTGCGTATGTGGGCCCGGTTATACCTCCTTTGGCTGGGTGTGGAGGGGTTGAGGTAGGGGGTGAGTATGAATGAGCGGAGGGCATATGCACTGTCGCCTGGAAGAGAAAGGGGTCACATTAGACACATGCATACATGTATTCCACCTACCTACTATGTGTTATGGGGGTCTGATGATGTGTCTCACCTAGGAGGTATCCTTCTCCAAATTCGCCAGCCATCAGCCGTGCATATATGCCGCTCTGTTGGAATATATAGGAGTCATGGGTACTCCCTGGAAATTTTGCTACCAGGTCTGTGATGGTGCACTTGGCATTGCAGATCACCTGCACGTTGATGGTGTGTGTAGATTTCCGATTGCGGTATATGTATTCGGTGTCCGCTGGTGGGCAAATCGGAATGTGTGTGCCATCTATGCAACCGATGATTTGGGGAAATTGTGCCATCTGGTAGAAGTCAGCTTTAGTTTGTAGCAGTTCTGCGTGGGTTGCAGGGAAAGAGATGTATTGGTCCATCCTGTCTATCATGGCGTCAAGGAATATGTGGAAGAACCTTGACAGGCTGCTCTGGCTCACCCCTCCTGCTGCTGCTACTCCACTTTGATAGCTGCCAGACGCAAGCAGGTGTAGGCTGCATAGCACCTGGACGTGCGCTGGGATGGCGTGTGCCCTTGGGGTGTGGTGGTCCAAGAATGGCTTAAGGTCCCTGATGAGCTCGAGTATGGTGTCAGAGTCCAGCCTGTATCTCTGTAGGATCTCAGCCTCAGTGAGCATGAACAGGGTTACCCTCTGTCTGTAGACCTGTTCATTTCTTAGCCATTCCCTCTGTCCTTCCTGCTGTAGCCGTAGCCGCCTCGCAATGACATAGAAAGCTGCCATCCTGCAAGTTGCAATGCATTTTGGGACTGTTTATATGGATTGGAGTTGGTTACCACCTGATTGCAATCCATGGTAAATACCGAGTGAATTCTACCGATTTTGAGCCGATTTCGGTGTTTCTGTGCCTCCCTACATCTCCCCAACTGTCGGAATCGGGGAATTTCCCGATCGGAGAATCATACGAATCGGCATGTTTTCCGATTCGGATCATGTCCGATTCGGTATTTGTACCGAATCGGTAATTGGACCGAATCGGTGATTTTCCGATTCGGTGTCACTTACGAATCGGTAATTGGACCGAATCGGTGATTTTCCGATTCGGTGTCACTAACGAATCGGTAATTGGACCGAATCGGTGATTTTCCGATTCGGTGTCACTAACGAATCGGTAATTGGACCGAATCGGTGATTTCCCGATTCGGTGTCACTAACGAATCGGTAATTGGACCGATTCGGTCTTTGCATCCGATTCGGTGTTTTTCCGATTCGTTACATATCCGATTTTCGGTATGTACGTATCGGATTCTTTCCCATTCGGTACTCATTCCGATTCGGTTTTCTATCCGATTCTTTCTGTTTTTGGTTCCCTACATCTCGATGGCTGTTTACCGATCGGTAAGGGCCAAAAATCGGTATTTTCGGCCGTTACCGATCGGTAACGCCCTACCTACATCGGGCCCTATGTCCCTGGGGTTGGCAGCCCAGGACATAGCAGGAGCCTGCCCTGGTAATGGGGTCTCCAGGGTCATTAATGGCTCCAGGAGGGTGACGGTGCGGCCCCCTCACAATTGAAAGCATAGCTGGGCCCCGGGGGATGGGGTCCCCAGGGCTAACCGAGGCTTGAGGAGGGGGGTTGTGAAGCACTCCTCGCCATTTTTAAAAGTGGCCAAGCCTCAGGGGATGGGGTTCCCGGGGCAAACATCGGCCTGAGAGCAGTGCCCTATGGCTCCCCCTCCTAATTTTCTAGATCGGCTGGGTGGACCAAAAATTAGCTCTGAGGTGGGCCTTGCGACCCCCTTTCTTTTTCAAGGCTAGACCACAGAGGATGGGGTCCCCGGGGCTAAAAGCAGCCTGCGAAGGGGGCTTTGTGCGCCAATTCCCCATTATATTATAATTAATCCTATCCCCAAGACCTAACCCACCCGAAATGCTAGCAAAAACAAGCACAGTAAACCGTTTTTTTTTTCATTCACACACCCTCTGCAAATTCGCAGGAATTTTTTAGCGGGCAGTTTTCCTATTGCTACACTGCCTGCTTGTCTTCAGAAAGAGCTCTTTTTAGGTCTCCGCCTGCTCGCTGGCGAGACTTAATAGGGTAGGGAGAACATCACTAGCGAGGTTAAGCCCCGCCCCTCTTCTCCATTGGCTGTCCTCCTAAACGGTGGCCAGCCATTGGAGAAGAGGTCCTAGTGACGTTCTTCTTTCAAATTCTTTCTATCTAAGCCCCGTCCTTTTCAGATTGGGGGGCGTGTTTTTCACTGTTGTGTACAACAGTCAAAAACACGTCCCCCCAGTCTGAAAAGGACGGGGCTTACAGACAAAAGGCTGTGTGCAAACATCATGTGCAAACGGTTCTCTGCCAGGACCTTTTTCTCCGAAGCTGCTGGGCGTGTTTTGAGCGGTGGTTTCCAGCGCTGTTGTTCTCCGTTCTCTCAAGGCTCGAGCACTGTTCTTGTACAGTTGCCTCGCGCTGTGACTTGCCTATTTCTTCACCGTTCAATGTGACACCGTCTGACGGTTGTTTTCCTTTGAACAGAATTGGAGTTCTTTTTTCGGGTGTGAGATTACCACTTCATCACAATAGGCAAGCACAGACGTCATCGAGTACACATTGGGGTCTGCAATGTAAATTGAATTTAACACAAAGAAGACGGTTGTTTTCCTTTGAACAGAATTGGAGTTCTTTTTTCGGGTGTGAGATTACCACTTCATCACAATAGGCAAGCACAGACGTCATCGAGTACACATTGGGGTCTGCAATGTTAATTGAATTTAACACAAAGAATACAGCCTGCGTGTGTGTGAATTTCATCAATAACCAATTAGGAGAAAGAAATGTAATGACCACGCCTTCTTGGGCTATCTACACTATAACGTAGCAGCTTTTGGGAAGTTGCCCCGCCCATATTTGCCTTGTCATTTTGGTAGAGGGACGTGAAGAATGCAAACTAAAGAAGGGCTAAAGTGGAGAAAGGCTTCCTCGTAAATAGAGTGTGAGTGGCCATTTTAGAGTAGTAACTGTTAGGTAAAATCGAGTGACAAGATACTCTCAAAAAAGCCTAAAAGGAGGTTGATATGTACATAAATAGCAATCATTGTCTTTTCCGCTTCCAAAAATGGTGACCATTACTGCAGTCTCCTGCGGCCGCAGCCTGCCCTCCTCCACCGCTGGCTCCTCGGCGCTGCAGCCAACCGAACAGGAGTGGGTGCGGGCAGAGCGGGGCCGCGGCTGCTTGCACGTGTCCCCCTGGACCCCGGCGTCTGCTCCCCCGTAACCCGTGCTCTGCACCCTCAGCACCACGGCCGCGGAGCTGGCGCGGCACCTGCTGCCGCCGGCGGGCCGCTCGGGTCCTCGGGAGCGCTGCGTGTGCCGGGCCCCGGCTGGGGCAGCGCCTCCTTATCCTCCGAAGAGATGTGCCCGGATGCCGCCCCCGGAGGGGAGCCGCCCACCCTGTATGTGCAACTCCACGGGGAGCCGGCCCGCCACCTGCGGCTGCACAAACAGCCCCTGCACCTGCAGAGCCACTACCTGCAGCTCCTGGGCTTCCGCCAGCAGAGTCAGCTGCAGGACGAGGGCCTGGAGCCCAACATCGCCTGCCTCATCCGCTTCTACGCAGGTACGTCCTGGGGGGAGCTGGGACTCTTAAGGCACTACTGCGAGAAGGTGTAGACGCAGGTGCTTGCATACTCAAGCATAGCTGAGGAGTTCGGCGGACACTGTCGAAGGTGGTGGTTCCTAAGTGAAAATGAATAAGTTGTCCACACTATGTTCTGAAATGCAATGCATAATGCACTGGTGGAGTGTAAATTCTGTCGATAACTTCGACATTAGACTCGCCGTGTGAGTACTCTGAAGAATGGTGCTGGATATTGGTGGCGAGGAGTCTACCAGGGTGCACACAGGTGCTGGCCTGAATGGTGCCGTGCACTTGTTGGGCTTGGTTCCCTGTGGGAGGCTAAAAGACACTTGTAGGTGTGCATGCACACAGACTATAAAGAGCACTGTACACTCAGGAGTGTGTTTTGGAATGTACGGTGCCGATACATTGGTACTCAGTGGTGGGTGGCACCGTATACCGAGGGAAGGTTTCTGACACTACACAGAAGGCTGTGTTTCTATTCTGTTGGGAAATGCGGGGTACTCTACTCCTTAGAGGTGCATTATTATGGCTATACTATTTTAAACTTATAACCAGCACAGAGATGCAGTTACCTCAGAGACTTAGAGGGTACTGTACTGTTGCCTGTACTGTATAGAGGGCCAGTGATTTAGTTTAAATTTTTTTTTTTTTGCAGTAGGTTCACTGCATTTTGGAGACATCAAAACTAGTTGTTGCTGAGCTTTCCCGGAAGTGGCATGGAAGTCAGAGTTACTTGTAGTCTAGGCTTGGCTACCTTAACAGCCGCTGCATAGTTAAAAGCTTGTGCTTGGGGAATCAATGTAAACGTCAAGGTTTTTGTGTAATTAAGGAACCTATATACTGTGGTGGTCAAATAAAGCTGTGTTTATTATCGGGTAGAGTACTTAATGGGAGGCGAACTTGGGCTCATTACATTAATCTATATCCATAAAAATATAATCACCGAGCCTCGATTTACTCCCACACACAGGCTAGCTATACTAACCATACTGTGCCACTGCCGTGACTCTCGTATTCTTTCACTTGTTGCTTTGTTTCTTCAGAACCACTGGTTGTGCTATGGTGTTAGTTGTGATGATGTGAATGTACAGTAAACCTCCCTGCATGTGTTGCATAACATATGATTAGAACATACATAGCTCTTGGATTGTCATTTGAAGACATTAGACCAGCGCAGCTGTGCATACTTTCGTGGGCTGTGTGTGTGTGTGTGTGGCTCTGTGTGTGTGTGTGGCTGTGTGTGTGTGTGTGTGTGTGGCTCTGTGTGTGTGTGTGGGTGCAAATGCAATAGGTCTCGCATTTGCGAAGGATTAAGCTATTGGCATTGTAAATGACAATGCCATTTATTTATCTGTTTTCAAAACCAACACATAAATAAAAATGTTGTCATTTACAATGCCAATAGCTCTAACTTTTGCAAAGGCGAGACCGTTGCATTGTAAATGCTTGTTGTTAAATGGTGTAAATCTGTCAGTAGTTGCTGAGAAATTAGAAAAATAAAGTTTCGATATCTGAGCACCGAGGAGGGTTCGCGCCTCCCTCCCGGGCACGAGCTACACTCTGATTGGCTGCCAACACTCCAACCATCAAAACAATGGGAGCTACAGGGGGATGGAAAGGACAGGCCACCCCCCACTCAACGCACTCTAAATCACAACAAGGCCTGACCCCGCGGGATCACACCCAAATTTGTAGTTCCAATACTGGAGGGGTCTAATAAATGTTTATAACTCCCTCTCAAACATTTTAGTCCAAGTGTTGTGGTGTGTCTCAATAAAAAAATAACCTACCATCATAGTCCCACCCATAAACTACAAAAAGGTGTGGAAAAGAGAGAAAGCACCTCACGGTCGTAATACCAAGGGGGCCGCTGACTGGTACTCGCCAGCACACCCGCTTATCATCATTGGTTACTTTCTCTCTAAAGAATACAAATGTGTGTGCTTTTCTACACCTGAAGTAAAGTGGCAATATCCAGGGAAATGTTACACGGTGCAATGATGGCAGGGATCAGATAATTGGCATGTCCCACTAATATGTGAGGAGGAAAGGGATCAGAGGCGGAACCTGACTTAATCTTGCTCTTCATGTCTAAAATTGATTCCAGAGGGGTGGGTTTAAAATGCTCCAGGGTAGTGGAGAAATTATAGGTAGAGAGAATGATGGGTAAAGAGCCAGTAGGAAGGGGCAGTTGGTTAGATTCTTGTGGATATTCTCAATGTTATCCTTAAAATGGTTAGCTAAGGCGTTGCACAGTTCCTGTGAGACTGGAGTTGGGGAGGTGCAGGCTGTCAGCCACATGAACTCATTGAGGGCCCATATTATGTGCAATTCTTAAAAGGGACTTGATTTTCAAACCACTTTCGGTGCTGTACTGTTGCCTTTTGACCTCTTAGTAAAAATGCAACTCAAAAAGACAGGAAATCTTCTTTACCCTGGCTCTTCAATAGTCTTTTAGCCTTCAAAACTGATTCTAACAAATCTAATTAACAAAAACATATTAATTTGTTCAAAATGTTGCAAAGTATGCTTTGTCTACAAATGATTGTGAATTAACTCGAGGCGCGTCAAGAGCTCTTCTTCTAGAGCATTTATTGTTTGGATTTTCCTAAATATATTTCTGAAAATTAAACATTCAAAGTAAGTCATTAGATTTAGCTAACATCATTATGTACATAATGCTTCTAAAATAGTTCATATTAACGAAACCCAAACTTTATGCATCATGTGGTGTTATTTTATTTATTTATTTTAGTGTATTAGAGAGCGTGAATCAGACCTGTGAGGGTATCAGAGTGCTTTACAGTAGTATCAGGTGGGATACAGGACAAAGGGGGAGGAGAGCCAAGGGATAGGGAAACAAATAGATACAGTATATGGCGAAACAAACAATCATACGATCCGACTACCTTATGGGATAGGAGCAAAACGATACAATATGCTAGAAAGCAGTCTCATCACCCTGGAGGATTGTTCGGAAGTACAGGGTGGGTAACATAAAGGGAGGAGGCCAAGGGATAGTGCAGTGAAGATAGGTAACGTCAGGTTACGGAGGTGATTGTAAAGTGAACTTTAGGAGAGGAATTTGCCCATTAGGAAAGTTTTGGTCTCCTTTTTTAAGTGAGCTAGAGACAGTATTCATCTGATGGCAGGTGGGAGTGAGTTCCATATTCTTGGGGCGGCCCCAGAGAAAGCCCGTTTGTACGTTCTTTTTTTCTTGAAGCGTGCAGGTTGGAGCAGAAGGGCTCTGGCTAACCAGGAGTTTCAGGCTCCTCTGGATAACACAAGTTTCTGTGCGAGAAAAGCAAGGGACTTGGAATAGAGAGCCTTGTGCGTGAAGCAAGCCAGCTTAAATTGGATTCTGGCCTCATGAGGAAGCCAGTTCAGAGCTTTAAGGTGGGGCGAGATATGGTTGAACTTGTAAAAGCCAGTTAGAAGTCTGGCAGCGGCGTTGAAGCAGGCTTTCAAGGGTGCCAGAGAGATCTTGGGTAGGCCTGCGAGGGTGGAGCAACCATATACTAGCCTAGAGATGACTACGGCTTGAATTGCCCATTTTAGATCTGGGGGGGTCGAGGAAAGGTTTCAGGCTTCGTAGGTAGTTCAAGTGAAATCTGGCAGTTTTGACCATCGCGTTGATGTGGCCCCGCATGTTCAGGTTGCCGTCTAAGGTAATTCCCAGGGATTTAGCAGAGTCCACAATGGTAGGAGAGCAGTTTAGCGCTGTGATAGCCTTGATCCAAACTTGAATGTCTGTATTGGCGTTAGAAGGAGAGATCAAGAGGAACTCTGTTTTTTTGGCATTGAGTTTAAGCTGGTTAGATGTGAGCCAGTGAACAGTCAGCTTCAGGGCCTCATTCAGGGAATGGATATCCCCTGGAGAAGAGATTTTGATGTAGAGCTGTGTGTCGTCGGCATACATGTGATAGGAGATATTGGCAGTGCGCAGCACCTCTGAGAGCGGTTCGAGGTAAAGATTGGAGAGGGTAGGGGACAAGGTTGATCCTTGAGGAACTCCAACTGTGATCGGGAAGGAAGCAGATAGGTTGCCGTTGATCAGTATTCTCTGAGATCGGTTCTGGAGGAACATAAACCAGACCAGAACGGTGCCATTGAGGCCCATCCTAAGTTTGAGGCGATTCAGGAGAATTTCGTGGTTAACCGCGTCAAAAGTCGAGGATAGGTCAAGGAAGATCAAGATACAGGTTTTGCCTCAGTCAAGGGCTTGAAGGGCATCATCCACAATGTGGGGGAGTGTGCTTTCTGTGCTGTGCCCAGGTCTGAAACCAGATTGCAAGTCGTCTAGAAGGTGGAAGTTGGTGATGTGTTGGCTCAGCTGTTGCTGTACACATTTTTCCAGCACTTTAGCTAGGAGAGGAATGTTTGAGATTGGTCTGTAGTTGTCAGGAGAAGCAGGATCTAGTGTAGGTTTTTTTAGAATGGGGACAACCTGGCCGGCTTTGAGAGAGTCGGGAATCGATCCCTGTAGGAGAGAGGAGTTGATTATTGTCGTCCAAGAAGAGATGATAGCCTGGGAGGCAGCGGCAAGGCAGTTTGACGGAAGAGGGTCATTGAAGTGATTGTTGGGGCTCAAAGAAGAAAGAATTTTTGAGACCGAATGTTCATCATAGACTTTGAAGTTGGACCATAACGCTTGGTTTTTGAGGGAGGTCTGGGAGGGCAGCGCGGAGTGGGGAGGTAGAACCGGTGGGGTTTGGGAATAGGTATCAGACATGAGTTCCTTTCCTAGGGCAGAGATTTTATCACAGAAGGAGGAGAATTGCTCGCATTGGGATTGGAGATATTGGGGTTTCTTTGGATCACTTAGCTAGTTTGTTGGATTGGTGTTTGACCAACTCGAATAATTTGCGAGGTCTATTCTTAGCGTTATCCAGTTCTGTTCTGAAGAATTCTTTTTTAGAGTTGATGATTTTTTTGTTGTAGGCGTTTCTGGCCTGACGGAGAAGTTTAAGATGGTCTGCGGAAGGGTGCTTTTTAGGTCGAGCAGACCTAAAAAGCATGCTATGCATGCTTTGTCTGCGAAGACATCTTTTGCTGGCATGTCTGGGGGAATGTGAGACAGCGATCGCCCACGCGCTTCGCTGTCTCAGATTCCTCCTCGAGGGCGAGCACGTCGCCGTGCACATCCCCTGCCTCGCATTCTCTCTCAATCACACACACAGTCACGCATGCGCACACACATTCCCTCGCGCACACACGCGCACACACTCCCCCCCCCCACCCCCCCCTCCCCAGGCATACACACAGGCAGGCACGGAGTCCCCACCGGCTGCTCTCTTCCGGCGGGGCTCCTCTCGCGCTCTGGTCCTCACGGCGCGTCTCCTCTTCTGGATCGGGGCTCCCTCAGGTCACTCCTCCTTCTCCCCGGGCCCCCTCCTGGGGACCCGGGCTACCCAGGACCGGCAGGGCGCTCCATGCGCCGGCAGGCCTTCTTCTCCCGGACCTCAGGAGGCAGGACTTCTGGTCGGCCGCGAGCGGATTGGCCGCCCGGCCAAGAGCTTCCGGGTCGCCGCGGGCAGCGCGGCGGCCCGTTTTTAGACAGGCAGGCGGCAAGGCAATCCAAATATCGGCGTGGGCAGCCGAAGTAGAATTAAAACGGCACATAAGCGAGGTGGGCACTCGCAGACTAAATAACAATTTAGTGGGACAAATCCACGCCGGGTGGGCACCGGCTCCCAACAATAAAGCGCTCTTAGCGCTAAATACGATTTACAGCGCTACGGGCAGAAAATGAAGCGCTCTTCCAGGGCTGCAAGCACTAAAGCGCTCCCAAGGCTAAAAGTGAAATTAAAGCGCTCCCAGTGCTAACCTTCTCTAACAGGAACATATATAATTCATTTCCATTCTGTCACTCCTTTCTCTAGTCCCTCATTTCACCTCCCATATCACCAAGTGCAACTATTTGTCCTATTCTCTAGCTCTTTGTATTTCTGTCTATACATCTATAACACCATCTTTCCTTTCTTTGTTTCCACCTCTGTCTTCCTTTCTCCATCTCTATACCCTTTCTTTCTGGCTGTAAACACCCCTCATTCTCAATTTTCCTCTGTCTAGTTCTTCCTCTCTCTCACTCCCTACTTGTTTTCCTCTCCTTTGTGTCTTATTCTACCCATGTTCTCTTTTCCCTTCTCTTTTCCTTTCTTTCTCTCTCACGCTAGAAATTCCCCTCTCTCCTGTATCTCCCTATGAGCTCTTTCTTCAGTTATTTTGATATTTCTCGTGTCATTATTCCTGCTCTCATTTAGTATCTCTTTGGAGTTTAATTTGTGACGCAAACCTTCCCCTCCCTCCAGTCGTGTTCTCGCCTGTCCGTCTCACTCACTTCCCTCTACCCCTTGAAATCTTCTGTGCTCTTTACTACACCTAATGTTGTATTCTGTTGCAATGCAATAGGTCTCACTTTTGCGAAAGTTTAAGCTATTAGCATTGTAAATGACAATGCCTTTTATTTATGTTTTAAAAGCAAAAACATAAATAAAAGGCATTGCCATTTACAATGCCAATAGCTCTAACTTTAATAATGCCAGACCTATTGCATTGCAAATGCTTGTTCCAGTTCCATTCTGTTTGCTGGAGGGACCTCCTCTCATTGTAAAGGGATCAGTTGAACCAGGGGTTCCTGTCTTTGATCTGTGTTCTGTTCAGTTTTAGCGTTGTGGGTTTCACTGTTACCTCTGTTTGTATGAACACTCATCATGTTTAATCTCCATTACCTCATTTTTTTCAGCCTGGTTCCACAAATCCTTGCATGTATCAGAAGTGATCATATGCATTACATTAGTTTCTTCTCATTTTCAGTTGCAGTCCATTAGAAACATTTAAAATTAATTCTATTTTCAATCCAACTTTTTTTAAATTCTTTTTAAAAGTTTGATTCAAAATGTCTACCTGATGGGAGATGCATGTGGTTCAGATTAGAACTGTAGTGTGGCTCTACTCAGTATTTTTAATTATTGAGATCTGAGGGGAGATGGAAATTGCTTAATAAAGCATGGACTATGAAAAATATTTCTGATTCCAAAGATGAATCATGACTAGAGGGTTCTAGAATCCCCAAAGTTACTGATAGTGATGATATAGGTAAACTGGGGTGGGGAAAATCAAGTCCATGATAACTTGATCCCTGAGATTCTACTAAGAAATTTGGGAAATTACTGGGTATTCAGTCATTTTGGGTTGGATTCCCCCAGTACTTCCTCATTTCCCCCCTAATTTCACAAATTGTGCTGCGTGAAAGTAACAAGATCCACAATGTTTCTGCAGATCTCATCATTCCAGTGCAGCCAGTACCTGCTGTTATCAGCCCCATCGGAATTAGGAGGACCACAAGGAAGGAGCCATCGTTAAATCACCTGGGCACATGCATGTCAGAGGTCGCTGATTGTGGCTGTGTTTTTATAAGCGAAACGTGGCAGGTTGCAACCTATTTTGCTTGTAGTAGTTTCCATAGCATTTTTGCTATGTCACTGATTACCCGTTGAAAATTTTTCATACATTTTATAGCCTCTGTCTTAAGCAGAGAACAAATCAAGCCCCATGGACGACCTCCGTCTCTCCAAGCAGGGCTTTAAATGTAGCACACCTGACTAATTAAAAAGTGGCTTTGAAGCGGGTCCCTATCTGGCTCTATATTCATTTGCTTTGTTTTACAATTACTGTAAAAGCCCTTTTATTTATTTATTTAAAGAGTTTTATATAGCGCTGGCAAGACCTGAGGGTATCGGAGCGCTTGACAGACAGAGACACAGACAACAGACAAGGCCATGATAGGAGAGCATAGATTATACCATACAGATTAATTGAGGGGCGACTTACGGTAGTTTGTGGAGGAGAAACAGTGATTTGAGGGAAAGAGTTTAGAGGAGGGATTGAGTGTTGGAGTCTGGAGGGTTGGAGTGCCGGTTGAAGAAAAGTTCTTTTAACTCTCTTTTGAAGCCCGTAAAGGAGGGATTCATCCTGATATGCACTGGGAGGGAGTTCCAGATCTCGGGTGCATTGCCTGAGAAGGAGCGCATGAGGGCTTTTTGTTTGTGTTTTTTCGGGTGGACGAGGAGAAGAGTCTTGGTGCTACTTAGATTTCTTGTCTGGCCTGCTTTAGAGAGTTTGGACGCGAGATAAGCTGGTTTACTGGTGTGGAGGACTTTGTGGTTGAGGCAGGCCACTTTGAAGCAGCACAGTGCTTTGATCGGGAGCCATTTAAGATTTTTTAGGGAGGGGGAGATGTGGCCATGACTTTTTGCTCTGGTGTCCAATCTTGCAGCTGCAGCATTATGTGTGGCTCTTAGGGGGGCTAGGTCTGATTTCATGGAGCCTGTGATGGTGGCATACCCGTTGTCCCGTCGATTGTGTATTGGTTTTTAGATTGGTTGGGGGGAGGAAGGATTTGATTTTGTTGGAGTTTTAGGCTGTAGAATGCTCTCTTAGCTGTATTTTTATGTGTTGGTTCATGCTCGGGCTGGGTCGAGGGAGATCGCCAAAGAGTTGACGGAATCAGAAAACATCAGTTCACAGGAGCACTTGATGGAGTTTGTCCACTCTTGGACCCGAGAAGTCAGTCCTTTGTTGGATAGGCGTAGGATTTCCATCTTATCTTGGTTGAGTTTCAGGTGGTTATGTGAGTGCCAGTTTTGGACTTTTACGAGAGTGAAGTTAAGTCGTCGTATGCCTTCTAGTGAGGATATTTCTAGGTAGATCTGGGTGTCATCTGCATAGAGGTGGTAGAGGATGTTTGCTTGTTTGAGAATAGTGGTGAGGGGCTCCATGCATATATTGAAGAGTGTAGGTGAGAGGACTGAGCCTTGGTGGACACCCCTGGTTATGGGAGACGTGTCTGAGGTCAAGTTGTTGATTTTTTATTAGCTGGGAGAGGTTATGGAGATAGGAGGTGAACCACGTCGTGACCAGGCCGCCAATTCCGATAACATTTTGGAGTGATTCTAGAAGCAGCTTATGATCGACTGTGATAAGTCTAGGATGATGAGTAGGCGGCCTCTGTTAGAGTCCAGTGACTTGTGTATGTCATCCACTATGTTCAGTAGGGCTGTTTCCGTGCTACATCCTTTTTTAAAACCTGATTGGAATGAGTATAGAAATTATTGGCATCAGTGTTTTGGGTGAGTTGGGAGAGAATGTATTTCTCAAGAATCTTTTTCCAGGAAGAGAAGGTTGAAGATGAGCTTGAAGTTGTTGAGGTCTTCTAGGTCTGCTCCTGGTTTCTTCAGCAACTGGGTGACTTGTCCTAGTTTGAGGCAGTCTGGCATTAACCTATTACTCAGAGAGCTGTTAATTATTTTGTTCCATAGAGGGGTTAGGGCATGGTTGAGGCTTTTCGCCAGGGAGGACGGAAGAGGATCTTCAAGATGAGAGGAGGGCTTGACATTTGCAGTCATCTTTGAGATGTCGTCCTCCGATAGCACGTTAAACGTCCTATATCTCTTGCGAGTGGAGAGGCATCCCAGGATTGCGTCTTTTTTGTGTTCATCTCTGAGCTGTACACTGTGGGAGGCAGAACGTTTTGTTCTCCAGAGTCTTTCTGCTGCTCTCAGTTGTCTTCTTTCTGCCTTGAGGTCTTTGTTGAACCAGGATCTCGAGGGAATATCTGATTTTTTAATACAGAGTCACCAATAGTTGCCTTAGTCAGTTTAGGCTGTGGGTGGGTGCGCATATCAGTGCATAATTGAGAGGTCTGGAGTTGAGGCTGAAGGCAGTGCACATTTCTTACAGTACCGGCCTGTAGGCCATACAGGTGGTCAGAGTAAATGCTCATCCAGTCCATGGCCTCTCTACAGAGTGCAAGGAGCGATGGTCACATATGTGATAACTGTAATTACCATTTTTTTGTGAAAGTGTCTGAAGGGGGTACCCAGCTATCGAAATAATGACAACACCAGAGGAAAAGAAAATGCTGCGTTTACATCAGCGAGAGTGTGTGTACGCATACAAAATAGGGCGAGAAACGGCATGGTAAAGGGGAGGTTAAGTGAGGAAGTGCTGCAGAAGACAGAGGGAAAAGACCATGATGAAGTGGAAGGAGATGATCTCTGAGATATGTAAATTGAGGATTTCAGAGAGATGTGGGTAGAAACAGGGCATAAGTGACTACCCTAGTGGCAGACTGCAGAGGAAAGTGGTGTAAAGGTGACATGGGAGTGAGTGAGACACTCTGAAGACCACTCACACTTCCATAGACCTTGGGGATGTTTTATTCATCTGTATTTAAATCGTGGGGTTTTAGGTCACATATTTTAAGGCATGCCCTTAATTAATTACAAGTGTTATGCCTCTTGGAAAGAATTCATAGTTGTGCTTTTTTGCCACACTCCTTTTAGAGTCTCCACTTGCTTTTTCATTCCATAAAAAGCACTGTCCTCACGGTAAAAATACAAAAATACATTTAAAACGTGCATTGAAAAGTCTATCAATACCTTGGAGGACGCCTAACATTAGAAACATGTTCCGTTGTGTTTCACAGCGTGCTGTTGTGTTCCGCAATGTGTTAGTGACTGGCTGCCCTCCCATAACTTGTATTGATTTTCCCTGAGCAAGAACGTGATAGGGCAATGGTGTGCTTCCAGTGGTGGGCACATTGTACAACGAGGGGGAAAATGCCCCCAGAGGTTTTATGCCAAATCAATTTGTTTTCAAATGGCACTTTCCCCTCTGCGCGTGTACCGCGTTTTTCCAGCTCTGTGCCTGCCGTTGCATTTAGGGAGCTTGTATTACTGCTTGCAGGCAATCTGGGTTTGCATTTCCTCTCGGAGTCCTATCTTTAATGGCATACTCTGAGCCATGCCGTGGAAATCTGTGTTTCTTTACTTCGATTCATGAAAGGAGTTTCTTGGCCTTGTTTTGTCACAACATCCTTTTTTATACAGTTATTTAATACATTTGGGAATACTCATGTTAGCACAGAAAGGGCTTTGCTGCCCTCTAGTGCCAAAGGAAAAAACTGTTCAGTTTGCCAAACATTTTATTTTCGATTTCTCATATCTCTAGTAGTGTCTATCTCTAGTGTCTCAGGGGTCTAGTTGGCTGACCTGAAACCTATTATCTATTAATAAGTGTCCAATAGGGTTGACAGGTAGTTTGGTGAGGGGCCATGGAATGCTTTGTGAATGAGTCAAAAGTATTTTAAAGGTCACTCTTTCTTTTACTGGGAGCCAGTGGGGGAAGTTCAGAGCTGGAGTGATGTGGTCATGTTTCAGATCAAATAACAGGTGAGCTTCCTGATTTTGAACTCTAAGGAGTTTTGAAAGCAGTATGCATAAGAGACCAGCCTATATGCTTATGAAATAATATAGGTCTGAAATTAGCCCAGTGAGGCTTGTGGCAATATCTGAGCAATCTTTTGCCAGTGGACCGGTTACAGAACTCTTTCTAACAGGCGTAATTGGTGCAAATCACATTTGGCGATGGTATTTCATCTGAAGGGTACGTGATAGGCCATTATTAAAGTTTGCACTCAAATTGTGTGTTCTGTCCAAAGAGCTAGGAGAGACACTGTTCATTTCCTCTGGCCTGAGCTGACGAATTCAGTTTAACACTTTTAATACTCAACCAAATAACCTCTATCCATGATCAACCTGAGTTGCCGGGTTTGTCTTGAGGTCCAACTGTGTATCATCTACATGCATATGATGCCCTACCTTGTAGGACTCTAGGATGTCAGCCAGGGGACCAGTGTTAGAATTAGATCGCGTTTGCGACAGAACAGAACTCTGATGTACCCCACATTCGATGTTCCACTGCGCCAGGTCATGGATTATGCACGTCGCGCTCCTCATCATAGAACAGAGCAGCTCCTGTCCTTCCCAGCCTGTCTGCTGCATTGCATGCAGTGAACCGCTCTAAGCGCATTGAAACCCTTACGGAATGTATGGCCACTGATGGACTGGTCCTCAAGTGGTTGACATCTCATCTGGCAAACCGCTCACAATGATATAAATATACTCCTGTCTCTTGAAGTCGATTGCCTTCACTGAAGGGATCCCACAGGTCTCCATTCTGGCCCCTACTCTTTAACCTATATATTGAACTGGTTGGCATCATATTGAAGAACTCGGGGATCCTTTATCATCATATACAGATGATATGCCGGTACAACCTAAGATTTCTTCTCTCAGTGGCATTTCCATCTAGCTTATACTCTTAAATGTGTTCACGACTGGATGGCCACTCATTTAAAACGTAATCTTTTCTCCTCATCGCTTCTTCTCATTAACCAGCACCGCTACCAGTTCAATCTTGGATTGACTCAATCCGCATCCTTGACTGCAAACCTTCCATCATCAACTGCTCCAAATCCTTGTGTGCCCAATCTCATCGCCAATAAAATAGCAATGTAAATGCTTGATGACGTAATAATAAATGTTTTGTACTATGGTTGCCCCTGATTTGTGCTGTTCAATCCCTTGTTCTTAGTGAATAGTGAGGCTACTCTCTTTTGCAGTCCTTCTGACAAGGCTCATGCTTTATATAATTGTATAAAGAAATATCCAGTAGAAGAATGGAACAATTTGACTTGAAGAGTATGTTTTGCAGGAATGAAGTCAAGCACGTCGACACAGTTTTCTGATGCCAGCCTGTTCTCGGTCCTTCACTCGGCACCTGATGGTCATTGGTGTCAGAGGCGGCCGAGGGGGTCTCGTATGATCATGCGCTCCTTGACGCTGGAATTGAGATCTTCTTCCATAAAGTTTCATAGAGGCTGGCTTCTGTGACCCTGCAGGTCTGAAGCCAGGCTGAAGGTCATTTAGAAGAATATTTCAATCCAGATGGGAGAACTGTTGTTGGGTGGCAACAGTTTCCAGAGACTTACCATCAATGGGACGTGGGTCTGTAGTAAGTAAGCTAGACTATCAGGGTCCACAGAAGGTGTATTTAGGATGCATGCTATGATTGAATGTTATGGACTTGGGAATGTCTCCGCTGCATAGGGGTAATGATTGTGTTGGTGATGATCGGTGTCACTACTGGGAGTTTGAGGTCGATGAATTTTTCAATACTGGTGTCCCAAGGAGGAGAGGATTTTTAAAAGCTCAAAATGTTACTTGCGTCAGATTCGGTGATGGACACGCGCTTGCAGAGAGGGCCAGAGTACTGCAGTATAGTTAACAGAAATTCAGACAATAATTAATCATTAATTATTATTTAAAGCACATTTTACAGAATTTTTTAAATGTTAAAAAAGTCCAGTGTTCCTCGGAGGCGCTTTAGACTGCTAATTGACATTTGTTACCATCAGTTGTGACACACTAGGTCAAATGGTACAGAGCATGTGTACGCAACCTTAACTCACTCTCAACAAAGAGAATATCATATTTGTAGTTTTCATGCTTTGTGAAAATGAGTTTCAACTCCTTCCAAATGTAGAAAACTGAAATATGACAACTGTGCGATTTCTGCATGGGTTCACAGTCAATGTCCACAGTCAATGTTCTCTGCTCCAATCTCCAATAATTGATCAAGAAAATCATTTAGAAAAAAACAATCCAATATGCCTTTCTGTCTCAAGTATGAAATAAATGAATGTGGTTCAAGAAACTTTGACTAAAAAAATTGAATAAAAATGAACGTGGGTATTAACTTTGGCTTTACTTCTATGTTTTGTTTGTTCAGGTTCTACATTGAAAGCATATCGTACTTGAAGGACAATGCGACGATAGAGCTGTTTTTCTTGAACGCAAAGTCTTGCATTTATAAGGTAAGCCCTTGGCAGCATAATCACAGTGACGGAAATGAAAGGCAGCTATGGCCGAGCTCTGCTTGTGAACGGGTGGGTATCACGCAGCGGCTCTCACACGCCATGACAACACTCAGCACTGGTTTCCAGGAGATCATATCAGCGCAGATGAATATGCCAGCACGTGCAGCATTGAGAATGTCAGAGCACATAATCAAACACAGTCAACAGCTAAATATGTCTGCGCATTCAGGAGTTGCCTTGGAAATGGCGGCGACTCCTGAATTTTAATCGACCGCAACTCCTAGAGAGGAGACAGGGTTTGTGTTTGGGGATTTGGATGAACACGACCCTGGGAGAACCTTCTGGAACCAAACTTTGACATCATTTCCCTCTAGAATTAAATGCTCAGCGGAAAGGGAGGTGCGCCCCAAGTACTTGTTGAAAGAATAGCAGACCTGAATTATGACGTCAGCGGGGCGCTTGGCCGCTGGTGAGGCTGTTGGTCCTTCTTCTCTTTTGTTGATGTAAAAGTTGTCTCTCAGAGACAAAGGGCCTGTGGAGCTCCCCCCGCCTGTGCCTGTGGGTTGGCCATGTGGGCGTTGAAATGCTCGATCGGGATAGGGTGGCTTGTAGCAGGAGATGGCCAGTATGGGGAAGTGTTCCAGAAAGGTAGAGGGGAAGGAGGGGTATTTAAAGAGAATATGTTAAACAGCTTAATCGGGTTAGAGTGGCTGATTTAGCTGCACGTTGTTATTAAAGGGCATACCCTCGCATCTTCCTCTGCTCTGGGGTATTTAAATCTGTTGCAGCAACCTTGGAAATCACAATGTTTAAAGGAGGCCCTCTGAAGTCTTTGGGGAAAGCTTTTTGAGAATAGTGAATGAATGTCCGCGCGCAACGTGAGCTGCTACATCACTCGGGTGTGTGAGACTGAAGATCTATAGTTTGGATAACCAGAGTATGTGAAGCACCAGCATTTAGGGGTAAGCTAAGATGGTCCATTCTTGTGTGTCTTCCAGAGTGACAGCCAGAACCTGCTCTCACTCCCCAGTAACAGGTGACTACTCTTGCACTCTTTGCAGAAATCTGTGAACCCGGGGTACGCTTTCCTTTTAGTTTGCTTTTAGTATTTTCTTGGTTCTTCACCCTTGAAAGAAAGACTGTAAGTGTATGCCCAATTATATATTAGTGTTGCTACATGAAATGGCAATGTCCTTTTTATCCTGAAGGCGACCCTGCGCAGGTAACTGCAGGGTTTACATAGAGTTTTGCAGACAGGATACTCCATCACAAATGTGCCCGAGTATCCTGTCTACCTTACTGATGGTCTGCCCTCTCTAGTTTTTGTGGATGAACCATCATGTTACCACCAAGGGCATACCCGACTGGCTCCGCCGGAAGAAGCCTTACACTGGTGGACCAACAGACTTTGGGCCATTGGTTGTAAGTATCTCAGAGCGTCCATTCTATTTAGGGCAGATGTTTTAAGGTATCTTATGTTGTTCGGAAATGTCAGGAAAAGCCACAAAAGACAACAATATAAATTAAAATGGAAACTACACCCTGGGAGAAAACTCTCAGGGTCTTTATTTTTTTTTATTTTACAAAACAAACTGCCTCTTTGGGAGTTTGTTTTTAAAAAACAAAAAAGTTTGCGGAGCAGCCTCAAGTGACATGGTAGCAGCCATGCAAGATTTAAGTGCTGTAAGGTGGCTCCTCAAAAAGTATACAGACCTCTGCAGGAAGGTGGAGCTCTCTAGTAGTAGAAGGCTGTAGTCTGCCAGGGTCTTAATGCTCACCTATGTTTTGTGGGGTCACAATGTTACCCTTTTGAATTTTGGACAGCCACTTGCGCAGTCTGGCTGTGAACTGCGATGCAGTTCCTTGAAAATACAGCTGGTCTTGCCTTATCTTATGAAATAGACTGGAAGCCATTAATGCTCTGCTTTGGTTATTTTTAAAATTCGACATCTTTCTGTCACTTTTGTTGACATATACAAGTAGCACTTTTTCAAAATAAGTTCCTTATAAAATTAAATATAACATAAAGCTGACTGCTGTTTGCCTTGTTTCTGATACCTATCACGGGGTATTTTGCATTCCTGAATTTCACTATGTTGCTTTGCGAGATATCGACTTACTTTTTAGAGTAGATATTCTATATCCTGTTAGGACCCGCAATTTGATTTGTATAACATGGCCCAGGGGTTACAGACATTCACCTCTTACTTGTTCTATCAGGCCAAGGGCATTAGCAATAGACACATTTGTGGTGGTCACCATTGTCTAGGCACTGTCCTGTTTAAGGGGGGAAACTGCAGGGCACAAGTCCTTAAAAAAAGGAATTGGGGGACTAACCTAATTAGTCAACATGTAAGAGGCATGGTGACGCGTGACATCACAGGAAGTTGCATCACAAGAAGTGACATTAGATCTTAAGCCCTCACATATGTTTAGCAGGTCTATCATGAGTACATTTGAGCACATTTCTAGTATACTTGCAAACACTCCTGATCTAGGCAGAAGATTCACAATTTTGTAAACTTCACATAAAACAATGTTGTCTTTTGTCAGCGTAAACATCCTCTACCCATAGTGCTTTAAAAGTGATATTTAATTATTTCAACGCCTCCTCAAGGGCAGTATGGGCTATATAAATGCTATTTATTTTGTGAAAATACTGGGAAAGATCAACACATCTGGCCTTCTTACAGTGCATGCATATCTCCTAAACAGAGCCTGAACACAGTGAAAAGCTGTCTATCCTAAGTATGTGTGAAGTGCTACCAAGGTGTGAGCCTTTGTTTCCCCTCTGCTGCATTTGGTTATACGTGTGAGGCTCCTGACGGCTGCCAGCCAGGTGACTCAAACAAAAGGAGACCTGATGACCCCTCGGATTTGCCCTTTGTTATGGGCCCAGCAAGTCTGTAATAACAAAGCCCCCTCCCCGCCTGCACGTTGTTGGGGATCGAAAGCAGACAACAACGTGCAGGCGCTGCTGAAAGTGTCCTGGTGTTTGGAAATTACACTGGGACGAATTCAGCATATTTTTCAGTGGGGCTCAACTGTAAAAAAAAAAAAAAGGGTGGACGCCCTTGCACCCGCGTGTACCCCCGACTTGTGCCCTGGGAAACTGGTTGTGTTATGTGGTACTCCAAGCCTTTGCTTTCCCATCCGACTCTGGGTCATGCAAAGAATGCATTTGCTTTACAGTTACTGGCAGGGTTAGGCTGAGCATGACGTTATTGACACTGGTAGTTTTGTTTTAAACCAAAATCTTTAAAAAAGAGTTCTGGTGCACACCATCTGCAAAAACTGCCACACATGTAACTACAGTTGTGCGGGCACTGGGGGTGGATATATGTTTATCATGCTTGCCATGTCCCTGGATCTGGCATTGAAACTTCCATAACGAGAGCCCACTCCTGCTTTCTGAATCCATATGGCTCCATTTCAGAAGACAAGTTACTACCCATCAACTGGTTGTAGTTTCAAGCAAATGCCCATCATCTTAGGCTTCTTTGTCTCAATCAATTAAGAGTCTGCGTTTCTACTGTGCCAACATCTCCAGTTTAAGGTCCTATGGGAGCAATCATGCAGTTTTCTTCCGGACACTCAGGGTTTACAGTTTTGGCACACAAAGTGCCACTTAAGCCGTATGAAGTAGCCTCCTGACAACAACAAAAACATCAAAGTCCTGGGAAGGGCCCAGTTCCATACCATTCAACAGGAGCAAGTGGCTTTCTTTCTGCAACACAGTTCTACAAATAATGTGGCTACAAATAAGCTGGGTATGAAGCAGGCGGAATGCATGGATTACACACCCTGCCCACCTATGTATGTGGCTAAATACAGGAAGAGTCAGAACAGTTCTCCCGCGGGCCACGTGGTGGCGCTATCTTGCCAATTATAAATCTTGGGAGGTTAAAGACTAGTCATAGAAGTTACAGCACATGTTCTACGCGTTTCTTTTATCTTCGTTGATTTTAACGTGATTTAGAAGTGAACGTCACTGATCGTGTTATTTGAATGCGTCTAGGTAATTTTAAAATATGTTGCAGGTTCACGGGGCTGTTTAGAATTGTTTTGATAATGTAATGTATTCAACCAAAGACACATGAAATGATGAAAATTGATATAATCAGATTCTGTATTGGATGACTGGAAGGGGCATGGTATGTCAAAATAATTGGTCAGCTATTCATTAGTCCGAAGTAATTCTTTTATTTTTGTCAATTACTGAATTAACTTTCCCTGAACGGAAGCTAATTTGTCAAATTTAGGGCGAGGATGTAGCCTTACGGCTAAAGCGGTCGACCTGGAAACTGGGGAAGCGGGTTCGAGTCTCGGCAACGACGCTAAAAACATCCTGTGATTCTGGGCAAATCACTTACAGCTAGATTCATCAAAGTCCCGTTTTGCGAGTCCTTAATAGCGATTCTTAAGGAATCGCTATTAAGGACTTGCAAATTGGGATTCATGTAGAAATCGCAAAATAAATTGCGATTCCTGCATCCTCCTTATTTGTGATTAGCAATTTGCTAATCGCAAATAAGGATGCGATTTCAAGGGTGCCAGGGGTGTCCAAAGGTCACCCTGTAGCACCCCTGAAATGTGAATTTACACTGATGTTGTGGACACACATGTCCAAAGGACATGTGTGTGTGTAACATGCAACTTAGAAAAATGCATTTAAATGCATTTTTCTAAGTTTTCGCTATTTACCACGAGGTTTGACTTTGTGATAAATAGCGCTCCTAAATTGAAAATTCACAATTTTAAAATGTTTCATGAATAGCATTTAAGGAATCTCTAATAGAGATTCCTCAAATGCTAATCCTTGCAAATTTGCGAATTCTTTATTAGCGATTTTTGCATTTGGGGTGATGAATCCCAAATGCAAAAATTGCACTCGCAAAGGGCCAGATTCTCAGAATTTGGCCCTTTTGCAAACGCATTTCGCTTGATGAATCTGGCTGTTTGTCTTCCCGTGCCTAACATTAATGAAAGTGTCCTTCTGTAACGAAACTGATGCTCATGTAAAGAGCTCTGATACCCATTTTTCGGGTCAAGTTTGCTATATAAAACGCTAAAAAAACAAGTGGTAATTTTTAATATCTTAACAGTTGTATTTATATTCGTAGCATACGATGAGTGCAGATACATATGCTTAGCATTATCCTGTCATCTAGTGTTGGGCTTGGACAATTACAAGTTGTGTTTCTTCAGAGAAGTCTTCGAGTCACGTGGTTCACTGACTCCTCCTTAGGTGTGTATTGCACATGTTCCTTGGATCGTTTGTTTAGATTGTTTTTTTCCGCCATTTTTTTCCGCCATTGGGTTCGGACGTTGACATCTCAGCTGCGGGACCGAAGTTCCTTGGTAGTGCCCCGGTTTTTCTCTCCAACCGAACAGCTTTCATGACTGAACAACAAAAGGTGGTGTTAATGAACATTTCCAAGCACTCACCCAAGCCAGACCTTCCAAAACTTATGTTCGAGGCATATGGGCTGCAGATGGTACATTATGAATAGATCGCCATCTGGTGTTGGGCTCGGATGATTGCACTTTGTTTTTCTCTTGGAGAGTCTTTTGTAGCTTGGTGACTCCTCCTTTGGTTGGTAGTGCGCATTGGCATCGGCTCCATCCTTAGATTGTTTTTTTCCGCCATCGGGTTCGGATGAGGATTGAGACGCTCCAGATCGACTTCGGAAAGAAGTGACTTGTCGGCACGTATTCCCTTTCCAATTTGACGGTATTGTTATCGAACGCGATTTCATTTCCATTCCGACGCGTTTCGACTCCAACATCGAAGAAAAACTTTAATCTACGTCGACGAACAAGAGGCCTTTCTCGACGTGGTCAAGCCCGGAGTTCATGGAAAGGACTCCATTTAAAAAATGTCCAACGTGTGGTGCTAAGTTCCCACACAAGGACCTACACGAGGTGTGCAACCTCTGCCTATCGCCTGAACACGAATCCAGGGACTGCGAAGCCTGTGCAGCATTCTCCTCCAAGTCGACGATTAGAAACCGTCGAGCTCGAAGACACGAGGTTTCCAGAATGCAGTCGGAGGCGATCCCGGAGCTGTTCGAAGACCAGCACCTCGATGAAGAGGAAGATCATGAAGATCAGTCGGGGTCGGAAGGGGACGAGTCGCATAAAGAGGTGTTGACACCAAAGCTATTAGCGCCAAAGCCGGTACCTAAGCCCTTGGCGTTGAAAACTATACGCACAACTCTGTATCAGGATCAAAACCCTCATCAGCGCCTTCAACGCCGAAAATCAATAAAGATGCTGCTGAGCCATGGCAAAGACCAGTGCAGCACATTAGAGAGCACTTGCAAGACAAACTCAACTCTCTTTACACTCCGATACTGGAAAACTAGGCACCAAAGCACCACCACCACCTGTTTCCCTTACACTTCCCAAAAGGAAAAACACCCAAGTACATTGCTGGGCCTGAAACAGCTAAACAACCAAGGAAGAAGAAGAAGGACAGATGCACAAGCCCTATCTTTTTCCCTCCTTCTCCTCTTACTCCTTACCCTCATTCTCATTTGCTTCCATCCTCGCCTACTCTGCCTTCACCACCACCAAGGCCAGGGCATCTGCCCTCCCCTGAACACTTCCCCTCAGAGTAGTCACATTTTTCACCAGATAAGTCGCCTACTGGTGATGACCCACCAGAACAATTCAAGAGCCCCTATTTCACAGATCCACAGGGATCCTCATTACACCCGACCCACGGGATATTTGTGATGCGGATCTGGTGGATGAATCCGATCCTAACATCTACCTATCTAAACCATCACGTCCAGATGATACTACATCGAATCATGAGATTACCAGCAGGGCTGCTGCTTACCAGAAGGTAACCTTACACACTATACAGCAGGAGGAGGATTTCCTAGTAGAAAGACTTAATAGATTGCAAAAGACAGCCCAGTCGCTGGCTATGCTTAAAGGTATCTTGTCCTCTACACAGGACCTATTCAAGCAGCCAGTTGCATCTAGGGTAGTCACCCCTAGATTTGAAAAGAAGTACAGGGAATGCCCAATAGACCCTGAATATGTTACGGGCCAAGTTACACCAGATGTATTAGTGGTACACACAGCCAGGAAAAGGGCACATTTGCAGGGCAATGGAGACGCGCCTGATGCAGATAAGGAAAGTAAAAAAGGCATTGCTGCAGGTAAGCGCATAACAGCACAGGCAGCCAACCAAATTCTGTAGGGCTGCTCTCCAGATATAATGGTACCACATGGGATGAAATGCAGAAAATACTGCAAAACCTCCCTGATGAATATCAACAACGTGGTACACAATTGGTAGAAGAGGGCAGGGCCATCTCTAATGTCACTATAAAGTGTGCCCTGGACGCTGCAGACACAAGCACCCGTAAGGCCAACACCAATGCCCTTATCTGACACCAGGCATGGCTCAGAGTCTCTGGCTTCATACCGGGCATGCAGTAGCACTTGCTCAATTTACCATATAATGACAAAATCTTTTTGGTCCACAAGTGGATGAAATGTTAGAAAAGATAAAGGAGGACACAGACACCGCTAAGGCAATGTTGGCCCTACAGACCTACCAACACTGTAGGTCCTTACGTAGGGGTCAGTACAGGGGTGCATCCAGAGGGGTTCGTCCACTGACTGAGGTACTGCCCATTCAACAACACGGCTAATATCCAAGCCAATTTACCAGAGGTTCATGCTATAGATCAAACTACAGAAATAGAAGCAGAGGCTGTGCAACCACTAGAAAAAAATACCCACCCCTCCAAAACAGTGATCACCTACACCTCCCCCTCACCACATATTACACCAGTTGGGGGAAGTTTACAAATGTTCTATCTACACTGGCAGAACATCACCACAGACCAATAAGTACTATCAATAATCAAAAATGAGTATTGCCTAGAACTCAAGGAGACACCACCCACAATACCACCAAAACACAGAATATGCCTCAGGAACATCTTACCCTTTTACAAGCCAAGGTACCATTTTTCCTTCAAAAAGGTTTAATAGAAATGGTACCCTTACAACATCAGGGACGCAGAGTGTACTCCCTCTATCTTCTCATCCCCAAAAAGGACAAAACATGAATGCTCCTTCTAGATCTCAGGCCTCTCAACAGTGCCATCTCCTGAGTACATTTTCAAATGGTCAAACTACAAAAGGTGAAACCACTGCTACAGCAAGGAGATTTCATGGTGGCATTAGACCTCAAAGGACGCGTACTTCCATATGCCCATACATTCAGCGCACCTCTGTTATTTCCATTTTCAACTCAGCTGCAGACACTCCCAATTCAAAGAGCTACCCTTCTGGGTCTTTACAGCTCCAAGGGTTTTCATCCAAAGATAAGGAATACGAATTTTCCCCTATCTTGACGATAGACTTATCAAGAACCAGAACTACCAGCAACGCCTTCAGGACACTCAACAGGTTATCAACCTTCTGCACGAACTGGGGTTTACCCTCAACATACTAAAGTCTCATCTGCAACCCCTACAAATCCAGCCCTCCCTTGATGCAACACTCAATTCAGTTACAGCCAAAGCCTATCCCAGTCCAGAAAGAGTGCTAAAGTTCAAATAAACATTGTCTCTTTTTCAACCACAAGCTAAACTCTCAGTAAAAGTAGTAATGGGTCTTTTAGGTATGATGTCTTCCTGCAAAACCATAGTACCACACACTTGCCTACATAGATGCCCTCTTCAGCACACTCTACAATGTCAATGGTCTCAAGCGGAGGGGCCTCTACAAGATTTAGTGTTGGTAGGGCCAGCGACCCATCGCTCTCAGCAGTGGTGGGACAGGAGCAACATGTTGCAGGGTCGGCCCTTCAAAGCCCTAATTTCGCAAGTCACCATTACCACAGACGCATCCCTTCAGGAACGAGGAGCACATATGCAGGATCTCACAGTTCACGGTCTATGGACAGTATCCAGAGACATTTACACATCAATCATCCGCAGCTTCTAGTTATTCACCTAGCCCTCAAAGCTTTTTGCAGTCACAGACACCTGAAGGTAGTGCTAATACGCACAGACAATATGATTGCAAGGTATTATATTAAAAAACAGGGGGGCACTCCTCACAGCTATCCCTCCTATCAGAGCACATCTGGCACTGGGCAATCTCTCACAAACCCATCTCCTAGCAGAACAGCTACCTGGGGTAGACAACAGCTTTTCAGATATGCTCTGCAGAACAGATCAGCAAGTACACGAGTGGGAGATCAACCTACCACTACTCCACTTTTACTTCAATAGATGGGGACAGCGGACATAGACCCGTTTGCCGCTTCAATGCCAAATCTTCACTCCACGTTCCCTCAACCTCAAACCAAGGGCAATGCCCTGTGGATGAATTGGTCAGGAGTATTTGCCAGCGCTTTTCCTCCTCTTCCACTCATTCCATATGTGGTATAAAGGCTAACACAAACATCTCTAACACTAATCCATATAGCCCCAACATGGGCACGACAAGCATGGTTCACTACCCTACTGCAACTATCTGTTGTGCCACATAAGAAACAACTCTCTGGCCAAATCTAGTGATGCAAAACCAAGGGAAAGTAATGCATCCCAAGCCCAAGCAGCTAAATCTAGCGATTTGCCTCTTGAAATCCTAGAATGTGGGCATCTCAGATTACCACAAGCATGTGTGGACATCCTTAAACAAACTTGTTGGCCTACAACTAGAGCATGCTACACTGGAAAATGGAAGCGCTTTGCACATTACTACACAAATTAGCAAATCTAGCTTTAACATCCATAGTAGAAGACCTTAAAGGTTATCTCTTCCATCTCCAGCAAGCGGGCTCGCTTGGACTTAGCAGCCCTAGCTGCCTACATGTAGAACAGGCCACATTAGTCCATATTTAAAATACCAGTAATCAAAGCATTCATGGAATTACTCAAAAGGGTAATCCCACCTTCCACTCCACCCGCCCTAGCATGGAACCTAAACATTGTCCTTACATGACTTATGGGGCCACCATTTGAACCCTTTCATTCATGTCAACTATACTTTTTAACATGGAAAGTTGCCTTCCTAGTGCTAATCACTTCTCTCAGAAGGTAAAGTGAACTACAAGCACTTACTCTATGGAAACCTTTCTTTAAAATGTTGCCATCAAAATGTAATCTATGAACTAATCCAAAATTCCTACCCATGGTGCTCTCAGCCTTTCACACAAGTCAGACCATAGAACTACCAGTGTTCTTTCCTAACCCAGACTCACTAGCAGAAAAAGTCCTACATACATTAGATGTCAAAAGGGCGATTAGTCTACAATGATAGAACAAAATCCTTCAGGAAAAACCAAAACAGCTTTTTGTCACCTTTACTAAGCCTCAGCAAGGGCACCCATATCCAAGGCAGGAATTGCTCGATAGATAGTTATATGCATTCAAACCTGTTACCAGAAAGCCAAAAGGGTACTTGCAGTACCACTACGGGCTCATTCCACATGTGAACAGGGAGCCATTATGGCTGTTTTAGGAAATATCCCTTTAGAGGATATTTGCACAATAGCAACATGGAATAACCCGCATACATTCACAAAACACTACTGTGTTGATGTCCTTACAGATCAACCAGCAAGAATTGGTTCAAGCTGTACTTAAAACACTAGTGCAAACCAGTACTTCAACCAATTGTTAGCCACCGCACAAGGGAGCACAGCTCTACATTTGATGCTAAGAATATGTATCTACAGCCAACACATACTATGAATGGAATATGTTGCTTACCCTGTAAGCGTCTATTCATAGCGTGTAGTGCTGTAGATTCATATGCACCCACCCTCTTCCCCGTAAGCTTTTCATTGCAGTATTTACTGCTACATTTAACAACTTCCGTGCATCTGACGTCATGGTGGGCGTGTGCGAAGGACGGCAAGGGGCTGTCCGAACCGCACACGCGTGGAATTCTCCTTTTATAACGCTCACTTGATGAGCCAAAAACAATCTAATAAAGGAGCCGAGGAATATACGCAATCCACACCGAAGGAGGAGTCACTATATCCTCATGACTCAAAAACTTCTAAGAAAAACAATGTGTAATCGTCCAAGACCAGCACTAGATGGCTGAATTATGCTAAGCACTACATGCTATGAATAGATGCTCATATGATAAGTAATATATTCCTTATAAACTGTGGGTTTCAGCTGGAAACACTACACATCGTAAGAATGCAGTGCATTAGATCATAAGCGGGTACATATATCCGTGATAAAGATGATTTGTGATGAATGGGACAATATTCACGTATTTTTACATTAGATGACATGATTTTCCTGTAATCACACCTTGTCGGGTTAAGTAACACTACAATGTTGGCGCACTGTTTCTAAGGCTGCTTTTTAGCTCTATTCCACGTGTTCATGATCAACATATAATTTGCTGCATCGCTCTCAGTGATGTTTGCACATGACATGTCTGCTATGTTGCTGTGTTTTTTCACCGACAGGATTCCAAAATGGGCTGAGGGTAATCTGGATGTATGTGCCAAAGTAGGGCTACAGATGATGTTTTAAATTGTATTTTACGCCCTACTTTTGGAATGTGGGAGGAAAATTATTTTCTGTTGAGTGTGTGTGTGTATTACCCAGTGGCAGTTGCCACTGGACAGTTACAGTTAGGTCAGCTTTTACACAGAAAAAGCTTTTTTGTTTTGCTATTAACATTGGCGCCCTTTGAAGAACCTCAAGGAGACTTTCCAAGAAGGTGCTACTTTTTGACTAGTTTGTGCATGGAAAGGTTTGGGGTAATTTGTCAAGTGGGTGCCAAGAAAAGGGGGGGGGGGCAAAAATGCAAAATCCCCATGCATTTTCCATAGACTTCTTTAGACACAACGACAGCAAAAATTGCTGAAAAAAATTACACCAAATTTAAAAGGAAGCTAAATATTGGTACACAAAATGGGCTTTTGTGGATTGGTGTAAATCCATTCAGTATTTTTTGAGAAATCAGGGTTAGAAAATAATTGAATATCTGGACAGATGGGTTCGAGAGACTCTTGCGAGAGTCCCTCAAACCAAGTATTAAAATGTATAGTCTTCTGATTGGCCCAGGGAGCTATTTTACCGTGGGCCAATTTGCTCCCACTGGAGAGAGTGCTGTGATTGGCTGCCAGCAACATGAGGAAATGTTGCTGGCAGCCATTGAGGGCTCGAGGACTTAACCCGTTCGGTGCGACGGCCGTCGACGTCACAGTGGGCGTGTGCGTAGGACGGCTGGAGGGCGTCTGAAACATGCCCACTCATTAATTCACCCAATTTGCGGCGTGGTCATCGGGTTAATCCCCAGTTCTGAAGTTAAAAAAAGAATAATAACTTGAGGAGACAGGGTAGGGATACCCTGCCCTCGTACACCCCATGGGTGAGACCCAGTTGTTGCAGAACTGTGCGTTGTTCCAGGGGTGGATTACAGTCTATGTGTCTCATGTCAAGACGTACTTTCTTTATTTTTTCCATCTTTTATCAATCAATACTCACAGGGAAATACTTTTTTTCTATTTGTGTTTACGTGTAAACATTTAGATAAAACAGAAAGCTGAGATTTAAATTTTGTGTGTTAGTTTTTATAGGTGGACGCCTGTGGTTGTATTTGTGGTAGTTGCAGCAGAGCTCACTAGTTGTCATGATGGCATGTACTACAAGCATGGGTGTTTACAAAAGGAGGGGCAACCAAGAGAGAAGAATGCTTCAGAATTTTCTTGAGGCGGAGGTTGGGCAGATTGGGATATGGGGCACGTTTGGAACGTTCATTATATGTCACATTGGTGTGTTCCTTGGACTCTGCCTCTAAAGAGGCCAGCATACACCTCATATGAGTATTAGGATTTGGCACTAGCTTTCTTGTTAAAATGATGCACCAGTCACGCAACAAAATGTCACTTTTCTAGTTAGGTGGATTAGCTCACCCTGCCAGCGCTGGCTGCAAGGTAGCTGCGCACCCATTGGCCGGGGTTGAATTCCACAAGTGCTCTCTCATGCTTTCATGTGCCCCGAGGCACAGGCTTTGACGAACAGGTGTTAGTGGGGCAGAAAATACAAAGATATTCTACTAAATGAACTTGGGCTAGACCTCATTTGTTCTCTGTGTCGTGTTACGTGTACTTCTGGATTCCCGCTCCTGTAAGGCGGAGCTTCCTGAGGGCAGGGCCGGCACCGGCAGCAATGCCGTTGTTAAACCGAGCTGCTGTCATTCTGAAAGATGGGACAGGAAGGGCCCGGCACCTACGTCTGCAAAGAGGCATGGCACCTGCCTCTGGCCCCAGGTATGTCATGGCACCTGCCTCTGCCCACAAGCATGGCCCTAGCTTCTAGCCACAGGCATGTGCTTGTGCATGTTTCCTGCATTGGCTACAGGCAGGGCACTGGTGCCCACATTGACGATACATGCGTCTCCTCACAGGCTAGCATGCACAATCCGGACATCCGGTCTTCATGCGCCGGAACGGAACACCCTCAAATAGTAAATTGTATTTCACCCAAAATTCACAGATAGTGCGCTTATAATGGGCCACTTAGGTGTACGTTGTGGCTCGGCCAAGTCTAAATCAGCATCCCTCAATATGTTAAAAATCTGAATATTAATGGAAAGATTGGAGATTGTTTTATTTAATTTAGGCCACTCATCGTCCATACCATATTCTTTGTGATGCACGTGGTGCTCCCTGAAATCAATGTGAGGATAGTAAACTATTTTTTAGCATCCAATTTCAAATTCCTTCACATTTACAGAACGTTTAAAAAACTGCTTTTTTCATTTTCCTTTATAGTTATCTTGAGTAATTCTCTTTGGTGCGGCCCTTAGTGTGGATTGATTGGTTCGGTGATTGCCGTTTCCAGCACTGAAGTATGTATTCGGTCGTATGCGGTTTTAGTGTGACAATTCCTGCTCCATGCCACAAGGTGGCAGCCTTTTATATAAATGAAAAGATCAGAATGTAACATACTTGAGAAGTATCTGGTCCATGCACCCATCATGCTTCGAATAACCAAGAACACATTTACAGATTTTAGAGCCTGCCGGTGTCTATCAGGAGGTTAAAGAAAGTACTGCTAGTCTGTCAGGTAACGAGCTCAAAACACAGAGTCCAGACAAATCCGTAGATTACATACAGGTCATCTCGCTTAAGGCTATTTTTCCTCCTCTGAAACCGGAAGCAGTCATACGTTGTGGCTATGCTGGTATTCATTAAATAGTATTTAACTTCCCAAGAAGGCCGCACCACTTTGAAGGTGACCTTCTAAGACAAAGACGGAGATCGCCGAGAAACAGCAATCACAGACCGGTTTGGTTGTGGAAGTGTGAGGAAGTTAAGATGGGCTGAGAGAAATGAATGGAGTTGCTGGAGGCGCCATGCTTTAGGTAAACAACAACAAGGTAACGTTAGATTTTTACTGCCATGTATAGTGACCTAACAGAAAGTGATGCACACTATGAAGTGGGGCCCCTGAGTCTACCATATCTCACAGATATTCATTGATCTTGGGCTGAATAAGGCCTCCTGACGGTCTGGGGGCCCCTGAGGATTGAGTTTCAAGGGCCCTCAAAAGTTGTCGGTAAGCCACTGCGCCATCAGATCTCTTTGTCCTCTCCAAGAGGAATGTCAACTGATAGTTACCCGCATCGTGGTCCAAGCTGACTGTCCGGGGTGCCAGCCATCAAATCAGGGCACAAGTCCTAAATAAAGAAGTGGGGGGACGCTCAAAGACATGAAGTGACGTCACGACAGGAAGTGACGACACGAAAGGTAAAAACATAGAAGTGGGGGGTGCTCAAAGGCATGTCGTGACGTCACGGCCGGAAGTGACGTCACGAAAGATAAAAATTAGAGCACTCCTTTCACACATATCTGCACTTCCAAAACACATCTATGTAAATTAGTCCTATAGTGCAGTACATATATGTTGAAGAAAGAGAGCCTTTATTTGAAAATGTATTTTGAAAAAGAATAAAAAACAAAAGATGTTTCTGTAATTTCACAGGCAGCCTAGCACTGTGGACCCAAGGGTTTTTTACAGGGTGTAGAATCAACTCTTGCAATGTTATTTGAGCAGTCCTATATACATCTGTTAACATGGCATTACATACTTCACCTACGCCCGTCACATTAGTGAGTTAGATAAAAACATAAAAAGCCGTACCTGTAGGCTGTTCAAAGAGCCCTTCCCAGGCGGAGGGTGGGGAGGGGATGTAGCGTTTTTTTGTGAATAGCTTCCCATGGGCTTACTATGCTTGTAACTACAGCTTCTATCGGGAACAGTCAGTTGTGGGACCGCGGGGCGTTCCCTCTCCGTCTTTATATTTGTTGTGTTTTTGCATGCAGTTAATGGCAAGAATACACGATTCCTTAGCAAGGGCATCTTTGCAGGGGGGACGGCGTCCACCTGGTAAAATACATTAAAATAAGTGGGGGGACGCCGTCCACCTGCGTGGTACCCAGACTCGAGCCCTGCATCAAATTCTATGTTTGGCATATGCGACTCGATGCATCATACAATGACATGGATTGAAGTAGGAGTCTCTGTTTTCATTCCCTATAGTGGCACCTACCAGTTCCATAACAGGTCCTACCAACATCCTCGATCCCTTAATCTGAACAGGATTTATTTTTACTCAATAATACATTTTATATGTTAGCATGTAAAGGGCAGGCCATTGTTAAGCTTTTAAATGCCTAGAAAGCTGGTAATGTGTTAGGCAAGGCTATTAAAATGTCTCCACACACCATCAACATTTGCATTGGTCTCTCCAGTTCCTATTGCCTAACAGTGTCACACAGGTACAGACCACAGGCCTCTTGTTTAAGGAGTCTTTTCTCTCCAGCGACCCTGTGGTGTAAGTAAACAGCTTTCTAGAGCTTTGAAAACAACGCGCACACTGCAGCACACACAATAAATACATGACTTACAACCACCAGGCGCTACAGCTTCCCTTTTGGAAGACAATATATTAATCATAAAAAATCATCACAGTTTGACAGTCTCAAAAACTGGATGTTCACCATTTGGGCCTGACATTGCATTCAGCATCCTGGAGCTGGCACAGGGGCGTGTCGCCCAGGGAGATCTTGTTTCTATAAAGACAGTGGGTGGTGAACGGAATCCACCAGTAGGGTGCTCCATTAGACTTCTGCTGCGCATCGCTTCTTGGGGGTCATGTCGCCCAGTTCTCCTACTGAGCCTCAGAAGTACTTTTTCACATACTTTGTAGTGCACTCTGCCTATCCAGGATTTTGGCAAAATGTAAACTCACAGAAAACAGGGCACTCGCTATATGAGGTGAGGTAGTACATAATAGCGCTGGAGCATGCATATAGTACTTTGTGCTGTGTTCTTTTTTCAATAATAAGAAATAAAAGAAAAATAGGGGTGGAGCAGGTGGAATGGGAGTGGTGGAGTTCACGTGTACTGCGCGTGGGTGTCCTTCCTTTCCTGGAAATGCTAACTTTACTGTCTTAAAAGAAAGTAAAAGCAAAGCAAACTAAAGATCGAACAGAGATCGTCGGGGACTTTCCACTTAGACGCACTTGTGGTTTTGTTCAGCTGTTAGAGCAGAGGGTGTTTGTGGAATGTGGGCGGGGCTACCTGTATTTGATGGGTGACATCACCTTTCTTAGGAGTTTGGAGCTTAACATTGACTTCAGGCTAAGCCAATAGGCCCTAGAGCCCTAGTCTTCAAACTTTTAAAGCCCCCGCGTCAATACATTTCATTAGGGCCCCCTAAGTGTAAAACTATCCCCAGTGTGATTCTGTACCTGCAAAAAGGGCTTAGGGGGACCTCGAGGACTGTGTGCGCTCAGACAATAGCGCTAAATGCAACAGAAGACAAGCAGCCTCTTGCACTTGATAAGTTGTTGTGGCTGTACTCCTGCGGCAGGATGTTTGTGCCAAATTACTTATAATTATGCAAACGTCCCTAATCAAATACTTTTTAGTTATTATGTCCCTAAAAAATAATGGGAATTTACTCCGATAACTGACATTATTAAAATTTCTCCTGGGTCTAGTCATAAACCAAAAACACTTTGTTGAAGAGTAGCCGGTTGGGAGTAAGTGTGAATGGACCAGTAGATCAACTGATCTATTTTTGGGCTATTTTAGCTAAATGACTTGATTTTTGGTCTCTAAAAAAATGTGCCCTTTGAAGGCAATTGTGTCCATGCATAGGTGCTGTCTAAGGTGATAGTTGCCTTCCTATCACCTAACAAGTTTCAAAAATACAAAACGATTGCAAGAGGTACCCATCACAAAATGCAGTATCTTTAAATCTTAATCTATTTGGTTATTTATGATAATACCTTACATTATTTCAATTGGACAGATATATTCTTCTCATTTTTATGACAATTTCTATAAGTTATGTTATCTCCAATATGATCAACAGAATATATAACATAAAGATTAGTGACCATACTTCTTTTCAGATAACAGAACATTAAAAAATTCCTTTAGACACTATCAGTGTGTGCAGCGCCAGAAGAGCCAACACGTGTTTTATGACTAAACTACAACAAAACAAAGACATTACATTTTTCGGTATGCCAGGGCTGGTCATAGAATATATCATTCAGCTGGATCAGTCAATTTGTACAGACATAAAGTGATTTCACTATGGTTTGAGGTGAAGGCGGTTTCCAGCCAAAAGTGGATACTTAACTTACATTCGCAGAGAGGGCAGTACACTGGTAATGTATGTGGGGCCGCTGACCTCACTAGAGAAGTAAAGGCTTAGCTTCGAGCTGGCGAAACCAGAAAATGGCTGTGACTGGCGCACGCTGAGACATACATATCGAGGCTGATGCTGTACACTTTAATACTATGTTGAACCCTTTAAGAGATTGGGAGGCAGGAATGTCATTGGGTAGAGATTCCAGTGTATGGGCCCTAGAGGGCAGAAGGCCGGGAAACTGAGGCAGCACAAGGGGGCGTTGGTATGGTAAGAGCTTGCGCCAAGTGACTCGAGTCTTAATGGCAGTGTACCGGCACTTCCCAGGAGCAGAGAGTGGAGAGTGAGTACCGGCACTTCTATATTTACATATATAGCAGTGACTCGAGTCTTAATGGCAGTGTACCGGCACTTCCCAGGAGCAGAGAGTGGAGAGCGAGTACCGGCACTTCTATATTTACATTTATAGCGCTGCTTAAATGTGACAGAAGTGTGCTATTAAGTTCCATATAAACAAAGGGGTTGTTTATGTTCGTTTTTCCCGTGGCATCATAAACGGTTTGCTACCCCCGAGGAGGCGTGAAGAATTTTAGCCTAATGTGGGAGCCATCACTCTGAAGTAACCCCTGCCTAAGATCCGTGGTCGCGGGCGATGTGATCTCTGCTGCTAGTCAACTCTTCCGAATATTAATGAAAATTGCTTTTCTAAGCCTCGAATTTCCAGCGTGAAATGAGCTACTTGTGCAATATTGTGGCATTATAAGCCTTACTGCCATAAACCCCGCGCAGTTTACCAATTAGAAGGTCGTTAGTAAAGCGCTGTCTGGAGCGAAATGACTACCACACAACAAGCCGGCCGGTTTACTTTACTTCCCGCATTAAAAGCAGCTCCCACTTCTAAAGCCGTTTTATTGGCCTTTTAACGTGCGCACTTCAAACAGGGACGCTCTGGAGAGCGGCGGGGGCAGAATGACGCAGCAGAGCCCGGTTCAGGAGCCCTGGCATGGCTAATGAGGTGAACCTCAGCCAAGGCACCGGGGCTTCCCGTGCACTCTATTCTGCCGATAATTCGGAACATGCCAGTGTTGCCAAGCGGCAAAGCGCCCCCGCGGAGCAGCCGGCTGACCTTGGTGCGCAGCTCCGGGTTACCCTCCGGGGCAGGCCTCCCCTCCGCCCCCACAATCACTCAAGGAGCTGCTAATTAAGGAGGGAGATGAAAGAACAGAGCTTCGATTGTCCGGCGGTGACTCAATAGAGGGGCAGGGGGGTCCGGGCTGGAGGCAGGACCTGGGAACCGAGCGTGTTGCAGGCTCACCCCGAAGAAAGCGCCGAAGCGCTGCTCTGCCCCGGTGGGCGGGGCTGTTCCATCCCAGGGGGTCCCGCGCGGCCGCCCAGAGGCCTCTCCCAGGCAGCGTTGCATTGTCTTGTGCTCCTTTTCAGGCAGTAAAGCACGGCTTGAAAGCTGTTTGAACTGCATTCATTTGCACAAAAGTAAAAAAAAAAATACTAGTGAAAGGCAGCGCAACCGTGACTTTGTGGGACGCACTTTTTCACACTCCTGATGAGTCTGGCTTTGTTGTGGCAACGATATTATCAAACTGTGGAAATGCGAAGTCGATTTGTTTATCTGCGTGAAATACCATCAAATCGCGACCAAGCAAAGCAGGTGTGTTCATTTGTGTGTTATTTTGTATCTGTTTAGAAACCGCGTGTGCTGGCATCAGTTCGGCCCCTTCAGGAGCGGCCACGGTCGTGAGGTCACTGACATCCGAACCACCACAGCTGAACAACGAACTCACTTTCGTCCAATTTTATACTTTCATTTCCCCCAGATGCTCTGGGCGCCAGCCATGATTTCATAGCTGACAACCGGCCAAATGTGGGGCGAATATCTTCGGTACAAAAGTACTTCAAGTAGGGACGCGGAGGCCACAACTTTAATGGGAAAAGAAGGACCTACAAGCCCCAAACCCAAAGGGCTGTTAGCTGAGAAGCCAGAACTGGCTGGAATAAGCCTGGCCTGCCATGGAGCGGGGTGGGTGTAAATCCTGTCACGGCCACCTCAACCTCTCATCTCTCCAGTGTCACCAAAGCGAGTAGCGCTGAGGTAGAGTACCCTACAGGCAGGGCTTTAAGTGGGAGAAAAAACTGGTGGTGCTCTTAAAGGGGCGTGGCAACTTTCTTAAAGGGGTGAGGCCTACCGGGTAGGGGCGTGGTCTAAATCAAGATAACTAGCATTGTGTGCTTAAGAAAATCATGAAGTTGCATCCAGCAAAGGATAACAAAATAGGCAAAAAAGTATATTTATTAAGTATAAGCCCCTGTCACTCACAAACCAGACAGTCAATACACAGCCAGGCAGAGGTTGAACAGGAAAATAGCCACTTCTAAAAGTGCTATTTCAAAACTTAGAATTTAAAAACCATCTTCACCACAGGATGTGTTAATAAATTCTGAGTTCAGGGATACCAGATTCCATATGTCGATCTTACCATTATGGTAAGATATGCAGGTAAACATGTTACACAGCATTCCCCATGTTATCCTATGGGCAAGATAGCCTTTCAATAGTGAAAAACAAAATTGGCAGTATTTCACTATCAAGACATGTTACACCAAACAAAAACCTGGACATCTGGTCATCCTACCTTTGAGGCCCGAAATTAGAGCCCCCTTTCGAGGCTCAGACTCCCCCCCCCCCCCCTCCCTCCCCACTAAAAGCTCTGCCTACAGGTTCAGCACTAGGCCAAAGCGGAGTTTGTGGTGCAGCTGATATAAACGGCCACAGTTGTTATTCAAACTTCAGACATTGTCTGAGAGGGCAGACCTCAAATAGAGGTCCCATGGGATGACACAAATCCTTTGCTGCACAACGGCAAATAACGTCACATCCAGGGCGCACTTCCAGACACACTGTGCAAGAGACCGGTTAATAGCACTCCATGCTTTCCCGTGTAAGCGCGTGAGTTCTCATGCACACGGCACTGCACCTCACTTCACAGTCACCTGCACGCTGCAATGCGTGCTGCTATCGTAATGACGTGACGCAAGCCCGTCTACTTACTGATCAATAGGGGCGCAACGCAGGCTTCTGGGGCTCTCAGGGGCCAATGAATATCTGTGAGTTATAGGAGACTGGAGGGGGGGTTATTATGCTGTGTAGGGGGGTATCGTTTTGTGTTTCCCCACTGCAGAATAGAGCTGGTCATATAACAACACTCACGTTCTGCATAAAGGGTGTGTGGCGTGTCTCGTACAGCATTGTCACAGTGCTGCCTCCATCTAGAAATGCATGGCTGGCACAAGGTGAAAGGAATCCCTCGTGTTTATGGTAGGTTATAAGAGACGTGGTATCACCGCCAGAGCTGCCGGGACAGCGTGGGAACTGGTGAACCCCGGCTCAACATCCTGTAATGATGACCAAACCTCTTAATCTCCTCACTCCCTCAATCCACAAAATGTGTAATGTAATGTGGTGCTCATGCGAAGCCCTCCAGGCTTATTGAGCCTAGCTCGCGCTATATAAAAAGCAGCAAGAAAAAAAGGTGCTCATAAGCACCTGGGACACGCGCTGTTCCCTTCTGTGACGAGTGCTAGGTGCTGAACCCAAAGAGCTGCCTCTGAGGCCGGGATCCGGTTTTCTTTCTGCTGTGGTTATCTGGGAGGAAAGGTGCCCTCAATCTACCCACCTTGCGCCTGGGCACTTACACATTTCATTCAATATATAATGTTCTTAAATTGAGGGGACGCAGGGAGGGGAGGCGCCTTGGTTTCTGAGGTTAATTTTGCGCACAGGTTAGGGAAGAAGTGTGTTTTTTTTCTTCCCCGTATCCAGCTGCCACAAGCCGTCGGCTGGCAATGCTGCCTTTGATGCTGGTTACCTTAATCTGCAGCTTCGCTCTGTGTGCTCACTCCACAGAGCTCTGTGTGGGTATTCTTCCTCCCGGTGCAGTTCGTTTGTTGCCAGGCAGGTGTGAATTGTCTTTAACACTTCTGCACGAACTGCATTGTGTTCCTGGATATTTTGCAGATCCGTTATGGTGTCGCCAATTTTGTATAGTTCTAGTCTGAAGTTAAAAGATTGTGTCGTGTTAATGCAAGAAAGAAACCTGCCCTTTTTAAAGAAAACACCATCTCGCATATGTCAGAAAAGGAAATGCGAAGCGCTGGCGGTTTGAAGTAATGCTTAGCTATGGAGTCGAGACATTTAACTGGACCTCACAGTGTATGTAATTCCCTAAAGAAATGCGCGGTGGAAAGACATTTAACAGGGCCTCACAGTGTATGCACTTCCCTTATCTCACGCCTACTCAACTTGTCCAATTCTGCGCCTCTGGCATTTTACCCATGCGATGTATTTACCACACTAGACATAGTTTCAACAACAACACTTATTTCTGAGTTAAACAGCTCAAAAGTTACTAAAAACACGGTCCTGCGCGTTTGCTAAGGTTGGCTGGACACCTTTTATTTGCCGATTGTTGTATTCTGGTGTTAAACTGGTATTAATAAAGTTGAACATGTTCCGAGACAGTATTGTTGTGGGGCAAAATGACAAAATAGTGAAATATTTCCAGAGAATGTGCCACATAATTTGATTTAGCCACGCAATTTAGTGAACACAACCGCATAATTTGGTCCTCTATTCCCGCTTAAATGCAGTGGCCATGACTGTGCTACAGTCGTACACATACAAGGTAGATTCCTACAATATTCAGAATTCTGTATTGCACTGTGGCAGCGAAACAACTTTTGTAACTAGTGTTAAAACTTGCACAACGCTCCTGTAGTGCCGCAGCACTGGCTCCGCTGGGGGCCTGGAGCGGGGGCCTCCAAGACAGGTTGTGCTGCATTCACAGGTTCGACATGACAGGGGCAGTCACGTCTCCCTTTGCCGAGAGCGGTGAGGTGCGCATTCCTTCTGGGGTGAGGTAACGAGAGCCCCTCAGGTGAGGGGGCAGGGCGCGCCGGGGGCGCGAGCGTCACTGTGCATCGAGGGTCAGGGGAGAGGCAGGCCATCGCGCCACAACTTTGAAAGTTTGTTTTTCTTTTCTTTTCTCCCCTTGTGCCGCAGGAGCTGATCGAGGTGGACAGCGACGCCGTGTTCGAGCTAGCTGCATACATCCTGCAGGTAAGGACCCGCCCTGGCTTCGCCGGGGCATTGTTACTGCGTCTGTGGGAAGAACACACATGAAAAGTTGCGCATCAGTGAACAGTGTCTGAAGTGGGTGATGCCTGTCACACCTCACGCGTTAAAATACCAGCCCCCTTGCGCCACCTTTGCGTCATATCTAACATGGGGAAAGTGACGTAGGGGTGGCGCGAGGGGCTTTAAATAAGCCCTACAGATATGAAAGGGCTGCCAGTGAAACCAAAAAAGTAAAAATGCGTCATACTGGAGAGCACGCCCCTAGAGCGCGGTTTCGGATATTTTTCTCCGAAGTGTATTGATCACCTGTGCATTACCCCCTCATGGGTCCTCCCCGTCCCAGTCCTAACAACGTGAGGCAGTCCTGCCTCCACCCAGCCAATCACAACGCCAGTATTCAAAAGTTACATAAGCCCCTCCCACCTACCGCCGTGCCTGTTTTTTTTCTGCTCCGACGGCTGTCGGAACGCTGGTGCTCCCGGTTCCTGTTTCTGTTTCTGGCTTTCTTCAGGACGGTGCCGTGAGTGTTTCGTTTGCAGTTTTATGCTTTTGCGTTATTTACTGTGTGTATTTCACAGGAGTATTTCATTTGCAGTTTTTTACTTCTGCATTGTTTCCTGTGGGTTTTTCTCTCTGCGCGGCTGCTCCGGTCCCCCGGTCAGCTGTGCTCCTGTTCTGGGGTCAGGGACTCTCCCCGTTCATGTGCTGGGCTGGGGCGGGGAGTTTTCGTGGTGTCCTGGCCCCGGGTCGTTCCGGCGCTGTGGTTCTAGTGCAGCGTCCGGCCCCCACAGTCGTGGTCTTTTGACCTGGGGCTGTGGGTGGAGACTACAGGGCTGCCCATTGTAATTTTCACCGGTCTCACGTTGTGTGATTTGGTGATTGGGGGCAGTGTTGCTTGGAGGTTGCTGGGCACTTCCTTTGTTGTGTGGTGAGTTCCTGTTTGGTTCGATTGCTCGGGTTCACTCACCATGTGCGAAGGGTCGTCTTCACCTGTGCCTGCCTGGGCTGTTTCCATGCGGCATAGTTTCCAGGTTCTGCAGGTGGATGACATTTTTGCAGGTTCCGCTCTGCTTGCACCTGTTGTTCTTTGTACTGCAGGGTTAGGCCTGGTCCATACCTGGGTGGGTGACCGCCTGGGGGGTGCTGTTGGCTTTTCCCTATGTGGCTTTTGTCCGGTTTCTGCTTCCACCCTCCTTGTGACTGTTCTGGCGATGGTGGCGTTGTGGCCTTGCTCCGGTTACTGGGCCTTCGGTTTCTCGGGGCCTGTTCATCACTTTGCAGGGGGTTGTTTTCACCCTTCGGCTCGGTTCTCTTCCCTGTTGGCTCTTTTGTGGGTCCTGCTGGGTCGCCCTTCTGCCCTTTGGGGTTGGTTGCGGTTCCAGGAGGTGGTGGCTGCCTCCACGGCTGTGGTTCCTTGGGTTTGCCTGTTCCTCCTGTCCTTGGTGTTTCTTCTGATTGGCTCTTTGGGTCCTTTTCAGTGCAGGTTACATGGCTCTGGTTCCTCTCTCCCCTGTTCTGGTTCCTACTTTGGCCTGGTGGCTTTGCTCTCCCGACCTGGTGTTTGGGGTGCGTTTTCAGCTCCCTTCTCTCCTCTTGTTGTCCTTGGACGCCTGTCCTTGGGGTTGGGCGCCACGTTGGGGTCCTTGGTGGCGGCCGAGTTTTTTGATTCGTGCTGGCCTTCCCGTGGCTATTTGCTGCTTGGGCCTTCTTGGGGGGACCAGTTGCATGTCTCTGTTCCTGCTGGCTTCCATGTGTTGTTCCCACGACTCTATGGCTCATTGGTGTGTCTTGTGCCTCTGGTGGTTCGGGCTCCCGCAGCTCTCTCTGGGCCGTGTCTCCTCTGTGGGCTTTGAGTTTGTGTTCAGGACTGACTGCGTTTTCGTTTGTAGACGCTGCTTGGGCCATTTCCTCCTGTCCTCTGTTTTGTGCCCTCTGTGCTCGCTTCAGCGGCGCATTTTCTTTGTTTGGTTCAATTTGGTGTGGATTTGCGTGGCCCCTGCACATTTCCTTGGCCTTCGGGCTTTCTGTGTGCCTTCCCTCCTTTTTCTCCTCCTGCATAGTCTGGGGATGTAAGGGGGTGTGTGTAGGTGTCTGTATCGTTAACCTCTCTGTCTTTGATTTCTGCTCCTGCTACTGCTGGCGGGGGTCGGGTTTGGCCGGACTTCATTGACTCCGGCTCCGCTTTTTGGTCCACAGCTGGTTTTTGCCCTGATGTCACTTGCTTCTGACGGCCTGGCTCTTGTGCGGCTGTGGTTGGCGTCTTTGGGCTGTTCCTCTGTGGTGGCTCGTGGCATCCCGTTGTCTCGTCGGCCTTCGGCCCTTGGGTGCTGTGGTCGTCTTTGGGGTTCTTTTTTCTCTTTGTGTTCTTCCAATTGGGCCGTTCCTGTGCTGGGGGATCCTACCTCTGTGTTGGATTTTCTCGGGACTGTTTTTTTTACAGGGCCTTGCCCCTTCCGGGTTGTCTTCTCAGTGGGCGGCGGTTCGTGCTTGTCGGGGTCCTGGAGCCTCCTCGGTGGTTTTTGCCCCTTTGAAGAGTCGGTTTCTTCTAGGCTTTCGGCTTCGTCGGCCGGTCTCTCCTGTACTCGTGCCTTCTTGGGTTTTTGCCTGCTGTTTGGGGGGGTCTGCTGTTGCCCCCTTTTGAGCTCTTGCTGGTGGCTGTCTTGTTCTGGTTGTCAGCTACTGTGGCTTTTTTGCTGGCCATCACCTCTGCTCGTCGGTTGGGTGCTTTGGGTGCTCTGCTCGTTTCTTTTCCCTGTTGGGGGTTCCTGCCGGATTGGGTTGGTTTGTGGCTTGTTCCGGTCTTTCTGCCTGGGGGTTCTTCCCGTTTCCTTTGGCAGCTGGAGGTGTTTTTCCTGTTTTACCTGCTGGGGGGGTCCCTTGTTCCCCCTTACTTGGTGGTTCGCTGGACTCTCTGGTTTTTCCCACGTTTGTTCCCTGGTGTTTTTCCATTTTCTCCTGCCCTGTTTGTCTCCTGTGGAGGTGTGACTTGGGGGATATGGTTTTCCGGTTCTGGGGTTGGTCAGTGGGTGCATTTGGCGGTCTGCCTGCCTTTGCGGTCCTTTGGGTCTGCCTCCTCCGTCTCTGGTGCTGGGTCGTTAGACACGTTCTGTGCCTGCTTCCTGGGCTGGGGCGGCAGGAGTTTTCTATCCGGGAATTTGTTGGGTGGCCACCCGCTGTCCCGTCTCGTATTTGTGCTACCTTCTTGGCTTGTTGTTTTACATGCCTCTGCTGGCTGTTTTTCTGTTGGCGTCTTGGACGTTGCTGTTCATTGATCTTTACTGATTTGTACTCTGCATGGATCCCTGGTGTCCTGCGTTTTTTGTTGGTTCTCTGCTTGTGAGTTCCTCACGTTGTTAGGACTGGGACGGGGAGGACCCATGAGGGGGTAATGTCTTATTACTTACCGGTAATCTTCATTACCCCGATTAGGGTCCTCCCCGTCCCAGTCCTGTACCCTCCCGCCCTCCCGCTGTGTTTGTGTCGGAGTCTTGTTGATAACAGGCACGGCGGTAGGTGGGAGGGGCTTATGTAACTTTTGAATACTGGCGTTGTGATTGGCTGGGTGGAGGCAGGACTGCCTCACGTTGTTAGGACTGGGACGGGGAGGACCCTAATCGGGGTAATGAAGATTACGGTAAGTAATAAGACATGCAAGAAGCAACATGCGTGCCACGCTTGTGCACGTGCGTACCTGCCACGCTGTGCGCGTGAGTCCGCTGTGAGCGGTGCGCTAATGAGTGACTCATGGTGCAGTATCCCAGCTATGGCGCGTTCCACCCCTCGTGATTGGTTCCTCTCAGTTTGCACGCTCGCCCTGGGTGACTGACTGTTGTTAAAGCCCCCATCATGTAATAATGTATGTGCTACTCTTAGCTCTCCATAACGTTAGAGGGGCTCATTACATCCTCAACGCGTACACCAGTTGAGGACACTATTGGTCAGAAGTGTCAGACCTCAAATGCGGCACGATCTGACCCGCAGCAAATATGTGATTTAAATGGAACCATAGCTGCAACCTATCTCAAATCCCTCTGGAGAGTGCCTGCTCACATGTATGCCATACACGTAGAAAGATGCTTTGCCAGCGGTGACCCTTTTTAATGTGAATATATATTTCTTTTTTCGCAGGAGGCCAAGGGAGATTATGCAAGGTAAGTCTTCAAACACATACATGTTTTTTGTCCAGGCAAAATGATATTCTTTATTTATAGATGTATTCCGTTTATGTACTGTTATGAGCCAGGTACTGAAAAGTGTCAATGATGTTCTGTAATCAGCTCGTGCTGTCAGTACCTTCAGTTTCGGCCTTCGCCGTCATGCACATCCCTGCTTCTCCCCATCCTCTACAACATGGACCATGTACCTCATGTGGGTGGGCCTCCTTTGGATTCCAGGCACTGGCTTAGGTCGCTCTTAATCACCCCATCCTGCCCTGGGAGTGGGCTGTGCAGCTTGTCATGGGGGACTTACATTTTCCCTGCACTTTGTGTATTCAAAATAGTGTACTCTGAATTTAAAAGGGGCATGCTAATCTGCACACAGCTTAATCCAGGGGCTAGAAATGGCAGATATGTGGATTTTTGTACAGCGCCTTATGGCATCCTAGGGGGATCTCAAAGCACTAATGGTGGAGGAGAGAAAGGAAAGGAGTGTAGCAAAAGAGCGTAACAGAGGTGCCAAGCTAGCGGGAGAGGAGCTTTGTTGAAGTGGTCTTAACCAAAATGGTGCTGTCCCATCAGAGACAGTGATTGTGTGCTGTGGGGAGCTGGCCCTCTGGCCCGCAAGCATGGACTGGGAGCGGAGAGGCACGATAGGGTGGAAGGAGCTCTCTGGAGTGAACAGGACAGGAGACTCAAGGGGCTAGAAGTTTTGGGTTAGAAGGGTGAGGGTGATAGCAAAGAGAATCTGTGTCCAAATGGGATTTGGGACTCATGGCAGATGCCACAGCAGAGAGTTTGGAAGTGTGGAACAGAACCTGGTACGAAGCCCTCGCTAACTCTTTCATTTACCCGTGGGTCCCCAGCTGAAGAGGGGCGCGGAGGCAAGATGGCGGGCACAATATGTAACTCACAGAAGGCATAGGTGGGTTCGGCTTTAGTCCTCATTTCTGTGGAGAAGTGTTTGTTCTTCTTTGAGGAATGAAAACCCATCTGGGACAGCTGAACAATTGACGCCCCATCCAAGCTCTGCAAGCCGAATATGGAAATGCAATCATGGTGGCGCGAGCTTCTTGACTAGATGCAAACATACCTTCGACTGAGAAATGCTTCTTGCAGGACTGCTTTTGCTTCTGCCTGGGCTTCTTGTTCATTGTAGTAGGGATAAAACCCTGCCTGCCCTCTGCCCGCTGTTGTTGGGAATCACCAGGGGCATGCTGGATGAGGCATTCCCTGGGAGGGCTGGAATGTGCGGTGTAAATACCACAATCCCTGCAGACAAACAGCAGCAGGTACTGGAAGCCAACACTGACACAATGGACAAAGGGAAGTGCGGGCCCGGCCCTGCCTCCCCTTTACTTGGCTTACCGTGCAATCCCCAAACAGGCCTTTTGTTCCCAGCACATCCTAAGACTTCTTCCTGTTTTAGGCAAAATACCTGCCCAGGGATTTCATCCGTATTAGGGGCTTTCTTTTATCTGGTCGGAGCCTGCAAGCATTGCTTGAAGCCCCCTCAGATCGTGTGCTGACAGAGAAACCCTCTCTTAGCAGGGTCGAACTGGCCTATCGGGCTCTGATACAGAGCTAGTCTGACTGGTAAGTGTGCGGGCCAGTTTTTTGTTCGTCTCTGGACCTGTTTTATAGTGTGCTTTGCTGGTTTTTATGTTGATTTCCCTGATATCCGTGCAGCACGCACACATGGATGCAGTTTCCCATACCTTGCAAAACACTTATATAAAAGTTCTTTACAAGTTCAAAACTGCCCAATTTGCAAACACGGGTCAATTTTTAGCTATTTCATTCGCTAATGGAGCCACCTTTTTTGGTGCCAATACTACTCTCTGTCCCAGTTCGACCCTGCTGAAAAGGCGAAGCGTTGAGCGACCTTGACCCCCGGATAGTGGTCACCTGTCAGGGTCCTTCGTCTGCGGTGCTGAAGTTCTGTGTGAACATGCCTAGAAGGGAGCTCCTGGACAGATGTGCGGACAGGTGCCTGCGGACGTCATGGGTGAGGATCGGAGGGTGTTGGTTGCAGCTTGTTTCTACAAGCCGTCATGCGAGGGCCCTTTCCCAGGGGAAAGCTCTTTCCAACCTCTCATGTTAATCATTGCCAGAGAGCTGTCGCCAGAGGCACGCGCAGCACCTTTCAAGAGGGGAGGGGGGTAGTGCCCAGGGGGGGCATTCTCTGCATTGCTGTGACCTGGAGCATCACGCGCGAGAGAGGTGATTTGCTGCCTTTTTGCAGCGATTTGCCCACAAATCCTACTGCTCTGTGAGTTGACGCCCCAGTGCTGTTTCAGTTAATAGAGAGTCTCTGAGAAATCCGTTCCCCTGAAAAGCCTCCAGCAGACGATTGACACCTCGGAGCAGCTTTTATTTTAAAGGCAATATATTTATTAGGTGGTGTTTTGAAAGGGTAACGTTCCAACACTCTGCTCTTGTAATCTGCAGCAGGTATCTCACCAGGGGCAGGTAGCATTACTGTTTTATTTGATTAGAGTCCTTCTAATTGGGTACCCGTTCTACTCGCTGGTTCTATGCACAAGGGAAGGTGAATGAACAAGGTCAGAAGTAGTCCAGAATGGTCGAAGGAGTGACAGACATCTTTGTTTGCGTTGAGAGCCTGCAAAGGGGGTCTCATTGGAATCAGTAGGATGGGGCATGTCCGGTACTGAAGTGGAGTGGTATCTTTCGAATACCTTAAAAAGGAAATACAGACTATCAGAAACGTAGTTATTTCGGTCCCTGCAACGTAGACATGCACTGGTGGTCCACATTCAGGTAACGTTCTGCTAGAAGATAGATATACACTAGAAAATAAAGTCCTGTTTGAGCTATTCTGCAGAAAAGTGATATCTTACACATACAAAAAGATAATCAACAATCCAACAGATACAAGTAAACTTAGGGAGAAGAGGTATCTGATCCTGGTGTCAGGAGGACCGGAACAAAGCCCTGCAGTGCTAGAGGGAAGTGACGATAAGAGCAAGATTCCGGATGACTAGGGGAGGGGGTAAGATGGGAACCTTCTTCCTGGGATGTCAGAGGAAGTTCAAATATGTGCATTAGCTGACTTCAAGGCCCTTCTGGGAATGTAGGGTGCGGCCAGAGATTGTAGTAGTAGAGGGCCTTTGTTGTAGAAGGCCCTATAAGCAATACACAAAGCCTTGAACTGCTTCCGCTGTTCCATTGGAGCTAGTAAGGTTCTGCCATTTTGTAGATTGATGCCTGGGGATGTTTAAAAGAAGGCAAGCTGCCACGTCTTGTATGAACTGTAGCCTTTGCATTATGTAGCTAGGGAATCAAAAATATCAAAAATTCCCATTGTGCAGATCAGAAATTATCAAGGCCTGTGTAACAAGCCTTCTGGAAAGGAAAAAAGGAAAGGAAGAAGAGCTAATACTTTCCTAAGCATTCCAAGAAGGCCCTAGCAGCTCGCTGCAAAGTTCTTCGCTTGGAATTCCAGGGTGAGTGTATGATCTAGCGTGTGCCCAGACTCATTATGGGACTTTAAGGGCAGTGTGATGTTCCTGATCAGTCCCGCCAGGGAATGAGAGCCTGATTGTCATTGTTATTACCCAGAAGGATGATCTCAGTCCTGTTCCCCTTAACCTTGAAGCAACAACTTGCCATCCAATTGGCCACTTCCTTTAAACAGGGTGAAGATTGTTGTGAGTTGGAACAATGTTCTGGTAAAATGGGCATGATTATTTGGGTGCCGTCCATGTCCCATCCCATTGACAACCCAAAGGCACTTATGTTCTCAGCGAGAAGGCGCATATAAAGGTTGAAAAGGGAATGGCTTAAAGCTGAACCCTGAGTCACCCCATATTTCAGAGTGAAGGTGTCCGAGTAGCATGTCTGATCAAGCACGTGGAAAGTCACCCCTCTGAGAAAGGACATTTCCCATTTTAGCACTCTTATCTTTTATACCCACATTTGCAATTCTGCGGGTGAGTTCTGCATCTTCTGCAGTGTCAAAGGCTGACTGAGATCCAAGAGGATGACTGTTGCAGGGCCTCCTTGTACTAGGAACCGCCTGAGTTCCTCCAACACAGCTAAAAGTGGTTTCAGTACTGTGTTGCAGTCTAAACCCCATCTGGGTGGGATGGAGAATATTATTTACTTCCAAAAAAGAAGAGAGCTGTTGATGTACATGCTTCTCCAAAAGTTCAGACACTCCTGGCAGCAAGGAGGTGGGTCTATGGTTGCGCAAACATAATGGATCCAAGCTGGACCTTTTTTTTGGCATAGTCTTCACAACTGCATGTTTCTATTGAGGGAAATCCAGCCCACTGATCAACAACAAGTTCAGTAGGTCATGCAGGACCGGAAAGATGTTCGCATACCCTCGTTCCAAAATGTGGAGGGGGCCGGGTCCAGTACTGAGCTCGACTTAACTATTCTAGATGGTTCTGTACGATGGCTTGTCGTGATGGCAGGGAAGGCGGACAGTCCTTGTCTTGGGCTCCCAAAGGATTCCCTCCTCGACAAAGGGTCTAACATCTTCTCCCTATCGGAACAGGAAGGAGAAATGTCTATAATCTTTAAGAAGTTAGCCAGATCGTTACTCGATGCCACTGTCGATTTTGGTAAAGAGCTATCTGTTCTAGACTCGGTAAGAGATTTCAGAAACTGAAAAATATATTTAGGGGAATTGGAGGACTTTTCAATTTTGGCTGCACAGTAGGAGGCTTAAGAGGCTCTGAGTTCGGAATGATAGTTCCTGGTTGCCTTCCGATACTCTTGTTTACTCAACTCATGATAAGATTTCCTCAATTTTATCTCCGATCTTTTACATTCCTTTTTTTAGAGACTGCAAGTTGGGATTGAACCATGGGGATGTACTGCCTTGTCGGATGCATTTGTGCTATGTTACAGGGAAGACTTGCTTCAGAGCGTTGTTGATTGATTGATTCAGAGATTCTAAAGGCGGCCTCGGGAGTATGGTCACTTAATTCAGTCCTAGACTTGCTGAGAGCAACTTTCCATTCCTCAAGGTTTCGTTTAGACCAGCAGCGGTCCTGCCGCATGGCCTGTGACCGAAGGCTTGATGGGGAGGAGCACAAGAAGATAGCTATCAAATAATGATCTGACCAGGTTGCTGGTAACAGTTGTGATACCTGAAGATTTAAGATATTACTGAAAACTCTATGCCCTTCCACTTTATGGCACTCTACTCCCTCAATGACACCCCCCAGCACTCCACGGCACTCGATTATACGCCACTTCACTACAGCCACACCCTACAACTCTACTCTATCTACACCACTCCATGCCACTGGATAACACTCAACTCCACTCCACTCTACAACACTCCCCTCCATGCCACTCTACCCCACTAACTTTTAGCCATGCTGAACAGCAGCCACTCTGGTGTACAACATGGTTAAAATTATTGGCGAAGCCAGTAGCTCTTGCATAGGCAAGACCTTTTGGATTTTCCAATCCTTGTCTTAAAAGAGCAAAGGCAAGACCTTTTGGCTTTTCCAATGGTTGTCTTAAAAGACAACTGCCCTGGAGCGGTTAGTTTCTAAAGTTAAGACATCTCAGTTGAAGTGGTGGGTGGAAGTCTTTAGTGATGTGAAGTTGAGGGAGGGACCGACAGTTAAACAAGGAAAAGACCTTCTTGCCAGGGTCTCCGCTGCCGGAAAGAAATGCAAATGTGCACAGTTGGTTAATGTGCAACCGTAAAGGCTGCTTGGAAATCCGCATTGGATTTAATTGATGGAGTTCTCTTGAAGCTTAGTGATGACAAAGATTTATTCGTTTTGGGTGGTATTGCAAGGGTGTTACCAACTGATCTCTTTAGTGCATGCTTTTAATAGACAGTTATAAAATATGTTTACACTGAGATCAGTCTATTGCTAAAATCTGTATTTAGGAAGCTCTTTTTTCAGTCTTATGCCTACATCGTTTATGCACAGACTGTGTGTAATGCAAGGATAAAATAATGACTTACATATTCACAGTGCCTTCTTTCACAGGCCGGGACCTGGTAATACTAAAAACATACAAGTCACTATTCATCCTGCGCCAAACAGAATTCGGTTCTGTAGCTCTGTTCCATAAAGAAACATGAACAGTGATCATAATAACCAATAGAGGTTTCATAATATAGAATAGTACATCACTAACTGATTAGTTTAACTTGCATTTCGTTTTAATTTAAGGTGAGCATTATTTTATATGCAGTTACCTGAAGGTGAAAGGCCAACAAAATAGTTACAGAATATTTTGTTCTTTTTTAGCCACGCCTTTGATCCCACCTCCTTGCTCACTGACCCTGCCCCTATTGCGCTCAGCATCACAGTTCCAATATTTTTTTTATGCACTTTGACTGCTGTATAAATATAGTGTACAGTACAAATCTAAGTGTTCGTTAGGTCAGCCCCTTTCCCCCATTGCCTTTCTTCGATCTGCCTCTTTCGGCTATTCGAGTATTCATCTCTCAGCTAATGTCCTTTGCTGTTTGTGTGAATTTTTCTGCCTCCACTCAAGTAATTGTATTGGTGTAGATGAGGATCTGGTTTACAGCTATAGCCCTCTCTGTCCACTACTGCTAGCTCCTGCTGTTTCTCGCGCTGCTCCTCTTTCGTTCTCTCTCTCTTTCCTCTCTCCTTCGTGCTCTCCACTTTCCCTATGCACTGTCCTCTTATACCCCTTACTTCCCCTCCCTTCTCTGTGATTTCCTTTCCCCGTCCACCCACTCTCGTACCTACCTATCGTCCACCACCCCTCTCATACTTGTACCTACTATAGCCCCTCCCTCCCTTGAGCTCTCCATGTTTCCCTGTAAGCCACCCACTCATATCTCGCTACCAACCCTCCCACCTTCCCTCTGCTCTCCTCATTTCTCCACCTGCCACTCTGCCATATCTCTTTCCTGTCTGTCCCTCCAGCCCCTGTGCACACCTTGTTCCCTCATCTTCCACCATATCATATCTACTGCTTTTCCCTCCCCTGTGATAGTCTTGTTACCCCATCAGTCAATCTCTTGTATCTCTCTCTTGTCCTCCTCCTTCCCTTTCATTCTCCTCTTTAACCCACCAGCCACCTTTTCATATATTCCTCCTTACCCCTCCCTCCCGTCCGCTCCTTGCTCCCCCTTTCCACCTCTCCTTCCTGCCAGGACTGAGTATGTTTTTTGGGCGTTGCTTCATAGAAGAGAAAGATTGGCTACACTGAAGGCTCTCTTTGCCTTCAATACCGTCCTCATTTTGTTTCATGTCAAAAGACTTGTCTGGCTTTAATGTGCCGACGTTGCATGGATTAGAATGTTAAACCTGTACCTATTGGCTTTGCCAATGCTTGTTTTGTGAATAAGACGGTATATTTTTTGATTCTCAGTGCAATACATGAACTCATTTACCCAGTAGTGCACCTTCCAGAGTTGAACTGTTTCCATTAGTCAGAGCGACTTTATTCATTTGAACCCCAGAGTTGCTCCCTGTCCTGGCCCTGCTGTCCCCATGTGCTGGTACCGCAGCCAGTGCGGTGTGTGTGTGTGTCTTCACCACAAACGAGAATCCTGGCACAGAATCTGTAGCTGTGCCTTTTATTTCCTCGGGTGCCTCGGTGAGTGCCAGACAAATAAAAGAAAGCTGGCTTTGATAATAATTGTCTGGGAATAGGCCGGCCATGGGAAACAGGGCCTGTATTGTACCCGGAAGCATCCAGGTGAAAGGAGAGACCAGTCACCCGCGCCATGCACGGAGTAACAGAACCCGCTTTGTGGACCTTCTGTAGGTCGTATACATTACCTAATGACACTTAATTGTTTGTGCACATTTTATTTTTTTCCAGTGAAAAAAATGCATCTGCGAGACTTGTCGTACCATGAATAATGGGTTTAAAGGAAGGGATTGTTGAGAGCCTGGTCAGGCCGTGGCCTGTAGGGAGAAGCAGCAGCCACAGTCCCCAGTCCCTAGGAGGGCTGGAGCCGGGTTACAGTCCACCATGTTCAGTGCAGCAGTCTGATCCTTGTGTTTGATCCTATTTTGTTTCTTACAGCAACGAGGTTGTCAGGAGTGACTTGAAGAAGCTGCCTGCGCTTCCGACACAAGCACTGAAGGAGCACCCGTCCCTCGCTTACTGGTACATCATCTATATATACATATATATATATGCATCTGTCTGCCTGCCTACCTGTCAGTCATCTGTCTTCCAGGGAATATCTGTCGTTTCATCTCTTTCAGGCACCCATCAGCTCTTGTCTGTCTAGCATCACATGCCTGTGTATATGTCCATGTGTCCGTCCCCGCTTCCACAAGTTTCTTACTTTAGTGATTTATTCAGCCTCCTCGTCTGATGGTTGGTCCTCACCTCGGTCTTTTGTTTGTTTTTAATTTTGAAATAGCTCATCTCGACCCCAAAGGGGTGTTAGGCACTGTACTTGATAAGGTATGACGTGGATTTGTTAAATTCAGGGAAAAGATAATATTTACATGTGAGGATGAGGGACACTCCAGAAAATGTTCATGTAAGGGAGAAAAATCGTTTTATTCAATTCCTTACAATGATGAGAACAAATATAAAAAAACTTACATTGGGGATACACATGAGATGGTATTATCCAGTAGGGCAAGCAGGCAAGCCTCACTCCTCCCCACGGTTCTACCTGTTTGTGAGGCTCACTCAAGTATCGTAACTCACGCTCTGTGGCTACTCTGTACGGGGTCATTTGAAGCTTCCAGTCAATGCTTTACTTTCTCGGTATTGCGGACTCCAAGCTCCTCAGCCCCATGCAGGTGTTGGAGCTGGCCTATGCAGGCTCACATCATGGGTTCCACCAGTTTATCCTTCACGCAGGTAATCAGGTGGCTGTAGCTCCCAGTGGTGTTATTGGCGCTGTGTGGTGTACACTACTCTAATCCTTCTAAAGAGAAATATCTCCCAATGTGTGTAGTTACCACTGCTCAGTGGAAGCTACTTTATGCTCACAACTATTAATATGTGCTCACTTTTCCACTTTATAGTCTAGTGTGAAAGTATATCTGATGTGAATGTGTGTCTCAAAATCAGGCAGTGTTAAGCAATTTATGATCTGTTCATTGCTGGAAAGAGGTTTGTTAAAATACCTTTGCCACCGTAAGAGAACACACATTGTGCCACCCCAAATCCTGGCCATTTGGCCGTATTTGCTGCTTGTGCAGGTAATTTGACTGACCTTGCAAGTGGCACAATAGAGGCTGTCTAGTAGTGCCTTGCAGGAGCACCTTCCCTGCAGTTAGGAAAATTCGTGGGTTTACCTTGAAGTGTGAGAACATTTTGTGTTAGATACATTACTTTTTCAGGTACAGCTTCACCACCTCCTTATTTTGAATTTGTTTACATTTTGAAAAAAACAGGCTTTGAAAAGGGACTATCTTAGCATTTCTGAGATTTGGGGTAGAGACTATGGAGTCCAAAGTCCAAACCATTTCTTCACCTAGTGAGAAATCTTTGTAGGAATCAGAAATGACCATCAATGTGGCCAAACATTATTGGCTTGTTCCTTAATGCATTAGGTATTTATATCCTGAACAAGGAGGTGTGTTTTCATGGGGATTTAAACGCTTCCCTTTTATTTTTCGCTCCCATCCCCAAGTGTTTCACTGGGATTCAATGAAATCTTCCATTCATTCAGCACATTTTATATTATTGTGTAAAGCAAAGGGGAACAATCTCATGTAATAATAGGGAGAATCCAGACATGTTAGATGTGAAAAGCACTAAGCTCACACTAGTCAAGACTGCAACTATTATCTGCTTGCGGTGTAGATCAAAAATAGTCCCACCCTGAAGGAGTCATGTACACCTGGATAAAGACTCAGCGAAGACAGACAAGGCCAGCACAGCTAGTGGGTGATACACACCACAAGTCCTTGGCTTTGGGTGAAAAACTCAAGCTTGGACAATTGAGAGAAGACAACAAACACGTGCAGGGATTGTTAGATTATTTTGGGAAATAACCACTAGGCAGTAGTTTTTCTACATAAAAGCTATTTAATTAGTTTAAAACTGCCCAAGCAGAACAAAAGAGATCAAACAATATTAAGCAATAACTTTGGATAGGCTGTCTGGAGCAATGGCACTGAGAAAGCGCGCATAAAGCTGGTATCGACAGCAATGGCACTGAGAAAGCGCGCATAAAGCTGGTATCGACAGCAATGGCACTGAGAAAGCGCGCATAAAGCTGGTATCGACAGCAATGGCACTGAGAAAGCGCGCATAAAGCTGGTATCGACAGCAATGGCACTGAGAAAGCGCGCATAAAGCTGGTATCGACAGCAATGGCACTGAGAAAGCGCGCGTAAAGCTGGTATCGACAGCAATGGCACGGAGAAAGCGCGCGTAAAGCTGGTATCATGCACGGCCTGCGTGCTAAAAGGAGGCCGGGAGACGGTGTCCCAGGTGTCTTAAAGTTTGCTTCCTTATTTCAATCATCACAAGTGTGATGGCCATGTTTTAGTTGGAGACCTCAATCTCTTAGCCAACATCCTCAGATGCACGCATGTAAAGTTATTTTGAATTAGCTGGGAAAGCTGTTTTGAAATCTTTTCAAGAATCCTCTTCCTGGCATTGAAAGTGAACCTTACATGCTCCGACTAAGACCGGAATGCAAGCGAAAGTGGAAAAATCTTCAGAGATGAGTCCAAAGTAGATTCCTTTTGCACCAACCGACATTTCTTCGCATGAAATCAGATTATCTGAGAGCGCCCTTGCGTGCGGCGCTGCTGGTGAGGATAAACAAGTGATAGCAGACGCCATGATGAAAGGTGACGCCTCTAAGAGACCCCATCTTCCTCTGCACTTACGGCAATTTTTCATTTCATTATTTACTCCTTGTAGCCCAGTGAAGCCCTCTCCCCTGCCCTTCCTGCTTGAGGTTTATATTCTGAACATAAATTCCAGGCTGAAGCAGTGATCGCTTATCTTTTGTTTTGCATCGTTTGTCATTTAGTGATTGCCGTTGCAGATAGGGACCAGCCATACGTAAACCAATCCTGGCCCTCTCCAGCTAGAACTGCAAGGCAAACCCCGAAACACATTTTGAACTGATTGAGCCTCATCGGTGGGATCCAACTTGGTCAGAGCCTGTAAAGACACAAAAGAACTGAAAACGATGAAATGGAATGTTCCAGTCAATCCCAGTGATATAGATAAGTTCAAGTATTTGTTTTAATCTCTTTTTGGTGCATCATGTCTAGCTGGAGGCTGTCTTTTAATTACTACATTGTTCCACGCTGGAGGCAGACATTGAATGCTGAGAAAGGCTTTTGTGTCTTCAAGTGTTTCGTCTGCAAGGAGTCCCCAACTGGAGCCGTACTTTATGAAAGGATGCCCGTGCCTCTGCTGGCTGTGTAATAGTATCGTATCTCGTCAGGGCCGGGCGGTGGTCTGCTTCAGCTGTTTATTAAAAGTTTCACATGCTACGATGTGGTTTGTAAACTCGAATAGTATCTGCTCAGAAGAGTAATTGTGAGCGGATGCTCTCGATGTGTGTCTGTGCCCGTGAGTCCCAACGGGGAAGGCTGCTCAATCAGCTTGAAATGACTCGAGACACATCGAAATGCATACATTATTTATCAGGTGTTCCTCATGCTTTGAAAGACACGATGGCTTCCACGTACCGGAGGCCCCTGCATGTAACACAGCCTCTTTATCGATAAACAAAACGAAAGTACGTGTTTTTCTGCAATTTCCCATGTACAGGCTATAAGGAAGAAAATACACAGAAACATAACCCCTCTCTGTACGTTGTAATATAAAGAATGTGAATTGTACTTGTCGCACCGTGAATGTAGAGAACGCCCGCAGCGCTAGTGTTCCCCGGCTCAGCCGGTGGGAGAGGGGATTTTCAGGGGATAGGATAGTATAGCGTCCGCCCTCGTTGTGTTTATATAACTACCTCGGGTGGCCGGCGCCCTCCGTGTGCTCTTGTGATGCGTCAGTGTCCGGTAGGAGCGGCTCCTCAGGCTTAACGGCCTGTGACAGAATCTGCCATGACGGACGGCTCGGGGGGCACAGAGGTGGCGACAGTCTGCTGCCGGCTGCCTCGTGACGCGAGCAGGTGGTCCTGCCACCACTGCTGGATGGGCACAGCTGCCTGGGGGTGGTAGCGCCACCCGAGGCTGCCTGGCAGGGTGGCTAGCCCAATAGATAACACTTTTTACGTTTTATGATGTTCCCTGACTGGAAGTTCCTCATCGTCCTGGGACATTAAACCCCCAACTGTTAACTCGTATTTTAGGCCAAGCCTGGACAGCGCATGCGCTGCTCTGCAGCATGCTGTATTGGAGTATGGAATTGAAGCCACGCCCACTCTCCGCCCATATTTGTCATTGGCTTGGGCCATTGTCCTTTGTAAATGCTGGCTTCTGATTCGTCAATAGGCTTGTTAGTCCCTCCTTAGTACCCACCACCTTGTCTTCATTTGTAACCTCCCATGAGGACTTACCCTTTTACTTCGGTTGTTACATGGTAGTCTTTTAAAGTCTGTAAGCACTATTTTCTTTAATGAGCTTTTCCTACTTCAGGCACCACATACTTTCCTGCAACATTCAACGCACCATGCACGCTTCGACTTTCTGAGTACCCCGGGACAATCGCAGCCACTTCTTTGAACAGGTCACTCATCAGGCGCGCAACATCTATTGAACTCACCGGGCTTCAGCCCCCCCGCCCCCCCCCCGTCGTGTGTGGCAGCCCGGGATGAGACAGGTCCAGGGCACACACAGAGCCGCACCCGAACGTTTCACCGGTCTTTAAAAGACCATTTGAATGGTAATTAGGCCTTGCAGTCGTTTCACCCCTTCTAAGAGCCCCTGCAGCTCCACTCTGCCTACTGATTAAAGGTTCAGCCCCCTCCCCCCCCCCCCCTCTCGAAATTTGGCTCTAGTTGCGCCTCTGTCTCTCATTTACAAAAGTTTGAGCTATTGGCATTGTAAATGACAGTGCCTTTTAGTATGTGTTAATTTTAGTATGTGCTAAATTAAAGGTTTTGTCATTTACAATGGCAATAGCTTAAAATCTCGCAAATGCGAGACCTATTGAATTCCAAATGCTTGTTTTTGTTTTTTTACGGGAAATTCTACAAATCTTCTGTGTTATTTGTCCTAAATACATGCAATCAAAGTGCTGAATTCTGCCCACAAATGGGAGTTGTTTTCTAGGAAGGTTGTGTCCACCATTGATCGTTCCAGTAACATTTCTTAAGGGCAGCGTCAGATGTTGTGCTGGGACTTTCCTGCACAATGAGAATATCATGACTTTGTGTGATTGTGGTCGTGAATCAATCATTACTTTTAATAGTAAGCGGTTTCCTGCACCTACTGCTCTCATAACCATTTCAGTGCAATGTAAGGGAGTGGCTTGGCTTGACCTGGAGTCATGTCACGTGAGACTGTTCAAACACAGATGCCACGCAGAGGGCTCAATTTCACATTAAAGCGTCTCTTCATTGTTAGGTTCCTTTGTGAGTAGCTAATGCTTGTTTTCAAAGCCAGTGCTCTTGTTGGCGCTTTCCCACTCTCAGCAAGCTTTGTCCTGCCCTGTCTTGTTCCCTGTTTTTCTGCTTCATGTGCAACCTGTTTTTCCGCTTCATGTGCGACCTAAGTCATTGGACCCCACAAAGTAAGTAAGGTTCTAAATTGGTGTTTTAGGAAGACACAGAATTGGAAGTAAGCCGAGAATCTTTAAGTATACATAACAATTGTATGTGTACAGCACGTGAATTCAAATTATTGAAGAGACTTCTTAAAATGGTTAGGATGATCAGAATTATTATTATTTCTGAGTTTCTAAAGCGCCTGGTTACACTTAACAGTGTGTCCCCGCGTAATTATTGAACTGAGCAGCATTTAGGGCAGAAGGAAGGAGCCCTGCGTCAAAAAATTAAGGCTTAGGAAACAAGAAAGTTTTTAGCTCCCTCCGGAACACCGCCTCCGAGGGCTCCAACCGAATCCTGGGTGGGAGAGTGTTCCATCTTCATGCGGCCAAGGAGCGGAAAGATCTCCCGCCCATTCTCGCCCTGTTGATCTTAGGGACCGAGAGCAAACCTGCGCCCAATGAGCGTAGGAGCCGGGTAGGTTTGTACGGGAGAAGCAAGTTGCGCAGGAAGCCAGGACCCTTCCCATGAACGATCCTGTGACTAACACAGAGAGCTTTAAACTCAATGCGTTCCTTAATGGGAAGCCAGTGCAATGTCTCCAAGGCTTTTTTAGAGGAAGCTCTTCTGGGCAACTGCAGCACAAGGCGCGCAGCTGCATTCTGGATATGCTGCAGTCTTTGAAAGCAACTTGCATTTGCTCCCAGGTATAGGGCATTTCCATCGTCCAGCCTGGACGTGACCAAGGCATGGACCAGAGCCCTCCTAGCTGACAAAGGGAGCAGGTCGAGTTTCCTTCTCAGACTGCAAAGGATACCAAAGCATGTCCCTGCAACTCGCCGAGTGTGATAATCAAAGGACATTTTGGGATCAATCCAAACGCCTAGATTCTTCACATGATCCTTCGGGTGGGTAGCGGGCCCAGTGCCTGGGGCCACCAAGCAGAGGTCCAGACCGAGGGGGACCTGCCACGATAAGCACCTATGTTTTGTCCCCGTTCAATCTGAGACAATTGTTGGCCATCCAGCCTGCCAGATCTTGAAGGCAGGATGTAAAATTGCTGGCTGCGTGCTCAGCCGGTTGTGTCAAAGCCACAACCAGCTGGGTATCGTCGGCATAGGTCACCACCTCTACCCCATACTGCTCTGTGATCGAAGCCACTGGTGCCACGTAGAGATTGAATAGGGTGGGACTAAGACTAGAGCCCTGAGGGACTCCCTGCTTTAGGTCAAAAGCCTCTGACCTATGAACACCCTGCTCAACATAGAAACTGCGGTCGTGGAGGAAAGATTCCAGCCAGGACCGAGCCCTCCCGGTCACTCCGCCTCTCCTCAGGCACTGCAGCAAGGTGTGATGTGCCACAGTGTCGAATGCGGCACTGAGATCAAGAAGAATCAGTGCCGCTGTCTGACCCTCATCTACATGTTTCCTCAGAACCTCTGTGGAAAAGAGGAGGGCAGACTCAGTGGAGTGGCAGGCACGAAAGCCGGACTGGGAGGGATGGAGAAGCCTCTGCGCTTCAATGTGTACCGTCAATTGTTGGTTAACCAATTTTTCGGCTACCTTAGAGAAGTAGGGGAGGAGAGAAATAGGCCGCATATTGCTAAGTTGTGTTATGCTAATTTGTGGCTTTTTCTTAAGTGGAAGCACAACAGCCCACTTCCATGTGTTCGGCACCCTGCCAGACTCAAACGACAGAGCTAACAGGTACTTGACATAGGGGGCCAACAGTTCCATGCTGCCACTCAAGATCTTAGCAGGGGCCGGGTCTATAGGAGATCCTGATTTTACTCCCCTAGCTTCCTCAATTAGCGTCTCCTCATCCAGGACTGAAAAATGCCCTAATGCTGTCCTTCTCCAGGAAGTCCTCTTCCAGTAGTATATCACCACTGAGGCCAATCCTGGCTTCGCTAAGAAAGGTGGTGTAAATATCCTGCACTTTCTTATAGAAAAAATTAGCAATCTGATTGCAGGATTGCACAGAGGAATCAACCTGTTCACCTACTGAAGCCAGCGAGGATATCTCCTTATACACCTCAAAGAGTTCCTTAGCTGAACACTCAGCTTTGTCAATACGGTCGGTGTAATAGACCGATTGACTTTTCCTAATCAGGGCATGATATCCCCTGAGGCTGTCTTTATACACTTTTCGAGCATCCGGTAGATAGGCCCTTCTCCAGGCTCTTTCCATACGTTTGCAAGCTGCCTTGGCTTCTTTCAGTTCAGCATTAAACCAGAGCGCCGATTTAGTGCGTCGCACTGGCCCATTACTAGACGAGGGGGCAGTCTGATCTAGAGCCATCTGAATGCGTTTATCCAGGGCCGCACAAGCTCCATCAATAGTAGTGCCCAGCCCATCAGGGGGGGCCCCCCTGTAACAGGCTAGCAGCAAAATTATCTAAGGAAAATTTAGCCCATTTTCTCTGTTTCTTTTTAGTACCAATTCCTTTCTCCGGATTGCTTCCCGCGGTATGTTTAATACGGAAAGGTACCAAGAAATGGTCAGTCCAGATCATCGGAACAGGATGATCAGGCATAACGCCTTCCCAATTGCAAAAGATCGGGTCTAGATTGTGACCTAGACGGTGTGTAGGTAACACCGACTGCAGTGCCAGTTGCATGGTTAGTAACTCCTGGCGAACCTCTTGGGCCGCAGAGTTAGAGACGTCGTCAAAATGCAAATTAGAATCGCCTAATAAAAGAAATTTGTCATAGCGCATAACAGGGGACAGCAAGTTGTGTATCAGACTATCCACAAATTTAGTGCTCCCTCCCGGGGGTCTATACACCAGCAGACCTTTGATAATGGTATTACTGGACACCGTTAAAGAAAACGCTCCCGTCTCACTGTACGCTATGCTAGACGATTCCATAGTGCATTTAATAGTATCCCTATAATTGATCAGCCTTTGCCAGGTAGAGACTCTCAAAGCCCCTCAGCCCTGCCACAGTCTGACTTTAACCACATTATCTCCCACCATTCACCCACTGCCTCCCTTTCCTCAGGCAATGCCTGGCACAAGAAAAACAGCCAGAAATTGAATGAGGCTACCGTAAAAACTCAACTAGCTGGAAATTTGCGCTCACTTTACAGTTTTGAGCAGACAATAGCATGAAAGCACAATAAAATGGTTGTAAGAGAGTCTGTTGGCACTAAATAAAATAGCCTTGTAAATCAGGAGTGGCCTGGTCAGGTAAGAGCAGTGGGGCAGTTGGGCACTTGGGCGGGGAGGGAGTCGACATACGACGGGATAGGGAAATAGAATGGAATGGAATGGAAATGGAAATGGAAAGGTACTTTTAAAGAGCATGGCTACCATGAGGCCTCTCAGCGCTGAGAACATAAATAAAGAAATAAAACCATTTACCTTGTGCTCGCCGCATTGCTGAGTTGGCACTGTGCAAGCGCAAGGTAAGTGGTTTTATTTTATTTTTCCTCTCCCATAAGATGTCGACTCCCCTCCCTTGCCCGTCCCACTACTCTCACCTGTAGCGACCCCGCATGTTGTAAATATAAGCAAGCAAATAGGTTTCGACTGTATGCTATGGGTGTCTAGCTGTTGGCTTTGAGAAGGACTCTCTCTAAAGTATTTTTTAGAAAACTAAAAAAAATCTTTCAAAATACTAGATGAAAAGCAAACATACCTTTTGATATCTCAAACTGTGCATTTAATTTAGCGTTTTGAATCTTTATAAATGGCCTGATGTATTTTTTCAAATACGTTTTACTCAGTAAACTCTGAGCATAATTTAAAATGAATAAAAAAGTTACAGACTGTAAAGGGAAACACTGCCAAGGCCTGATTTACCTTCCACAGGATTCAGCCGTTTGGTCTTCTGCAGTATCCCAGTGAGCAGAACTATAGATCTGCAAGAGAAGTGTCATCTTATGTACACCTTCTGCCCAAGACACCAACGCAGATTACCCTTCCCCCAATTCCATAAAAGCTTTTGTGTTTCAAAATATTTCCTTTCATTCAAGTTGTGGCATGCAGACAATAAAACAAAAACAACACTTAGTCTGCTGTTCAGCCATACCCCATCACAAATATCTCTATTGCTGTGCTTTTACGGATATGCTTGGAGGCGCGGGGAGCAACGCAGTGTGTTGGAGCAAGTATTTGACTGGGCAATTCCTTTAATGAGATCAATGGAGGGATACAAATTAGTCAATCAAACAGAGCGAAAAACAAGGCTATTCCCATGGAAGGCTCAAAACAAGAAGAGGCAGGCAAACAATCGAATAACAAGAAAGCAAATAAGAGGGACCATCAAGCCAACCAGTAGTACGCAATAGGCGGTGTGTACAACCTCTGAAAGCTCACAATAGATTTTTCGCAGCCAGACCAGTAGCGGCCTGTGGTGGGAGTGCTGCTGGGCGCTGCGGTAGGGCGGGGGAGGAGCAAGGTGGGGGGTAGTAAACCCCAAAATACAGCTGCACAGAGGTAGGAACACAAACAAATAAATAAAACTAATTTCGTTGCGCGCGCTGCATTGCATTTGGCGATGCAGCACACACATTGAAATTCATTTTATTTATTTGTTTGTATACTTACCTCTGTGCGGCCATATTCCAGGGTTTACTACCTCCCACCCTGCCCCTCCCCCGCCCCACAGCAGTTCCCGCAGCACTCCCACCAAAGGCCTCTACTGAGCCAGACATCTTGCGCTGTTTGGTCGGCGAGACCTAAAAAGGAGCGGCCTGGAAGCATATGGAGCTGCAAAGCGATGGCAGGGGCAGGACGAGGGAGCAACAGAGTACCGTTTTAGTTAAAAGTCAGCACAGATTGGGGGGAGCAACAGGGAGGGAGGAGAAACAATAGTTTTTTATGCAAGGGGAGAAAATATATTTAAAAGCCAGGGAAAGGTGGCAGAAGCAATGGATGATCTCGGGATGGAGGAGCAACTTAAAGCAAATGGGCGGTGTGTAAGGCTAGGCTACAAGCAGCACATGAAGGAGAGAGCAAGAAAGCCCACACCGTCTCATGGTTGGCCGATAAAAAGACAAATATAGTTCCCTGAATATGAGCAGAGGAAGGAGAATGATCGAAACAAGAGTATGCTATGAACCATGGAAGAGACAAAACAGGAAGAAAGAAAGCCATTGAATAAAAAGCAAGTAAGCGAGAATAACTAGAAACCCAACAAACAGATGGCAATTGGCTGGCTCTAAGCCTACTGTTATCTAATTGTATGATCAACAAGAAGTCTTTTTGATAGCAGGCACCCAAAAGCACTCTGCAGCTAGACCTAAAAATCTGCAAAAGGGGAAAGATCCAGTTGGTTTAAAAACGTATGAATGAATATGTATCGATTACTGGATGCGCATGTATGATGAATCGGATCACGAGGAAAATGTGACCGTAACTTGCAGGTAGTCTGGAGGCACAAGCTGGCCTAACAAGCATTTACAATGCAACGGTCTCGCCTTTGCAAACGTTAGAGCTATTGGCATTGTAAATGACATTTCTTATTTATGTGTTGGTTTTGAAAACAGATAAATAAATGGCTTTGTCATTTACATTGCCAATAGCTTTTCTGGCTGCCTAACTTAGTCAACTATGTCGCAAAATTTGGTCCTCCTCCGCCACATAATTCAAGGAAGCCTTGCTTAGTGGTGCCGTAAACCAGTCACCTTCGTGCATTGATCTAATTTTGTGTCATTCCCATTTTTCTTTCATTCACTACTGGTACAGCATAGTGCAACTTGTTAGCCCACTTCAGCCATTGGCTAACTTCACTGAGAGCTCCTGCACAATGTGCACTAATTTAGAAAAAGTAAGGTCCTGTAATCTCAGCGACTAGTGGCTCGGTGTAGGCTTTTTATTAACAAGATCGATGAAGCAAAAAGGGTTATCTAAATAAAGTTTAACAAAACCCAACAAAAAAAGTAAGCGCAAAAACAAAAGGTTGGAAGCAACGCCGGACCTATGGGCTTCGCCAATGCTTGATTTTATTAACACGTTCTTCTCTAGTCTACGAGGAATAACCATGCCGGGGAGCAGCCAGTCTACTCCAGCTCTCTGCCTGCAGCACGTGCTGAAAATGCTGATACCACATTTCAGTGACTTTCTAATATCTTACAGGACTACACTTGAAGAGATATTCTAGCACTGCCACCTCTCAAATTAAATAACAAAATGGTGCTGCATCCACATCTTTTCTAAAAATAAATTTGTGTACGTTAACCGAGGGCAGTGGCTACGAGGAAGGAACTTTCTACTAGAGTACAATATGGCCTAATGTTTATGTTTAAAGTGGCAACGTAAGAACACTAATGTATTTTAGATGATAAAAGAGGCATGTGAACTGCAAGAACGAAACAATGGTGCATTTCTTCTTCGTACTGCCACGGGCTGAAAAATAATAAAAAAAGATCACATAAATCCCTAATGGGCATATGATTTGAATAAGCGTTATCATGTTTCGAATTAGCGACACCCAAGAAAGACTATTTCAATATGGCAGCCATGTTTATAGTGATTAGTACATATGGTATTTTTGACTCTCGCTCAGTTTTTGGCGCTGTGTGTTGGAGGGGCGCAGCTCCAGCTTAAGTCTTTTTCTCAAATCTTCTGGACTGCCCGGTCACAGTTCAGAGCTGAGGATGCAGCACAACCCCACAGCATCTTCAATTAGGCGCCAATAAATACATGAACACATTCACTGAATAATAACCACAGAATGCCATGACGAAAAAAGGGGCGGGACTTAAAAAAGACACAAACGCCCACGAATCGGATCCAGCCGGTGTAAAATCTCGGCTCCCCCACTTCTACACATTGCTTGATCCTGAGAGCACCGCGAGCTCAAAAACAAACTAAATGCCGATTTGTTCATGTTATCAGAGCAGGGCTCGGGCCGGTGCGGGCTGTGCCACTCGCCCGGGCGGTGTCGCCAATCGGGAGGCGAGGGGGGGGGGGGGGGGATAGCGGCCATGCAGGGCCTGGCCACAGCTGGATAAAGAAGTATACAAACGCCCACAGAATGCCATGACGAAAAAAGGAGCGGGACTTAAAAAAGGACACAGAAACGTCCACGAATCGCATCCAGCCGGGGGAAAGAGTAATTGACACCCATCTCTTCCAATGGCTAGCCTCCATTTATGGAGCTATCCAATGGAAGAAGGGGCGGGTTAAAGTACACAGTATTGAGATAACAAAATCTCAGCCTGCGCCAACACTGCTGCGCAGTGTACGCTAGGTCAAAAACTAAAAAGCCAATGGCTGACGTGAGCGGACTGTGCCCTACGCTGTATGATGTGGTGGGTGGAAAAAAACGTCAACCACACATTAATAGACCAATGGATAAATTGCCAAAATGTCTTGTTTAATGCCAAAGCTAAAAATGAAAAACACCCCCACAAACAATGAAGCGTTAAGATCACTACACAAAATGAGAAGGAATGAACACCCAGTACAGAAATTAACCCATTTGGGTGGACCAAATTGACAGTGCAGATGTTGGCATTAAGCACGTGATAACGTAGCAACAGGCTGCCGAGTGAACTATGCAGCACAGAAGTAGTCTGCACCATCATGTGAAGCAAGCACAGGCTTTGCTGCAGACACTGCCACTGACGTCTAAACATACGATGCAGCGGACCACTGTTCATCTTAAGATAGAGAATGGGCACGGGTATTTGAAATTGCCTTTAAAAAGATATCTAGTTCTTCTACTCTGACCGAAGCACACAGGTGTATAGTTAGATCTCTGGGATCACTCTCTAATAAGGGGACACGTGGAGGTCAATCACTCAAGAAACATTTATAGAGCGCTGCTTGTCACCCGAGAGGGTATCCAGGCGCTCGAATCCTCCTTTACACCACCACTATTGAAGGTGTGCATTAGACCGCTGGGACACAGATTCACAACCATCTAAACGACAACTGGGGTAGCCAAATATCACCAAAAGCCTCAACCACAAATGAGATATCTCTGTTAAAATGTGAGAAAATCACGTCTTGGTGCTGGGAGGAAACCAGAAGAATCTAGCCCATTATAACGTGACTAAACCCTTTGACCACAACACAAAACAAGTAGAAAATAAATGTTGGGTACTTGATGAGCAGGTTATTTCAGTTCAGTATGAAGGGGGTGGGGTGCTTGTGTTTCCATTTATGTAATTTCGAATTTGACGAAAATACAGTAGTGACGTGACTAAAAACAGTGTGCAAAGTGCTGCTGTGATCAGCCGAGACCATTTTGCTGGGTTGGGCAGGCCTACGGTTGCAGGTCTTGCCAGTGCCAGCAATTTGGTGTGTCTTAGGGTCACTTTCGCACCAACGAGTAACTGGGGTCATCAGTAGGTCAGTTTTTCGTCCTATTAAGCGCCAGTGGGAGTCCATTACTAGCAATTGGGTACAGTCTAACATGGGGGTAGTCTTGAGTCGCTGGGGTGGGCACGGCACTTACATGAAAAGGAAAGATGCGGGGGAAGGGATGTGGATACGACACTGGTTATGGGGAGGTTAGACTCTAACAAGGAGCTGCTAGCATCATTATGCCTGACCCAGACCCCGATATCTGCCCTCAACCCACACACGGTGCCCCAGTTTGGGGAAGAGCGTCCTCGCAGAGCTGTGGTGCCATTCAAGGCACCTTTCTCCCACTATACAAAGGATACCTTTGTGGTTACCAGAAGTGATTGAAGTACTGCAGTCAGAGAGCCTGGGCGCAGCTGGCCCCCGATCCTAGACTGAAGGAAGCGATGGAGAGTCCTTGGCTGGTAATGGAGAGCTACTCGCCGGTATTGCCTAGGCACTTCCTTGGCTGCCAAAGTTAGCGGGATTTACCTTCAGGGGAAATTTAGACTACTGAGGCGAGATAAGGTTCTGGCAGAAGATTGATCAAGTTGCTGACTGCAGAAAAGCAATGGATCCCAGACCCTTCAAGCCGAGTAGTTGGCTTAGGGAATGGAGGGGAGTGGGGGGGTGGTGCCAAGAGAGGAGATGAACGAGAAGACTAAGAGTGGTTTTTGTAGACATTTTTGTGTTAATTATTAAAAAACTGAGAGTCGTGAAGCCAAAAGATTCCATGATGTGGCAGAGGAAAAAAGGTGCGTTTGATCCTATAATAAGTAAGCATGCACACCACTGTTCCCTCTAGGCCGCGCGCGCGCGCGCGCACCTTCAATGACGTCAGCGCGCACCACCTATCGTGGAGCGCGCACACAGGCCGTCGCAAGAGATTCGCGCCGCCCGCCGCTTTTAAAAAGCGAGCGGCGCGACCATGTCATGCAGCACATTTCGAGTGGTGGTGGCGGCGGTTGGTGGCGGTGCGGGCGTGAGAAGTTGCAGGTAAGGAGAATGTATTTACCGAGGCGGGAGGCGGGAGGCGAATGTATTTACTACGGCGGGAGGCGGGAGGGGAATGTATTTACCATGGCGGGAGGCGGGAGGCGAATGTATTCACCACGGCGGGAGGCGGGAAGCGGGAGGCGAATGTATCCACCACGGCGGGAGGCGGGAAGCCGGAGGCGAATGTATTCTCCACGGCGGGAGGCGGGAGGCGGGAATGCTGTTATCGGGTGAGGAGCCTCTCTGGCAGCATTTGTATTTCGGTATAGGAGAGGGCAGAAGTAAAAAAACAGAAGTGAAACTTTTTGCCGAAGCTTTGCAGTCATTTCTCAGCTGGACACACGCCTATCGGGCATTCTCTTGTTTCCATGTATGCTCACTGTGGCATTTAGACACCTGGTCGTGCGTCTGGTCGTAGGCCCTCAGACACTACAGCCAGCTACTTTTCGGAGTAGAACACTTCTGTAAGAGAAAGCGCCTCGGCGCCTCTCCATGACACGTGTGAATGTCCTGTCGCTTGTCCGTGTATCCTCATGCAGTTTTTAAAAGCGCACTGCAAAAAACAGTTATCTCGCTAACAAGCTGGAAACGCGGCCCCTTAGGCCTTCATTAGTTACAGAGCAAAACCATTATTCGGCGCCCAGTGAAACGGCCGTCAGAAGATAGGCACTTACGCCGAATGCGTTCTCGTTATTTCTGTCACAACCTTTGCGTTATGTAGTCTCAAAGTTTACTATGTGAACATAAATGTCAACCCCAACGTGGCCCTGTCCCGCAGGGAACGTATCTAACTTGTTTGCTTATGCGGTACATGAGCGCCTTAGAAGGGTAATGAAATCACGGACTCCATTCTGCAGGCATTTTATAAACGGTGAGCCGTGGTCACTGCAAAACAACTCCTGTCTAATAGCATTGCGGGACACCGAGAGCACCCCTATTTAACCAAGCTTGTGCTCAATAACACGGTGTTATAATTCTCCCACATGGGTTTGGGGAACAATTGCTCTGCTCTGGATAGCATCATGGTCTTAAATCTGTTAGCTGCGCCCAGCTAGGGGAAACCCCAATAATTGTTTAGAATTTATAATCTTGTGGAAATGACGAAACCCAATTGCCTTTGTGGTAAAATTATATTCAGACACTTGGGTACAGGCAAGGGTCTTTTCCTTAATATTCTTACCACCAAGGATCTGAACCAGGGGTGCAATTTGGCACGGCTGTTATTCGCTCTATACATTGTGGATTTGACAGCATTCTTGGACTAATGAGAAGGGTCCTTTTTAAAAAGGGCCATTCAAGGATCGGATCAATAATGTAGCATACGCTGATGAGTTGATCATTGTATCAATGTCACAGACCACAACTTCCGCGGCTGTAAGATTACAATTAGCTTAATAATAAGGATACCTTCAAGATACATATGTCCAATACTAAGATTATGTCCTCTGGCTGTTTCCAACCAGCTTTTACTTGGACAATGGAATCGCTTTCTATTGGACATGTTACTAACACCATGGTTGGGGGTAAGGTCATAAACTGAACTGAATTATCATTTTGCGGAGCTAGCCTCCAGGAGTAAGGACCTAATAAATGCAGTTAAGCATCACTCCAGTAAATGGTTTGTCTGTTAGATTCGTAATGTGTAAACTTGTTCAATATTGTATGCTTCTGCTATATTATATAAAAACAACATTCTGAGAACAGACACCTTGTATAAGCAATTTGGTCTACAACTCCCCCCTATTGCATACGCCTTGGCATTGCGCCTTTCTTCTTTAGTATCTTTCGATGTTATTCAGTTCTCTGCGTGAAATGAATGAAATGCAACATTCCTTTCTCTGTTAACTGAATCAGTTTAGAGTGTCAAGCAATCTTTGCTGCTAAAGGACAAGGCTGAGCTGAGGTCAGCTTTTCAAACATGCACGTCCTTACACTTTTATTAAAGTCATTATTTTAGTAAGTTGTTTAAGCACATTTAAGATTTCCATGAATTGCGTTTTATAAGTATATAGTGATTAGTGAATGGACCTGGGGCAGGGATGGCATCAAACGGACATTGGTGAGTGGACAGGGTAGTGCACTTGGAGGCAGGGAGGGTACTGTATGTAGATGAGGCAGGGCGAGCAGCTGGGGGGTGGGACAGGAGCACCCTCATGCATCATGGTACAGGGAGGGCAGCGAATGCACATGGGAGGAAGAGAGGCCTGGGGGGATGCGGGGGGCACGAATGAAACACTGGGGCATAAAGCGCACTGAATAGACACAGGGTCTCCAGGGCAGGACTTGTCTGGACGTGGGCAGGGAGATTATTGAAGGAATTCGACTTTAAGGACAGTAGACAGGGGCAGGGAGGGCTCTGCGTGAAATGAATGAAATGCAACATTCCTTTCTCTGTTAACTGAATCAGTTTAGAGTGTCAAGCAATCTTTGCTGGTAAAGGACAAAGTTTTGGTTTTTAAAATAGCTAAATGGATACGTGTCTGAACAGTCCTCTACCTTCTTGTGTATATGATATTGTATAGGCTCGCAGCATTTCCCCACCCAATGAACTGTGCTCCAGTTAGGAATATTTATTAAAATCTAATGATGGTACCACCATTGAAGTCTTGTGCTTTTCTAAACTTGAAGTGTACTTGCTAGTGTAACCAGTTCATGTCATGGCGTGCTTATCCAATATTGCAAACTGCCCTTAAGACCCTTATTGTGGCGCTGTATGTGTGAAAATGCACTATCTTTTAGCTTTTTAAAGACAAATTTTGGAGTGCCATTTGGCGCCGCAGACACGCGCGGTTTGGTTCCTGGCGCACATAGCCATGGTTGCAGCGCACAGAGACCCTCCACTGCCGCACACAGAGGAAAAAAATTAGAGGGAACATTGATGCACACACCTACCTGGGATCTGCAAATTCAAACATAACTCCCTGCGCACCCCAAATAAGTGCTTTAAGAAATCTGAAGAAATGAGAGCTCAAAATTGAGTCAGACTGGTTTGCTTAGCAAGGCTCCCCCCCAGTTTTGCTTTAAGATCCCATGGGTTAACTCTTATCCCAATTGAAAGGCTGCTCAACAACTTTACTGTGGCTTCTGCTATGGTGTTAGAACACCTACAGTGGGAGTGGAGTGTTTGGCAGGACAAGGTGGGGCATCTTTTGTAATAAACCAAGAGTCCTTGGCACAAAGGAATGCAGCTCCGCATAAAATCGAAAAAGAGTTACCATTGGGCCTTTTAGGGCGGAACCTCTAGAAGGGTTTGTGCGTTCCCAGAGGGTCGTAGTTCCTTTAGATTTCCTCACAATCTGTAAGCTTCACAGGCCAACTTGTTGATTTTCATCTGCTAGGCTTTGGTTCAGTGGTCCCTACTTCAAGTGTATGCAAATAGGTTGCTCTGATTTCTGTGCTTGCTATGTGCCTTTCTAAGCTGTCTTGGAGCCAGTCTTTAAGGAATCAGCTAAGACAAAGTTGATCCTGTATTAGCTTGGTTAATGTTAAAATGCACCCTCAGCATTTAATATGAAGCCCTTTACAGGTGTGTGGCTTAGGTCAGGGTTTTTTACCAGTCTAAGGTATTTATTAACAGGTGTTTTCGGGCTCCGTGCTGGCATTTCAGGGTACCTGCTGTACATCATTAGATTTATTTTATGAAAGAAGCGAACCTCCTAACATCTGTGCCACACACTCATTGCCTTTAAAAGTAAATAACTACTAAGGAAATAAAAGGGCGGAAGATTTCAACTCATTTAAACATCAAATTGCTGTGGTCTCTGGAACTTGAAGCATTGGGTAGGAGGCGTGTTACCAGGAGCTTAACATGGGGCATGTTCAATCAGTTTAGTTTGTGCACATTGTCTTGAAGGGCCATTTGTGTGCTGTAGAGAGAGCGGGGCTCTGGGCAAGGAAAAACGGTTTTAGAGTCACTGCTCTTGCCAGTAAGGAGGAGAGAGCGCACGATGCTTTAAGCTACGAAGCCTACATTTGTAAGGATTTTAAACTATTCTGTCAAAACAATCTTGCCGTATATTAGTTTAAAAATATGTTTAGCAAGCAGCTCAAGTGCATTTGTTTTACAAAACCCAACCCTTATAAATAAAACTTTCTGCAATTTAGACAATGTATTACACTTTCTATTGGTTTTTGCTAACTGCAAACCTGTATTAAATAAGGACCTAAGGCTCTTGGTCTCTGAAGAGCAGCTGTAGATCACTGGGACTTAAGAGCTTGGCCAAATCTGGCCCTGGATCGTCTCTCTGTAATAAGTCCCTGACGTAAACCCTCCACCAAGTCAAGCAGAACATAACTCCGCTGCTCCGCATCTGCGCCCCCCATCCTGGGAACTGGTGCTGCGCCAGTGCATGCGGGAGGGAGGGGCGGGCCAACTCCTCCGCTATTCTGACATTTACTTGTTCACTTTGTGAGGGAATGCATTTTTACAGTTCAAGGATTGATTCATTGAACACTAGGCATTCACATAACCAGGATTATGCTAGTGTATCAGAAGAACAGACTTAAAATCAATACTGCTAAAAAATGTAGACTATTAGTAGCACTAATTGTTATCTGCGAAAAAACTCAGTTACTTGTCCTGGAGTACTGCAAAACTAGAGGCAGGAAGATCACGGCTATGCCTGTAGTTCTGATATTGCACTGTTCATTAACATTCTCGTTGGTTCCTTGCCCTGGCTTTGTCATTCTTCGTGTATCCTGCTACCTAGTGACGGTATTGGAAACTGCCTGAAAAATAGCTTCTTCAAAGGTTTGTGCCATATGAACATGCCATGGATGGTCCTTCCATGTTTGTAAAATACATCTTTACCTTGCTTAGTTTTCTCATGTTTGACTTTGTAAACTTGCCTCTAGCCAAGAGTAGTCTTACACTCTCCTCTTCAGAAGCTGCTCTCCGAGAAGCCTCCTTTCTTAAGTTTCTGGTATGTCAAATGGATGCATAAGCAAACTGCAAGGCCTTTGCATTTCAGAACCATTCACTGTATTCCATCAGGACACTGTGGTCCCACGGACCTAGTCCTTCCCGCCTTGTTCCCTAAGGTTCTGATGCAGGTTCATTGGAATGAAGGGATTGTTCTTCAAATGTCTGCATTTTCCTCAGTGGTGCCGATATCGCCTCATTTGTCAGGTAAGTTACTTCCTGTAGCACTTGCGGTCTAGATTGCTGGCTCATCTCCAGCCGGTACCTGGACGCACTACACGAGTATCTAAGTGGCAGCATCCTCCTGGTGCAAACCTGGCAAACACCTCTTTGGGTTGTCTACATGCATTCAGGTATCCGTACTCCCCTTAAAATAAACAGTGCCCTTTAATCAGTCTCCTGACACAGGCAGCCTCCCATTCTACTTCATAAATATACCTTATCAATATCAGTCACTCTTACACTACGATTGGGAAGAGTTTGGATAGTGCACTTGTACACTGTGACGGGGAGGGCATGTACTTTATTTAGGATTGTGGGTAACTGCCTTTGAGATGGAGAAGCAGGTAATGGAGCAAAGGAGTGCCAACATGGATTTACTTAGATCAATGACGTGGTGTTCCAAAGACAAAACATCTTGGTCATTTTACACAGGGGGGCAGAGATGGGGACAGGAATGCTAGTAGATGTGATGTTGCACTAAGACATGGAATCCACAAACACCAGGGCAGTAAGTACTTAGACAAAGTATCATGCTTACAGGGATAGGGATGGTCTTGAAACTGATTACATGGACACTGAGATGAAGAATGTACAGACCGGCAACGACGTGGACACTTCATTTGTCTTCTACTGTGGGACAAGAACATGTACACACCCACTCGCAACCCACACAAAACAATAGATACTGAATAACTCTTATGCTTTTGGTTGAAAGTTGCAAAAACGAACCTCTTATTGGAGCCCCTGTGTTGCAAAGTAAACCATATTGAAACATGTTATTAAGTACTTCTTTATTCAAGATCAGGATCCCCAGAAAAGAGTAGTGTTCTAGGACATGCATGCTTTAGGCGACTGCATTATGCCAAAGTAACATCAAGCATATGCAACAGGTCTCGCATTTGTGAGAGTTTAAGCTGTTGGCACTGTAAATGACAATACCTTTTATTTATGTGTTTAAGTGCGTATTTACGCACTACTCGCAGGTTTTCAAAACACATCAATAAAAGGCATTGTCATTTACAATGCCAATAGCTCAAACTCTTGCAAATGCGAGCCCTAATGCATTGCAAATGTTTGGTGCTCTCCTGGCAGCAAGGGCTTCACTGGCCTGTGCTGCCTGGCCACGGAGGGTGATTTGTTGGCAGCAATGGTTTCAATTAGTTGCAGATGCCTATGTTCTCTGCGTGACTTCACGCAGGTGCGCGGCCTTCAAGAAGCTGTGTAGCCTGCGACCTGAAGTCTGCATGAGCGAGCTGCACAGCCTGGGCTCTCTAGGCAGCACGATCTTCAAAGAGCCACAGCAGCCTATGCTCTTTCTGCAGCATGGGTTTTAAGAAGCTGCGTGGTTTGCGCTCTCCAGGAAGCAAGAGCTTCTAGGAGCCTGCAGCGGCTTGTGCTCCCGGGCTGGCGCAAGGGTTAAGGGGCCTGTGCTGCAGCGGTGTATATTTTATGGTCAGCAAGGGTTTCAATGAGCTGTCCAAGGTGTGTGCTCCTTGCTTAAAGCAGCTTCAAGGAACACAGTGGCCTGTGCTCCCTGCTTAGCGAAAGCTTCAAGGTGCTAAAAAGGCCTGTGTTCACCAGACATTAAAGGTTACCTGTGCCCTCTAGGCATCATAGGCTCTAAGGAACTAGCTACTGCGTTGTGTGCTCCGGACTCCAGAGCCTCAGGAAGCTGCAGCGGCCAGTGCTTCCAGAATTGCGGCTTCTTCTGTTTGTGCTCCCACGGTCTTCAAGTCGCTGCACAGTCCCACTACTTGGAGAAACGGGGAGCAGAGCGGCCAGGGAAGAAACGGAGTGGCCGACATCAAGAGAACAAGACCTCTAGAAACACTCTCCCGCTGAGGACTAAGAGACATGGACGAGAGAGGGAGACCTGGGGAAACATTCACCGCTCTGTACCAAGAGACAGCGTGAGAGTAAGCGAGGGAGAGAGAGAGACCCTAGATAACACTCTCCCGCCTGGCACCCTGCGACTACGAGAGAAGTGGCCAAGGAAGAGACCTGGTGAAAATACACTCAACACAACAAATAAATAGAAGAAATAGTCACTTACCTCAAGGGCAGCGTCCCATGAATGATGTGGTGGCCGCCATTGTTAAACAAAAAGGAAAATGAAAGCGGGCAAGGCACGCAGATAGTAAAACAAGCGCACGCCGCCGCATGCGTTCACTGTGCTTGTAGGCTGGCTCGTGCACAGATCCTGTGCTAACGCAAGGGAAGCTGACGCCGGCGCCGTACACGCTCACAGCGCTTGTCGGCGCGCGGCCAGCTCCTGACGCCTTTTTTTACACCCCATCCCAACAGGAATCGCCAGCGCTAGCTCGACCGAAACTAGTAAGCAGCTCCAGATTTCACCCCGGAGTTCCCTAGGAGACTAGAGGGAGTCTACTCTGGATGCATGCGGCTACAGAAAACGAGAAGCTACACTCAGGGATTGCCCTCTGGACTTCAATTGCAGTCCTGAATAGGTAAGATCTAACTATCGTCAGGTAAGTACGGGGGAGGGGAGGGGAGGGGGTTGTGTGTGTGTGTGTGTGTGTGTGTTTGTTTGTGTGTGTGTGTGTGCTTCCGTGAGTGTGGCTGTGGGTGCGCGCGTGATTGTGAGTGGCTGCCGAATGTGGAGCAAGAGATGTGCACGGCTGGGGGGGGGGGGGGGGGGGGGGGGGCGCGTTCACGAGGTGCAATCGGCGCTCGTACCCAGGCCTGACTCCGTTGAGAGCCGACTCAACTGCAATAGGTCGTCTCGACCTAATAAAAAAAAGGAGATACAAAATTAAATTCAGAACAACTAAGAGATACATTGACCTAGTTAAGGGCAGGCCTGAGCTTGAAACGCTGGGAGAAACATGGAAGATGTTGTCTAAGGGAAAACATAACTACAGAAGTAATCAATTTAGCTCGAATTTCCTTTGAAGGGTGGCGTGGTAAGTGGGCAGAGGTCAAGAGCCCATATGGTAAAAGAGCAGAAATCAATCAGTGCACAGCTAAAAACATCCAGGGCTAGGGGAAGATAGTGACTGGAGATAGGGGCAGGATTTTCTTGAGCAGAAAATGATGGAATCACTTCTCATATGGAGTACAGTAATAATATTACTATTACTTATGTAATACTTCTGCCAATCATTTGGTACCATATTTACTTACATAGTTAACGTGGGATTGTGCTGGATGTAGGGTTCTCCTGCTGTCCTGTGGTGAACAGGGTGATGGTCATCGGGGTGGTTGAGAGCACGGCCAAAGCCTGCCATCATGGCTTCACAAGAGGATACTCGAGTAACACAATTCTGATTGGTTGGGTCTGTGGAGATGTTGATCGTCTTTGACACTTTCATACACAAAAGAATACCATCCAAGCTGTAAACTCTACATAAACCATATATAAGCTGCTCTGGTACTTGCTTCGAGAGGTTATCACTGAACAGCAGTCAGTGCCAGTGAAGCATCAAAAAGATCATTTTTAGCATATTTTATTTGTAAGTAGCATATGGATACAGGGGCAAGCACGGCTTCTTCCGGTTGACCCAAGGTCACCCCTTGAAAGTTTTAGCCTTCCAGAAAGAGGGGACGCAATTGCATGGATTCAAGAAGCGGTGAGGCCTCAGGCAGCAACACGAGGGCAGACCTCCAGCTCTTGAGCACGTGAAACACGTTTTACTGTAAGCACCAGCAACGCAAGCAAGGATACTGCCGAGGGTGATGGCTTCCATGTTTTCGTGTACTTGACAGAGCACGTGGCAGCCTTCACGCGGGCAGAGGTCATGCCCGCACACTCGCATGCTTCCAATACCTCATTTCAGTCAGATGTTTGGAGTGCTGTTTGTTTAACTGTTCACAAAAGGGGGTGGTGATGAACAGAGCTAAAAAAACGGTGTTGGATCTAGCCCTGATCTCTTGAATGGGTGAGAGTATTCTGCTTAATTCAGAAACTCTGTCCATCACCACCCCTTGTTGTTTAATTAGTTTGTTTAACTGTGGCAGCTTCTGTGAAACATGTTAAGCTAAACAGTTTAAACTGTTAAAGTGAAGTAGTGCCAAGAATGCCCCTGACGTCACATAGTGTCAACTAGAGTTGAAATGCAGACGGTCAATAGCGCAGGTGTATTTTAAGCCTTCTTTAAAGTTTTGCATCAGCAAATTTTTCATTTTGTGACCTGATTGCAGATTGGCCTACTGTTTATCAGGTGGGCTTATTGTTTTCTATTTGAAATGTGGGTGGGCCCGTTTGAATTGTCATCATGGTGAAACCCTGGTCATCTTCTCTGTGACTGCACCACTTCATCCTGCTTAAAGAGGCGGCGCCGGATCTCCAGGGCATGGGTTCCGTAGTGCCTATGTGCACCCTCTGCTTCCTGCACGGTTATGTCTGATCTGCTCTTAAAATCTCTGGTGCACTCAGGAGCCTCCCTGCTACTCGGTTGGGTCTGTCCATCCTTTAAATTCATGCCCTTTTGGGTCAATCATACATTTCCATTTGGCCATGCACCCGGCTAACTGCAAAGTGGCCACATCTTAGCATTCCACCATCTCTGTTTGCCACCTCGGTAGCCCTTTGCCAGTATCCACAGCCGTCTGATGTCGTTCCTGGTATCCGAGTGTGTCCATGAGTCATGTGCAGCCTTGTATTGGGCCAGCTATCGCTCTACGTGTGACATGAAAAGCAGCATTGGATGAGGCACCAACTTCTGAGAGTCTACGAACGAGCAGACGAGGCACCCAGGATGTATGCAAGCAGTCACAGCAGCACACTACATTATTCTGATGGAGAACCACTTGTCTGCCAGTATTGCCATGTTGTCGGGACTAGCTAAAAAGAACGTGATGGAGAGATGAAACCGTGCTGCTACGCTTCGCCCTGCCAGGCATCTCTGGCACAGTGACTCTTGTGGCCTCCTTTGTCACAGTGGCAGTAATGAAGCTGTAAATATTTCTCATCCTTCTGCTGTAATGGTTGTCTTTTACTCTGCCAATATCTAATCCCTGGATATCGCTCAGTCAGATAATGGCTGCATAGCACGTACCATGTCCAGAGATGGAATGGCTACAGGGAGGGCCAGTGCTTGGCCTGCTGCTCCTCAGCATGTATTAAATCATGTCTCTTACCACCTTCAGCTCTTCAATGGGAAATGTTGCGAGATGACACTGTTTATCAGAGTGCCTCAGTGGATTAATGCACCTGCTGCGTACCTAGGTTTGAACCCTTTTGAGTTTAATCACTTATTTTATTTCCAAGGGCAATACAATTGACATGAGTAACAATAACGTCAGTCAGTGCTTAATTTGTAAAAGAATGAGTGCCAAGGCCCAAAGCTCTGCTCAAATGCTCAGCACACCCAATACCAAAGCAGTGTAGTCCTAAATCCACCTTATTCATCTTTTATGTATTACTAGACACTCCATGCCCCTTTTTGTTACTCAAAACAATACCAAAGGGGATGATGAACGGAGCGTTTGAGCAAATCAAACACTCACCAGCTTTCTGGATTTCTGGCTAATCAGCCGTCATCAACCAGGCTAGCTTGAATCCAGTGGCAAAGTGAGCAAGGGACCCTCTTCTGGGCATCCCCTGCCAACTTAGGGCGAACAAAACGATACCAAATGGGACTGTTCCCATGAGACACAGGGTCAGACTGATTTGCATATGGCCATGTCTGAACTGGGGTGATGGAGTGAGCTAAAGAATGGTGATGGATTAAACCCAGATCAGTTGACTGGGGATGAGTGTTTTATTTGCTCTAACGCTCCCTCCATCATCCTCTTTGGTATCCCTTTTTCTTACTCATGCAGCTTTGTGCTTACTCCCTTTATGACGGTTTTGCCATCTTTCCCTTCTGCCCTCTTCCTGCTTTCCTTGTTTTTCCCTCTCGTGCTCTCAGTAAATATCTGATGCACGAAAAAGGAGTGCTGCTCCCCAAAAACAAGTGTCGGTGTCCCCCGCCGGCAACCACTGGTTCAGATTCAGCACTAACTCCAGTTATCCGCACACTGAGGTGAACACGGGCACCGTGCAAATGGCCACTCATGGTAATGCCATCTGTTCTATAGCAAAGACTTTTCATTATTGCCCAGTGTTTGCTTCAAACTGACTTCCACTACTGGCAGAAAAAGGTCTGAAAAATGGTCCCAAGTGAGAACAAAATGGCGTCAGCATTGTTTTGCTGTGTGTTCCTTGACTCACTCATACAACATGGCACAGAAATAAGCTCAGATCATAATCTCCAAGATTTGGCCAAAGTAAGTTCTGAAGCCTGAAACAAGTGACCCGTACCTGTCTCTTACCAGTCTGAATACAGCTGGACTAAGAACTCTGTATCATGGACCAACATGAATGATAACTCTCCGCTATTAAAAAGAGCTGTTTCTAAGTGATAGTCTTAGAAATGTAAACTCAAATATTTTACACACTTGGGAGAGTACTTGTTTTTCCCAATGTGGCTGTGCTGTATGAAGGTAGGCCCCCCTGTTTTATGTAAACTCACAGGTGACTAGATGAGGTGTCACCCGCTGACTGCCTCGTGGTTCGACACTGTGCAGTCAACAAGTATGTATGTCCTTTGCATACTCTTGTTTTTATTTGCCAGGTTTCGCATCTTAAGCTCAGGTTATTCGTCAGCAGCTCTTTGCGATCATAAAGCACTTTAAATTGAATCCTCTCTCTCCCTAAGGCGTGAAACTGAGCGAAGGGACTGGACGTGCTCGGTTCCAGATTGTATTATTTGATACAAGGCTGCTTAAGGGAAAACCGCTGCGGAGAACCACCTTAAGACACAGATAAACAGTGGTAGGGAGTGACAGATGCATTGCGTTCGCCCAATAATATTGGCCATTGCCCATCAGCAAGCCAGACCGGAAGTTACGAAGATGTTTATAATATGTGATCGTACATGTTTTAAAATACGAGCCCGAAATAGGTCTTTGCCCTGGCCTCCTAAAATCATTACATTGGTTTTACCAGGACACACCATTACCAATGTCATGTTTGTGGGCGTTGACATTCTTCTTTTGAGGTGCCCATTGTTAAGGAAAAGGGAAGGAACATGGCATTGGCATGATTTGTCAGTTGTTGAGGAATGCTACACTGAACGATTCATGTTAGAAATCCTGGATTTACCAAAGAATACAATTTTTCTCCTATGTTCAAACCAAGGGGAAACAACATGAATAACAAGCATTGCAAATCCTCTAGGTATAGCCTTTAATATCTGGCCTCAAAGTTATTTGTTAAGCTAATGCTTGTTTTACCATACCAGGATGACCAACACTTTCAGAAGCAATGCATCAGCCATGTTGGAACAATTAAAGAATAATAAAATATGCCGAAGATATTCCACGCACAAACGGACTGCCATCTTGGAAGGGGTTTCATTCTGCATGTTGGCAAAACCATTCCAAGATCGCTGTCCGTGCATGCACACGTATGTGCACCAAGAAGCAGCCATCTTGGAAGAGTATTTTTAACAATGTTTAACAAAAACTATTATTAGATGGCTGTCCATGTTTTCACATGCATGCGCTGAAGGTCATTTAGGATTGGCATTTGAAATTATGGCAAAAAAAGAATGACAAATCCCATTTAAAGATGGTTGTAACTAGCAACATTTATGCTGGGAACGAAAGATTTAAAAAATAAAATTGAGAAACTGAGCACACATTGTCCCAGCAGCCCTGGCATTGAAGGAAACTATTTTAATGGCTGATGTGCTCTTTGTATACAAGCAAAATGCTGTCACTCAAACAGAGGGAAGCCGAGGGCTGTAGTGGGTTGAGCCACTGCCTCATGGTGTATGCTGAGGTGGATGGAAGCAAAATATGAATGCCAATTCAATAGGCCAATGGATTAAAACCACTGACGAAAGGCACTATGTGTATGTATTTTATACAGTATTAAAATTAGTCTGGGAAGAGAGCTCAAGCTGTCTCAAAGGTCAAGTCAAAAAGCATGTTTGATGATTGCTAAGGGAAATAACTCTTTCTGGAGTTTCTAGGGACTGTATATGGGTGGGAACCGAACTTGAAGCTAAATTTCACTCTCCCGGCTTTAACCGTGAATGAAAGGCCCCAGTTCAGGAAAGTGTGTGAGAAATGTTTTCCCCTGCAAGGACTTTAAAAGAAAAGGTTGTGGATTGTCCCTCTGAATAACATGTTTCTATTACAATGCAACATGCTTTCAGAATTCTGCATAGGTTGCAATATACATCCAACTGTTTAGTTAAGTTATGGTCCTCAAACTCTAATTGTTACTGTAGAGAAAATGTGTAAAGAGGCACCCTACCCCTGTTTGGGCGTGAGGTCGGGCAAATTTATCCTTACTAGACGCAGCTGATTGGTAGTAGCGTCTGGCAGGGAACGGGAGTGGAGGGCCATGGGGGATTAATCCTTTTACCACAGCGGCAATTCCGCCGCGGTGCGTCGGCTTTGATGAGTGGGCAGGGCCGCGTCAGCCAACGGACGTGCACAGCACTACGAAGTTAGTGCACGCGATGGCCGTTGGCCGACAGAAGCACGCAACGGGCTAAAAAAAACACTTACCTCCTTTCCGCGTTTCTCCTCAGTTGTCTCTTCTACGTCGCCCCTTGTCTTCTCTCCCCCGGAACCAGAAAGCACACAGGCTCCTACCCCATAGCCAATTACAATGCTGCAATGCAGCGTTGTGATTGGTCTGAGTGTCATGGCTCGGTGCTCAGATGGGAAATGGGAACACACAAAGTGAGTAGGATTGCTTGGGCCGGCCAAGCAGTCCTGTGCACTTTGGTCTGAAGCAACCACTCCTCCTCCCGAGTCCCAGCCCCGTCCAACATTGCAGGGGAAAAAAATGATAACTGAAATAACTTCTGTTAGTATCATTTAATTTTTTTTACAGTGCCCTGTGAGTAGTGGGACAACGCTTCTCCACCTTAGCGGAGGAGCCACCACAGCTGATTGGGTGGTTCAGGGACATGATGCTGGAACAAGCAGATGTCTGATGAATACTTTGTGTCTATATGGGGACTAGTGGTAGGTAATAACGGGGTAAACCCTTGATACGCACCGACCTGGGTCACAGTGTAATTACAAAAAAGTGGTCGGCTGCAAAACATTTCAAAGCACAATTTCAACAATGAATGCTTAGAGTGGTACACAAGACTAAAGAAATTTATAAGACAGAATTTTAATTCAGCTGTCTGCAATGCTATCAATTACATTCACATATATTTGATTTCTCATTTCATCAAATGCAAAGTAATTACCTCCATAGTATATATAATAAACACTTAATCTAGTGCTCCGTGAGTGTCAACGAAAGGGGTTTGAACAAGTAGGGTAGGGTGTGATTGGAATAGGTAAAGGGACAAAGAAAAGGAATTGTGTCCTGTGAACAATTCTCCATCAATCTAAGAACATTTCCAGTCTTAAAAAGATCACCAGGTTCCCTGAATAAACATTACACGGAAGTCCTCTATGGCTAATTGATCGTGCCAGGTAACAATGTAGTTTAATGAAGGGTGTAGATCAGTCACACCATCTGTGTCCGAGCCAGAATGAATCAAAGGCCGGATACCAACTGCCTTTTGCACAAGCGAGCGTTAGGTGTATGTGGAGTCCCAGACAAGTTGAGGACTAGCGTCGTTGTGGTGATTTTGATGTTCTCCTTGGAGGGGGAGATTCAGATCGTGCCAGGTAACGATGTAGTTTAATGAAGGGTGTAGATCAGTCACAACATCTGTGTCCGAGCCAGAATGAATCAAAGGCAGTTGGTATCCGGCCTTTGATTCATTCTGGCTCGGACACAGATGGTGTGACTGATCTACACCCTTCATTAAACTACATTGTTACCTGGCACGATCTGAATCTCCCCCTCCAAGGAGAACATCAAAATCACCACAATGACGCTAGTCCTCAACTTGTCTGGGACTCCACATACACCTAACGCTCGCTTGTGCAAAAGAACATAAAATCAACTTTACGGCGCGATTTTCCAACCGAAGTGGGACATCACAAACGCCACAATACATGTGCTCATAACCCCTTTAGTCCTGATGAAGACCCTACACTGAGGAATAAACTGCCCTTACCACAGGGGTCGAAACGTCGACAGTATCTTCTTCAACATACACGCCAAAATACAATTAGCCATAGAGGACTTCCGTGTAATGTTTATTCAGGGAACCTGGTGACCTTTTTAAGACTGGAAATGTTCTTAGATTGATGGAGAATTGTTCACAGGACACAATTCCTTTTCTTTGTCCCTTTACCTATTCCAATCACACCCTCCCCTACTTGTTCAAACCCCTTTCTTTGACACTCACGGAGCACTAGATTAAGTGTTTATTATATATACTATGGAGGTAATTATTTTGCATTTGATGAAATGAGAAATCAAATATATGTGAATGTAATTGATAGCATTGCAGACAGCTGAATTAAAATTCTGTCTTATAAATTTCTTTAGTCTTGTGTACCATATATGGGGACTAGATCACATTGCTTATGATAGTAAATTTTTCAGAAGGGTCCAGATTGTCCATGCCCCCAAATGGACGAGTAGAAACTTAAGAATAAAGATGTGTCTGCCTGCTTTCACTTTGTATCTGAGACCACATGGAAACAATGTGAGAAAGTGTTTGATGCTTCTCACCTGATGGTGCAACTAAAAGGATCAGAAGGCCCGTGTCCAATCGGTTATTGCAAAATGGACTGCGTGAGTTAACACTGGTAGTGAGTTTGTATCACACCAACACTCACTCAGCCTTCCACCCTTCAGAGGTCAGTAAATTGAGTACCATAAATAGACTATTATTAACCCAGGTTAAAATGTCACTGTGGCACGAAGACTTATAAAAACGTTATTCTTGTGTCAGCCGACTCTGGGAGGTGTAGGTGATCTGTAAAGAAGTAGCATGGCTGAGTTGATAGTGAACTTGAGGCCTTCCTACTGCTTGCCGGTTGGCAACACTGAACACTTCTTTTATATACTGCTCTATAGCCAAGCACTTTCATAACCATGTTGGCCAAGTCAACCAAACAGCGTTGCGTCCATATAGCTGGTTCCTGTAGCCTTCCTTCCAAAGAGTAGACCCTGGTCCTGGGACACTCTGGATAAATCATTCATCATTCAATTGTCCTTTTGTTTGCAAACACCGCAGCATGGGGTAAACAGTAGACTTTACCCATTGTGCATCACTTAAAGTAAAGGGAGCCAAAGCCTGTGCACATTTCCTAACAATAGTGTGGTTTCTATTTAATGTATTTTTATATAAAACTTTGTATTGTTTATATTAAGTTTAATTACTGGCTATTTATCTTGTCTGCACCTCCTTTTAAAGTTTCAATCAATCAAACAGGGTTTTTTAAGCGCATTACTCACCCCAGAGGGTCTGAAGGCTCTGGGGGTTGGGGGGAGCAGTTCTCTTTCAGTCAAAGAGCCAGGTCTTCAGAGCCTTCCTGAAGGTGTTCAGGGAGGGTGCACATCTGATGTTGGTGGGGTGCTCGTTCCAGGTCTTGGCCACAATGTAGGAAAAGAATCTTCCCCCTGCTCTTGCTCTGCGGATGCACGGGTTTTCGGCAAGGAGGAGGTTGGTGGAGTGGCGGTTTCGTTCAGGGAAGTGGAGGGTGATTCTGTCGTTGAGGTATTGGGTCCAGTTTTGTGTAGGCATTTGTAGGCGTAGGTGAGTATCTTAAAGGTGACTCTTTTCTCAACAGGGAGCCAGTGGAGCTTGCGTAGGTGTTGGCTGACGCGTTTGTCGCAGGACCCCGAGGTCGAGTCTGGCAGAGGCTGTATTATCTGGAGCTTGCGGAGTAGAGGCTTGTTGAGGCCGGGATAGAGGGTGTTTCCGTAGTCCAGCCTGATGTTAATGAGTGCATGGGTGACTGTCTTTCTTGCCTCTGGGGGATCCATTTGAAGGTCTTCCTGAGGATGCGGAAGGTGTTGAAGCAGCTGGAGGTGATGGCGTTCATGGAGAGGGAGGAGTCGAGTACGATGCCGGGGTTCTTGGCGTGGTCCTTAGGGGTCGGAGTGCTGTTGAGGGTGGTGGGGCACCAGGCTTTGTTCCATTCCGAGGGGGTGGTTATGAAGACGAGGACTTCTGTCTTCTCCAAGTTGAGTTTTAAGCAGCTGTTGCTCATCCATGCTGCGACGTCCTGCATTCCTTCCTCGAAGTTGAGTCTGGTGGTGGTGGGGACCTTGTTGAGGAAGAGGATGAGCTGGGTGTTGTCAGCGTAGGAGATTATGCTGAGGCCGTGCTGTTGGACGATGGCAGCGAGGGGTGCCATGTAGATGTTGAAGAGGGTTGGCTGAGTGATGATCCCTGCGGTACTCCGTAGTTGATTTCTGTGAGTTCGGAGAGGAAAGCTTGTACCTTTTGGCCCCTGCCAGTGAGGAATGACCTGATCCAGTGAAGGGCAGTGCCATGTATGCCGGCTTCATGTAGTCTGGCTGCGAGAGTGCGGTGGGAGAGGGTTTCGAAAGCTGCTGACAGGTTGAGTAGGATCAGGGCTGCTGTGTGGCCTTGGTCGACGAGGGTGCAGTTGTCATCGTGGCTGCGATTAGGGTGTCCTTGTTGCTGTGATTGCTTCAGAATCCTGATTGAGAAGGGTCGAGGATGGCATGGTCTTCGATGAACCTCATCAGTTCTGCGTTGACTGCCTTCTCGGCGACTTTTGCTGCAAATGAGAGGAGCGAGATGGGCCGGTAGTTCTTGGGATCTGTCTGGTCTGCTGAGGGCTTCTTGAGCAGGGGCCTGACTTCTGCGCATTTCCAGTCGTCGGGGAAGGAGCCGGCCTCGAAGGTTGTGTTGATGGTGTGTTGTAACACAGGTGCGATTGTGGTGACAGCTCTGTGGTATATGTGGCGTGAGCAGGGGTCTGTGGGGTCTCCGGAGTGGATGCCTTTCATGGTCGAGGTGGTCTCCTCGGTTGTGGTTGTTGAAGTTGTCGTAGAATTTCTGTATCTTTAGGTGGAAGTAGGATCCGAGTTTGTTGCAAAGGTCCTGGGAGGGAGTGATGTCCGTGGCTTCGTTGTGGTGCTTGGTGAATTCCTGTATGACACTGAAAAGTTCCTTGGTGTTGCTGGAGTTGGTGTGGATTCTGTTGTGGATGAAGGTCCTTTTGGTGGCTCTGATGTGTTGATGGTGTTCCATCATAGCGTCCTTGTATGTGGTGTAGTTTACGGGGTGTTTTGCTGTTTCTCCACTTCTTCTCCAGGCATCTACAGGTGCCTGTGGCTTGTTGGAGATCGGTGGTGAACCAGGCGGCTTTCCTGGGGCATTGCTTGTTGAGGTTGCGCAGCGGATGAGTTTATCTGCGCAGTTGGCGATCCAAGTGTGAAATTCCATTGCGGCGAGATTTGTGTCGGTTGCAGCGGAGGCGGTGTTGTCACGGGGGTGGAACTCTGCTCCAGTTCCTGCGCAGGGTTGCAGAGCCAGTACGGGTGGCTTGTGTTTGTTGACGAGGAGTGGACGCAATGGTGGTAGGTCCAGAGGGGCTGCGAGGTGTAGCTGAAGTAAAACGCTGTTGCCTCAAGCAAAGATGGGGTTGAGAGTGTGTCCCGCCTTGTGTGTTGGTGTGGTGACGAGTTGTTTCAGTCTGAAGTTGTCTCGGTTGTCTCGGAGGGTGGCGGATTTGGGGTCATTGAGGGTGTCGAGGTGGCAATATAAAGTTTGTTATAAAGTATTTAACTGACATTGTAACATTGTAGCTGCCTCTGAATGAAATACTTGGTTAGGTGGTAGTTTGTTATTCTCTACTTAATAAGAAAATGCATGGCACAGTAAAAAAGCATGTTGATTTAAAAAACATTAGGAGTAAAACAGCCATATTGGTAAATGGTTTTTAAAGTTAACATTTGTGTTGCGAAAATAAGGCGGCCATGTTTAGGTGATGGCATATTTTCTATTTCTCTGATTTAATTTTTTGGCATGTTCTTGAAATACAAAATAAAATAAAGGAATCATCACATTGGCTTGCCTAGACCAGACTATTGGCTATGCGTTAGCTGTATCCTCACAAATTCAAGGCACGCTGCAAAAGTACTACACCCTTCTTCATCATGCCATATGTTGGGGTCACCTAGCTTGATTTGTGCAGCTCACCTGTTCCAGGTTCCTAGTGTGTCCCACCCCATGGGGTCAGTAGAGGCTGCCATTGCAGCAGACAAAGGTGGGTGTGCTGCTGCAGCATGTCCGCCCCTTTGATGCACTAATGTAACCACAAAGTATGCATGTACTTTGCAATCTCTACCTCCCTGTCCTTAAAGTTGGCATGTCCTAGCCTCCTCCGTCAAGTGCCATTGGGAGGTCCATGAAAGTCCTTCATAGCCCAAGAATCGCCCATACACCACGTATCCCTTTCATGCAGTTCCAGATGTGCAATATTCTTTGCAGATGTGAGCAGCCATATAGCCGTTTATTAAAGCTGCCATCCTTCTTCTTCCATTTCAGCGAGGACAGAGTTATCGAGCATTACAAGAAGCTGTCTGGTCAGAGCCGCGGACAGGCCATTGTAAAGTAAGTGCAGCGACAGGATTCTGTGACTAAAGCGCATAACCAGACTTCTGGCGCTTCCTGTGTCTGCGGTGTAATGTCTGCCAGCTACCATCTTTCCATAAAAACCTGCTGTCCAAATAATCTGAAATATTTGCGCTGACGCTGTTGCGTGATGGGGTTGCTAACTCTCCTTTGCTTATTTTTTGCAGTTATATGAGCGTGGTTGAGTCCCTGCCTACTTATGGAGTGCATTACTATGCAGTGAAGGTATGTAGGTGTGATGGGGAGAAGGACGGGTTCAACTGATTTTGGAGATTGGCTTTGGGCGAATATTGCTTGCATTTTAAGATAAATATTAAGAAACTGGCCCCCTTAAAGGACCTAGGATGGAGGCTGCCCAGTCCTTCTCGATGAACGCAGCAAAGCATGAAACGCATCCCTTAAAAGTACATTTGCCACATAGCTTGTGAGATGCTGATATACGTCAGTGCAGATGCAATATTAAAGATATGATTGCCTGGGTCACAAGTGAGGTTTTGAGTTTGTAAGCTGCAGACTTTAACCACCTTTATCCACCCTCCACCCCCTCATATTCTTTCTTTACTCTGCCACAGTGGAGGGTCTTTTAAGTGATCTCTGCTATTATAGGGTAACTGACTAGTAAAGTGTTTTGGAGTAAAAGCGGAACAGGAACTCGCAGCTCCCTACTTTCTGAACAGCGCAGGGCCTACAGGACGCGTCTGGTCCCAAGCCTGGGAGCTTGGTTGATCCAGAGGTCCCAGCAGTGGCATTCGTTCACCAAAATCATAGTGTTAGTGGGTGCGAAGTCACAAGCACTTTAACCCCCGTGACCTCACAGAAGTGCCTTCATATTACTTCAAGTTACCTTTCGACTTAGTGGCAGTTTCGCATATTATGCAATCTCGAAGCGGCATCATAATAACAAACCGTAATCTACAACTGGTACTACCGTCTAGTTTTATACACCAACCAAACCTTAAAGTCCACTGGTGGAGGAGTGTGCAAGCAGCAGAACTGAGCAGGGATTGTATCCCACAGGTGAGCCCACAGAACTCTCTTGCACCCCTCTCCTCGGTACCTCATCTATGACATAGCTGCATTGTCTTCGTGGCCCAAGAATGAGTCATCTCCGAATGGTGTGTGGTGAAATGAGACAAACAAAATGCTTGTTAAGGGAGTTCACCAATCACTCCTGTATCTCCAAACCATGCACACAAATGAACGATTCTGCATGAGTACTGCCCACCCCGACCGTGTTTTTCTGACTGCCCAACTGAGCAACAAAGATAATGAACCCGTAGGTCATCTGCCCAGATGCTGCATACAGAGTGTTCTGAACATATCTAGCTACTCCCCTGTACACCGTGTGAACACGTCACTGTGGGTGTGCGCCATCTTGTGATCCAGCGGTCCTCGGTAGCTTGTGGACCTTCAATGCCGATATAACCTCCTCAACACGTTTCAACTCCTCATCGCACTCCAATTACTGCCACTTCATAGGAACAGGCCCTGTATTGAGGGCACGAGAACGGCCTGCGAAGTGAAGCAAGGCCTGTCCATATCTTGTGCGTGCCTAAAGTGAGGAGGGCAGTGTGCGTGTATCTGTCTGTGTGTGTGTGTGTGTCTGTGTGTGTGTGTGTGTGTGTGTGTACGCGCGCCAGGCAGCAGAGACTGCTCCCAACAATCACACTGCCTGAACGAGGATGAAACCCAGCTGGAGGAAAGTCAGCCCAGGGAAGGTTCGGTGGCCCCGTTACACGTGATCACTTACATGCCTCCATTTTCCAGGCCTGACCCGCTGTTTATTTAAGAGACAACTGCCTACCCTCGGGTCTGTGGGCCTCACACAATCAATCACAGCTAAAGAAGGGACACAAATCCCAGCTGGGGTATTAACCCTGCAAAAATGCAATAATTAGCATGTTTGGGGAGCTGCGATCTGAAACTGAATTTTTATGTGCTTCGACTTCTTTCAGACTAATAGTTTTACCATTTAGAACATTCCATTTTGTGAAACGCTGCCTCCTCCTCTGTTGACTGAAGTCCCAGAGTGTCTTGGTTTTTCATGGCAGTAAATCAGAGTGCTGTGGTAATAAATGTGGTGGCGGCTGTGTCCCATTACTTTAACTTATGTTATGCACACACCGTCTCTCAGCCTGGCAGGTCCTGTCACTGGGAGGCTGTTCGGTTTCATTGCTGTCGCTTGGATAGATTTATGGTAGGTTTCTCATGTATCACCCAGCCCTGCTGCCTTGTTATGTTTTCTTCCACTCCAAAAACCTCTGCAAACTCCTATTTGACTGCATTATTAGACACTTTCCTACATAAAATTCTTTTGAACCCTGCAGGATAAGCAAGGAATCCCCTGGTGGCTCGGACTCAGCTACAAAGGCATCTTTCAGTACGACTACCACGACAAAGTCAAGCCAAGAAAAGTGAGTGGTGATTTTGTTTTGGTAACTTTTTTTTAATGAGACTTGCTTTTTCTTTTTATTAATTTGTATTGGTTTGACTCGTGGCACACTTAATCAAGCAACTTAATGTTGAGTAGGGTGGGGTGGTTTTGCAGAAAAGAATTCATCACGAACCACAAATTAAATTGTGCAAAATGTGTTCGGCCATGTTTGTGATTGCAAGTCTTGGATAGAACTTCTGGCTATGATTTGTGTCCAGTGCCTCCAATGTAGCAAAAGTTGTTTTTTTTTGTGTTGCACACTATAAGTGCTTATGTTTCATCCACTGTTGCGTCAGAACCATAGTAACTGCATTAGACAACCATATATACAGGATGTATTGCAGGGGCATCATTAAGCAGCTACAGTGGGGGTGGGCTTCTTGAGAGACCTCTTCTGTCTGCAACTCGGCACACAAAAGGTAGTTAATAACGCTAAAGAAAGATGGGTTGTTAGAAAAGGGAAAGAAGGATTTAAGATGTAAAGGAATGATTGGTGAAATTGTTGATGGGTGAAAGGATGCATGGGTTGGTGAAAGGATGGGTGAAAGGGTGACAAGATTTGTGGGTGGGTGAAAGGATGTGTGGGTGGGTGAAAGGATGTGTGGGCGGGTTAAAGGGTGGGTGGGCGACAGAACGCATGGATCTGTGAAAGAATGCACTGGTGGGTGAAAGGATGGATTGATGAAAGGCTGCATGGATGGGTAAAAGGATGGGTGAAAGAGTGATGGATGAAATGATGCGTGGAAGGGTGAAAGAATGTGAGGGTGTGTTCAAGGATGCATGCTTGTGTGAAAGGATAGGTGTTTTGCTTGAGTTCGAAATCCTTTAAAAAGAAGACAAGAGGCGTCTGGCAAAACAGGAACAGTTTGTTTAATTAATCATGGCTGGGAGAACAGTTGCAGGCACGTGGTCTGAGGACTGTCTCAATTTACAATCAGCAAACATCCTTCTTTTATACAAAACACAACATCTTATAAAAGTATGAGGCATACCATATATGGTGAGGAATGTTGGTTGCTGACTTTGAAGTCATAAATGAATGGTCAAATGGTTACTACAGGTGGGTCTCGACCTTGCGTGGACACCGTGTGGCCAGTGGATAACTTGTCCAGATGTCCAGCATGGCAAGCGCATGATCACTGCGTGTGCTAGGTCCTGATGTGGCATCTGACTTTATGGTGTTTTTAGGAGCGTGCATACCCCTCCAGCCGTGTGTGTTTTATTGAGGCAATCTCCCCTGACCATTGAAATGTCACGGCACCTATCTATGGGATTGAGTAAGAGTTTCCTGCCCAAGTGTTTGGCTGCCAGCTACGCACCCTCCCACCTGTGACCCATCAATCAGTAATCCTGGGCCTAGGTCTTAGGGCCTGTCTGACTCCATATTTGCGAGTTGAGGTAGATGTGAAGTTCAGAACGTTACATTCTATTAAATAAGAACAATATTTCTATTTTAACAGGTGGATGGGTGGGTGGGTGGAAGGATGTGTGGGTCGGTGAAAGGATATCTGATAGGGTGGGTAAGTGAAAAGATGTGTGATGTCAGGAAGGGTAGGTGAAAGAGTCAATGAGTTGAAGGATTCAGAGGTGGGCGAAAGGATTAGCAAAAAGGTGGATAGATGAAAGGATGTGTGGGTGTATGAAAGGACAAGTAAAATGGTAGATGAGAAAGGGCGGATTTGTGAAAGAATGCATGGGTGGGTGATTGAATGAAAAGATGTGTGGGGTGAAAGGATATGTCGGTGGGTGAAAGGATGGGTGGGTTGGTGGATGGATGGAATGGCTAAAGACTGAATGCTAAAAGAATGAATGGATGAAAGGTGGATAGATAAAAGGATGTGTGGGTGTATGAAAGGACAAGTAAAATGGTAGATGAGAAAGGGCAGATTTGTGAAAGAATGCATGGGTGGGTGATTGAATGAAAAGATGTGTGGGGTGAAAGGATATGTCGGTGGGTGAAAGGATAGATGGGTTGGTGGATGGATGGAATGGCTAAAGACTGAATGATGAAAGAATGAATGGATGATTGAAAGTAAATGTGAAATCGTGGCTATCAATTAAAGGATTGAAGAGTGAAAGGATGAATGTATAAATGCTTGCATGGAAGAGACAAAGGAGCTCTTCTGGGGTGAGTTGGTCTCACTTGCTTCTCTTGCTTGGTGCCATCAGAACTTTGGTTCAAAGAGGGAGGTATTTTAATTGTCTGGCTACTTTATTGACATATGTCTAGTCAAGGAAAATAAACCTTGACCAAATGGTGTACATACAGCATTGGGAAAAACAAAAAAGTGCTGAATAGAACACTTGAATTGATCTCAGCTGCTAATAATTACTCTATGAGGCATTCTAGCCCATTGTTCTTGCTCACTGTGCCTCTCCTCGTCCCTATCCAACCTTATAAAAATGATCTTTGTTCCTGCCCAAGAGGAAAATCCCAGCCCAAACTGGTAGGCCCGAACCCTCTGAACGGGTACAAAAGCAACTGTGAACTGGCTTCAGGCTTGCTGGGCCTCATCAGTGAGTTGCAGCTTGAGTTGAATCCTGCCAGCACCGTAGGGCCATTGATGATGTGCTAAATGTTGGTCCTTGTCTGTAGTGGTACATTCAGCAAAAAGTGACCACCTTCCATATTTGGCATCGTAGTACAGAAGAGTGGCCTTGCTTTACTGGCAGTCCTCTTCATACCTAGTATTAATCAGTCCCAGCTAGATGGACTTTTGGGATAAATGCTGCAGTAACTACAAAAGTCAAGCACGTCTAGTTTTGTTCTTTCAGCTTTCCAGCAAACTGAAATCAATTGCTACCAAAAAAAAATAATTTTAGATTTTTTTATGTTTATCTTAAGCTGTTGTTATCCAGCAACATTGACCCAATAAGTCCAACAAGCAGTGCAACTCAGTCCGATTGTAATCACACATAGTAATGTCACACAAATAGTACACCGTATGGATGTGTTTCCGTGCCAGCATAGAAAAAAGATATGCTCAAGAACAAGCTCTACCAAAATATACAGCTTTATATATTAAATAGCATAGAACTAGGAGCATATGTTAATTAGCATTTGTGTAGGTACACAACTGTCCCTACCATGGTATCTTAGGGCTCAAACTGTCAAGAGTAATTACAGGAACCTATGCACGTGGTTCAGCATGTGTGTTTGTACTATGTCCTGCATGGGAAGCATTAGGTAGGATGCATGAGGTTCTGACACTCGGTCTGGTCAAGTTGCAGGAGGCGTGTCACTGCCAGTATATTAGCCGGTGTTGGAGAAGTGTGTAGGTTTGGGTGCAGTGGATGCAGCTGTATGTGCTCTACGTACCCTTCCTTAACCCCAAGGCAACAGTTTACCCTGCCTGTTGTAGCACAAAACATTTTTGATAACTTCTCATAGATTGTGGTTGTTCGATAAAGGCACAACTTTATGAAATATTTCAATACTTTAGTCTGACAGTGGTACCGAGAGTGCTATTTCTCTACATTAACTAATTGGCTTTATGGCTATACCTACATTGTGCGCTCCTCCCTTTTGCCGGGCCCTGGGGTTCTGATGTCTGTCACGATTGTGTGTTTCCAAAAAGAATTGGTTACAAATCCTAGTGGGGCACTCCTTTAGTGATCAACAGAAAGCTTCAAGTTCATTCACAAATTGAATTTGTATTCATTCAATGATTTCATAGCAATCACATTTCAATTCCAATTTTCATCCATGTGTTATTTCTTTTCATTATTTCAAGTAAACATAAGATTTCACTTCAACATGATTAATTCTCCAATGCATTTCGAGCAATAAATCTGCTCTTCATCAGGGAGTGAATTCATCTCACGCCACCAGTAAAAGATCCAGTCTGGTGGGCGGGGCTAATTTCTTTATGAATGAACTTAAACAAGTAGGCTTATAAGCTAACATTGAAATTAGGGTTGTGCACTTGCCTACTTTTCTGTTCTGATGTCTGTCTCACACAAGTGAGGGTCTGAATGTGTGAATCATTTATTCCACATTATTGTACTCTGAGACCTGAACATGAAGGGGTCTGATTAAGGTCTAGCAGCATTACTTCAGCATCTGTTGGATGCAGGCAGTCACGGCCACCATTCTGATGCCGCTGCCACTCACCAGTGTGCTCTGGGTTTCACTGGACAGAAGGGTGGCTCTTTTGCATGGTGTGCTGGTTCCAAAAGTTACCCAAGATGGTAGCTACTTTTTTCATTTTGTCAGTCTTGGTGTGTGCACTTACCAAGCGCACATGCACATTGCATACGAGAAGATCACAACAGTGCGACTCGCAAGAGTGAGTTGCATCCCATATACTGAATAATTAGGTGGAGCTTTGATGAAGCAGCTCAAATCACTCTGGTTTATTCGGTCTTTCCAGATTATTGAGATAAGGCATCGTCTAGTTGTGAGCTGGTTGTAGAGGCTGCTCCGGGCAGTGGTCAAGATATGAATAGTGATGAAGTGAAGGGGTTTAGGTACAGTTAGCCGGTAGAGGTCCATCGATGATGGTGATGACTGAGAACGAGTGTGTGATGCAATTACCTCTGATAGGTTGCTGGGGCCTCACAATGCATAGCTTTGTACACAACGATAGATAATAAAGAGTCAGCCCTGTGTTTGGCAGACACGCAGTGTTAGTATGACGAGGTTGGTGAGGGTCGCAGTAGAGCGTATATGGTTTTGGATGTGAAATTGATGATTTTGCCCTTTGGAAGAGGGCTTATTGCTGGGGCGAACATTTAGTAAGCTACTGCACTAATCAAGCTTACTCCTCATTAGAGTGTGAATCAGTGACAGGGCCTCAGAAAGGGGGAGGTCTGGGTGGATTTTCTGGTATTGAATAGTTGAATTCCTGCAGTCATGCACATTGAGTCAGTAATGATTCCAGGAGCTTGTTACAGTTCATTTACACGTCTTGTCTTTTGTCAGAAGGGGAGGGTAGTGCGATGTCTGGAATAAAGGCGATAGGGGATCACCAGCCCTTATTGAATTCATTTGGGATCCATGTCAACCCTGACCTTACCACGTGTGGAAGAAGCGGCTGTCAGATGGCATGAGTATGTCACAGCAAGTAACAAAATACATTTGCTGTGTTTGCAAAAGCATGGCTGCCTCTTAAAAGTCCCTATAGTTCAGCAAGTTAATCAAGCACTCTGCAGTGAGCCAGTGCGAATCGATATGTGATGCTATTTAAAGAGCTATATAGAAATCTTCCATGAAAACTTTTATTTTTAGAGTGTTATAACAGATATATTTGTATTTTGCATATTAGTTCAGTATTTATAAAACACACCAATTAAGAATGTACTCAACCTGATCCAGCGAGTTGTACACAAATAAAAACCTCTTAAGACGCTCTCTAAAAGCAATGAGTTCTTGGATACCTTTAAGGAGGTCCAAAAAGAGCTGGCCGTCATGAAAACAAATTTCATACGTTCCTTTTTCCGTAAATTCTTGGGGGTCATCAGAAGACGTTTGCCTGTGGATCTCAACATTCTTTTAGAGCAGTATAGTTTGAGGCTGTGGTTAAGGCAGTGAAAAGCAGTGCTGCGAAGTGTTTTGGGGTACCAGAAGGGAGAGCATTTCATCGTATAGGGTCTGCTGCCAAGAGCCAGTGCAGGCTTCCTCAAACTCCATAAACGTGTGTGGTTTTAGACAAGTTAATAATTGCTCTTACTGCAGAATTGTGCAGTACTTCAAACTTTCTGACTGTAAACTTGTAATTTTGTGGAACCTCATGTAAAGCGCTCTGATACCTCCGGGTCTAGACAACGCTATATAAAACTCTTAAAATAAATAAATAAATAAATACTTCATCTAGCTCCCTACCCGCGGGGCATTGCCAAACCCCATTTTATCTCATGGTACAGTTCAGGCAAATCAAGCTCCTGGCAATAGTAAATGTCGAACTTTAATCAGGAGTTTGAGTTTGGGGGTTCAAAGAGTGAATGATCAGATTGACTGAACTGTCCATAACCAAGCGCTCATCAAACTTCACTCAGAGACTTTGACTTTGCCTTTGATCTGAATATCGACCTACACCAATCAAAACGACCTGATGCTGTGGTTTTCTTCACCCAATGGTTCATGCATCTTAAAAGGAAATTCATTCCAGAATCCTGTTAAATATCTCTGCTGCTTTCTCGCTGTCAACATTTGGTTCACTGCTCAGCAGAAAAAACTCTTTAGTGTTGTCTGTCTAGTTTTGAGAACTGGCACTCTTGTTGTCTACGAATGGGTGTAGAGGCTGAATGAAAATATTAATCCTAACTGGATACAAATAATCAATTCACTGGCTTAGTGATTTCTAATCATCCACAGTTGTTAGTACTTACCAGTGGTGTGCTCTGCTTGGATATTCTGTGTGTTTCCAAAAGACTAGTCTTACAAAATAAACACGAGCATGTGATGAATTGGCAAATATATGCACATTCTCCTGTTGAATGAAAAGTCCAGCATAATCTTTTAACTGGCTTACTGGGCCAAACAATTAGTGACTTACAGACCCATTCAGAAAAGGTGGCCACCCAGTCTCAATAGGATACTCTTTGGCCCCATGACCGAGCCGAACAGGAAGGCTCATGCTCAAGAACACACAGCGCGTGGTGCACACATGTGGGAACGAGGCGCAGCCTCAAGTTTCATTACTCATTCATTCACCGGTGACGCAGCAGTTGGCAGTGGGTGAGGTGGGATATGCTAGCTAGCACTTTCCCTGGCTTCAGTTCTCTAAGCTTTCGACTTCCTTCCAGCCGTGGAGTCCCTGGTGCTCCCTATAACTTTCCTCACGCCCTGTCACTACGTGAGCCTAGTCTCCTGAGACTCGGTTTAATCTAGGGAGAGCCTATTAAATCCAGGTGTGACCCAAGTATGTGCCAAATAATTTGCTCAACTTTCATTTCAGCTATAAATAATCCAGTATGAAAAACGCCTCACAGTTTGTTTTCATTTTCCCTTTTTCATGAAGTGTGAGTTTTAACCAGGTCCCCACTAAAAAGCATAACTAACAGTGCTTGAAGCTAAAACTACATTTGTCTATGCATGTAGGGCAGCGGAGCGGGGTTCTCTCGCTGTGCCCAGCTGTAGAGCCTCAGCTCAGTACTGAGGGAAAGACACATAGAGAGTGGTAAAATGGTGCCAAATCCACGACTAAAGGGTCCTCAGTCCATCTATGGTAAGTACCACAAATTATGACACACGTTTAGTGTTATGCACATGTATCCTCTGGTGACAGTTCTGAAACCTTGAGTTCATTACAAACAGACTGCGCATGAGTCAGCTGAGAGCGGCGACGTGCAAAGTCTGAGTCACAGATGGGACTTGAAACCATGGACAAGAAGGAAAGTATTATTTGTTGCCCTAAAGAGCCATTCAGTTGCTCTCCAGCTTTTTATGGCCAAGCCCAACAAGCACAAGCTTCTTGTCACACACCTAGCAAAATGGGTTGATATACATTATTAATCTGCCACTCCCAAAAGCCCCTTACTCAGAAGCACAAATACTTTTTGCCACTGCAAGTGGGTCACCACACTAAGAAAAAAAACATTGATGTGGGTATTAATGCATTGACTTTAAACGTTTTACTGAAGCATATGTGTACCTTTTTTGTGAGTGATAAATTCTGTCCTCCCAGCAAGATTTAGCATTCCTTGGTCCATGTCTGTGGTTTTTGTTGTATACTAGGTCAGTTGTCTTTCTTTGTGTTTTCTTAGCGAATCATACATTTAACAAATGTCACAGAGTTGACAGTTCTTTCAAGGTGAATTGCTCCTCTCCTTTTCATCTTTTAATGTCCTCACTTTTCTGATAGAGAAGGCCTCTAGACAACTTTCCAATCTGCTGTAAACCTGAGCTAGGACTGCATTATCTTGATAACAAACCATTTTCCCAATTAGGTGGAGTCTGTTTGGTAATGAAAGAGTGTGTAGTCTGCAGTCTGAAAGGGAGAAGGGTGCTTCCCAGAGAGACAGGCTAGTAATCGATGTGCTGCCGTGTATGTTTACGCGCCTCCCTCACCATCTATGGCGATGATTAAACTCAATGGGCAGGGGAGCAGAGGTAGGCCCTTTCGTTCTCCTCTTGTAAACACAGGAAAAGCTGAAGGTGGCATTATAGGATTTCTTCTTTTGAAATTGCTAATTTGAAGACCCGGGCCCGTGTAAATGCTGCTGTAGAACATACAGTGGGTAGAAGTACAACTGGGAAAGTCCCAATAAACATCAAGACACGAACCCCAGAAATGGTGTATTTGCTTCATTTTATTTGAATACTCACTAAATGAGATGCCAGTAGAAGACCCCATTTCTTGTCGGGGCATTAAATTGATTGCGTCCAATGGCATACATATGTTTTGTTTCTATCATGTATCCTGCATCATTGTGTGATTATAACATTTATTTTAAACATCTTCCATCATCTATCTTTTTCATTGTACAGGTTCGCTTTCAACCCATAGTCCGTTTCTCTTTTTCTATCTTACCATAGGTTCTCTTTCACTTTAACCACTTACTTCCTTCTATTACATCGGGGTTCACTTTCTTTCTCTGCTCTTGAGATCTCTCCTCTATGGCCATGCTCAAGACCATTCGGTTCATAGTTTGCGTGTGATACTCAGTCAGCGCAGAGGTCTGCATTGAGAGGTGGTGAGTGCCTGAAGATCAAAGTGAGACACATTGCAGGGTGTGGTGTCTGGAAACACAATCGCTGCTTCTGTCAGTCTTTTCACTTCCCTTACCATTTTAGGTTTTCAGTCTCTCGCCTAAGCACCTCCCAATCTTTTTATTCAGCCAAAATGTAGTAGTTCAATAGTTGTTTTAATGTTTTGCTTTGCGTAGAAGCCCGGGTGGTGGGAAAGTTGAAGGCTCAAGGGCTAGGGCACAGCATTGTCCAAGATGTTCTGGCTAAACCACACATTCCATTTGACTGGTCGTAAACTTGTTTCTTAGATTGATTTGCTGTGCACACTTTGTTTGTGTCTACTTCATTGAAAATACATTTGGTGCTAAATACAAAGTAAAACACATTGGCGCAGGGATTCCTTTTTTAGATGCTCCAAATGTCCTGTGTGTTATGTTTTTTTTGTAGTTTAAAGACTGTCACTCCAAAAATTAGACAGAAAAATATTGCGACCCATGTTCATGGCATGCTTTGTTCTTACTCTACTCTAATTGCCATCCTATGCTATTTGCATTTGGCCGGCTCTCTCCACCATTGCTGTGGCATTGTTCCACATTCTTGGTCTGCACACACTTTTACATGGCTTTTGGAATGCCATCAAGTAAACCGGAGAAAAAGTATGATAGTGTTTTACGTTTTTTCGTGTGTGGTTCTGAGTGATTAGAAGACATTTTCTTTCAGTGTGGCATTCTGAAATGGTTTATATCAGTACAAGTGGAAGTAAAGTGCATTCCATCTAGGAGTTTTGTGGTTTTATGACTATTGGAGGGTGTGCCGTGTGGTTTTTGAAAATCATTTCCATACACAGTAAATGTTGCAGAAGACAAGACTCAGTTCTTTTTTTTTAATAACCAATCTGTATTACTTTTTGTTCAGAAAACACGAACATCAAAACAGTCAAACCAACCCTGTCACAGACCACCCCCAAACCAAATGCACAAACTTAACACCATCAATCATTTATACCCAAACCATGAAAGTCCCACTATTTGCCCCAAATCTTACCTTGTTTCTGTGGACATCCCAGGGCCGTGTAAATGGGGTTTTCCCATTGGGCACACCTGTCTAGTCCCGCCCACCAAGGAGCCAATGAATACTCAGTTCATTTTTATGTAGCGGAGAATCACATGACAATTGTAATGAGCAACAGAAAGATCTGTATGCTATTATTAACGCTTTTCATCGGTTTTTATTATTAATTTACAGTTATATAAATCACCTGTACAAATTAAAAAAATCAATGCAAAGAGAAAGTATACAATAAAATAAATAAAAGAGACATTCCAAAGGAAATAAACTGCAGATATAACCAGCAATAATAAAATATGCAACAATTATTAATGTATTGATATACTAAAGGATGGTAGAATATTTGTTAATGGAAAGTAGATAAAACAATGAAGAGAACTCAAGGAGGTTTAGGGACTTCCTGTTGAAAGGGGGATTGAGGCAGAGAGCGGAGAGCACATGTATCAAAAAATGAGATGACTGGATCCCACAACTGTTTTCGTTTTGGAGCTAAAGCGAGTGGATAAACAAACGTTGTGTCTAGTCTATGATTGTAACATACAGCGTTTATTATTAATTTACATTGACTTCAGCCTACCCAGATTTCACACTAGGGATCTTTAAGGTTCTTTCAGATGAAAACTTCAGTCTAAAATTCCGAAACAAGCTGTGGTTTTGAATTTGTAGTTCAGGAAGGGAGACTCCACCTGTTTGGTACCTTAGCATACTTGGCCTTTATACCTCACAGTTAACAGTCTGTTAGCAGGCTGCATACATTTAATAGATTAAGAGGAGATACTATACAACAATCAAATTAGGTTCTTGCTTTGCTAACCATCAACAGCCTAGTCATTTGATACCACCCTGTATAACACAACTGGGGGCATCAGATATTGTTCTTGCACTTCTACGATAAATAGCACTGTGCGATGCTCGATGGCTGGATCACGCCAGTGCACGTGTAGAATGTTCTTCAAGTTCACTGCTCAGTCAGTCAGGATCCACACAAGGAGGTTTTTGTATGACCAGATATTAAATGCAGTACATTTTAAGTAGTATTTATATTAGATTATGTGTTCTTAAGTATCTGATTCGGAATGTGCTGTCCGACCCCCTGTGGTATCGAAGTAGATCCTTCCATCATTCAAAGGGAAAGGGAATCAATCACATCATGTGTAAGACGCTTACTTTGATAATGCATTAGTGTGATGTATTTAGGTTTTCTCATGTTGCGCGGAGTATCTCGTTAGTTTCCTGTTGGAGTGGTTAAGCAGTAGGAGGATTAGGAAGGAAAGTGACGGGAGTCTTAAGGGATCGTGCTGATCATGGACTCTACATCTGTCACTCAATTAGGCAATTCAATTTACGCTAATAGTAGATGAAATCTGCAGAGAGAGCATCTGGGTTACATCACAAGGTCAGATCAGCAAAGGAAATGGATGCCTTGTTTTCATAGTGAGCTGTGATCAGCAGAGAGGAAGCGGCTTCTAAAGGGAATGATGAACTTGCATATTTTCAAGTGGAGGAGTCAACGGAGATCAGAAGGGAGCTGAGGTGGCCTTAGTCACCCCTAGGAAGAGTCTGAACAATGAACGAACCATCTTAAAGCTGCATGAGACTAACTAATGAAGCTGAACTAGCCCTTGGCTACGAGGCTGCAGCTCTTGCACCGCATCAGAGAGGGGGTCCGAGCTCGCTGTGTTGTCGGATGCTGCTTTGCCTTAGCTGTTGCTTCCTCAACACTGCTAGGCAATAGCCGACGTGCTGGTCATTTCCCTCAGTACGAAGGGCCTTTGCACACCCAATGCAACCAAAGCAGCAGAAAATTCAGCCATAAAGTGATGGAGCTATGTGGAAAGCAAAATAACCATGATTGAGATATATATATATATATATATATATATATATATATATATATATATATATATATATATATATATATATATATATTAATACAGGGGTTTAAATTAAGGGCAGGAGAAAACAGTCTATGGTCAAAAGAGGGGTTCAGAGACTAGGAAATATTTTACCATTCGGTGACTAGTATTATGTTTAGTGTTCGACCAATAACCCTGAGTTAATCAGTCATGCTTCTGCGTTTTACTAGTTAAAATACAAATGTTCATGAAAGCAAATTGCATTTCCAAGTCAAATAAAACCAGGATTGTTCAGGTAAAGAAAGGCACTTGACATGTTTAGTCCTTATCAGAAATCACCAAAACCATTATAACTTGACCTTTGGGGTGGATCTCTGTTACCTGCTACCTTGGGCCATATGGTAATAGGCTAGTTCCCTCTTTGTGTATTATCTGTCTGCACCAAAGGAGGCCAGCGGGGACCAGCAGACATTTTGTGGAACCGATGCTGCAGTGTAGTGATGTTCATGCATCCCTAGTGTTGCCATATAATGACAGGGTATTGCTCTCAAGAGTAAAAACGGAATTGATGGTCTGCCAGCTCCTTTTCAAATACTTTTACATTTTGTCAACAGGGGGCAGTGCTGCCGGCTATGACGACACAAAACAATGCAATGTAATGTGGATACCTGCTGGACTATAGGAAGTTATATAAATATAGTTATATGAATAAGCCACTACGGCGTCCATCTGCTAGGACCACTTAGTCCAGTTTTATGTTTAACGCATCTGGCGCGGCTTGTGCACGCCCTGGGAGGAGCTACGTTCTGTTCCTGTGACATCTTGAGATCACTGTTTGGGTCAATGGTTTCCAGACTCCTGTAAGCCCAGAGCTCTGTGGCAGGGGTACTTTCCATGGGCAAATGAATCCACGCACCCCAGCTGGGGCTGTGCCTTCTCTCTGCCAAATCAACGTTACTGCTTCTGACCGCCGTGTGCACAGCTATACATGGGACTGAACCCGTCCGTTTGATGAGAAAAGGGCTGGTCCGTAAACCCTGCACATGCAATTCTAGTTTCTGATGTATTGTATTGTTTTTCGAAAGAGTTATGTGTTAAGGAAAATGTTGACCACATTAGGACAGTACTTAATTAAAACAAAAATCGTCAAGGGCCCGAAGTATTCCTTAGGAGCTCGCTGCCGGGATTGCGGAATATGAATGTTGTCCGGTCTCGATTCCACCTCCCCACATCTTCTGTCTCAGTATCTTCAATTTTGCTGGTTTGCTTTCATCCCAGTTGTCTCTCTGCCTCTGTACACCTGTCCTTCTCTTCCTCCATCCTTGTGACTTTTTGTGTCTAGCTCCGGGTTAAAGTCAGGTGATGACACACAGGCCCTGGTCCCAAACCAATAAGTGCTGCTGCCCCCCACCTGCACAGTTGGCAATGCCGAGAGAGTTAAGGCCCTGGCTATTCAGAGCAGTTTTACGGAGGCCAGGTTGCGCTGTTTGCGGGTCCTCCCAGAGTGCAGCGCAGGCCTGTGACTGCAGCGATGCAGACACAGGAGCAGCCTGGGCAGCATCTGGTGTACATCCCAGGGTGGTGCTTCGTGCCAGCACCCCTGGGGTAGTAGTGTCAAGTTATGCCCTCCCTCCCTGCACAGAGGCTGAGGCTTCCACAAGAGAAACATCTGGCATGTTCTGAATTCCAGTGCCACTGCTGGAGATGGAATAATAGTTATGTATACAGGTTTGGCCTGGAGCCCATTGTGGGCATGCAGACTTGTGAGGAAAGTGGGCATTCTTCGACGGGGAGATTATCTTTTCACAAGCACTTATGGTTGAAATGAGAGTGGATGCATGCCAGGCCTTGCTTGAGGTTTCTTAATTAAGAAAACTCAAGCTACATTTCTTTCTTCAGGCTCCTGGAGTGTGTTGACTGTACACAGTGTACTGGTATAATTACCAAGTGACAGCCATCTTTTCAATGCTGGAGTTTACATTTTGCACCAGCAAACAGTAGTTTATTTATAGCTCGGAGAAAGCTGCATACTTTACATTTTCCCGAGGCTTACTGTCTCCTTAGCTGCGGCTCCAATGTTATGTGTTGGGAGTGAGGTCTGTAAGTCAGGGGGCTTGGGAATCCAAAGTGAATATGCATGAGAAAGTGTCACTGTGGGAAGCCCCTAAAGAGTGATTTAGCAGCTGTGGTAGCTAAGTGTGTTTATGCACCTACTGCAGATTCCTAAGAATTTGAACTACCACGAGTTAAAAACTGAGTGGGTTGGTTTAACGTTTGTCCCCTTTTGTTCCGTAAATGTCACTACAATTAAGATATTGAATTGCTGATAGTTATGTGTGAGTGATAAAGTCAAGTCCAAATCTTGCTTAATGGAGTGTGGCCCAGTGCACCTCAAGAAGGCCTGAACAACACTTGACCTTTCAAACTACAGCTCCGCCCCACCCCACTTGGGTACAATGTATTCAGCACTTGCCTCAGGCCTTCTGGTTTGGAATCCATTGGGGAACCAGTAGTTGCTCCTTTCAGGCCACAGGCTGACCTGCTGGGCTGGCATAGTGTAGGTCAGGTGAGCACAAAGGATCCTTCCTGCTCCACTCAGTGGGTGCTGATTCAAAACCAGACGCGTGACTTGGCCTTACAATGGTTTGTACAGGGAGGGAGATGGGAAAGCAGCCTAGGAGCACAGGAAGTGAGGGAAGACAGTGGTACTCACTGACACTAAATGTTACTGGGTGTACTTGAATCCTCAGGGCAGTAGCGGCTCCTCAGCTAAGGCAGAGGAGCGTTGCCCCACTGCTTTTAAGCAGTATCAATAAAGGAAAAATAAAATGATAATAACTCTTTAGTTATTCTCATTTCATTTTTCCTTGTTTGGCGGCTGGGCGGGGCTGCTCTCCTGGCAGAGGAGGGGAGGAGTGGTTTTCACTCCCTAAGTGCGCATGAATGTTTGGCCGGCGGCCTAGAGCCAGCCAAACAGCCATGGGGACTTTGCATGTTCTCCACCCCGGCTGCATTACAGCATGGGTGGAAAATAAGCCCAGTCCCTGTCTGAGCGCCGAACCATGGCGCTCAGGCCCATCATAAGGCTGCATGGCTGTGTTGTGATTGGCTTTGCGGAGCCTGGGTGCTCTGTTCCTGTTCCGGAGACGACAGTGGTGAGACGCAGCGAGGAGGTATGGTTTTTTTTTCTGTAACCCCTCTCCCGCCCTCCACCCCCGATCTGTGCCAGCCGCCACTGCCTCAGGGACTACATATGGAAAAGGGGAGGGATCCAAACAGAAGTATCCCCCTCGTGTTCCCAAGCACACTCATGTGTACCACATATCATCAGAAGGAAATAGGGTGCCCAGTCCGGGCACCCTACATGGATGTACACTGGTAGAGAAGGTAGGGAGTCTCCCTACTGGCATACCGGTAAAAGAGCCTATACCCCACTATTTTAAGTCACAGCCTGGCCATGCCGACACTAGTCACCCATGTTAAAATGAGTACCACTTTGGTTGTACCTCTGTTACTCAAAATAATCTCTATTCCTAAGCAACAGATACAAAATTGGGTCGAGTAATTGTGATGCGAGTCTCCTGCACAAGTCATACCAGAATGGTCTGAAGGAGAAAATAAGGAGCAGGTTGTCACCCCTTTGACATTGTGCCAGACCCTAAGAATATGGTAGCACAGGCCCTACAGTAGGGGACAGAACAGATAACGTGATTGGATACCTGAGATGAGCATTATTCAAGAGCAAGCAGTTTGCTGTGTGGGGCCGCAGTCACCATGGAAACAGCGGTGAGGGTAGCAGCGCCTTTCAGAGCTGGGGTTTGACTTGGATGCAGGAGTACTGACCAGCATCACCACAACACGTCATGCCAGTATATAATCAAGGGACTGACCCGACACCTGGACAACAGCAGCAAAGTATCCAATAACGGAAGGGGAAACAAGCAGACTGCCCTCCGAGAGGATCCGCGCTGGGTGTCAAGGGTCATTCGAAAGTGTAGATTTGAACAAGAACAGCCAGTGCCACATACACACCCAATGGCCACTGAGGAGTCCGGCGAGTGTAGTACCGGGTGCGACAACATTACCAAATCACCAAAATTCCAAGAATAGCGGAAGTGACATCATGCACCTTTTGCCCTGCCGCAGGGACATAAGAGTTGACCCCTTGTCCTACCCTCAGCCTCTCAACATCCTCGAGGTTGCTGATTAGGGGGTTAGCGGACGGACGAGCATAAACTCGAGTTCTTGGACATGGACGTAGCGCCTTGCTTCGCTTTCTGGGAGTGTCGGCTGCCCTCGTGTCTCCTGAGATCAGATGCCGAGGGAAGGAAAAGGGAAACAAAAATACTGGGGTAGGCACTGCTACCCCTAATTGAGTCCTCTAGCAGGCCGCTACCCTCGTTTCATCTAAATCCTTTAAAACCAAAACATGTGCCTTCTTTTCACAGAGCTCTGTTGCTGTTACTGTAGGGGGGGGGGGGGCTGTGGTATTCGCATTAAAAGTTCCGTTTATCTCGGCCGCCACCGAGGCCGAGCCTGAAAGCTGCTTGTGCGAACCTATCATTTTCTCGGCGCATTCTGCACACTAAGCCACAAAGCAAGTCTTGGCTGCAGAGCCCCGCGCACTCCTCTGCCCCGGCCCCTCCCTCGCCTCGCTTTCCATGGGAACTAATTCACCCTTTACAATCAGAAACCCTTCTCTGCCTACTTCCCTCCCCTCCCCCAGCAGCCGCAGGAGGACAAACTTCTGGTGCTTTCGAGCTTTCAGCAGAGAAAACGTGAAAAATAAAATGCTTTTTCAAAGATTAATAATATATACTGTTACATCTTCCAAATGCAGTGAGCCTAGACATCAACCATACTAAGTAAAATACGTTTAAATCGAAGTTTGTTTACCACTTGAGGCAACAAAAAGTCCTAAACCTTTCTTTTAAATGATGGTGTCGGTATGCGGTCCCAGTGGCCTCGCCTGGTCTTGTTTGGAATTATGCAAAAGTCATTAGATGAATATCGATTGTATGTAGTGGTGTTGCAACAGCTCAGCATCTGCTTTAGATATGGCCTCTTGGCGCTGTATGGTGTGGTTTGCAATTGTGGTTGTGTGGAGTGGGTTCTCTGGGCATTTTTCCCTCGGCCCCTTGTCCATGAGCTGCTGTGTTTGATAGAAAGTGCATCACCTCGGGCGTTTCTGCACACCTTCACAATCCAATCCATGTTCATACATGTTATTTATATTAAGCATTGGCATTGCGCACATGTGCGGCGTCGTAGAAGGCAAATCGAGTTTGTCTGGGCCTTCTTGCATTGATTCTAGTGAGGGGTGTTGTGAAGAAAGTAAAAGTATTGTAAGAAACTTCAAGCTCGCTGCTGGAAAGGCGCCTCAGCCGCGCACGTCTGCAGTGTCGGCATGTGTGATGTTGCGCATCCCAGTGGGCTTTTCAGCGCTCCTTCGCCGCCTCTTGAGCCGTGCGTGCTTCGCCCGTCCCTCGGTGCCTGCCCGCCCCCTGAGCCCGGGCACACACTGGCTTCAAAGCGGGGGCCGCCCGCCCATTGTGCGCGCCTAGAGCCCGCTCCGAGCCCGTATTTAGGTCAGCGCTGCCCCCGCCGGCTCTCCGGGCCGGCGACCGTCAGGGACCAGTGCACACCAGCGCCAGGAAGTGGAGTCCCGCGGGAGGAGAGAGGGCGGACTGGGTCGACCGAGGGCCGTCCCACTCTGGCTTTCTGCGAGGGAAGGGCTGCTCGCAGCTCGCCCCGGCCCGCCTTCGAGCCGCCCCTCCCCTCTGCTGGCGCCTGGAGGCGAGAGGCTGCTGCGCTGGAGCCGTGCGGGGTGCACCGCAGAAACCGGGGTCTGTCACAGCTTCCCTCCCGTGAACATCTGGCTGCTAGTGGCGCGCGTGGCCCTGGTGTGGCTGCTGTGTGGAGTTTCCTGTGAGCGGGAGGGCAGAGGGGCGCTCTGGACCCGTGATTGGCTCTACCAATGCTGCTTGTGTTCAACACTCGGGGGCACCGTCAATAACCCAAGCTTTCTTCTTGCCCAGATCTTCCAATGGCGGCAGCTGGAAAACCTCTACTTCAGGGAGAAGAAGTTTTCGGTGGAAGTTCATGACCCGCGCAGGTAAGAGGCGCTGGGATTGCCATGCCGGGCGATGTGTGGAGGGCTGGGGTGAGGGCGGTGCTGTGTGAGGAGAGGGGGTGCTGTGTGAGGAGAGGGGGGTGCTGTGTGAGGAGAGGGGGGTGCTGTGTGAGGTGAGGGGGGTGCTGTGTGAGGAGAGCGGTGTGCTGTGTGAGGTGAGGGGTGCTGTGTGAGGAGAGGGAGTGCTGTGTGAGGAGAGGGGGTGCTGTGTGAGGAGAGGGGGTGCTGTGTGAGGAGAGGGGATGCTGTGTGAGGAGAGGGGGTGCTGTGTGAGGTGAGGGGGGTGCTGTGTGAGGAGAGGGGGTGCTGTGTGAGGTGAGGGGGTGCTGTGTGAGGTGAGGGGGTGCATGTGCATGTACATGTTTCCTGGTTGATGTGTCCTGCCCCGTGCTCTTATGCGAGACAGCGTGGAGCATAAACCGTCTCCGCCGTACATCCTTCTGGGGTGGATACTGTGTAGAGTGGGCAGCAATGGCATTCCTCGAGCCCGTTCTTCCTCGTTACACTCGTGGCTGGAAGAATGGAGCGAGGAGGTGCAGTTAGCATTGCACAGTTGTCACTCACACACTGAGCCGGTGCTAGAGCCGCGAGTGCTGGTCAGCTACAGTGAGCCGACCAGTGGCGTCCAGCCAGCCGTAGCCCAGAGCTGCCCAGGCGTCATGTTGGCTCTTCAGGGAGGAGAGGGCGACCTATGACGAGGGTTCAAAACAGCGCTGCGTGGTCGGATGTTTACAACGCTGGGCTGCTGTCCTGCGAGCTGCGTTTGAGCCCCTCTCCAAAGATCCTCTCTCCTCCCTGGCTTCGCATGTCTCCGTGCCTCGGGTTGCTGTCTCGCGAGGCTGATGAATGGCTGGGTCTTGTCAGCGCCGCGGGCTGCTGACACGTCTTCTGCCGACCACCTGATGGTTAGTGTCAGGAGAGGGAGAGATACCACGGGTTCTTCCGATGCAGTGTCTGGCATTACAATTAGGTAATTTTGTTTAAAAAAATAAATGAAGATATTTCATTAAAATGATCACGAAATATATAATTGCATTGACTGAAGTAACATCAACTTTTCCCAGCGCCCAAACCTCAGAGGGAAGCTGTAGACATGCCCCCAAATGTCTTTTCGGAAAGTCACTCACTCTTGTCTGACAGAAGTTGACAGCGCTTAGAAGCAGACTATTTGGGTGCTATGTAGAAAAAAGTAGACTTTTAGTTCCGATTCTGTCTTGCAGACGTTTCTTGCATCATGTCAGCTTCATTGCACATGTGCCTGATATTAACTGGCTTCCTCCGAAAGGTGACTCGCACTGGAACCAGATAAACGATGTAAACATAAAACGAACTTAGTGTATTCGGTGGTGGGTACAAAGTGGCGGCCTTGCAGAAACACTGGCGGTGGTGTACGCACGGGATCGCTTCCTGGCCACCACGCTCACAGGGCTCGTCCACCCAGCGCAGATGCAGGTCAGGGGAACCCCCGCACCCTATATATAGTTCCAAGTTTTGTCAGCTTTGGTGCAGCGCCTGCGGTGGGCTCAAGGTTGGAGCCCAGAGTGGGCCTAGCTTGAGCGGAAGATGCCAGCCGGGTGCCCAAGAGGAGCAGGCGTGCGATGAGAAGCAGAGAGTACATGTCGTTCATCTAGGCTTGGGCCTGGCTAAGGCGAAGCTGCCTAACGCATCACTAGCATTGAGGCCTGTATTGGCCCTGCAAGCAGCAGTGGGTTCCCCGGAAAAGAGGCGCGCGTGCATCCAAGTTGTGCACCGCCAGCAGGCCCGCCCCTAACCACTCCCATCAAAAGCCAGGCCCCAGCCAGCATAGCCACTTCTTAGCCACTGTGCTTTCGAAGCACAGTGGCTAAGAAGATGCTGTGCTCTAGACGTTTGTTGTGGTTCTCGCGTGCCTCACTATCGAGTGTTCTTATTAACCTGTGTGTGATTGCATGACACATATATGCTCTGCCTGTCTGTTGACATGCTTATGAGACTAAAGGAAACATGGAATACCCGTATGAAAATGGCCCATTTTACTAGGAACAAATCAAATGTTCATTCGTTTTTCAGTAAGGTTTACACCCCAAATCAGCAGTTCTTAACCTGTGCTCTGTGGACCTGCCTGCTCAGGGGGTCCGCTACTGCTCAGAAAATTAAATAATGGTAACACATTGAAAAAGTGTATATAAATAAAGAAGAAATATTGAGATTGTTAAAACATTCCGTAAATGTGAAATAATCTGAAATTAGAGGCTAAAGTTAAGTTGGTGACGAAGGTGCACTGTTAAGGATAGTCTGCATTTGTTCTGATGTCTGCAAAGACATTTGCAGTGTTTGTTGCCATTATTGTGGGTGGTGGAGTAGATAAGTGTGTTGTTCAGAAGTCGGCCCACCTATTCTCAGGTTTATGAGGGACTCTGCAGTGGCTTCTGTAGGTGGGGCTGCTCGGGAGGGCGGTCACTACTTATGAGGTCACTGATGAGAGAGTAGTGACCTGCTTACCTTGTAGGTAACTGTGTCTGAGTTAACTTCGACTTCCTTAAGGGCAACAAGTGTCACCAGGGCCCAGGGGTGTGAGGCCCCAACTGCACCCCAGTATAGCAGTCTGTCAGTCCCCAACTGAAGGAGTGGGGGCGTCTGCTTTATTTGTGTTATGGCACATGACGCCACTTGCTGAGGCTTGTATGCGGGGTGGTTTGCTGCTTGGTAGGCAGATCCCCCGTTCTGTGGGCTGTGAAGCCACCTGCCATCACTTTTTCAGCTGCTGGGTGGTTGTCTGCTCAGGAGGAGCCAGGCCGCCCTTTCCCGAGGGCTGTGAAACCCTAGCGCTGGCGGCGGAGCGCCTCGTGCAGGCTTCCTTTCCAGCTCTGTTACACCTGCCCCTGGGTCACTCGTCGGTGTGACCGGCCAGGCAGAAGTGAGGTGCAGACACCCAGCCTGCGAGTTGACGAGCGTACAATGTTATGAAAAGGAAACGTCAAATCACCGAAGCTGACACCAGAGTGTGGGCGCGCCCAAGTCCCAGCCCCTGATTGGTTCCCCCACAACACTTTGAAAAAAAAGAGTTAATTTTAGAAAGTAAACTTTTCTACAAAAGATATTTTTCCTGAAAGTTTCTGTAGGCCTCGTATCATTTACGGGGTGAAGAGTACACGCATAGGGGCCCTCGTGTGGACCAGCCTGAGCAGGTATACTATCACATTCGATTGTCAGTACAAACACCTCAACATTTGCCCCACTGTAATAAATCCAAAGAAGCCGAGGTGTAGTATTAAGATGCATGCTTTATTGATACACGTCTTAGATGTAGGTGAGTATCAGGCATAAGCAGTACAGAGTAGAGCGCCGAAAGGGCGAACCCCACCAGGAGCAGCTTCCTTGCTGCTCAGCCATCCTCTCAAGTGGCACTCCACACACAGGCATGCCAGCATTCTGTTACCTCACCACACATACCAATATTCGAAGAACTACCACACTGGCTGAGCAGCAAGGCAGAGAACCAGGAAAGGTGCAGGACACTAAATACCAGTATACTACACCCACTCTCACACAGTCCCGCTCTCTGAAATGACGCATGTGCATGCTGGGCTGTGTTTGCTCCTCTGTGCCTGAGCCTCGTTGAGCGGGAGAGGCGGCTGATGGTCTTGTCTCCTCCTTGTGTATCCTCAGGAAGTCTCAGCCCATTCTTTCTGCTTCTAGGGCGTCTGTGACCAGGAGGACCTTCGGCCATGGCGGCATCGCCGTGCACACCTGGTATGCCTGTGCTGCCTTAATCAAGTCTATCTGGGCTATGGCCATCAGCCAACACCAGTTCTACCTGGACAGGAAGCAAAGCAAGGTAAGAAACTCAGGGGCAGGGAGAGCGGGAGGCCTTGACATGGAACGCATCCATCTTATGCTTTTTGGGTTCTTCATATAGTGCTGCTTACCTCAGAGGCAGCCTCTTGGTGCTTGCTGCATGTTAACAAAAATAATTGTACAGTGACTAAGAGACCTCTTGAATGCCCTGGCCTGGTTAGAATAGCAGTGTTTTAAGGGCTTTCTTCGCTGCCAGGGGATGTACAGCTACTGTCAAGGAAGGTAGGAGGGCTTCCAGAAACGAGATTCACGAACAGAAAATCAGTGCCCTCCACAGAGATGTTTATACAGTCGGGAATGCTTGGCGTGTTCTCGCAGGACAACTGGAGCCATCTTGCCAAGATGGCTTTAAAGACTACTTTCTGCAAGTAGGCAGGCAGGGCCAGTCCTCCACGTGCCCCTATGAACCATGAAGACAACCTTAAAATGAAAAGTCCCCTGCATTGGGAGCCGGCCCAGTTCTTACAATGCAGCGTGTGCTTGGACCCTTGGTTTGTGTTCAAATGGTGCAGAAACTACAACTTGCATATTACTTTTTATTTACACATTTGTTATATGCAGTCTGGTGCGGCATAGACGGGTTACACGCAGTGTGTATACTTTTCTTAATCTAGTCCTGCAAATAGTCATTATTGTGGTTTGTACAACATACCTAGTGCCATCCTGGGCTTGCCTCCCACTGAAAGACACGTTTCAGCCTAACCGGTACATCCCATCACTTGATTGGACGAGGGGCCGATTCCACTCTGTTTCATGTAGTGACGCCAGATCTACTTCACATGTAGGCCCAAGACATGCTAAGTTGGGATAAATTGCATCTAGGCCTCAGAGCACAGGTGTTTTTATTATAGAGCCCGCCTGCCTTTCAGGCTCTCCGTGTGAAAAGCAATGTGCGCAACGTAACTGCAATTCATAACTCAATACAGGCAACTTGCAATTTAGATGAGGAAGGAATATTAGTGTGACTAAATGCACACACATGAAGAAGGGCAAATACTTTTATCAAAGATAGTAGGGGGTGTGAGATGGGCAAAACTATAGTAAAGCAGATCTAACAGACAAAGAATCATCAAACCGTTGTAAGTCATTCTTTTAAGGAAAGGAAGATAAGTGAAATTACGAAAAAAAATGTACAAAGGTATTTAGCTGAGAGAACCAACAGTACAGGTAGACAGACCAGTAAATACATATGTTTAGTCAGAATCTGGACTTGCTGAGGTTGATGCGAACCTCGCACCAGAAGTAGACTATTGTACGTCTGAAAATGGATTGTACTTCTAAAAAAACTCAAATAGCAAAATAAATGACACATTATTCATTTAATGGTGTCCATAAACACTGGTCCTGGTCATTGAACATCAATTCTACAAAGTACCAATCTGAACAATAAGTCTGCTTAATGTAACATAGCTTGAACCGCTTTCATCTTCTTTGGGCTTTTCATAAAATTCAGCCCACACTACTGCATGAAGCTACTGTGAAGTTTAAAATGCCTAATGGTAACCAGAACCATTTATCTTCTGGAATAATGGAGTTTAGAAGACTTCAGGGGAAAGCTTTACTTCTACCTGGAATAAGAGAAGGCAGCCACTAGAAGACCAGAGCCTCCTATCCAGGCAGACTTCCAGGAGCATTGGGGCAGATCCTGCTGCCCAGAGAATGATTTCTAGAGAGTCCTACTGGGCGATAGATTCAACGACAAGGACCGACAAGGGCAGAAGAGAAAGAGTGATGTTTTAAATGCATTTGGTAACTTAGATGTACAATTCTACCATGACTTATAGGCCACTTTATCATTTGTTCTATATATCCCCAAACGGGACAGTAATGATGAGAAGAAACACGAGAGATCTTGGTGAAAAAATGTCCAAGCAATTCCTGGCTGCGATGCTGTATCTCCCATATTCATGGAGGTCACAAAATGTCAGGAGGTTCAAGTTTTGGCTGAGTAACTTGCGTGACTGTCCCCGTTCTCGTTTTGACAATAGTGTAGATGTCGCCATTTTACCAAACCAAACACTTGTCATTGTTTGCCTGAATTCCTTTCGCCTTAACTGATGTTTATATCAGCGTGTAGTTGTTGGTCCCGAAGGCATCTCCGTTACTTGTCTCACACAGCAGAAGGTGTAGAAAAACATAAGTTGTAGGTAGTATGTATAATTAGCCACTGTTTCCTACCTACAAGAAACTGACACAAACATGCCAGATGGATGTATATCTGGCAAAACCAGTTTAGAAATGCCAAAGCAAATCGAAACTGAAAGTTATGTAAAAAGCCTCTCAAAATTATCTGGTGATTGCAGCAATGACCAGATATTTGGTACCATTTAAAAAAAGAATGAATAAGGGCTTATAATCTTGTATTAGTTGTTACAGTAACATTTATGCTGTCGCTTTTTTTCTTTTCAGTGATGACTATCTAGTATTTTATGATGAATTCAGAGCGAGTTTGTTGCTAAACCCAGTCTCCATTACCTCTGGCACTCACAAAGTGGTAATGGAGACTGGGTATAGGAACAACATTTATATTTCAGTGTTATGACCAGGACACTCACTACGTTTACTCAAAACACTGTAACACTGTAATATGAATTAAAGATCCACAGGCATTTTAGTGGTGCACGTATATAGCACAGAGAACGAATGTGCCTTCTATGCGATCTGTAGTAAAAGGGCAGCAGGGGCTTCACCAACACTAAGTATTTGTGTCAACACTTGTAAACTGATTGATTTTGATTGTATCTCCTAAATTTGGAGGAGAGTCCCAGGAGCGATGGCCAGCATTCATCACTTTTTTGTATACTTTAGTGTGTTGCCTTAAGTGGGATGGCTGCACCCAGATGTGGACATTGTGTCACTGGAACCAAGCTATAGCTGGCTGATGATCCCCAACTAGGGAAACAACGGTCCTGGGTTGCTTGTGTTCTGGTTTAGAGAGGACATAGCCTTGCAGTTCGGGCAGGACTTTTCCCATTGAAGTAGGGTCAAGACTGATTTGCGTTTGGCTGGGCCCAAACTGAGGTGATATGGTGAGCAAAACAATGATGGACTGGGATGCTGCCTGACTAATTACCAGTGGTTCAGATTAATTCAAGCATCCCATCCATCACTTTTTTGTATACTTTAGTGCAGCAACCAAGAGAGGCATGCCTCTCCGGCAAACTGGAGCGTTGTAACCTGCGATGGTTTTTGATGACTGACTGGAAATATTTGGTGGGGAAGTACCTGGATAGTATTGGATAATGAAATGTGAGTTGGATCAAGCAAAACTCTTGAACTAGAATGTTGCCATTGCTGGGAGACAATTTTCCGTCTGCAGATTCCTCAAGGAAACAATGAAATATTCTAGACTTTCTGGCAAATGTGTCACCAGACCACACTTTAACGAAACGTGTGGATATCCAGGCAAACCAGATGGCATAGGTGGGACAGAAGGTTTTTAGACCTGTGTTCAACGTTATAAGGAGTAGACCTGTCTCCTCCGACACCCAAGAGCAAAATGAGGAAAATGGGGACAGAACCCAGATGGTGTAGAAATGCGTTCTCACCTGAAAAGGACCTGGCCTTGCAGTTTGGGCTGGACTGTTCTAACTGAAGCATGACCAAGTCTGGTTTGCGCATTGGCTTCTTTCTGACTTAGAGTAGTGGGCAAAAAAATAGACTGGAGGGTGGCCTCGATTAACAATGATTGGCTGGGAGTCATTCAAGCATTCCACTCATCAGATGTTTTCTTCAGGGTTTTTTCTTCCTGTCCAGTTGCGGACTCTTAATCATTAATCTCAGAAGCAGGCTGCCTTGGTCTCTGCAATGTTGATGGAGCACTTTGTTATTGATATTGCTTTACTTGCTTTGTTACTCTGTCTTATTAAGTGAAAGTACCCGAGCTAATTTTGAGCTCACCACAACACAACCCATCCAGAGATGATGACATTTAGACCCAGCAAATGTTGTGGACGTACATTGATAGTTTACGTTTCTTACGTATGTGTGTATATATATATATATATATATATATATATATATATATATTTTTTTTTTTTTTTTTTCTTACGCTTTTATCATAAGTACTAGAATTGTCATGTGAACAAAAAACTGGGCCATTGACCAGCCACACTGGGCCATTGACCAGCTGTGCCCAGATTGACAGCTGGGTAAGTCTTCCATCACCACGATTTAGTGTAACCATGGCTACTCTTTTGGTGATGATGATTTACATTACATATGGAAGGAGGCTGAAGGGTGACAGTGGAGCCCCCTCTCTTTTGTAGTGCACTCAGCATCTTCACTGCTGGCCCCACCATAGCAACCACAGTACCATGAATAAGGTAGTGACTACTTTCCAAATCTGCCTCAAATGACAAGGGATGTATGTTTACAATTCTGTCTGTACATCTTATTCCGTCCAGGTAAACTCGTATTTTCTGCCTGTCCTCTTTAGCATCTAACCCCCAGATGCATCAACAACCCAATTTGCGATTCCTTAATAGCGAAAAATACAGATTCGCTATTAAGGAATTGCAAAATGGAATGCATCAAGAAATCACTTAAAAAATAGCAATTTCTTAGAATTCCTTATCTGCGACTCGCAAATTGCAAGTCGCAATTAAGGAATACCTCCCCATGCATTCCTATGGGCCTAGAGGCCCATAGGAATGAATGGGAAGACAATCTCAATTTGCGAATCGCAATTAACGATTCGCAAATTGAGATTGCGATTTCAAGGGAGCAGGGGTGTCCAAAGGACACCCTGTTGCACCCCTGAAATTGATATGTGCACATATGTTGCGCAGACACATGCCCATAGAGCATGTGTGTGAGCAACATGAAACTTTGAAAAATGCACTTTAGTGCATTTTTCAAAGTTTTTGCAAATTACCATGAAGTTGTACATCATGGTAATTTGCGTGCCCTATTGGCGAATTCGCTATTTTAAAAACTTTCATGCATTGCATTTAAGGAATCTCAAATTGGGATTCCTTAAATGCAAATAATCGCATTTTAGCGATTTCTAAAATTGCGATTTTTGCATTTTGGATGATGCATCCCAAATGCAAAAATACTGCTTGGAAAGGGCCAGATTCTCAGAATCTGGCCCTTTGCGATCGGATTTTTGTTTGATGAATCTGGCCCTAAGTCTCTCAACTGCACCTTCCATACAAGTGTTTCTAAGGGAAAGTGCTGCATATTGTACAAGCATCATCCTTCAGTTACACCTGTATTATGACTGACACAGCCTCTTGGCAACAGGCGCTCTCCAATCAGAGCCCGTTTTACAGTTCGGCCTCAGCCACGTCGTACTAACAAACCAACTGAGAGTGGACACCGTTACCAACAGGAGCTGCCATCCTAAAGGAGACACTGTGAGACTGGATCTGTTTTACAACCAGTTAATGAGCGAATTCCGGAAGCCGGCAGCCAGACCGCGTACAGGTCAACATGTTACCTGATCAGGTGACTTTTGATACTGCATCAATCGAATAACAGTAATCCATGTTCTAATTGATATTCATATTTATTTCACCTCGACATGCATGCTTTCTATGAATGATGCTTGCCTTAAAGAAGGTGAGGTTTGTAATATGTAGCTCCAGCTAGTTTGCGTTCAAAAATAATTGCATTAGCCCATGAGGAACATTTAGGAATTTCCGCTACGGTTAAGAAAATCAGACAAACTTACTGGTGGCCAGGGATTGATGGTCAAGTAAAGAGACATGGGGAGACTTGCTCGGAGTGTTTATGTTCAGATAAGAATTGGAAAACGTCTAATAGTCCTCTCATTTCAGTCAATTGGCCATGTAATGCGTGGAAAAAATTGGGTTGGATTTTACGGGTCCTTTAAATGTTGTAAGTGGTGACAAGAAGTTTTTGATTGTGGCCATTGATTATTACTCGAAATGGCTGTATTTTTCATTTGTATGCAGTGCAGATTCGACTTCAGCGGTTTCTTTCTTAAAATCTTTGTTTAATATTGAGGGAAGAGTGAAAGAAGTTGTCACCGATAATGGTTCTCATTTTGTTTCTGATGTATTTACAAATGTTCTTACTAAACATGATGTCAAACATGTGAGGGTACCTTTATATAGTCCAGCTTCCAATGGCCTGGTGGAAAGAGTGAACAGATTGATAAAAGAGGGTGTTCAGACTGCTGTTGCAAACAATTTAAATGTTGTGGAGTTTTTGCAGTTCAACGTGTGGAATTACAACATTACACCTCACAGTACTACAGACGTAGCGCCCTTTGTTTTAAGAGGAAGAAAACCTATTTCTGCTATTACTCCATCATGGCTTTTGGGAAAGGTTGAGCGTTATCACAATATTGATCTGCAGAAGGTTCGAGAATATGTTGAGGCAAAACAGAGAAGTTATAAAGCAAATTATGATAAGAAAATGCATGTTAAAGAAGGAGTTTTGAGAATCGGTGATTGGGTGTTGGTTAAAAAACCCAATAAAGTCTGTAAAGGTCAATCTAAATTCTCTGAACCTGCTAACATTTTGACAATTAACAAAACCTCTGTTTTGTTACATGAAAAAGGTTGGTGGAACAGTAATGCATTAATCAAAATCTCCCCTGAACAAGCTAACACCACATCCGCGCTCAGAGAATTCTCCTCCTGTGCTCAGATTTACAAAATCCCATGTTTCATGACGAGCTGGGCTCGGCATCAGCGTGCGAGGAGGCTACGCCATGACGAGCCCAGCTCGTCATGAGCCTGGAAGGGGTTACAGAGAATCAGTTCTACCAAAACATCTCATACACAGGACTGGTTTGATCTAGATAATTTGTGTAGTCCTAGAAACTGTCAAGAAGTTCAGGATAATCATAACGTTTTTAGGTCTCGGCTTCGAGACCTATTGTGACTGAGTTCACTCTCAACGGAGCCAGAGCGGTGAACGAGCGCCGATTGCATCTCGTGGACGCGCACGCCGAGCCTCCTGGAGCCGTGCACATCTCTTGCTCTTCACCCTTCCGTGCTTCACACTCACGGAAGCACACACTCACGTACGCACGCACGCATGCATGCACACACACACACACACACACACCCTCCCTCTCTGCCCACTCCCTCTCTGCCGCCCCCCCTCGACCCCCACTCACCGGGCTCTTTCCCTCGCAGCGGGTCAGTCATGGCAGCAGGCAGACTCGGTGTCTTCTCCAGGGATCTTCAGCTGATGTGCACGCCCAGCTGCGTCTCGTGCCCGTTGATCCTCAGCTTGTTGCTTACAGCCAGTGGGTTGAACTTGAATGTACTCGACAAAATATCCTTATATAACTAAAAAGTGAGCATCATCTTCATCTCACGTTTGTAAAGGTAACCATGAACACCAATTGTGTTAAAATATATTGAATACGATAGATCACCTTCCACTCGCCCATACATATACTTTAAATTCCTTATTCATATTATTAGAACAAAGCAACGCAGAAGATAATTTTTTGTTGTCTGTGGGTGGGGAGATGGGGTTAGCACTCTCTGCCCTCTTTTTCTATCATTGACTCTTTGGCGCCTATAGGAAAAACCCAAGCTGCTTATACTTTAGAGGAATTCTGCATAAGGATTATTATAGTGTGAGTGCAGAGTGCGCACAGTTCAGAGTGCGCAGAGTGCAGAGTGTGAAGTAGTGAGTGCAGAGTGTGAGTGCAGAGTGTGAAGTAGTGAGTGCAGAGTGAGTAGTAGTGAGTGCAGAGTGAGTGAGCAGAGTGTGAGTGCAGAGTGTGAAGTAGTGAGTGCAGAGTGAGTGTGCAGAGTGTGAATGCAGCGTGCAGAGTTGAGTGCAGAGTGTAAGTGTGAGTGCAGAGTAGTGAGTGCAGAGTGTGAGTAGTGAGTGCAGAGTGTGAGTAGTGAGTGCAGAGTAGTGAGTGCAGAGTGTGAGTAGTGAGTGCAGAGTGTGAGTAGTGAGTGCAGAGTAGTGAGTGCAGAGTGTGAGTAGTGAGTGCAGAGTGTGAGTGCAGAGTGTGAGTAGTGAGTACAGAGTGCAGAGTAGTGAGTGCAGAGTAGTGAGTGCAGAGTAGTGAGTGCAGAGTAGTGAATAGTGAGTAGTGAGTGCAGAGTAGTGAGTAGTGAGTGCAGAGTAGTGAGTAGTGAGTGCAGAGTAGTGAGTGCAGAGTATTGAGTGCAGAGTAGTGAGTGCAGAGTAGTGAGTAGTGAGTGCAGAGTAGTGAGTTCAGAGTAGTGAGTGGTGAGTAGTGAGTGCAGAGTAGTGAGTGCAGAGTAGTGAGTAGTGAGTGCAGAGTAGTGAGTAGTGAGTGCAGAGTAGTGAGTGCAGAGTAGTGAGTAGTGAGTGCACATTGCAGAGTAGTGAGTGCAGAGTAGTGAGTGCAGAGTAGTGAGTGCAGAGTAGTGAGTGCAGAGTAGTGAGTAGTGAGTGCAGAGTAGTGAGTAGTGAGTAGTGGTTGCAGAGTAGTGAGTAGTGAGTGCAAATTGCAGAGTAGTGAGTGCAGAGTAGTGAGTGCAGAGTGCAGAGTAGTGAGTAGTGAGTGCAGAGTAGTGAGTAGTGAGTGCAGAGTAGTGAGTAGTGAGTGCAGAGTAGTGAGTGCAGAGTAGTGAGTGCAGAGTAGTGAGTAGTGAGTGCACATTGCAGAGTAGTGAGTGCAGAGTAGTGAGTAGTGAGTGCAGAGTAGTGAGTGCAGAGTAGTGAGTGCAGAGTAGTGAGTGCAGAGTAGTGAGTGCAGAGTAGTGAGTAGTGAGTAGTGGTTGCAGAGTAGTGAGTAGTGAGTGCACATTGCAGAGTAGTGAGTGCAGAGTAGTGAGTGCAGAGTAGTGAGTAGTGAGTGCAGAGTAGTGAGTAGTGAGTGCAGAGTAGTGAGTAGTGAGTGCAGAGTAGTGAGTAGTGAGTGTAGAGTGCAGAGTAGTGAGTAGTGAGTGCAGAGTAGTGAGTAGTGAGTGCAGAGTAGTGAGTGGTAGTGAGTGCAGAGTAGTGAGTGCAGAGTAGTGAGTGCAGAGTAGTGAGTGCAGAGTAGTGAGTAGTGGTTGCAGAGTAGTGAGTAGTGAGTGCACATTGCAGAGTAGTGAGTGCAGAGTAGTGAGTGCAGAGTAGTGAGTAGTGAGTGCAGAGTAGTGAGTAGTGAGTGCAGAGTAGTGAGTAGTGAGTGCAGAGTAGTGAGTAGTGAGTGCAGAGTAGTGAGAAGTGAGTGCAGAGTAGTGAGTGCAGAGTAGTGAGTAGTGAGTGCAGAGTAGTGAGTAGTGAGTGCAGAGTAGTGAGTGCAGAGTAGTGAGTAGTGAGTGCAGAGTAGTGAGTAGTGAGTGTAGAGTGCAGAGTAGTGAGTAGTGAGTGCAGCGTAGTGAGTGCAGAGTAGTGCGAAGTGAGTGCAGAGTAGTGAGTAGTGAGTGCAGAGTAGTGAGTAGTGAGTGCAGAGTAGTGAGTGCAGAGTATTGAGTGCAGAGTAGTGAGTGCAGAGTAGTGAGTGCAGAGTAGTGAGTAGTGAGTGCAGAGTAGTGAGTAGTGAGTTCAGAGTAGTGAGTGCAGAGTAGTGAGTAGTGAGTGCAGAGTAGTGAGTAGTGAGTGCAGAGTAGTGAGTGCAGAGTAGTGAGTGCAGAGTAGTGAGTGCAGAGTAGTGAGTAGTGAGTGCAGAGTAGTGAGTAGTGAGTGCAGAGTAGTGAGTGCAGAGTAGTGAGTAGTGAGTGCACATTGCAGAGTAGTGAGTGCAGAGTAGTGAGTGCAGAGTAGTGAGTGCAGAGTAGTGAGTGCAGAGTAGTGAGTGCAGAGTAGTGAGTGCAGAGTAGTGAGTGCAGAGTAGTGAGTGCAGAGTAGTGAGTAGTGAGTAGTGGTTGCAGAGTAGTGAGTAGTGAGTGCACATTGCAGAGTAGTGAGTGCAGAGTAGTGAGTGCAGAGTAGTGAGTAGTGAGTGCAGAGTAGTGAGTAGTGAGTGCAGAGTAGTGAGTAGTGAGTGCAGAGTAGTGAGTAGTGAGTGTAGAGTGCAGAGTAGTGAGTAGTGAGTGCAGAGTAGTGAGTAGTGAGTGCAGAGTAGTGAGTGGTAGTGAGTGCAGAGTAGTGAGTGCAGAGTAGTGAGTGCAGAGTAGTGAGTGCAGAGTAGTGAGTAGTGGTTGCAGAGTAGTGAGTAGTGAGTGCACATTGCAGAGTAGTGAGTGCAGAGTAGTGAGTGCAGAGTAGTGAGTAGTGAGTGCAGAGTAGTGAGTAGTGAGTGCAGAGTAGTGAGTAGTGAGTGCAGAGTAGTGAGAAGTGAGTGCAGAGTAGTGAGTGCAGAGTAGTGAGTGCAGAGTAGTGAGTAGTGAGTGCAGAGTAGTGAGTAGTGAGTGCAGAGTAGTGAGTAGTGAGTGCAGAGTAGTGAGTGTAGAGTGCAGAGTAGTGAGTAGTGAGTGCAGCGTAGTGAGTGCAGAGTAGTGCGAAGTGAGTGCAGAGTAGTGAGTAGTGAGTGCAGAGTAGTGAGTAGTGAGTGCAGAGTAGTGAGTGCAGAGTATTGAGTGCAGAGTAGTGAGTGCAGAGTAGTGAGTAGTGAGTGCAGAGTAGTGAGTAGTGAGTTCAGAGTAGTGAGTGCAGAGTAGTGAGTAGTGAGTGCAGAGTAGTGAGTAGTGAGTGCAGAGTAGTGAGTGCAGAGTAGTGAGTGCAGAGTAGTGAGTGCAGAGTAGTGAGTAGTGAGTGCAGAGTAGTGAGTAGTGAGTGCAGAGTAGTGAGTAGTGAGTGCAGAGTAGTGAGTGCAGAGTAGTGAGTAGTGAGTGCACATTGCAGAGTAGTGAGTGCAGAGTAGTGAGTAGTGAGTGCAGAGTAGTGAGTGCAGAGTAGTGAGTGCAGAGTAGTGAGTAGTGAGTGCAGAGTAGTGAGTAGTGAGTAGTGGTTGCAGAGTAGTGAGTAGTGAGTGCAAATTGCAGAGTAGTGAGTGCAGAGTAGTGAGTGCAGAGTAGTGAGTAGTGAGTGCAGAGTAGTGAGTAGTGAGTAGTGAGTGCAGAGTAGTGAGTAGTGAGTGCTGAGTAGTGAGTGCAGAGTAGTGAGTAGTGAGTGCAGAGTAGTGAGTGCAGAGTAGTGAGTAGTGAGTTCAGAGTAGTGAGTGCAGAGTAGTGAGTAGTGAGTGCAGAGTAGTGAGTAGTGAGTGCAGAGTGCAGAGTAGTGAGTGTAGAGTGCAGAGTAGTGAGTAGTGAGTGCAGAGTAGTGAGTGCAGAGTAGTGAGTGCAGAGTAGTGAGTAGTGAGTGCAGAGTAGTGAGTAGTGAGTTCAGAGTAGTGAGTAGTGAGTGCAGAGTAGTGAGTAGTGAGTGCAGAGTAGTGAGTGCAGAGTAGTGAGTGCAGATTGCAGAGTAGTGAGTGCAGATTGCAGAGTAGTGAGTGCAGAGTAGTGAGTGCAGAGTAGTGAGTGCAGAGTAGTGAGTAGTGAGTAGTGGTTGCAGAGTAGTGAGTAGTGAGTGCACATTGCAGAGTAGTGAGTGCAGAGTAGTGAGTGCAGAGTAGTGAGTGCAGAGTAGTGAGTAGTGAGTGCAGAGTAGTGAGTAGTGAGTGCAGAGTAGTGAGTAGTGAGTGCAGAGTAGTGAGTAGTGAGTGCAGAGTAGTGAGTGCAGAGTAGTGAGTGCAGAGTAGTGAGTGCAGAGTAGTGAGTAGTGAGTGCAGAGTAGTGAGTAGTGAGTGCAGAGTAGTGAGTAGTGAGTGCAGAGTAGTGAGTAGTGAGTGTAGAGTGCAGAGTAGTGAGTAGTGAGTGCAGAGTAGTGAGTAGTGAGTGCAGAGTAGTGAGTGGTAGTGAGTGCAGAGTAGTGAGTGCAGAGTAGTGAGTGCAGAGTAGTGAGTGCAGAGTAGTGAGTAGTGAGTAGTGAGTGCAGAGTAGTGAGTAGTGAGTGCAGAGTAGTGAGTGCAGAGTGTGAGTAGTGAGTGCAGAGTGTGAGTAGTGAGTGCAGAGTAGTGAGTAGTGAGTGCAGAGTAGTGAGTGCAGAGTAGTGAGTGCAGAGTAGTGAGTGCAGAGTAGTGACTAGTGAGTGCAGAGTAGTGAGTAGTGAGTAGTGGTTGCAGAGTAGTGAGTAGTGAGTGCAAATTGCAGAGTAGTGAGTGCAGAGTAGTGAGTGTAGAGTAGTGAGTAGTGAGTGCAGAGTAGTGAGTAGTGAGTGCAGAGTAGTGAGTAGTGAGTGCAGAGTAGTGAGTAGTGAGTGCAGAGTAGTGCAGAGTAGTGAGTAGTGAGTGCAGAGTAGTGAGTAGTGAGTGCAGAGTAGTGAGTGCAGAGTAGTGAGTAGTGAGTTCAGAGTAGTGAGTGCAGAGTAGTGAGTAGTGAGTGCAGAGTAGTGAGTAGTGAGTGCAGAGTAGTGAGTAGTGAGTGCAGAGTGCAGAGTAGTGAGTAGTGAGTGTAGAGTGCAGAGTAGTGAGTAGTGAGTGCAGAGTAGTGAGTAGTGAGTGCAGAGTAGTGAGTTCAGAGTAGTGAGTAGTGAGTGCAGAGTAGTGAGTTCAGAGTAGTGAGTAGTGAGTTCAGAGTAGTGAGTAGTGAGTAGTGAGTGCAGAGTAGTGAGTAGTGAGTGCAGAGTAGTGAGTGCACAGTAGTGAGTGCAGATTGCAGAGTAGTGAGTGCAGATTGCAGAGTAGTGAGTGCAGAGTAGTGAGTGCAGAGTAGTGAGTGCAGAGTAGTGAATGCAGAGTAGTGAGTAGTGAGTGCTGAGTAGTGAGTGCAGAGTAGTGTTGAGTGCAGAGTGCTGTGTATTGGCAATGTAAATGACAATGCCATCTATTTATGATTTAAAGAAAAAAAAGAAATGTCATGAGCAATGCCAATAGCTCCACCTTTAATGATGCCGAGACCATTGCATTGTAAATGCTTGTTGATGGAGGTGACTCATCTAGTATCAATGAGACAGACTCCGATCTATTCCTGGGTCTTCAAGTAACATTACTAATGATCGTGGAGACAATGTTGTCAGGTGTAGTGCACGTTTAAGATCTGCTCCCATTCATTCCAGGGATTATGTGTACTTTTGATTGTTTTTTTTGTTTACGTTTAAAAAAATAAAATAAAAAAAGGGGAGGTGTGTAATATGTAGTAAAGGTAAGCTGTTATGTTACTTTAAGGAATGTTAGGAATGTTCATGCTTGTATGTTCTAGATTAGGAATACCTTGTTAGAGTTGGTTGTTAGTATGCATTATTCAAGGATTTATACTTCACCTGTGAAGAACGGGTCGTGGGTCCTCTTATGAATAAATATACTTATTGAATATTGGAGTCTCCTTGGATTACTTCTGAGAACCACTTACTACAAGGTTTCAAGAGGTTATAGTTTTTTTTATAGTAACGCCCCTTTGTACCAGCCAAAGTCACCAGGATCAGCCTCACTGAATAATCTTGCAGTGCAAGGGAGAAGCCATTCTCCTTCTGATGCGGGGTGGGGGAGATTAACGACTTTAATTTTTCACGGTTCTACTCCTTACACTCTCCTCTACCCATGAGCCTTCGCCACAAATGTAACGACTTGTCAGGGGTTTATTTTTAGATAACACTTCACTCCGCAGTTTTGCTGTATAAACAGTAGGTGTTACAATTACTCGATTTAATCACACTTTGTTTACTGATCTCACAAAGGATGGAAGGCTGAGTTGGCCTCACCGAGGCACCTTTGAACACACTGAGCTGTCCCAGGTGCACAGTACTCAGGAGAGTCCAGATGTCCTTTTGAGGTACTCTGTCTTGCTGTAGGCCATCATTTGAATTGATTGTGAAACCTGTAGAGAAATCAGTGAATAAAATCTTAATAAAAAAGCTTCCACGCTTCATGTTCACCAACTCTTTGGCAGTTGCACGCCACATTGGACTTACGGTGAGTAATCAAGCAACCGTATGGCTGAGTCAGTGATTGCAGTGAGTTGCAGGTGGCCAGTTTGAAATTCTGCCTCACCATACGTCAGCAAAACTAGGCGGTCTGACCTATGGCACTGGACAGATGCCAGTGCTTGTTGTCTGTTGAGCTGCAGGCTTTGCAACTAGAAAAGGCTCCCAGACGCGCGTTGAAACCAGGCCCGGATGTGTGAGATAAAATGGCTTCTTTCACATCACATCACTGAAAATAAATTCTGCATTCTGCAATACAGAGCGTGTCAACAGCTTCTCGAATGATAAGATTAGCCCGTCTACCTCCCAAATGTGTTGTTGTGTCGTGGAGGGAATGTTGACAGGCCAAGGACGCCCACCTCACAGTGCCCCCACAGAGTGTGGTGGCGTAGTGTCATGGAGGGAATGTTGACAGGCCAAGAACGCTCACCTCACAGTACCCCCTTGAGAATGGTGGTGTAGTGTTATGAAGGGAATGTCAACCGGCCTAAGCGCTTACCTCACAGTGCCCCCACAGAGTGTGGTGGTGTAGTGGCATGAAGGGAATGTCAACCGGCCTAAGCGCTTACCTCACAGTGCCTCGTTGAGAATGGTGGTGCAGTGTCATGAAGGGAATATTGACAGGCGAAGGACGCTCACCTCACAGTGCCCCCACAGAGTGTGGTGGCATAGTGTCGTGGAGGGAATGTTGACAGGCCAAGGACGCTCACCTCAACTTACCTCGTTGAGAATGGTGGTGTAGTGTCATGAAGGGAATGTCAACAGGCCAAAGCGCTTACCTCACAGTGCCCGCACAGAGTGTGGTGGTGTAGTGTCATGGAGGGAATGTCAACAGGCCAAAGCGCTTACCTCACAGTGCCTCGTTAGGAATGGTGGTGTAGTGTCATTAAGGGAATGTCAACAGGCCAAAGCACGTACCTCACAGTGCCCTGTTGAGAATGGTGGTGTAGTGTCATTAAGGGAATGTCAACAGGCCAAATCACTTCCCTCACAGTGCCTCGTTGAGAATGGTGGTGTAGTGTCATGAAGGGAATGTCAACAGGCCAAAGCGCTTCCCTCACAGTGCCTCGTTGAGAATGGTGGTGTAGTGTCATTAAGGGAATGTCAACAGGCCAAAGCCTTTACCTCACAGTGCCTCGTTGAGAATGGGGGTGTAGTGTCATTAAGGGAAGGTCAACAGGCCAAAGCACTTCCCTCACAGTGCCTCTTTCAGAATGGTGGTGTAGTGTCATGAAGGGAATGTCAACAGGCCAAAGCAATCATCTCACAGTGCCCTGCCAGATATGGTGGCGTAGTGTCATGGATGGAGGTTGCGAAGTGTCTTGAAGGGAGGGGTGGCAGGCTAAAGCGCTCTTCTCAGAGTGCCCTCTGTAGTGTCTTTGGGGGACTGGTGACACCCAAAAGCACTCGCCTGAAGGTGCCCACGGAGTATGATGGCGTAGTGTCATGGAGGAAATGTTGACAGACCCAAACTCTCACCTAACAGTGCTCGCCGAATAAGGTAAGGTGGAGTAGTGTCATGTAGGGAATGTTGACAGCCCAAAGACGATCAGCTCACAGTGCCCCCACAGAGTATGGTGGCGTAGGTAGTGTCATGGAGGGAGTGGTACGGCCAGCAGTCCCAGGCTGCTCTGATTCCGGTGCCAGTGAACGCCTACAATGCTTCACAACTATTCACTAAGGGGCAGATTTATGTTGGTAATGCGCCACGTTTGCGTACCGCAACTGCGGCGTAAACGTGGCGCATCCCTATGACCAATTTACAACGTGACGCATCTAGGCAGATGCGTCACGTTGTAAAGCCCTGCGCCACATATGGGCGTTCCGGCGCAGGGTAGGCGTTCCGGGGCAGGTGCGCCTCGCAAAAGTGGCTGAGTGATAAGATTTCACTCAGTTACTTACAGGCCAATGCTGCGTTAAAACCCTGCGCCTGCTTGAAGCAGGCGTAAGGCTTGAGGTAGCATTGGACAGATAGGGCACCCCGAGCCTTGCTGGGGCTGCATCGCGCTTGCGACGCAATTCCAGCAATGCGCCACCTTTACGGCACAGATGCGTGACATCTGTGCCGTTTTTGCACCATGGTGCTCCGCATTGTAAATGCGGCGCACCGTGGGTGGCGGAGCTGCGGCGCAAAATAACTGGCGCATTCCTGGATGCGCCAGTTATCATAAATCTGCCCCTAAGGGTTCATATCTGTCTGCACTCATGCCGGATGTATATATTCAGGACAAGTATCAATATAAACCAAATAAAGTTAAAAGTAATGAGTTAAAAACATTGCGTGTCACATCATGGTGAAAAAGACCATCTTGTCGCGCGCTGGAGTTTCCTTTGTGTTTCTTACCAGCGAGCACACAGCGAATAGAGCGTAGCGTGCATTGGAGAGGCAAGCCTTTCTGTGCGTCTCGAACCACAAAATCCTATTGTAAACTAAGCACGTGTAGAAAAATGTGGCACTTGCGTGAACTTGCACTTCCATTGTGTGGCGGGGAGCGGCGAGGTGAGCGCCCCCGGTGCTTCTCTTCTCCGTTGCCGCGTGGGAGGGGGACTTCCTCTCGACGACACCTGCTGCCCGCTGCCGCTGGAAACCCGCCCCGGCCGATGCTCCTCCCGTGCAGGGGTGCGGCAGAACGCGAGGCCGAGGCGCGCGGCCTTTCTACGGGGGCCGCGGTCACCCCAAGACTATATTGAGGTGAATGGGGAGATCACCCTCCGCAAGTCAGACTGTCCTCCAGAAATCGATGTGTAGAGCCTTCAGAATCCAGGAATAGCCCCCGCCTGCTGCAAAGCGTGGGTAGTTACCAAAAGGGCATTAATGCTGAAAGGAAACGTTCAAACTAAATATAGTTAGAGTGAGTATGTTCAGATCTCCCTGTCATAGAATAGACTCCGTTCCAGAGGGATATTAGCTGCCTCCTCCATTGTTTTCAAAGCCATGAAAAACAGTTAAGTTATTTTTGTAAAATAACTTCTGGAAGATGATGATCTTAGGCGGCCTATGTCTAGATTCTTCATCTATCAGGTCAGAGAGTATTTATTTTAGTGAGACAGTTGTCTTCTGTTAAGTGAGAGACCTTTGAAAATTCTGCCTGCTTTTTGATAGCAAGACTGATTTTCGCTCTCCGTCTTAAAGCAGTCTCCACATCATCTCTTCACAATCAGCACCCGTCAAGATTCCTCTCCGCCCCAAAATGGCTCTAGTTTTTGCTGTGGTAATATCTCACCTGTGTGGTTGCTGTGATATCTACACAGAACTCCTGAAACTCCAGTTTGAAACAGCTGATCAGCATCGCACTGGCTCTGAAGTCCAAACTGATAGAGAAAAAAACTCTACAATATGTCTGTTTACCTTTGCACAAAGGTTGATGTGCCCTTTCTCCAGATGATTGCTCCTTAACAGCCAATCAGAAGCATCTGATCAACAAACCTCAGTCCTTTCACTACACAGCCAACCAGCAAACCTCAGTCCTTTCCCCACACTTCAGACCAACAAACCTTAATCCTTTCACTACACAGCCGACCAGGAAACCTCACTCCTTCCCCTACACAGCGATTAGCAAACACTCAGCCTTTCATCCATCTGAGGTCGATAAGAGGAGTACCATTGAGTTGGGTAACAATAAGCATCTGTTATTCAGCGCCTTGAGACCCTAGCTTGGGTGACACGTGCGCTTTACAAATACACGTTATGTTGAGTGGCAGGTCACGATGGACTGCTTCATACTAAGGTTGTCTCATTGTTCATATACACTGAGAGAGGGAAACACGAACTGGTAGCTTTTCTCATTATGCTGTTAACAAGTCTCCTGACTATATCCTACTATCAAACAATTCGGAGTTAGCCTTAAGATGGCTTGTAACAATTTACAAGCAAAATCAACTTAAAGAGGAATTTCTACTTGCAAATATCTATGCATTTATAAAAAGTTAAACATGCCACCAAAAAGGCTTCCTCATTAAATAGAGTAGGTAGCCGACCACCAACCTTACAGGCATAGGCAGCTAACATAGTCACCAGGCTTTTCTTATTTGTTTGTACACTGGAAAACTTACAAGAAAACAGAGTCAGTAAAAAGGGACTGGATGAAGAGCCTCGGGTTGGCAATAGCCATGAGTAGCATTCCATTCCATTGTTTTTAGAAAATTTATACTATTAATGGCCCTCATGAATAGGGCCGATCCAGCTTGATAGTATGTCATACCAACCCCAGAATTTAAAAGTAAGTAATAAACACAAAAACATTTTTAGAGGATGCGGGTTTATTTTTAAAGTGGGGGGTAAGGTGGACTTTGCAGTAATTTCCAATGTCTATTTCACTTTAATGTAACCTTGAAGGCAATACCGTCGCGTTTGTGTGAAAGAATGGGCTTGTGCGCTGTCCGGTGGGGCGTCCGCGGTTTGTGTCCGATAGCGTCAACAGGCAGTGGTAGGTAGGGTGGCTCACGCAACACTGCTCTTTGTCACAATAGCTTCATTTAGGGTTGCTCTAGCTCACTAAAATGCAGGGACTGGATTCGCTTCTTTGGGACTTACTGTTGTCTGCAGGTACACAAGTGTTTTTTGGCACCATGCGCATGCCACAGGCAATCTACTTTGGCCCCTTTGCAGCGGATTGTGAAATGTGTGTGAAAGAATGCAGTTAACGTTAGGGACGAGGAAGGAGGGTGGAGGGGGAGCTCAGAGCCTGATGCTTGGTGCAGAGATTTTAAATGTGTTTTTCTTTCCTCTCTCAGTCCAAAATCCACGCGGCAAGAAGCCTCAGTGAAATCGCCATAGACCTGACAGAGACCGGTACACTGAAGACTTCCAAACTAGCCAACATGGGGAGCAAAGGAAAGATCATCTGCGGGAGCAGCGGCAGCCTCTTGTCCTCAGGTAGGGACTTCACGGGGCAGACACTGAGGATCACACAGGAATTGTTCCTGCTTGTTCTAGCTGCCTGCTGTGGTCTGCTGAGGAAATGGGTTGAATCTGTGATGCATGATTGAGTATGTGTGTCGATCTGTAACCACTTGGTGCTTCTTAGAGAAGTGTCTATCTGATTGTCGAAGGAATTGTCTCTCAGTGGTTCGTAAGTGAGTGGCAGTTCAAAAAAATACCTTGATCATCACAAATATGATTTCCACAGACATGAGCACTTCCTGGATCAATCTTTGTAGTGATGGAAGCTATGTAGACTTTTTGATTAGAAATTTTCCCTCTCACCCACAGGAAAAAGAAAGTTTGCATTTTATATGCTTTCACAATATTAGGAGGGCAACCTAATTTCCTTGTTCAGATTGAACTTTCCAATTCGAATTGCATGCATCTGAAACCACTCTTGTTTTCAATTACTTTCCATATTTAGTTTTTTCAATTAATTTCCAGACATTGGTGTCTTTTTCCACAAAGTTCTTTTTATTGAGTATTCAATTCTATCACACTTATCACCCAGCCAACACGTTTTCATCCCTTACAGAGACTTCATCAGGGCGATTTTATTTATCGTCCTTCTCAAAATTCTTCTTTTCCATTAAAATTCCCCATTTAAATTTCTGGGCTCCTTACAAGCAGCCTATCGGTGTGTGTGTCCTGTCTGATTGATCAACACCACTGCTGGCTGTCTTCTGGAAATTGCATCTGTATGCCTCCGCCTCCCGCCCCACACACACACCCATGTACTTCTTGCTTTTTGGCGCCCCAGGTAAGGATAATGAAAAATAGTGAAAAAGAATGTGTCAAAAAACCAAATGACTGACACTATATTTTCATCATCCATCCCTCGTCATAGCTTCCTATGGAGTAACATTGTGAGCACCGAACTGCCTGGGCACCTGCGTTGGAAGGGGCCCTACTTTGCTCTCTGCACATTATTGTAACAGAGCAGATGTGGTAAATGTGTTGCCTTGTGACTGCACCAACAACTCAGACCTCAGTAAGCAGTGAAATGTGCTAGTGAGCGAAGAGGTGAAATGGTCCCTTAGTTTCAACCAGTTCAGGATGTGGGTTCTTAATGTCACTAGCTCTCTCTCTGAGGAACTGTCCCATTTGGACCACACTCGCGTGCACCATTGCTATCCGCAGTCATGGAATTGTACTATCAAAACATATGTGTCATCGTCCAGAGTTGGTGGAAAGCACGTGGATGGGGCCTACCTGAACACTGACGTCTGGGATACTTGCCTGTCTTTAATAAACACAGGGGCTGTGTTGTGTGCTGTCATAACAGCTGTATGGTTCTGCATGCATTGACTATATAGCGCCTTAGTAACCACACTGTTCATCAAATGAAGGTTCCGATGTTGCTTCTCAGGTCTCGCTTCTACAAGTACCTACACTCCTCACACCATAGAACGTGGCCCGAATATTTGCCAACAATTTAGAACCCAAGTCATGGAGATTTGATAAAGGCATCAATTAGAAAACAATACCTTAATGCGAGGTGCATTGAATGAATCTATGGTTGGTTAGCACGTTTAATTATTTCTCATATGTATCTAATGTTCAAGATTGATGGTTTGATCACCTTCCTATTGTCCTTGCACCCCACTTGATCTAAAAAGACATATAGCCATGTCCCATTAACACGGGCGTCAGTTTCATAACGTCAGTCAGAAATCTTGCAGTTGATACTGTTTAGAGGAAAGTGATGTGCGGATCGAGGAATGCTCATTTCACAGGGATTCGGATACTGGTGGCTATCTGGGAGTCTCACACCATGAATGCAAAGGAGTGGAAATTGCTCAAACTTGGCCTCTGACTTTTCTAACTGAACATACATTGGTAGAGGTGTGTACTCGTATTACTGTGGTTCTCTTCCGGAGCCTATCAACTGTGCCTGCTTGCAAATTCCCAAGGGCATGCCGCCAATCAGATAGCCAATTTGGCTGAACATTTAATTCCTGGCTCGTGTTCTCTCGCCCAGGTGAACATCAATAAACCATTTAATTAGAGGTCACGTTATTTACGCACAAACACATTAGAAGTGAATGAAACATTAGTCTGAAGACCATGTGAATGTGTATGATGGCCATAAGCACTAGTTCATATGCATTCACAGACAGGTGTACCGTAGCACACCACAAACCTTGCCTCTGGCATTTCACTGAGTCAACCACTTAATTTTGCCGTTTTTTCTTCCCTCTGCAGTTACACATGACGGAATATGTTTTGACCGACAGCCATGCATGCCTTCTGCTAACTAGATTCCACCAGTATGAGACAAAAAGTCATATGAATGCCTTCATTATGAACCAAATTTATCGTAAGTCAGTTTTGGGGATGCTAAGTGCCTAGCCACAGATAGGAGTATCACTTGAGTTGAGGCAGAATTACTGGAGATTCAGGAAGCGCGTTCTGGGAGACTACTGCGTACAACACAGGAAGGCAGGAGGAAGTGTCACCTAAAACATGTAAGGACTCAAAACGTCCACCTTGAACATTGATTTAGGATCTACAAATACATAAGAATGGGGAATGAGTAAAGATGAGTTACGTTTGTATGTGTGAGATTTGCTGGTACTTTGCAGCTTGCTGATCTGACATCATGCTTCCAGTATTGTGCTTTCATTTGATTACCTATTTGTTTGGAGTTGGAGCCTTGCTTTTCTTCACTTGGCCTAGTTTGACTTGGACACCTGATAACCGTGACTTGTTACGTAATAAAAGAAAACAACAAAGGAGCGTCAAACAAGCTTATAAGAGAAAAGCGAGCATGCAACACCACTCAGTCTCATTTGGCTGTGAGAAAAAACCTCTTATGGTTGTTTAGAAAGCCCTCACTCACCAATCTGGTTGGTGACATGCTTCATCATTGGGCCCCACCTGGAGTGGCCGAATGCCACCCTAGTGTGATTTGACGCCAGTTTACTGCGGAGCTGGTTTGTTTGAATGAAGAGTGATTCTTCAGTGATTTGAAAATGTACCAATTGTGTCAATAAAGCCATTTTTAATACTTTTGCCAATCGTACATGGATAAAAACAAAAGTGTAGGGTAAAGGACCAAAATGAAAAGTCCAAATTTGCTCTGTGTTGTTTGGTCAACATGTTTCTGCCACAAAGATAATGGTATATCGGGCGTTCGTCCGGACCAATGAAGAGGTGAAAGTGTAAATAGTTACTAATAGACCCTGGTGTTATGGCGCGCTAATGCCCACCCTATCCTGGGGTGTCAGTGTTAAAATAAAAAGTATCAAAAACATTCTAGTTTCCAAATAATTGCAGTGGAAGTGTATTAATAAGTGTTACGTAATAAGACAGCTCTGGAAATAAGCTGGCCTTACGACTTGGAGTTAACTTTTTTTAACGCAAAATGACCATTTTCTAATTGTTGCCTCCCAAGTGCTCTCTATTTCTGCGGTGCATTTTAAAGGATCCTGAAACCTTCCTAAAATTTCCCAGAAAGTTGTCAGTAACGCTCAGTTACTGTCTGTGGAGATGTGTATGGGAGTGATGGGACCCCGATGAATGGGAATCTTTGGGGGAAGGGCTGGTGTCGAGAGATATCAACGCCTCCCGCAGCTGTCCATTCGGAATGCACCACTAGACCAACCAGCTCAAAGCCAAAAATGCAGAGTGATTTTCATTCCTCCTTGGCTGAACAGTGTCTAATCTGGAATTTAGCTGTAGGATTTGAAAGTTTATGGTGGAGTAACATATGTTCCATACGGAAATAAGAAGGCCAGAGTGGTGTTGATGGCTCTGCTGTTATTCCATTCTAGTTTTACCCCCCCCCCCCCCAGTAGGTTGCAATACCCCCCCCCCCCCCCCCCCGGAACTCCTTACATCGTCGCTGCACAAGAACCGCACACCATGCTGCCTGAATGTTTTTTAAATTACTAGTTACTCTTCCTCTTAACCTAGGATAATTCCACTGGATGCTTCAGCTCTCAGATCCCATGTTTTCACAACTGCACACAGGATTTCTTTCTTTAGGTAGAAATTGTGACTCTAACATCCACTGTCTGCTTCAGTCTGACCACAGGGAATGTGGGAGCATTTCTGGTGGGTGTGGGGGAAATAGAAACCACAAGTGGCCATTGAGCTGGGCAAACCTAGTCTGGACTTTAGTCATGTGTGCATTGACTCACACTTGTACTGTGTGCTACACAATGTGGGATGTTTTTTGTGGCCCACAATGATTTACAAAGTGACAAAAGTCACCTTAAAACTGTCTGATATTATGCTTGAATTAGAACTACTCAGCCATGTAAGTCATCTGCATTAGTTACGCGTTCGTTGCTTAAGGTGTCTTTGTAATCTAAAGCAACTACTCCTCCTGACATGTCGTTTTCAGAGAGTACCTAAACTCCAAAACAAGCCTTGCTGGGTCTATAGATCAACCTGAAGTTCTTGTCAAAGTTTTAAAAACTTGCACCGCCTGGCAGAAATGAAGCATTTGATGTGATTGTTCACACACAGAACGAAGTCAATGCAGCACCATGAAAGGTTAATCTACAGAGCCATGGCACAAACCAAGAGGTTCACGCATGCAAATAGCCAACGAGGGCCACCCACGTTTAGAATGAGTTTGTTGCTGAAATGAGGTCTAATGAGCAGTCTGAAGAGCATAGTGGTCCCGTGCAGAGATGAGCGGTTAAATCCCAGTTTAGATGAGATCAAAATACAGCTCATGGTACAAATAATTGTGTGACGGCTAATTACTTTTCTTTTCATGGCCTTAAATGTCAGTCATGGCACCTCAGATTAGTAGGTGCCAAACGAATGGGTCAGGAAGTGCATAAGTGTAGCTATGAAACAGATGTGTGAGGTAAATAGTGCATGGGTCAGGCTCCAGAAGGGTATGGATTGGTATAAGGAAGCACATAGGGATAGGTAAGAAGCACATAGATAAGGGATGTGCAAGTGAGAGTTATGGAGTGTGGTTGGTTTAAGAAGAATGTGGTAGTGTTTGGGCATTATATGGGATGAGGTTAGGAAGCACATGGTTTGGAGCTGGGAAGAGCTTGGGTGGAGGTTAGGGAATGTGTATCCTGTTTGCAGCCTTTGTGTTCTTCTTAGAGGAGAGTCCCTGGAAGATTGCCACCATGAGCATGGAAAACCTGTGGTATGTTTTAAATAATGACATATCATACATTTGTCGGTCACCCGATGTCTTAGCCAACTCAGTGCAAGTGTATATTGGCTCTCATCCTGCTCTAACTTTATCGCTCCTCAGGAAGAGTCACAAATCTCCCTGAAGAGGCAAACACCGTGCTCAGTACCCCAAGATTGACATAGTATATCATCTGGATCCGGGCAAAATACAAGAGTCTAGGAAACACTGCAACATGCACAGTCTATTACCGCCAACCTAGGGTTTTCCCCATCTTGCTTTGAAGAAATTGACTCATCAGCTTTTGAAATCTGGCAAAAACTGTTTAGTAATATCTTCCCATATTCGCAACTTACTGGCAAGATTAGGGGCCAGATGTATCAAAGGGTTTTGCCCATTCTGTGTCTATGGGAAAATTTGTTCATACATAAGGCCCTAGGTCTCTGAGCACTGTAAGGCAACCAGACTGGTTCTACAGGATCCATTGTCACTGCTGTACTCCCACTGAACACTGTGAATGTAATGCATGCGTAAATTGACTTGGATGGGTTTACAGGGATGTACTTTTATATGTGTAGTATGCTCAAATGCACAGTGTAGTATTGTAATGCATTGGCTCAGTGAGGGAAGTCTAAGGCTCCAGACAGTGTAACCTAAAGCTGAGGAATTGTTTCAAGAGGTGAGGGCAATGTGGAAACTTGGGAAAAGGTAAATGGAGCCATAACCCAAGTTTTAAATGTGACTGCTCACCGGCAAGCGAATTAAGCTTGAGAGGAGGTGGTGCTGGAATTGGGGAAATGGGGATACGGATAAATGGTTGTCCAACCAAGTCTAGAAAAGGTGAAGCTGGCAACTTTACAATGATAAATAAGTATGCAGCGATTGGAACAGCCATTAAGTGCCAGTCATTCCAACGTCTTTGGAGACCAATACTGATACTTCAGTACTAATACTTTAATATTTAGCACATTACCCAGTCTTCACATATTCACAGGGCCAGACTAATGGTATTTGTTCATTAAGGGGTATCTGCTGTTTTTTCCTTCGTGTACAGATCCTGTTATTCTCATGGTGTGCTTCCCAGCTCTCTTGTTCTTTCTCCACCTTCGAGTCAATGGATGGGTCCACGTTCTCTCCGTTTGTAATTTTCCGAAACCATTGATTCCTATGGTTACTGCCCCATAAATGTGTGGCTATAGTGGGTTGTGTTAAGTGTTACTCCGGTAATTAGGGCACAGCTCTGACTTTTAAAACACAGTTTTTTTTTCTTTATTGCATATGCCTATGTTAAATATGAGCTTTGTGCCCCAAAAAACGGGTGTTTTGATTGTCTCCGTGAGTAAAGTCTTAGATCGCAAAAACAAGCGTGGGAAAGTAAGCCAGAAGTGACATGGTGGCACGGCTATCACTGGCATTTACTCCAGACTCCGATGTGGTCTGGCTGTTGTCCATCCAGAGGAACTTCAAATGTCAGCCAATGAGGGGACATCCATGGAAGAAATCAGTGGGACTGATTTCATCATGCTGAGCGCCTACCTTTTGGATCACCGAGACCGATAACACTTATTTTCATCATAGCACAAAAGTTAAGGTGCATTTCAAGTACCTCATGTACTAGGCTTCCACCAAGTGTGTCCTTAGGGACAGTATCAAGAACGTATAAGTGATCAGTGCTGTAGGTGAGTGTACAGTGTCAAAGTCTGAAAACTAAAAGCACCGTAAATTTCATTCAGTTTCCATGAAGATTAATTTTTTCCTGAGTACCCACTAATCAATGGGGCCTGGATTCCCGCTTGGCCAAAAAATGCAACCAATAAATTGAATCTGACCAGAACTTGAGTACGTGATCTGTGAACCTGGCTGTGATCATACCCGGTGAATGTTGCATGGTCCTCTGAGGATGGTGTCCATCCTTGATGTCTTTGAATGTAATATTGCTTGTTCTATCCTTTAGCTCAACAAGTATAGACCTCAATTCTGACCAGTTTGATTCTTGCAACCTTTATATCCTTTTCCGTCTTCCACTCCGGTCCCAAATCCACAGTTTCTGTGATTAGTTTGAGAAGTATTGCAATAGTTCGTTAAACAAATGTTAACACTTATTATGGGGGAGGGGGTGGGTGATGGGTTTATTGACCTTTTTGAACTGTTGAGTAGTTAAACTGTTGCTTGCTGAAATAGTTGTCCCCATCGTGGTCTGTAAACCCCATGGGTTTTTGATGGTATATCATTCCCTTCAGAGTACGCACTGGTATTTGTTAAACAACTGCAGGAATGGCCAGATCCTAATAGCTATGGGTATTCTAGAGAATTGGAGGTGGAGGGGGGCCTTTCCGGTGCGACTCTCAGAATATAAAAGGTTCTACCGCCTGAGAGTTGAATCACCTGCTCTGTGGTAGAGTAAGATGGGCTCCCTTGACACTGAGCATTTTCGTGTGCGACTGGTGCCCATTATCATATAAACGTGAAAAAAACAGGCAGAATGTAGTAATGTTTTATCTGTCATTTCCGCTGGTGTGTATAATAATTCTTATGCATTTTCTGCCTTTTTAGCAGACGTAGTATTACTTCTTACAGAGGCTTGAGAGTCTGTTACAACAGTGTATTGTTCGCTACGAAATGGCGTGTGATCCATGACAGTGAAGTCCAAGGGGTTGCGCAGCCTTGTATATTTTGGTGGGTTAGATGCTGGTCGGTGTATAGTTTAAGGCAGCATTGGCAGGTAATTATTGATTAACCTCTTTTATTTGGTAATTGTGGCACAGGCCCCCCGCTGTAAGCCACTCACTGGGATGGCACTGCTCCCTGATTCACACACTGACCCATGCCATTGAAGAAGGCCTCTGATTTTGTTAGAGATTGCATTGATTAAAGTAAAATCACTGATCTTGAGCCTGCACAATTATAGTCCAATGCAGGTTAATGCTTCTTAACTGCATCGATGCTGCGGCGATTTTTGCGCTGTACGGCTGTTTTCCCTTTTCCGCGATACATGACGAGCTCAGCTCGTCATCAGCACACGCCACCCGTGGGTGATGATCGAAAGGGTTAACAAAAGATGCAGAATTTATCAATTCTGGGACTAACTTATGCCACAGTCAAATGTGCAACTTTCAGATAACTGCGAAAAGGGACCAGTGGCCCCACCCCACACATGCAAGGTTGTTGCATAAAACATTTGAAGATCTTTCCAGTAGTTCCTTATGTTGTATTTCAAATTGCTGCCATCGTGTAAGATGTAAAATGTATTCATGCTTAGAAGAACTTGCCCATGACAGGGGATCGATGCCAGAGGGAAAATTCTTAAATCATTATTTCACTACTGTAAGGATTGCCTTTAGTGGTCCGTATTCTTCCTGGTCACCCTTATGGTGAGGGAGGCGCGACTTGGCCACAGTGAGAGGTCGGATGAGGGGGGATCCAGATTTGTACCTCTTGAAGCGCATGATGCTAATTGGCTTGTTGGCGTGTCCATCTCTTCACCTCATCATTTGGGTAGTAGTGTTTTCATGGCATGGATTTTGAGACCCGCCATCGGACATGACACTGGTGCGGCAGCAAGGCGATGCAGGGAAAGGGAGAAAATGTAAATTTAAAAAGTTTAACAAAGAAATAGGGGTTCGGCCTGTATCGGCCAGCAAGGCTAGGCTCTACAAATTGTGTACAATAAAAAGTGCCAATGCTGACGGTTAACACTCACACAGACTTTGAATTTCGTGAGCCTGCAAATTAATTTACGTGGCCACCGTTTACTTTTTGTACTATTTAGAAAAAAAATGTATATACATCAAAATCTTATACACAGTAGACAAATGCACATTAGAGAACAACTTGTAATTTCTTTAACAGGAACCTGAAAACCAAAAAACATTTCACAGTGCATCAACATATAACAAAAAACACAATACAATACTATTTCACCTTTGTATCCTGGTTCGGAATTAATCTGTCAGAAAAAGAGCTGGGGCGATTCCAATCTTTCCATAGCTCATGCCTGGAGGGCCTATACCAGAAGCAGAAAAAATTCATTCAAATAGCGGCACAAAACAGGGGTATTTTCTTCACACAAGTTACATAATTTGCCCTGTTAGTCCAAGTCCACTAATTGAATGCTGTCTGGGTTGTGCCCTTGTCGACGCGTTTCGAACCCTTAAACACTTGGGGTTCTCCTCAGGACTCCGAGCACATGGATACCTTCAGCCAAAAGGTGAATGTAAGCGTTTTTTTGGACTTCCTATTTGTCTCAGGAAGAAAGGTTAGCAAATCTTTTTATCTCTTAACGTAGCCTACCAGCCCCTAATTACTACATTTCATCTCTGGGAATTCTCTCAAGTATCATGAATTTGTATGTTTGGTGTGGGAGTTCACTTATTTATTTATTTTAAACTGCGCCACGCGAATGCTGGGGGGGACTCCTCGTGTGATTTCCTCAATTGCTGCTGTGTTTTACTTTGTACACTCTTTCTAGGACTCTGCTCTTAATCAGGAGGGGAATTGCTGTGAGAAATGGAATTGGACGGCTGAGTTAAAAGGCTCACAGTGTCCTGTGCTGTAAATGATCTCAACGTAGAGATCAGGATAGTGTACTGAATGGATTCCCACATCCAGTAAATCCAGGTCATAACTATTAGCAATACAACAGGGGACCATGAAATCATCTTTTATTATGATAACAAGAAACATAATCGGAGTTGAAATTCTCCTAAATACCAGTGAGTCTGTTTTAAAATATGACTCGGCGTCTTTATAAAAGTATCAACTACTAGAGGTTCCCTCGAGTAGACCATACCTCGCAGATGTTTTCTTTCTGACGAACTCTAGATAGTATCACTACTGAACAATATGAATATCCTGCCATTGACTGAGTCATGGTAGCCTTTCTCGTAAAGGTTGATTGTCGGCCAGAACAATGATATCCAGCCACAAGCCAGACCGTCGGTACAGCCTGTGCTTCCTCCAGTACATGGTTCTTTCTTGTAACTGAAGCTGATATAGCTGAAGGAAAGGGCGATAGAGGTACATTAGCATCCGTTTTTGATGAAATATGCCTCTTGGCCCTACTGTCTCGTATGAACTCTGGGTTTTGTTTATTTTACAATTTACTATTGGCGGGCACTTATGTGGCTGCTTGTGCGTCCACCCTATATTTACAACAAGCATTTACAATGCAATGGTTTTGCCTTTGTTAAAGTTAGAGCTATTGCCATTGCTCTTGACATTATTTTTATTTATGTTTTTTTAACATAAATAAATGGCATTGTCATTTACAATGCCACTAGCTTTATCTATCGCAAATGACACACACAAACACACACAGAGCCGCCCCACACACACCCCCACACAGAGCCCCGCACACACAGCCCCCCACACACACAGCCACACAGAGCCCCCCACACACACAGCCACACAGAGCCCTCCACACACACAGCCACACAAAGCTTCCTACACACACAGCCACACAGAGCCCTCCACACACACCAACACAGCACAAGCAGGCAACAGGGGCAGACGGAGGCACAAGCAGGCAACAGGGGCAGACGGAGGCACAAGCAGGCAACAGGGGCACACAGAGGCACAAGCAGGCAACAGGGGCCCACAGAGGCACAAGCAGGCAACAGGGGCCCACAGAGGCACAAGCAGGCAACAGGGGCCCACAGAGGCACAAGCAGGCAACAGGGGCACACAGAGGCACAAGCGGGCAACAGGGGCACAAGGAGGCACAAGCGGGCAACAGGGGCACAAGCAGGCAACAGGGGCACGAAAACGGAGGCACAAGCAGGCAACAGGGGCAGGTGGAGAAAACACAATTTTCAACAGCCCACTTGGCTCTGCAACAGTTGCCTTTGAAAAGCAATACGGCGTAATGGGCATGATCAAATCCCGTCCCCTGCATTAAAAACAAGCATTAGAAATGCAATAGGTCTCGCAGCATTAGAGTTAGTGCTTTTAGAATTGTTTATGGGTTTTTTTGTAAATCTTTAGCATGAGGTTGAGGGTGAGTGAGGGTGAGGGGTTGAGGGTGAGTGAGGGTGAGGCTGAGGGGTTGAGGGTGAGGGTGAGTGAGGGGTTGAGGGTGAGGGGTTGAGGGTGAGTGAGGGTGAGGGGTTGAGGGTGGGTGAGGGGTTGAGGGTGAGGGGTTGAGGGTGAGGGTGAGTGAGGGTGGGTGAGGGTGAGTGAGGGTGGGTGAGGGTGAGTGAGGGTGGGTGAGTGTGAGTGAGGGTGAGTGGGGGTGAGTGTGGGTGAGTGGGGGTGAGGGTGAGGGATTGAGGGTGAGGGGTTGAGGGTGAGGGGTTGAGGGTGAGTGAGGGTGAGGGGTTGAGGGTGAGTGAGGGAGGGGTTGAGGTTGAGGGGTTGAGGGTGAGTGGGGGTGAGTGAGGGTGAGGGGTTGAGGGTGAGTGAGGGTGAAGGTGAGTGAGGGTGGGTGAGTGTGAGTGAGGGTGAGGGTGGGTGAGTGTGAGTGAGTGTGAGTGAGTGTGAGTGTGGGTGAGGGATTGAGGGTGAGGCGTTGAGGGTGAGGGGGTGAGGGGTTGAGGGTGAGGGGTTGAGGGTGAGGTGTTGAGGGTGAGGGGTTGAGGGTGAGGGGTTGAGGGTGAGGGGTTGAGGGTGAGGGGTTGAGGGTGGGTGAGGGGTTGAGGGTGGGTGAGGGGTTGAGGGTGGGTGAGGGGTTGAGAGTGAGTGAGGGTGAGGGTGAGTGAGGGTGAGGGGTTGAGGGTGAGTGGGGGTGAGTGAGGGTGAGGGGTTGAGGGTGAGTGAGGGTGAGGGGTTGAGGGGGGTTGAGGGTGGGTGAGGGTGAGTGAGGGTGAGTGTGAGTGAGGGTGAGTGAGGGTGAGTGAAGGTGGGTGAGGGTGAGGGGTTGAGGGTGATTGAGGGTGAGGCGTTGAGGGTGAGGGGTTGAGGGTGGGTGAGGGTGAGGGTGAGTGAGGTTGAGGGGTTGAGGGTGAGTGGGGGTGAGTGAGGGTGAGGGGTTGAGGGTGAGTGAGGGTGAAGGTGAGTGAGGGTGAGTGAGGGTGGGTGAGTGAGTGAGTGAGGGTGAGGGTGAGGGTGGGTGAGTGTGGGTGAGGGATTGAGGGTGAGGGATTGAGGGTGAGGGGTTGAGGGTGAGGGGTTGAGGGGTTGAGGGTGAGAGGGTGAGGGGTTGAGGGTGGGTGAGGGGTTGAGGGTGGGTGAGGGGTTGAGGGTGGGTGAGGGGTTGAGGGTGGGTGAGGGGTTGAGAGTGAGTGAGGGGTTGAGAGTGAGTGAGGGTGAGTGGGGGTGAGTGGGGGTGAGTGAGGGGTTGAGGGTGAGTGAGGGTGAGGGGTTGAGGGTGAGGGTGAGGGGTTGAGGGTGAGGGGTTGAGGGTGAGGGGTTGAGGGTGAGGGGTTGAGGGTGAGGGGTTGAGGGTGGGTGAGGGGTTGAGGGTGGGTGAGGGGTTGAGGGTGGGTGAGGGGTTGAGAGTGAGTGAGGGTGAGGGTGAGTGAGGGTGAGGGGTTGAGGGTGAGTGGGGGTGAGTGAGGGTGAGGGGTTGAGGGTGAGTGAGGGTGAGGGGTTGAGGGTGAGTGAGGATGAGGGGTTGAGGGTGGGTGAGGGTGAGTGTGAGTGAGGGTGAGTGAAGGTGGGTGAGGGTGAGGGGTTGAGGGTGATTGAGGGTGAGGCGTTGAGGGTGAGTGAGGGTGAGGGGTTGAGGGTGAGTGAAGGTGAGGGTGAGGGTGAGTGAGGTTGAGGGTGAGTGGGGGTGAGTGAGGGTGAGGGGTTGAGGGTGAGTGAGGGTGAAGGTGAGTGAGGGTGAGTGAGGGTGGGTGAGTGTGAGTGAGGGTGAGGGTGGGTACTCCTCGATGACGGGCGTGGGTGGGGGGCAGTGCTGGAGGATGTGGCGGGGGGGGGGGGGCGGGGCGGTAATCGAAGAACAGGGCGAGAGAAAAAAAATCTAAATAAGAGAAAAAAAATTAAAGGAGAAAAGACAATTACCGGAGAAAAGAGAGGCTACATAGACGTTGCTCGGGGGCGGGAGGGGTTTAATAGGTGCCCGGGAGGGTGAGAGATAGGCGGGAGCGGAGCCGGGTTCAGAGTTACAGCTGGTTTGTGGGCAGAGAACGGAAAGTGCGTCCGGGGAGGGTAGAGGTAGCGAGGCCCGAGGAGCGAGAGGAGGGGAGAGCCAGCGGTGAGCGATAAAGGGTTCGGAGAGGTAGTGCTGAAGTGATGGGGAAAGGCTCGCGATAAAAGGCCCTAAGGGAGAGCCCGTGCTGGGACTGGAGAAGGGCGAGGCATGGAAATCAAACCACGGGGGAGGGCAGGTGAAGTGTGGCCGGGGGAGGAGGCTAGCCAGTGCGGTGGGCGGCTGGAGGGACAGCAGAGGTGGAGGAGAGAGAAAGAGGCGGGAGGGGCTGGCACGAAGATGGAGCGGGAAGGGTGGCAGTGCAGAAAGAGTGGTTTGAGCCCTGGGGAGAGGCCGTGGGAGGGAGAGCAGTGTTATTGTGTGTCGGGGGCGTTGTAGAGGGAGTGAAGGACTATGTATGTGTGCTGTTTGATATAGCGCCAGCCTTCACCCAAATATGATAGAGCGCTTTACATTTGACGATTGAGTCCCAGGTAGCCACGGAGAGTCAGTGGGTGAATGACGATAAAAGTGGGGCAGTATAGAGTCAGTGATATGGGGAGATAAAGTGAGGACCGCCAATCCCTGAGGAAGAGGAAGGAGGAGTAGCAAGTGCAGGAGGAGGATAAGGGTGGATGAGGAGCACGTGCTGCAGGAGGGAGGGGGAGTAAGGCAGGAGAACCAGTGCTGGGGGGAGTAGAGTATGGTCGCGTGCCAGAGAGGGGGCGGGTGCACTGGGCCGAGAGGGAGGGGCGCCGACAGTGTTGAGAGCAGCAGGTGTTGTGAAATGGAGATAAACTGGGCGGAACAAATAAATGATGAAGGCAGGAGATTGGGACTAGGCGCGAAGACCGGATGGAGACTTTAAAGGGGGTGGGGGGGAGAGTGTAGAGGCAAAGTTTGTCAGGTGCAGAGTAATGATGGTACATTTAGGGCCGACTTCTGATATGGGCGAACTGGGCCCAAGCCCAGGGCGCCAAGCTCCAGAGGGGCGAAAAGAACTGTCAGCACAACTACCCTTGCAAACACCAACACAACTCCTCTGTTCCTTTGTCCAGTGATCTATTCAAAGCGCTATCTAGCCCCCTGCTGCCACACATCAACAGCCCCGCCCCTCCAAACAACTTGGAATTAGCTTCACAGGGGGTGGGAGCTACCTTGTGGGTAACTCGAGTGAGGGGGGGGGAGATGTGTGTTCTGACACAAGTCAGTGCTTGATGTAGCCAGTCAGGGACTGGCCAGGCAGAACCGGCCTTGAGCACGGGCGAGCTAGACCCAGGGCGCCAGGGGAGCACCGAGGTGCTTTATTAATGGCATGCAGTCAGCAGACTAAATATGGCTCTAGGGCTTCATCGTATTCTTTTGTTTTTCATCAGTTTTTTTCTATATTCCATAGGCACAACATTTTTACCGTCAACTAACCCTCCTCCCTCAACTAACCTTCCTCCTCCCTCAACTACCTGGCACCCCCTGCCCACATCCCCCAACCGGCCCCTCACCAACAGCTTGGCTCTACCATGGAGCAGTTGATCTGTGTACAATTTAGGGGGGTGAGGGTGATGGCGGAGATGTGTGTGTTCAGAGGCCACTCATGGCTCTGATGTAATCAGCCAATGACTAGCCGTTGAACACAAAAGGGACCCCTTGTTGCCTTATTTTACGCACAATCGGGAGCAAGGGCGAAGTTCTGGTGCCGCCCAGGGCGCTATCTGAGCGAAGGCCGGGCCTGGGCTTGAGAAAGGAGGATGAGGAGAGAAGGCCGGGTCTGAGGAAGGACTGTGGAGGAACATTAGGGTTGTGAAGGACTCAGGGTGAGAATAGAGGACCGGAGAGCCGGGTCGTGGGGTCAGGGTGAGGAGGGAGGTGAATGGGACTAGAGAGTGCGAATATTCGTCGATGCAGAGAGAAGCAAGAGCAATGCCCCGAGCTGGGAGCGAGATTGGAGGGCTGGAGGGCCTGCAGCAGGGAGTGGAGACCGGGCCCTGTGATTGGTAGAACGGCTCCTGTCTGCGCCAATGGCAGCTCGTCACCGGGGCTCACTGTTGCTGCCTGACTGAACTTCCCTCAGCAGCCCTACAGCTTCAGGGCCACGGAGATAGAGGGAAGGGAGGGACGTGCCTCAAAACGGGTCGGACTTGGACAGAAAACCAGGCATAAAGAATAAGAGAGGCACTCAGTAATGAATCACATAGCTAACAAGGCGTATTTCAAGACTCGTCGAAAATACATGAAAGGCGAGCCTGCAGCCTTTACCTTGGACGCGCAGAAACATTTTAGCGCTCCTTGCAGGTCTTCCTCTTTCGTCCTGCTGCTTCCTTCTTCCCCCGGGCTGCCGGGGGCGGGCACTTCCGGCCGGCCGCGCTAGGATTGGCCGGCCGGCCAGTCACGGGGTTAGGAGAGACGCAGAAGTGCCGGCAATGCCGGACCAGACACGGGGGCGTTCCCGGCGTCCCGTGACGTCGGCAAAAGCCAAAGAATGTCGGGAACGCCCCCGTGTCTGGTCCGGCATTGACGGACAGGCCCCTCGTCCAATGGCAAGGCTCCGTTTACGGAGCCAGCCAATCAACGACGAGGGCCGAACCAAGCCACACTACAGTTATCATCAGGTTTTCGCCTGCGCCGAAAAGATGCGCAGAGCGCATCTTCGGCGAGGCAAAACCTAAAAAGCGCTCACCGTGAGGTCGCGTTTTAACTTTATGGTGGCAGCACCTCTTTATGTTTATACACAGAGCACCCACCACATGCCGAGATGTCGTGCTTTAACTTAAAATACTTTTTTTTGTGCGCCCGCTTTATATTTACAAAAAAAGCACTCGCCGCATGCCACAACGATGCGCTTTAAGTATCCGCCACACTGCGTTTCAGCCATCCTCTAACTAGAGCCATCCGGTGTCTACCTACGTCACAAATGCATCATCTCCTAAGGAACAAGTCTCGCAAGATTTTTTCTTCAGTGTATGAAACTCAGCAGCAGTGTATGACACTTCAAGCTTGCCCCAGAACCTGTACAGAGTGCAGTTTGAACACACAATGACTGGTACACACTGCAGGGTACAGATACAGCCCAATATAAACCTGAGGATGCACAGACTTTAGCATAGTGTCAGATGCTCGGCACAGACCACAACAGGTGGGTTATGCCGAACACTCAGACCAGTGTGCACGCAGCCCAGCATGCAGTGCAGATACACCCACCACAACGAAAATTGCAGGCTTCAGTCACACAGCCCGACACAGGATGCATACACAGCTGGATGGGAAGAATCTGACAGCACAGACAGCAACAGAGACAATAGCGCTGATCACCACGCACTACGCAACTTCATCACATTACTACCCTAATCAAGTTTGGTTCCAAAAAGGGGCTTCCATCGATCGCCCGTCCCACCTACCACCTGACGAGAATCGGTTTGTTAGTGGGCGCTGACACAGAGACCCCACAGGTAAAAAGTGCATATAATTGACTCTCCGAGTGGCTGCAGCTGGGAATTAGGGATTTTTTGATTTCCTCCCTGAGAAATCAGTTCTTGCGATCTGTTGCGTTTCGTCTGCACGTGCAGGACGGTACTATCCCTTCTGGGTCAGAAACAGGCGCGAGCACAGCAGAGGGATGCCGCAGCCGAACACACACGATCACAAGGCATTCCTGGCTGTTTCATGCAGGTCCCATACATCGTTTAAAAAGCTAATATGTTTACTTTTAAAATATAATTTTAAAAGCACACTGGGAACAATGGCAACATTATAGGTACTACTTTTGATTTTTAGCTTTAAAGATTTTTTTTTTTTTATGCCACACCGCGCTTCAGCGATCCTCTGGCAAGAGCCATCCGTTGCCCACCTATGTCACAAACGCGTCATCTTCTGCAGCCCCCTCTGTCCCTTCCTCCCCAGTACTGCTGCTACGGGCCCAGGCACCATCCTAGGCCACCGCAGGAAAGTGCTACTGGTTACTGCACAACTCAAGCCGTCTTCCGCGTATGTTTTAATAAAAAGTCACCTTTCTGAAGTCTCTTTGAACTGGAAGAAAATAGAGAGTGTGGCATGCAAGAATAAGGTTCTGAGGCACCGCCATGTTGCAGCTGCCACTGCACTCATGGGAAGAGATCCAGTTCTGCAGCTGGTCACAGAAAGGCAGGTTTTACCACCTGTAATGGGCATTTATGCACTGCTTCTGGGGATTGGGGTTCCCGTCAAGCGCTACTTTCTGTTAACCTGTACTGTGGGGTTTAACCATGTCCAGTGGGCAGTGACGATAGTATGATGTTGCTTCAAGGTCATTACTGAAAGTTTGAACAATTGGTGTTACATTATTTGCAACGCCAATGGCTCAAACTTTCAGTTATTTAGTAATCATCTCTGCTGTGAGGTGAAAAACCCTGCAAGAAATGCAGAAACACTGGCCCCCTTTCTGCCTTCTCTGGCCCTCTAGAGAAAGAACACAACCTTTTGTAGTGGGATGGAGGGTTTGGGACTAACCAGTGCTTTAAATGGGAAAACATAAGTGCAGGTACTCATTGAAATGAGATAGAGGTGTAGTGAGGGGGGGCGGGGCTAAGGGCAAGACATGATGATACTTAACAACTTCTATATTAGTTGCAGCACATACCAAAACACATAAGAAATGTGTTTATATTAACAAAGCAGGTTAACTCATTACACAAAATGAAATGCGATAATATCTTAACATTTTCTTTTTTTTTCCAATAGTCGCACCTTCTTAATGCCCTACTGTTAATTGCTGTTCTTTAGCACAATACTATATATTTTTGAGCATCTCAGTAGGAAGAAACTGAAAATACCACCACTTTGAACCAAAGCTCTTATGGCACAAAGCAAATGAAGCAAATCATCATGACCCTCCCCAGACGACATCTCTTGTCTCTTCCATCAGTCTATCCATTCATCCTTTTATCCTACTATTCACCTTCTGATGTCCACTATTTAACCTTTACATTCTGCCGTCTATTCAGTCTTTCATCCATCATTCAGTTTTTCACCATTCCATCTGTTCACGCTTCATATCCAAACCTATCCATCTCCAAACCTATCCATTCATCCTTTCACTCATCCCTGTGTTTATCCACCCATTTGTTCATCCATCAATCCTTTCACTCCTTTATTCCAGCCACCCTTTCATTCCATCCACCCTTTCACTCAATCTCACCTTTCACTCATCCATCATCCACCCTTTCATTTAGCCTCCCTCCCTTTCATTCATCCATCCAATCTTTCACTTATCCACCCATCATCCTCCCTTTTATCTAGTCATCCACCCTCTTTCACTCATCCATGCTTTTACTCGTCCATTCATCTATTCATCCATCATCCATCTACACCAGGGGTCTCCAAACCGGTCCTGGAGGGCCGGATCCATGCCAGATTTTTTGGATATCCCCATTGAGATACATGTAGTAATTTTAAAAATCTGGCATGGATCCGGCCCTCCAGGACCGGTTTGGAGACCCCTGATCTACACATTCCACCCTTGCTCACTCATCCATCCGCTCACTCACTCGCCCACCCACCAACCCTCCCAACTACATTATTTATGAATCTTTGTCGCTGAGCAGACATGGCATACAAATGCAATCAAACACCTAAACATAAGCAGACGCACAAAAGACTCAGGTATGATAAATCCATGTTATACTCTTCACCTACCATGGCTTTTTTAATTGCCACCAGGGCCAGACTGGCCGTAGCCTGAATGCCACTGCCAGGGGACTGCCATGATTCCTGTGTTTGCACAAATGCACAGGATAGTGTGAATGTGATTACCAGCACAGGGCCTGAACGGAATCTGCTCTGTCAAACACAGTGTGATGGTGAGCACCCGAACATTATTTAAATGAGCCCTGCTTAATAGCTCAGTTGGATCTCATATCGGGGCCACAGACGCGGTGCCTTGGTTGCAGAGACACGTTCCACTCCTGCTCACCAGCACTCACAGCCAATGTGCCTACCTTTTTATGAGTACCGGTACTCTCCTCGGCAGTAGAGAAGTGCGGGTACTCAGAGTTATAAATCAAAGAAGTGCCGGTACTCAGTACTGGTGAGTACCGGCCCAATTAAAGCACGAGGACTAACCTATTTTCCTTCCAGAAAAAGCTGAACAGCAGCAAGGCAAAGCGATTCTCACTTCCGGTATGCGTCTCCACTTCCGGTTTGCGTCTGCCTTGCCTGAGCTGCTCGCTATGTGCTTGGCACTGTTGGAAAGTCAAGACACAAAATGGCGCTTACACAAGAGACATGCTGTTAAAACCCGGACCCTGTGCTGAAAGTGTGTTCGCTGCTGGGCTCTTGCTGTTTTGCTCGTTGTTTTTGGCGGAGTCCACGTTTTATGCTGCAGTTGATTGACCAATGCACTGACGAGGCTGAACACTCTGGCTTTTACAGATTACGCCTTTTGCAGCTGCGGAATTTTTTCTATTCCTCTTTTATATGGCAGCCACTTACTGAAAACAAAGTTTTATTCCTGTTTGAGTTGTCTGGTGTGCTTTGGATTAGCACAGACTTTAATCACTAAACAAATAATGATAGAAACAGTATGTTAGTACACGAAGTGCGTCTATTTCTTCCTCGCCTTTTAAAAGCATCAATGTTAATATCATCATATACCGGTTACATAGTGTTCCTTGTTTTCAGTGTAACTCCTGTTCCATAATCATCAGTTGCTATATTGCTTGGGTCTGTCCTGGATTTTGCAGCCGATCCATGGCATGGATTCTCGCATATAATTTCCCAGGCTGCCCAAAGGGTGCACACAACTGACTTGCTTCTTACTTCACTACTGCCATTTTCTGGTAGGGGGAAGCAGGGCCAGACTGGGACCCGAAACCAGCCCTGGCAAACTGCTCAACCGGCCCCCCTGGGGGGCTGAGGGGATGCGGCTGAGCTGTTTGCAAGGGCCGGTTTCGGCTGATTTTCTTACCGTGGGCCAAAATTGCACGTCACTGGAAAAAAAATGCCCCCCCCAGGGCCCCAAGACCGGCCCCCACACTGGCAGCCCACCGGGGAAAGGCCCAGTGCCCGACACTGCCAGTCCGGCCTTGGGGGAAGCATGAATGTTTCTACATGTGTTAGACGGACCGGGAGGGTCGGCCGAGGTTACGGGGAGAGGTCTCCAGGGAGAGCCGTCTCCAACGACTGTACAGATAAGTAACTTCCCCCCCACAGACGGACACCACACAAGGTTGAAGGTTAACGAGACTTTATATGCAATTCTTAGGTTACGATGATGGATACAAGGAGGTCTGGACTCAGGGGTCCCCTCGGTTCTAGTCTCTGGTTTAGGAAAGGGGTAGCGGGACAGTCTTTGTTACCAACGAGTGGAAAATAGCTCTCAATCCTCGAGCTCGGCGTTCTAGATGATCGGGCCGCGGCGGAGCCAGGCAGGTCCCGAGATGGACGAAGGAAAACGACGGTCCGCGGCGGAGCCTGCAGGTCCCGGTGAAGATGACGGTTACAACGGTCCGCGGCCACGCCAGCAGGTCCCGACGACGATGAAGGTGATGAAGATTACGACGGCTGTGGCAGCGCCAACAGGCAGGACGATGGTGCACAAGACAGAGCTACGGCAGCGCCAGTAGTCCGTCCAGGATGAGTTCCTCTTTACGTCTCTCGACTCCAAGATACAACTGCCTTCCTGCTCTGGAGCTGCCCCAGTTATAGGGCTGGCGTGCTTTGATGTCCGGACCCTCGCACTTGGAGGTCGGGAGGTCCGGGATGAGGGAGTCCAGACACCCAGCAGGGGGGTGGAGCCAGCGCCCGGGGAGGCGATGGGCGAGCGGCACTTGGTGGGGGAGAGCCATCGGCACCTCTTTCTCCCATTGACTTGCCAAGTAGCCCGCTCACCTCCTGGGTGGAGGGTGGTGCCGGAATGTCTGAGGCCGGGCCAGGCCCAGGGTTGAGGTCGATCGGGGGCCAGGCGGCCTCGTGGTGGAGTGTCCAAGATGGCGCCCCAGGCTGGGCGCGTGGGCCGGCAGTGGATCGGACCCACGAGGTCGACATGCTCGAGGGCAGGGGTCCCTGAGGGGACGGAGGACGTGCAATGGTGGTGTGTGGTACTTGCGGGACTGGACTCAGGCCTGGTTGGGCCGGGGGAGAGCGGCCCTTCATGTGGCCTGTCCAACATGCGTCCCCCCCAGCTGAAGGCGGGGAGAGTTACCCATCCTCTTGGGGACTCTCCTCGTCGAGGCGGAAAAACCGGGACAGGCCATCCGCGTTGGCGTGATCTGGCCCAGGCCGGTGTTCGACTGTGAAGTCCATACCTTGCAAGGAGATGGACCAGCGTAGCAACTTTGGGTTCTCCCCCCGCATATGCATCAGCCATTGCAGGGGTCGGTGGTCGGTCTGCACCCGAAAGTGGGTGCCAAAAAGGTAGGGCCGGAGCTTCTTGAGGGCCCATACCACAGCGAAGGCTTCCCTCTCTATGGTGCTCCAGCGTTGCTCCCGTGGTAGGAGTCTCCGGCTGATGAAGGCCACCGGTTGATCAAGGCCTTCGGTGTTCACTTGAGACAGGACTGCCCCAATGCCCTGGTCGGAGGCGTCCGTCTGGACTACGAACTCCCGGCTGTAGTCTGGGGCCTGGAGCACAGGGGCGGAACACATGGCGGCCTTCAATTGTTCAAATGCAGTTTGACACTCTGGGGTCCAGGTGACTTTCTTGGGCTGGTTCTTTGACGTGAGTTCTGTGAGGGGCCCCACTATGGTACCATAGTCTTTCACGAACCTTCGGTAGTAGCCCGTGAGGCCCAGGAAGGCTCGTACCTCGGTTTGGGTGATGGGGGGCTGCCAGGCCTGGATGGCGGCAATTTTCAGCTGTAGAGGGGCCACTAGGCCGCTTCCCACCTGGTGTCCGAGGTAGGTTACAGACCCTTGCCCAATTTGACACTTGCTGGCCTTGATCGTGAGGCCAGCTCGCTGAAGGGCTTGCAGCACTGCTCGGAGGTGGTGGAGGTGCTCGGTCCAATGGTGGCTGTATACAGCGATGTCGTCTAGGTAGGCGGCGCTGAATCCTTCGAGCCCCGCCAGGACCTGATTGACGAGCCGTTGGAATGTTGCTGGGGCATTCTTCATGCCGAAGGGCATGACCGTGAAATGGTAATGGCCATCGGGGGTGGAGAAGGCAGAACGTTCTTGCGCCCGGGGTGTGAGGCCGATCTGCCAATAGCCTGCTGTCAGGTCGAAGATGCTGAGGTAGCGGGCAGCTCCCATTCGGTCGACTAGTTCATCTGCCCGGGGGATGGGATGCGCGTCTGTTCTGGTGACCGCATTCAAGCCCCGGTAGTCTACGCAGAACCGGAGTTCTGGTGTGGTGCCGGGGGCAGCTGCTTTGGGGACCAGTACGACAGGGCTGGCCCAGGGACTGTCTGAGGGCTCGATGACCCCGAGCGTGAGCATCTTGGCTATTTCTTCCTGGATGCAGGCCCGTACCCGGTCTGGCACGCGGTAGGCCCGGTGGTGGATAGGGGGGCTGTCCCCGGTGTCCACATCGTGCACACACCAGGAAGTGACACCTGGGGTGAGGGAGAACAGGCTGGCGAACTGTGATAGGAGGGCTTGACACTCTTGGCGTTGTTCTCTGGTGAGGGCCTCTGAGAGCCGGACCCCATCCACGGAGCCGTCTTGCTCTTGAGTCCGTAGGAGGTCAGGGAGAGGCTCGGAGTCTTCTTCAACCCCAGTGTCTGTGGCCATCAGGAGGCTGAGCTCTGTTCGCACAAAGTGGGGCTTTAGTCTGTTAGCGTGGAGGACCCGGAGGGGGTTCCGGGAGGATTCCATGTCGATGAGATAGGTGGCAGGACCCTTGCGCTCTATTACTTTGAAGGGCCCCGTCCATTTGTCTTGTAGGGCGCATGGCTCAGTGGGGGACATCACCCATACCTGTTGGCCAGGTTCGAATTCAATGGATGAGGCATTCTGGTCATACCATTTTTTCATGTCCTCTTGACTGGCCTCTAGGTTGGCCTTCGCTAGTTCTCTGAACCGCCGGGTCTGGTTGCGGAGGGTGAGGAGGTACCGGAAGACATCTGGAGGGTTCTTTAACGGAGGCATCTCCCAGCCTTCTTTGACGAGACTGAGCGGCCCTCGCACTGGGTGTCCATATAGCAGTTCAAATGGGCTGAAGCCCAGGGATTTCTGGGGGACCTCTCGATACGCGAAGAGGAGGCACGGCAGCAGCACATCCCACTGGCGACGGAGGGGCTCTTCCAACCCCCCGATCATTCCCTTTAGCGTGCGGTTGAACCGCTCAACGAGTCCGTTCCCTTGAGGGTGATAGGGGGTTGTGAATCGGTAGGTGACCCCGCACTGTTGCCAGAGGGACTTCATGTATTTGGAAATAAAGTTCGTGCCTCTGTCGCTGACGACTTCTCGGGGGAAGCCCACACGGGAGAAGATCCCCATCAGGGCCCGGCCGACTACCGGGGCTGTCACAGTTCGCAGAGGAACAGCCTCAGGGTAGCGGGTGGCGTGGTCCACTAGCACCAAGATGAATCGATGGCCTTGTTTTGTGCGTGGGTCCAAGGGCCCCACAATGTCTATTCCGACTCTCTCAAACGGGGTAGTGACCACGGGAAAAGGTTGCAGGGGGGCCTTTAGTTTGCGGCCGCTCTTTCCACTGGCTTGGCACGTGGGGCAAGATCGGCAATGCTGGTGCACATCGTTCCTCATTTTGGGCCAGAAGAAGTGGGTCACTAGGCGACTGTAGGTTTTATCTTGTCCCAGATGTCCTGCCAGGGGGACATCGTGGGCCAGGTTTAACAGGAAGTCTCTGAAACGGAGGGGTACCACTAGTACTCGGTTGCTCCCCAGCTCGGCGATTCTTTGCTCGCTGTACAGCAGGTCATTGTCCCAGTAGACCCAATGAGTTCCGGAGGTATCCCCTGCGCTTTGGGCGAGCGCTTGCTGGCGGAGTCCCTCGAGGGAGGGACAGGTCTTCTGTTCTTGGCGAAATTGTTCTTGCGTGGGCCCCCCTTCTTGAGGCCACTGGTCGAGGTTAGCGAGGTCGGTAGGTTGGGCTGGTTCGGAGGGAATGTTGCGGTCGGTGTTTTCGGCTGGGGCGACCGGAGGCGGTGGCGCCGGCCATTCGGGTTCTTCTGGCCGGTGGTTGGCACGGGCGGCCATGGAACGGGTGGTGACGCACGCCCAGTCTGGGACGCCCAACATCCCCAGGTGTTCCTTTCTCTCCACGGCGGCCCACGGAGAGCTTTCCAGGTCATTGCCCAGGAGGCAGTCTACGGGGGCATCGTCTCGGACCGTTACTTTCAACATGCCGGAGACCCCCCCCCCATTCGAAGGGGACGCAGGCCATCCGACACAGGCTTTCCGAGTTATCGGCTGATCGTACAGGGCAGAGAATGTTCGGTAGATACTGTTCTGGGGCCACCAGGTGACAGCGGACGGCTGTTACACTGGCCCCGGTGTCACGAAGGGCTTCGGCCTGGTGTCCATTGATGCTCACCCATTGGCTGTACTTCTGGGTGTTAGCGGGTAGGGGGACCCGCGGGACCATGTCTTTCCCCCCTAAGCAGGCTAGGGCCATGGCGGCTGGCTCCCACTCTTGATGCTCTTGTTCGTACTCTTCCTGCTCCTCGGAGATCTGTTCTTCCCCTAGGGCTGCAGCGGCCACTTGGCGGGGTCTTGGGCTCTGGTACTGCGGGCAGTTTGGGTCGTTCGCATAGTGGCCGACTCGTTGACATCGGTGACACGTGACATTGGCTCTGTACCCCGGTCGCGCTGGGGTGCTGCCCCGGTTGGCCGGGGGGGTGGTGTTGGTAGTGGGGGCGACCGGGGCGTTGTCTCTTCCTCGCCCTTGGCCCCCTCCTCCTCCTCTGGGTCGGTGCTGACCATTGTTGTTCCGGTTCTGTTCGTAGGACCCATTCCGGCCCACTCTGGTGATCTCCCACCGGTCAGCTTCGGCTGCGAGCTGCCGGGGATCCGTTAACTTGCTGTCGAGGAGGTGCTGGCGGAGTTCAATGAAGCAATTGTTCGACAGATGCTCCCATACCATCAGATTAAATAGTTGCTCGTAGGTCGTGACGTTGCTTCCTCGGATCCAGCCCTCGAAGGCTCGGCTAAAGTATGTTACATAGTCCACCCAAGTTGTACCCGGGATGCGGGTGCAGTCTCGGAACCTCTGACGGTACATCTCGGGTGTGAGACCATAGCGGGTGAGGAGTGCCGCTTTCATATGGTCGTAGGAGGTCATCTGGTGGTCCGGGAGCTGTAGCAGGGTGTCGCGGCCCTCATTGAGGAATCTTCCCCAGAGACCGGCTCCCCAGTCGCTTCTATCGATCCGGTGTGCAGTCATAGCGATTTCATAGGCTTTAAACCATTGCTGGATGTCGTCCTCTCTGAAATATTCTCGGACAACATCTTTGGGGATGTGTACCTTTTTGTCTGTGGTCCCTGAGGTGGGGGGTCGCTCGGGCACCCCTGCTTCTTTATTCTGCTTGCGTAGGTTGATCTCGGCTAGGTTCCGTTCGTGTTCGTACGCTAGTTTCTTTTCCTCGAGCTCCCTTTGTCTCTGTTTCTCCTCTCTTTCTTCTCGGAGACGCAGGTGCTCTAAGTTGATTTTTTGTTCGGCCAACTTAAGTTCAACGTCCATTTTCAGTCGGGCCATTTCTAGTTCGTGTAGTCGGGTCCTTTCTCTTTCCTGGATCTCGTCTTGCGAGAGACCCGTTCTTTGCCCTTCAGGGGCCGTGGTCGTTTTTTCTACGGTGCTTTGATCAGGGGTTCCGGCAGCCCCGGTCTCTGCCCAAGATTCTAGGGCATGCTTAAAATCGTCCTTGGTACTCAGTCCGGTGGTAGCGATACCCAGTTCGATGCAGAATTGTTTTAGTTCACGATGGTTGTACTCCTCCAATTTCTCCATTTGGAATTTCTCGGTTGATCCGCTCTCTTTCGTGGTCATTGTGACTTCGTCGTGGGGTGAGCTACTCTCTGTACGTTTATGCGGTGATTCGGATCGCGCCGCTGGCCACCAATGTTAGACGGACCGGGAGGGTCGGCCGAGGTTACGGGGAGAGGTCTCCAGGGAGAGCCGTCTCCAACGACTGTACAGATAAGTAACTTCCCCCCCACAGACGGACACCACACAAGGTTGAAGGTTAACGAGACTTTATATGCAATTCTTAGGTTACGATGATGGATACAAGGAGGTCTGGACTCAGGGGTCCCCTCGGTTCTAGTCTCTGGTTTAGGAAAGGGGTAGCGGGACAGTCTTTGTTACCAACGAGTGGAAAATAGCTCTCAATCCTCGAGCTCGGCGTTCTAGATGATCGGGCCGCGGCGGAGCCAGGCAGGTCCCGAGATGGACGAAGGAAAACGACGGTCCGCGGCGGAGCCTGCAGGTCCCGGTGAAGATGACGGTTACAACGGTCCGCGGCCACGCCAGCAGGTCCCGACGACGATGAAGGTGATGAAGATTACGACGGCTGTGGCAGCGCCAACAGGCAGGACGATGGTGCACAAGACAGAGCTACGGCAGCGCCAGTAGTCCGTCCAGGATGAGTTCCTCTTTACGTCTCTCGACTCCAAGATACAACTGCCTTCCTGCTCTGGAGCTGCCCCAGTTATAGGGCTGGCGTGCTTTGATGTCCGGACCCTCGCACTTGGAGGTCGGGAGGTCCGGGATGAGGGAGTCCAGACACCCAGCAGGGGGGTGGAGCCAGCGCCCGGGGAGGCGATGGGCGAGCGGCACTTGGTGGGGGAGAGCCATCGGCACCTCTTTCTCCCATTGACTTGCCAAGTAGCCCGCTCACCTCCTGGGTGGAGGGTGGTGCCGGAATGTCTGAGGCCGGGCCAGGCCCAGGGTTGAGGTCGATCGGGGGCCAGGCGGCCTCGTGGTGGAGTGTCCAAGATGGCGCCCCAGGCTGGGCGCGTGGGCCGGCAGTGGATCGGACCCACGAGGTCGACATGCTCGAGGGCAGGGGTCCCTGAGGGGACGGAGGACGTGCAATGGTGGTGTGTGGTACTTGCGGGACTGGACTCAGGCCTGGTTGGGCCGGGGGAGAGCGGCCCTTCATGTGGCCTGTCCAACAACATGCATATTTGAAAACAATCACTTTTAAGAAATACTTCTCAATGCACTGATCTAATCGGATGTACTAAGGTGACACAGTTCTGCATATTAATGAAATACACTTTTTGAATTTACCTGATCATATTTCACATGTTTGCTGCAAGATGTCTTTAAAAATTAAGGTGTTCCTAAAGTTAAGCGGTGCGTAAAACCCTAGTTACTTCCTTTCTTTAACTTCAATTAACATTTGAAGAAATGCTTGCTCGTTTGTTTAACATCTTTTTTTTAAAGTTTAATGGAGTCGAGTAAACAGCATCCCAGTGCTTCTGTGAACCAGGGGTCCCATGTAAAGGTTAGGCAGGCCGCATACCGCCCTCGGGCCGTACTTTGAGTATCACTGGTCTAGAACCACTTTTCGGAGGCTGAGAGCCCATTTTCTAGTTCAACCATGCCACTTCCTCTATAATGTGGTATACCTCGGAGGGAGTGAAGATTGGAGGTCCTCATAGGTTTTGGACTTAGGTTGTAGGGGAACCCCCCCCCCCCCCCCTTTGATGTTATAGCTCATATAATATCCTACAGGGGACTCACCCCAGAATCCTTTGACTGTATTATGGTACCATGAGTGCAGTTTGTAAATGGCTACCTGAATCCTTAAGTGGTGTGCAAACATCCTGATTATATATGTTTGTAAATACATTATCTGCATTAGGTGTATATTGCTCGTTGCATCCTTGAACGTCACATCTCTTGTTAAACAGTGTGGTCAATCAACGGGCTCATGCAGTGATCACCGCAAATAGGAACAAGCATTTACAATGCAACGGTTTCGCCTTTGTAAAAGTTAGAGCTATTGTCATTGTAAATGACAATTTTTTTTATTTATGTGTTGGTTTTGAAAACAGATAAATAAATGGCATTGTCATTTACAATGCCAATAGCTTAATCTTTCGCAAATGTGAGACCTATTGCATTTGCACCCACACGCACACACACACACACACACACAGAGCCACCCACACAGAGCCACCCCCACACACACAGAGCCACCCACACAGGATTGAGGGCGGAGGGATGGAGGGAGAGAGCAGCGTGAATCTCTCCGAATCTAATGAAAGCCCTTCCTAAGCCTGATGTATTGCACCTGGCAGTCACTTGGTCTGCTCTAGCTATTGAATAATTGAAAGGGTCTGATCGGGGGGAGGGGGGACCTTCCCGAGGAAGTGTCTCTACACATGTACATTTCCAGGCGGACCTGCTCGGCTCCCCCTCTCTGGAGCAGCTTTAAGTGTTCCACTCTTGGTTGTGTGTCTTTCCTTCCCTTGTTTATTCGTTTCCTGTCCCTTGCGCTCTTTCTATGGCGGGCGTTTTTGCGGCGGTGGGAGGCGCTGTCTCTTCCGGTGACCAGAGAGAGCAGACACGAGGGGCACAGATTGAGCGAGGAAAGAGGAGGGGTGAGAGGAAAAGAGACGGCAGGAGGGGAGAGAGAGTGAGAGAACGAGAGAAACCGAAACTGTAAGAGGGAAGAAAGAAAGCTGAGAGGGAAAGATGTGGAGAAAGCACAAGAGAGAGGGAGAGAGAGAGGGAAAGGGGACGGAGTAAAGGGGTAGCAGCGGGTCATGGAATGAGCCGAGAGGGCAAGAGGTACATTTGGAAGAGGAAAGCAAAAGAAAGATAGGGCGAGTACAATGTATCAATGGAGGATGTGAGAGGATGGGAGGGAGAAAGGAAAGGAGGGGGCATCCGAAATGGAGAGGAGTGTGTGAGGACAACGGTGAGCGGGCAGGAGGGACGGCGAATGGAGGAGGTTGAGCTGTGTAGGGTGCGAGGAGAAGAAAGAGAGGGAAAGGCAGAGCGGGGAACCAACAAGGAAATAGAGGGGAAACGCGAGAGGGGACGGCTGGGGCAGAGGGGTGAGTGAGGGCAGAAGAGAGGGAAGGTAGGGGGACATTTAAAAAAGTGTGAACGGGACTGATGAATTGGGAGGAGCTGGGGAGGGAGTCTTATGGGTGAAAAAGACGCGAGGGACAGATAGGAAAGAGGACGAGAGAAGAGAGCCAACGGCGGGCAGAGGATGGGGATGGAGTGAAGACGGGCAGGAAAGGATCACCAGGGAAAGAAGAGAGGACAGTAAAGGGAGGGGACGAGATTAATGAACAGAGGCCACTGGGGTAAGAATAAACTGTTGGCGAAGTGTAAGCTTACAAGAGAGGCGGAAAGGAGTGCGGGGGAGATGACAAGTTTTACTCCGCCCCACCAGGCAAAACATTTGTAAACCCCAACTCCACCTGGGTAGATCCAGTCAGAAGGGACACCAGCTTACTGGGTGCCGCAAAGGAAGTTACGGCGTGGAAGGGTGCAGAAAGAGGTGCGTGTATATTTCTGAAGATTTATCAATATGCAAACACACCATATGTAAAGCTGTCACTGTGCCTCTAAACGCTGTTAACAACAATGGCTACAATGAGCCGACTAACAAAACGCTAATTGTATTGCCTCCCGGACACACTTTCCCAGCGATTCGACCAAGTGATAAGCAGATCTCTCCAGGAAATTATTAACCCGCTCAGCTACCTCATCAGCACGCATTCAGGCTGCCCCGTGCCAGCCCCGGCCACCCACCCTCTCAGGCGCGAGGCTAGCGAAGGAAAAGAGCCATCGAAAGCAATATGTCTTGCTTGGCGGGGAAGGGGCCATTAAGCACGGGCACACGGACAGCGGGAGGGGGGGCGGGAACGGGCAAACAGACAGCAGGAGGGGTGCGGGTTAACGGGCACACGGACAGCGGGAGGGGGTGGGAACGGGCACACGGACAGTGGGAGGGGGAACGGGCACAAGAAGGCAAGAAAAATAAAACAGCACTCACCTGGACATCTTCCGGCGGCAAATGATCAAAACATGGCGTCCAAAAAAATAAATAATAGCATCCGCCCACCGCCGCATGACGTGGGCAAAAGCCTAAAATTCTCGGGAACGCCCACGAATCTGCTCCGGCATTGACGAACAGATCTCTGTTCCAATGGCTAGCCTCCATTTATGGAGCTAGCCAATGGAACAGAGGGGCGGGACAACACACACATACTGTACACATAAGATTTCGCCTGCGCCGAAAAGCTGCGCGGGGCACAGCTTTCGACAGGCGAAACCTAACGATCATATTACCCATGACATCCCTAAGGTAAGAGACCTAAGAAAACATGGACTGTATGGGCATTTGACTTGTGGAGATATATGAGGCAGCCTCGAGGCACAAAAAAGTAAAGGAAAAAGGACCAGTTATTGAAAAAAGCAAAATATCAATAGATTCCAAATAAAGTGAATGTCTTTTGTTATTGACTACGAGGTTTCAAAGAGTGCAGTACGAATCAGAGTCGTTGCGGGACAAAGGAGTGGAACCCCATCGTACCTAAGTGCATTTGATATGATCAATAATATTTGACAAAGTGGATGGTCGCAATTTGGTAGCAGATGAGGCTCAGCTTGAAAAGTGCCGAGGCTTTGCTAGTGAGACAGCAGAAGCAGAGCATGCGCAGGAGGGTGAGGGCGTCTAATTATTGTATCATTAATAGGCAAAGGATTATTTGCAAAGGAAAGTTTCGCAGTATTTATTAAACTATTGGTGGCTCTCTTGTAACCACAGGGAGAGATTCAGGTTGTGCAACAACATGAACCCCTCTCCACTTTGGCCCTCGTGTACACAGTCCTTGTAGAGCTATAAATGTGTGACATTGGCATCATCACACATTTTACAATCACTGCAGATTTAGGTCCTCGTGACCCGTGATCATTTCCTTATTTCCCCGCACCAGAATTACCATGACCTGCCTGGGATCCTGGTTATTAGGGGACAGGAAAGTAACAGCAATTCGGAGTTTTGGAGAAACAACATACGGAAATCGGATTTACTGTGCCGATTTTACGCTTTTGCCCAGGTGCTGCATTGAGACTCTGCGCGCGAGCAGGAGGTGAAACACCGTGGAACTCCAGTGTTGCCTCACACTTCTAATTTCACTGGGGTAAGTAACCGCTGTTAACACCCTCAACAGAATTACCGGGCCGCTCACAATTTGGGCTTTAGAGTCACACTGCATATGTGGTAATATGACACCACAGTACCGTAAAACATTGTGGGGTCCACCAGCAAAAATTACATTCGTTATTCTCCATTTATGAGTGGGAAAAACCTAATACCGCGGAGGGAGAGGAGGAGAGAGGGGGAGAAATAGAGGGGGAGAGAGATAGTGTGTGTGTGTGTAACAGAGGGGTCGTGGGGCAAGCGATTACAACATTCTTACATTCTTCCAAGTTCAGTGTGATGGTTTGAGTTCAGGAATATCACGTGGACTCTGCTCTGCTGATAGTCCACAGCACTGACCAGTGCATTTACATGGGACGTGAAAGCCTGTTCCAAATCCATCAAAAACACCTGGCTCTCGTGCATCTCCCAGTAGCTGTGGCCAATCAATGGTAGTTTCAATGCTCTACTGGGCCATTGGAGCGCCTCAGTCTCTGGTCCATTCAGGCAGACCTCCACCATCTAGCAGTGAATACGTCGCATAAACTTGTACATATAGTTCCGGTACTGTGATTTGACCCCCAGTCAGGGGATGGGCTGCGCACACTGGGTAACATAGATGGTGTGATTGGATGAGGTTCACCTGGGAGCACACGTGTTGATCGACATTGGTGCTAGGGGGGATCCCTGTGGAACCTGCAGCGGAGCCTCAAGTTCTTGGATACGTGGGTGCAGGGCGAGGACTGAATGAGGGTTATTATTTAGGTGGCGCTACAACTATGTGTAACTTCAACTTGTAGCGCATCTTCTCAGCGTGCGGCCAGAGCGCATCTTTTAGCACAAGCCACGGCTCCCTCTCCTTCCTAGAGATCAGGGCGTCACTGCAGGCGAAGTCACGTCAGGCCGTTCCCCCTCGAGTGTCACTCGAACTCCTCTTCTATCGTACAGTGTGAGGCGTGTGACTCACGAGCTGCCGCCCAAACCTCGGGGTTTCACTGTTGGCGAAGCAGGGCCCCTCTGCCAGGCCGAGCGAGGAGACAAATGCGCTTCATGTGCACTTCCCATAGGCAAGAGCCACATGTGTGTAACGCGCCGGCACTAATGACAGGGAAGGCTGGTATTGATTGAGGGGTGCAGCATTGCGGTGTAGGGCGTTTGGGGCATGAAAGTAACAACAAGATGGATTGGTTATCCCACGATCACATAGGGGCGGGAACCGCACACGGACAACGGGAGGGGGGGGCGGGAACCACACACGGACAGCGGGAAGAGGGGGGGGGGGGGGGGCGGGACCGGCACACAGACAGCGGGAAGCAGGAACGGGCACTCACCTGGACTTCTTCCGCTTGCACACATTTTACGGGATGTAATTTCTATCTTCCGAAACATCGGGATCAGCTGCGGCTCGGCTCGGGAGGCGGGGATCTGCTGTGGGAGGGGAGAGGGAGGCGGGGATCTGCTGTGGGAGGGGAGAGGGAGGCGGGGAGAGCGGATCGGGATCAGCTGCGGCTCGGGAGGCGGGGGAGAGGAACGGACGGCGGGAAACGTGCACAGGACAGCGAGGAGGGGGGAGGGGGGACGGCGGGAGGAGGGACACGGAAGAAGGCAGGACAGCAGCAAGCACGGCCCGGCCGGACCAGATTCGTGGGCGTTCCCGGCTTTTGGCTGACGTCGCGTGACGTCGCCAAAAGCCAAAGAATCTCGGGAACGCCCCCGAGTCTCCTCCAGCCATGACGGACGCCTCTCTGTTCCAATGGCTAGCCTCCATTTATGGAGCTAGCCAATGGGACAGGGGGGCGTATTCCAGAGTCCTTACTGTAATCAAGAGATTTCTCTGGAGGCGGAGCCTAAAGGCTTCGTTCCCCAGCGAAACCTAAAAATATGTTGGCTGTTTGCCTGGTGTCCTGTGAGTGACCCATGAGTCTCTCATCGAAAAAGGGAGGGGCGCTTCTAGTGGGGCTTTCCTCTGAAGCGTCATCTTCGTCTGTGTGATGAGCAGTTTCAAGATGGAGTTGTTGTTTTTTTTTTTTCAAGCCAGCTGACTTGCAACCAGGATACATGTGTGTGTGCCTGTCCTGGACGCGGTTCCCAAGGCGCTTGGGAAAGAGATGAACAGCCACTTGACTTTTCTCAAGAAGGATATCCTGTGCGTTAGTCAGACCTGCAAGAAGTCATTATGTTTGTTTTACCTGTGTGTGTTCTTTTTTTGCTTTGCATCCTGTCTGTTTTAGTTATAATACAATCTTATCTGGTATTCATGATACAAAAGATTGCAGGGGCCGTTCACCTAGAAGACAAAAATCAAAAATACACTTGCATAGATGCGAGACATAACATTTCTACTTTTGGGTATAGTACTTGAAGTTCAGATCTGGTTTATTAATGGTCTATGTATTTATAAAAGATCATTAATTTACAGAGGTCATGTGCATATACCTAAAAAGACTTCTTCATAAATGGTATTCCCTCTCCACAAAATGTTATTTTGCCCCATTTACATTTAGGCTGCCAAGGCATTCACTTTTATGCAAGCAATTAAAGCATACGATGGGCGTAGCTGGAAGTAACATCATATAATCAAGATTGTGTCCACAAGTCTGAACAAACGACACGCTATATAGAACTCATACATATAATAAAATAAATGTCCGTCAACATGGTCACCATGGCCAAGTCCTCAGAGACCTTGCAGCCATGAACTTCATGCCAACATGTGCCATCTATGCAGTCCTGGCACCAGCTGTGCTCTGGTGTCCAAGATGAAGTAGTGCGGCTGCCCCGCCTCTGTCCACCATGAATCTGAATTCATCCACGAGGTGGGTGCAGGACATCCTTTCCACTTCAGTATAGTGTTACGGCTAATGGAAAGGGTTGATGAGTTGTTATAGTAGTTACTCTGTTCTTTCTATGCCGTACTCGACCAAGAGGAAAGAAGAGCATGTAGTACCAGGGGAATCTTACCTCTGCACAGGGATGGGTTTGTGGGGCTGTACGGTACTTTCAGTGACAGATGATTGTATTTTAAGTGATGACCAAAGCACAATCGAGAAGTTTATTTTTCACATGGAGCTCAATCAATCTGATCTCTTTCACCAACCATACATGGCAAATGTTTTTGCTGTCAGTTTATTTTTTATTGGTTCTTTGTTGAACATCAACTTTATGGGACGGAACTTTAATGGACCGGTCTGTATACCTGGATGATGGAGAGTGTGGCATTTCTGCCCATTGTTTTCATAGTGTTGATGAAGTGGGTCACTGTCCCTTTCGAGTCTGTGTATTGTGACCTCCTTGTTGATAGCTGACCGGAAATGAGTTAGGAATGTGTCATAGTCTGTAAGACATATGTGGTCTTTAGGTTGTGCTGTGTTGATGGGAGACGTGGCTTGGGGAATGCTTGCACCAGGTTAGAGTAGGGAGTATTCTGTGAGAGGTCAATTAATATCTGTTCCACTTCTTTGTAGCTCAAGGTTGATTTTTCAAGGTTTCATGTGAAAACCTGAACTAGGCTGTGGTAATATGTAAGTCTGTGAGATATGATTTGGGTGAGTTATAGGGGTAAACATACATTTCTGAGAGGTGGACCTCTACGTGCATTGTGGATGTCTGCTCTGGTGTAAGTCTCATCTGCCACAATCAGGTCGTACTGAGGGGGAGCGTGAGGGGGAGTGTGAAGCAGCCGAGCCATAGGATGCGGTCACTGGGGTCCTTGTGTCTATATTTCATTTAAATTTCAACAAGGGGCTAATGTTCCTGTGAAGGATAGAGAGGAAGGCACGGTCTCTCAAAAGATGGAGAGTGCCTGGGTCAGGGACAGTCAGCTGGACTGTTTATGGTGCCCTCACACATCCCCTAGAGGATGTCATGCTTCATCAGAGTGCGGTGCTCCTCGTCGGGCCGGCACTGCAATGCCCTTCGGGTTCCCTGATGGGTCACTTTGGTGGAGATCTTTTAAGAGGCTGCAGTATGATGAGTGTGGGTGAGGTGGTTTGTGACCTGAAGTGGTGGGGTGTGAAATAAGGAATTAAAACTAGTAGGGGGGATACTACACTATACTTTAATGAGGGGACCGCCCTTGCAGGGATAAAAACCTGTTGGCAGGTGAGTGCCACCTTGGGGTTTGAAAGGAACCCCTGTAGTCTGGGTGCTTGTTGGAATTTTGATTCTGTACGGGAGCACAGACCTTTGGACCTCCCAATTAGGCGCCCTGTCCCCCCGTACACCCGTCTCTCTGGCAAGGGGTCTTCTTGAAACGTATATTTCATTAAAACCATTGGACAAGGGCTGGAGTGGACCTGTGTGCAGGTAATAGTGTGAAATGTTTCTTTTTCATCAGCTTAAGGGGACAAGTGAACGTGAACGGCTACACCGCTAGCAAAGGTAGCAGATCGCTGTGCGCATTCTGTGTAGCACAACTGATTAAACAAATTGCGGATTCCTTGGTGAACACAGTGAATGCCCGCAGCAGTGCGCACCTCTGCGGATTAAAAGTCTTTCAAATAAGGTATGCTTACCAGTCTCTTACCCTGACTGCATACTTCTCTTCATACACTTGCTTTGTAAACAGGGCTTTAAGTGGGATGAAACAACTGGGTGGTCTCTGAAAGGGGTGTGGTCTATATAATTTAGGGCGTGGCTTAAAAACATGCACGCTAAAAATCTGTGCTTAGCATAGTGTGCCGCCCCACTAGTATTTTTCTGCTTCTGTCATTGCATCCAGATATATAATACAAGTAGCACTACACCTACAACAAGCCAGAGCTATTGGCTTTGTCAGTAGTTGTTAGTTGCAAATAATAAGTAAGCAAGGACTATGGCTTTGTTGTACATATTATTGAAAATGCTTCAGTTCTGAAATGATGAGACTGTAAAAGAACTAAAACGAGTCTCTTTGAGGTTACACCAAAGACTTTGAGCAGTGGTACTGCTGGAAATGGAGAGCCAGATAGGGACATGTCTCGGCACCTGCTTTTAAGAACTGCCGGTGTTGAGCACTGGCAAGACCCGGCCCACTTGAGGCCCTGTTTGGAAGTATAACTAAACTGGATAACTCAAAGTCGGTGTTCGCGTGCAAGGACTGTCCTGGAAGGGAAGGAATGCTGAAATGGCCGGGCAGCATTTCCCAGAGTTGGGCCTGTAAGTTGCTCGCAGGAGAGTTATATTAGTAAAGGTCTTGTTTGTCTTGGCCGACAAGGAGCGAAGGAAGAAGCCAGGATTAGTAACAACGACACCACATGCCACATAACAGCAGCCGAGCCAGGCTTTAAGTGCTAAACTCTTACAGACGAGGCCCAGAATGATGACGAGGCGCATTAGGAGGAGGCTGCCAATCCCAGGTCAGATTTAATTAATGTGGAGACAGGGAATTTAAGCCAGGAAATCTTTAAAGCTAACCTGGCCCTTGCCTGTGCAGACAGCAGAAGTCTTTATTACCAGTCGTGTTTCATTGTGAACCATCTATTCCTGTTTACTTTGAGGAAATGTCCAGCATTACTTTCGTTTCATTCATAATGTGCTCTGCTTCGTCGACCCGGAAGTTCATGAAATCTACTTTGATGCTGCTCCTGTGCATTCACTATGTTAATTCCTGTGAACGAAGTTGGGGCTGTGGGTTGAGTCTAATTGAGAATAGGCGCGTGGAGGGATGGAGGAAAGAGATGGTATCGATTGATTGTCTGAACAAAGACAGAGAAATGTAGGTACACTGCCCTATGTTCTTGCCCCTCCCACTAAAACAGATGTATTGTCAATCAGCCTGATTTAACGTTATGCACTGATTGATCTATGTTGCAAAAGCTAGTTTGTTTTTGTATGTAATGTATTATTAGTACGTTGTTATCTGAAGAAAAAATATAACTTTTTTTTTTTAAGAAAAGGACAGACAAATGGATAAGGGACTATCAAAATCAAATACAATATGCCACGGAGCTTACTAGCGCCAACTGTGAGCGAGCTATAATAACCTTTACGGTTCGGTTTCTGACCTGTAAGGTTCTAGGACCTTCAGGTTTTCGTTGAAGGTCATAGTTTTAAGTGCACTGTAATACTAACTAATTCATAAAGTCCTTTTCTTTTTACAAAGTAAAGAACTGTCTGGACATTCAAATCCGTGAGTGTAGTTCTCTTTATCGCCTATTGCCTGGTCATTTCTGTCTGCCCACGAACGCCAAGAAAAGGCGTCGCAAGATTGCAAAGTATCCGCGGAAACCAGGCCTGCGATCTTTCTGCAAACCTTGCAGAGCGCTGTGGCGGAGAGTGCACGTGCAAGGCCTGGGTGGGCTCCTCGCGCCGGACTGCTGCCGAGGCAGGGCTGGCCCTGGCATGCACGTGTGATCCTCTGCAGCAGAGTGTGCAGGCCTCCTCTGTAACCCGAGAGACATGGAAGTGAACGCAGGTAATGCAGCATGTCTTAGCAATGTGCGCAAATCTGCCGTAAACAAAGGGCGTGGACTCTTTGCTTCCGCTCCCGAATCTCCGTGAGTTATGCATGTGCCATATGTTGACGTGATGAATACGTCGGATATTTAAACGCGGTTCCCACACATGTGCTGACATTAGGCTCCGTGGTGTTCACCCGGGAATATCTCACAAAAATGTGAAACCTTGTAACCATGAGAACTGGCGCGGGCTCATTCACCTTTCCGTCCCTGGGAAAGGCCGCGCGCCGCAGTGGGAGGGTCTGCGGCGGAGCAGGGGCTCGGGGGCTTCTGGGGGATCAGAACCAGCTGCCGGGGGCGCGAGGGGCAGCCATGGAGGAAGAGCGGGTCTTCACTGGGGGACGAGTTCAGCTGCGCGCCCCACAGAGGACCTGCTTCACGGAGCTCTTTGTCCCAGATTAAATATGCTGTTCACATAGAGGTAGGGAGCTTCACAAGGGGACTCGATGGACAAGAGTGGACCGCCCTCCTAGCAGTTTAGTTGGGATCAGTCTCCAGGGCGATGCCTTCCTGAAGTTGCTTTCAACCTCAGCCCTTCAGGCGAGCCGTGGTCTGTAAGGATGCATCTTTCTCAGGTACCTGCTGTGTTTGGAACCCGCACAGGACACACCAGTAAGATTTTCACCAGCCAAAAGCATCCGTGCCACGAGAGCAGTGATGCTGGGCTGCCGTGCTCTCTGAGCGTCAGCTGTTGCTGTGATAGTGGTGCCATGTGTGAGGCTGGAATGGAACAGAAGCAAAAAGAACAATTGATGGACAGAATGCAGAACAATGTCATACATTCACCCAAGTACAGAGATCTGGGCCTAAATCCATCGTTTTTTTTGCTCCCCATGCCATTCCAGTTTGAGCCCAGGCATATGTAAATCAGTCTTGACCCTGCGCCCAATGGGAACATTCCAGCACGAACTGCCAGGCCAGGTCCTCCCTGGACTGGAAACAAGTATCCTAGGACCCGTTTTGGGGTTTCAGCCCTCATCAGCCACGATAGCTTGACTCCAGTGGCATGGAGAGCACGGGACCCATGTCTGGGCATACCCGTCCCACTCGGAGTGACAAATGCAAAAAGAACAATTGATGGACAGAATGCAGAATAATGTCAGACATTCACCCCAGTACAGAGATCTGGACCTAAATCCATTGTTTTTTGCTCACCATGCCATTCCTGTTTGAACCCAACCATATATCAGTCTTGACCCTGTGCCCAATGGGAACAGTCCATCCCAAACAGCCATGCCAGGACCTCTCCAGACTGCAACAGAGCTTCGTAGGACCGGTTTCAGGGTTTCTCCCCTCATCAGCCAGGATCGCTTGACCCCAGTGGCATGGAGAGCAAGGGACCCACGCCTGGGCACAGATGGGGCACCTTTCATTCTGTGCATAGGTTTCTTCAGCTAATGCTGGCCCCTTTTCAGAATAGACGAATAACCCTGCTAACACACACTCATTTCGTGCTGCCCCTGCTGCCAATGAACGTTATCCTAGCATCATACACTTTATGCCAGCTGTAATGTGGGGCACATTATAGTTGGCAGAACATTATGTATGATGCGCAAAAATGTCCTACTCTGAGCAAATGCCCTGCAAACCAATTTTCTGCCCGCTGGCAGGAATGTGCCACTCTGCATGTGTGCTGGCACCTATTCTGTGATGTGGTATGAGGGCAGTTGCAGTCCCAGATTGCACCTTATCAGCCCGTGGCAACTTAGAACCTTGCAGCGTGCTTGGAAAGCTGAAAACATTAGTCCAAAAGATTTGTGCCCGCTGTGTGATTGATCATCAGCTCATCAGTGCTTCTACCTCGAGCACTTATTGGAGCCTGGCTAATTATGCTGACCAGGCGATCTGTAAAAGGCCTCCTGACTTAAGGGGGTGAGGGGGAGGGGAGTTAATAAAAGAAGTGTTGCAGATTCCTGTAGAGACAGAGACTACGTTTTTCCCCCCACTGGCCAGCACTCTGCTTCAGGGGCACAACGAGCAATATATCCGGCTCCCCCTGCTGTTCTCCAGACCCCACTGACTTCCTGAAATGAAACCACCCACCGCTGATTCACGAGAGAGCCTGCGACCCATTTTTGATCAGCTGGAACATTTCACTTTATGACCTCATAAAGAGGACTGCGCCTGCTTGACACTTAAATATACAACTATATTCAACTGAATCAAGAAACGCCTTCTAAAAAAGTTCTAAATAAGTGATGTGCAGTTTTTATGTGTGCATATTTTGGCTTTTGGGTATTTCTACCATAGGGAGCAAATAATGAACTCACCAGCCTTTTATTCACTTTTGTGTTGGTTTTTGGCTGTGACTTGGAACGATGATTTAGATGTTATTTTTTGTAGCAACAGGGCATGATGTTTCTCGCAGAAATATATTGAATAGCAGCTGGTTAATGAAATCAATGTGAGGCTCTTCTAAGTGGGATGTGGTTAGAAGACCTGAATCTAAGTTAACAAAAAAATTTGAATTTGATTTACAACCAAAACATAATACCAAAAAGGACAATAGCCACAGTCCAGGCACACCGACACCTTCTCAGGAGCAAGTCCGTGCTCATGCTGCTGCACTAAGAGAGCCCTGCCTTTTGTAAACCGTATTTAAAAAAAAAAAGTCAAATACTTTTAATGTTTCCTAAGGATTGTCCATAAAAAGAGCAAATACGAGTTCAGACAGGAGAGAGGAATGCGTTTGAACTTTTATTTTTTGGGTGGGTGATTTTCTTGAGAGTTCCAGGGTCGGTGGAACAGAAGTAAAATGGAAATGACAGTAAAATGATTATATTTTGGTGAAAATACTTGAATGCATCTATAAAGCCTCTCCTTTACCCTGAATTGCTTCCGGTTTCGCACTGTACTGAATGATTTTTAGAGGGTCATGAATGACGACCGAACGCCCGGTTTGTTCTCATGCATGAAACCGGATAGCATGACCACTGTCATGTGAGCCGATGTCCAGGTGTCTTGTGTGGGTCCAGCTTGAAACCTGTCATGCGAGAGTTTGTGTCAGGCCCGCCTTGCTGCCGCATCTGTAATCCATTACGGAAGTTGAGATGTAAATGAACATTTGTGAATGCTCCAGATGTGGGTAAGGTTGTCAGCTGGCCCATGAACTCCTTGTTTGTTGACAGGTTCTCAAGAGTCGGATAGTTCTCAGTCTGCCAAGAAAGACCTGCTGGCCGCCCTGCGCGCCCGGCAGGATGCTCTGGAGGAGACGCTGCGCCAGCGGCTGGAGGAGCTGAAAAAGCTGTGCGTGCGGGAAGCGGTAGGAAACTGACATTTCTTCACTGCGCATGCTCTCTGTGTATTACTGCGCATGCTCTTGGTGAGTCACTGCCTAGCATCCTAGGGGCCTCTTGGGAAAGAATGAGCTTTGGAAGCAATGCCTACACGTACACAGTAAATCCTATCCTCCCTTCATCCCTGTTCACTGGTACCATCCCAAATCTTGCTGAAAAGGGAATCATTAACACCCATGCCATTTGAAAGTGACAATTAGCATATCTTCGGGTCTTTGATGGCCATAACGTGAAGAAGAGTCCCTTGACAGTGAAGTGCTTGACCACTTTACTTCGCTTTGTGCTACTGTCACCAAGTGCTGTAGACTCTGATGTTATAATTTTTTTAGAGACACGAAAAATATTAGGTTCAGTGTTAGAAGAACACTTGTATTGGATGCACCTGGTGAACTGTGCTGCCTCCAGCAATGTGTATGTCAAAGTTACTAAACTTTACACAAAGAGATGCAAGTTCGAGGAATGAGACCTGGTTGTACAAGATATGGGTCACTGTCTGTAATATTTCCTTCACCAAATAGATTAAGAGTAGTTTCAGGACACAGTGGCTGAGCTCCTGAAAGTCATTTGTGACAGATATCAATTATTAGCCTCTAAGTTAATTGTTAACTTTTACCATGTGAAACCCTCACTTATGTTTTCACTCGGGCAGTGTGGAACGAACAAGGAGGCACTCGGGAGGTAACTAGTACTATTTGACCAAGCCATAAGCAACAAATCACTGTGTTTGGTTATTCATTATTTGCAGGATATTCAAACAAATTTCCTAAGTGGTTGAGCTTGTATAATAATATTAGCAACTTTTAACAATCACGTGGCATTTAAAGGATATAAGTTGGTATCCTTTTCATACTGCATGTGATTCAAGGTGAAAACAGCTTCCCAACTTTCTGCAGTTCAGAGCATAAACTCAACATTTCCTTCCTCCAGATCTTTGTTTTCAGGAGCGTGTACCTTCTACGGTAATATTCATTTCCAAAGACAGTTGGCAGTAGTTCATATTCATGCATGGCTGTTGGGCTGTGAATGTTGTTGTTATTATTACTGGTGCCTCCAGGCCATTGTGCACGAAGGGTAACTTTTAGATGCATGTGATTGAAGCTATGGAACAAGTCTGCCTGTTTCTCAGAGCTTGAGATACACAATACATAAGGCCCTTGTCCGTCCTTTGCAAGTATGTACAATGCAAAGCTCAACAAGTGACCTTAAATATGCACATACACACACATCTATAGACTGTCTCTGTACAGCTTCCAGGTGCCTCATCTAGACTGGTGCACTGCTGTCTAATGAGCAGAACGCCCTGGGCACAGCGTGATACTATGCTTTCCTTCCCGTTGTGCCACATGCCCATCCCTAGCCGCGCATTTACTCCTTCACCCACACAGCTTGCCCAGTTACATTAACTACTGGTTGTGTCTGTAGGAACTCACGGGGAAGCTACCTAAAGAGTATCCCTTGGACCCCGGGGAGGATCTGCCCATTGTACGGAGAAGAATTGGGACATCCTTCAAGCTGGACGAGGATAAGCTACAGTCGAAAGGAGAGGTGAGAGCTCATGTCAAATGGCATACCCACGTGAAATGTATCTATGAATCAGTTTAGTAATATTTGTTGCCAGTTTGATATGTTTTAACCTGCCCTCCTAAAAACATTATTACAAAAGTGAATTAAAATTTTTTTTGAACAAAACATAATAACATATTCCTATCCACTAAAACTAGCGAGGATGCACACTACATTTTTTGTTGGCGTTCATCAGTACATATAACAGTTCACTTGGTACTTCATTCGGTGGGTTTTTATAGAATGTGAAGTTTGGGTAGAGAACGGCTTGAGTGGCACAGTAGTGGCTTTAGCTAGACTATAAATGTCCGGGAGGATCCAGGTACTCGCGTCGGCCGCCTAAAATATAAAAACATTTCCTTGGATGCTACCATGTTTCACTATCCATGTAAAACACGAAAAAAACACTCATGTGTAATGTATGCCTTTTAACAATGCTTCTAACCCCTTGTGCACTGACACGCCGTGCTGTAGGGGAGGCGTGTCTCAGTCTCTTCAGTTTTGTGATCGGTGAATAGCCTCAAATTGAATTTACATTCCCGTTTAATAAAACCTGTGTATCCCCATTTCAGTTGTTGTGAGCAGAGAAAAAACAGCACTTTCAGTCGCAATAAACCAGATTATTTCTCATTGTTAATGCAGAAGCAAGTGCGAGCATTAGAGTGTGACAATTTGTTTATTTTACTTCTCTCCAGTTGAATCTTTAAAGGAGCTTTATGGTGGGTTTCCGCGTGCTCAGTAGGGACAACTTGTTGACTACTAAATCCCCTGCTATCCGCGGGGCCATTGCCCCGAGCCAAAACCGTGAGGACTGTGGAAGGCCAGAAGTGCACAGAAAGCCCATTGTCTGCAGACTTCCTGCTCCCATGATCCCAGCTGGAGGAGCAGCTATTTGTTTTGTGGCAACAGAACATCATAGTTGGGCTTTGAGATCATGTAGAGTTCAATTTAAAGCGCCACCTGAAGTTCGGCTTTGCCACTGTGGCTACCATAGATCTGTCAGTGTTAGAGGAGAGCAGTCTCTTGTATTTGTGAGGTGTATTGTAGTGTTGCATTTGGTGATGTTTATTATAGAAGATCCCAAAATTGGTCTTTAGAAGAAAGCCGCTTGCTTGCCTCACAGAGTGAGGCTGGACTAAATCTTCTGGACAAACCCATAAAATACCCATTTATTCATATGATTTATTTAAAACTTTCATACGGTTCTCCTGTAAAGCACAAAAATGGAACACATCTTTCCGGATGGCGGCATAATGCCTCTTTCCTGGGCTGCACCATCCAGGAACGGTTTTGCTTTCTGAACTTGCTGGTGTAGGGTGCACAGAACGTCAACATTCCACTACCATTGACTAGCTTGCAGACAATAACAATAATCTGGCTTTCCCAGCATTTTGCAAAGTTCCTCTCCCCCCAACACCATGGAGGGATCTACAAGATGCTGTATATTTCCACTGCAAAATGTCTCTCAAGCCATAAGATACAGCACTAGTGGTTGTGTTTTCTTAGGGTTTAGGGATAGGTAGGGGTAAGCGGTAGTAATTATTTGTTTACGGGTTGTTTACGGGTTTACGAACTGGGATACGGGGTAGAAAGGGTTTTTTAGGATAGCTAACCGTGGAGTGCCGAGAGTTTTTGTTTTTAGGGTTTAGGCATGGGGATTGGGATTTACCATAATATAAATGAATTTAAGCAGGTGGAAAAATATCAATGCATACATCCGAACATACCAGCAGTTTGCATGGTAAGTGTTCAACATTGTAATGCAGTGCATTGTAAAGGTTAACGCGTTGTATTATATGCGTTCTAATCATGTATTGCATTGTAAAAGGATTTATGGTAATAACTGATATTCATGGCAAGGAACCCCGCACTAGACATGCAGTGTTCTGATAGTCCAGTCGAACAGTGTTCATTTAGTCTGTGTGTATGTCCACATGAGCTGGCTAAACCCCCGGTAAATGACAAAGAACTATTGAATGAGCCTGTATCAATACCATCGCGATTGCGTGTCTGTGCTGCAGTTGGCTTCGTGGAAGCTCTTTGAAAAAGCAGTTTTAAGTTTTCTTGATCGTTAAATGCAGAGCTCACTCATAGACTATTTGAAGTCGGCCATAAATACAATTAAGATTGTAGTTATGAGCTTAAACAATGCTGGCTCGTCGCTGACATTGGAGGAGGCCAATGGCGGAGATGCTTGGAATGTGGAAGGGATTAGTGGCATTCAGTTTTCTTACTGGCACTGGACTTCAGGCTGCCATTCTTGCTTAAGAATTGGCAAGAAGTCGGATGTCGTCAGTGTGCGGGCAGTGCCAGTGGCTTCAGTCAGCGAGACATTTGGAATGGAAAGCAACAAGCCTAAGCCAGAGATTTTCCACTACATTTTGCTGAGACTATGGATCTGTTGCTGCACGTACAAGCCAGAGTGTCCATTCGAGTATGAGAATGTCAGCTATAAAACTATTGCACTTAATACCAGACGGTGGAAGAGGGGGAGCATAGTCCCCTGTTACGTCTGTGTGTGTTTTCTTTTTTTAAGGACAGCTACGTTAAGAAGTTACCATTTTACAGTATTGCATTCCATAATTCAAAACTACAATCAGGCGCAAAATATGTTAGTGTCCTCTTTCATAGGCTGCTGAAAATTCTGAATGAGGTATATCATTAATGTATGAACTCGGGAATCCCCGAACGCATTACCTGCCTTCCCTCCATTTTCTCCTGAGGGGTGGCTTCTCATCCCATCGTCACTGGAATTTTCTGTCACACTGGAATACAGGTTTCCCTCCTAACCCATCCTTTACAAATACCATTTCTTCTCCAGTGCTTTATTCCCTACAACTCCTCACATCCCCATTCTCAACCCTTGTGCTCCATTCCCGTCAGTCCCACTTAGTTTCTCCCTCTCTGCTCCATTACCGTCCTCTTCACTCCTTTAAAAATGTTAGTCACTGATTACTTCGAGCACCAAATCCATCACACCTCACGAATCCCATTTTCTTTGACTGCATCACATCTTAAGTGTGTTTTTTTCCCCATTTTCTGATACTATGGCGGTCATCATGAGTGCCCCGGTTAATGGGCCCGATTTTCCACACCTCTGGATGAAGCGTTACCGGGGTAACAGATAACTGCGTAGAGGAGGAATCCAGCCCATTACAACCCAGACCCAGTGGGTCCTCTAAGAAATAATGGATTTCAGGGGAGTCAGTAATGATGAGTCCGATTTCTCCCGGTAATATCTTATTTTGGGCTGGACTTTCAGCCGGGGGCTTTGGTTGCTTTTAGTGAAAATGTAAAAATCTACAGAGTCTGCAGATATCATAATTCGAATAATGCCAGGAACTGCTGTTTATTTATTTATTTATTTAATTGCTTATAGAGCGCCAGAATCGAACCCAAGGGTTATCTCCGCGCTATGGCCGCAAGCACAGGTGACTGAATAGCAACGGTACCAGAGAACTGAAAATGCGTAGTGGGGAAGAGGACGGCTTATAGAGCAGTGAACAGATTGGTCTTTAATGCTTTCCTGAATGTAAGGTGGTGGGAGATCTGTCTGAGGCTAAGGGGCAGATTGTTCCACAGAGTTGGCCCCACTGAGGAGAGGGCACGGCCACCTTGTCTGGTCTTTTTAATGAAAGGAGATTTAAGCAGGAGCTGATTGCAGGACCGAAGATCACGTTCCGGTCTGTAAGGATGAAATAGTTGAGCTAGGTAGCTAGGGCCATTTCCGAAAATGCATCTGTGTACAGTACAACAGATCTTGAATTTGATCCGTTGGCGTACCGGGAGCCAGTGAAGTTCCCTCAACAGGGGTCCAGAAGGAGTTCTAGGGGGGGCGTTCAGAATCAATCTGGCCGCCGTGTTCTGGACCACTTGCAGCCTATTGATGGCATCCTCATTGGCTAGTATCAAGAGCCCATTGCAATAGTCAAGACGACTTATTACAAGGGTCTGTACCAGTGTCTTCCTGTAGATGTCAGGTAAAAGAGGGAAGACACGTCTGAGTAAGCCAATGGTATGGAAACAGGCTCCAGCAATCACGTTCGCGTGATCCTTTAGGGTTAGGTTTTGATCCAGTTTCACTCCTAGGTTTTTTATAGTAGACTTTGGGGAAGGTACTGGTCCCAGGTCTTGGGGCCACCAGTCGGGGGACCAGAGCATGCTAGCTTTACCGAAGAGCATCACCTCTGTCTTCCCGACGTTGCACTGGAGGTAGTTGGCAGCCATCCAGTTAGAGATGGCCCTCATACCTTCCGCAAAGTTTTCCCTAACATTAGCATTGAGGGCATGGAAAGGGAAGAGGAGTTGGGTGTCGTCGGCATACGACACTGGTGTGAATCCGTACTTCCTCACAATCTCAGCAAGGGGGGCCACATACACATTGAACAATGTGGGGCTTAGGCATGAGCCCTGTGGCACCCCTTTGGTGAGCTCCCTAGTGATGGAATGATAGGGGCCCAAGCTGACAGATTCACCGGTCACATCGGAATTAAGAGGCCACTCATAATGGGGGCCCATGTATTTTATGCTATATCCAGCTGCAAATCTTCCAAAAAATTCTAATAGAATTGTTGTCCATGTACATATACATGCATGCACAACACATAATTATCAGCTGCCAGTTACTCTTTCCCTCGCCACCCATCCTCCCCCCGCCCCCCCAGTTTTGGTACTCCAAAAACTCCCCAGCAACGCATATTCACTACAGAGCAAGCCCCTTTCTACCTATCCCACCATCCCCCTAGCATGCTATCCTACAAGCGTCACAGATCGATGGCTGACCTTCCATCTAGTTGTCCAACTCCCCATGACCCATGATAACTGATAAGAAGGTCAGTAGCTTGTTAGTTCATCTTCTCCCCCAATTCTTTAGTGCTCCATCTTATCTAGCAATAACCCTGCCTTATTAGCTCCTCAGCACCTCTGCTGACCACTTGCCCGCTTTGATTCTCCCAAGGACTGCAAGTACCCACCTACCACTCCCTTATTCTTTGTTTCTATAGCTCCGGACCCCTGCGTTTCTTGCTCCTCAGCTCTCAATATTCCCTCCTCACTCGCTTAAACCACTCCTGCTTTGTAATTTAGTAGCTGAGAGCTTTCAAGCGCATGAGTCCCTGGCCTCACTCCACGGTTCCTCTCTGTTTTTCAATCAGCTCATCCTCCAGTACCTCTTATTCCAGAGAGGCACACTCCCCAGATCTTTTTTGTCCCTCCACTCGGCACCACTACTTTCAGAAACCAAGCTGTGGGATGGAGACCAGAACATAAGGGGTTGTGGGTGGGGAGTCAGAGGGTGTAGCTTTAAGAAAATGTGGCACAGAGAAATTGTAATGAAAAGCACAGCTGAGAAGGAACAATTCAGATGATACTTTTAATTTGCTGGGATGAGAGAAGGCCTATATTCCCGGATGAGTTCTTGTCTCTGATTGACCAATCTTGTCATTCCGAGGCACCCATCTCCATACAAGAACCTAATGGCACTACATATTAATTGTGTGTTATTCTTTAGTTATTTTGAAAGACGACAACCGTAGCATCCTTTCAGAAATGGTCACTGTGAATCCAAGTGAACCAGCTAAGTATAATTACATACAAAAATAACTAATGACTAATCTAAGCTAAAGCGGTATTTCATTACTTGAAATGCAACTGCGTTACAAACAAGCGCCATGCGTTTGCGCAGTTGTTCAAGACCTGCAGTGGATAGTCGTGGTTCTGTGTGTAGATGACAGTGGGAAGCCTCTTTGCTTCTGTCACTGATGTGTCTGGATTGAATTTGTGAAGTACCTAAACTGAGTTTGGATTTTTTGATTAGGGCTGCCGTCAGATAAATGGCTTCCATATCATTGTACTCAACCCTTTGAAGATATTTGCAAGAACATATACATTTTTACACCTTTGACAGGAGGCTGAACTGGAGCGGTTGGAGAGGGAATTTGCCATTCAGTCGCAGATTACAGAGGCCGCTCGACGCTTAGCCACTGACCCCAACATGTGCAAAATAAAGAAGGTGAAGAAGCAACGGAAAACGTCGTACCTGAATGCACTGAAGAAACTACAGGAGATTGAAAATTCCATTAACGAGTACCGTGTCAAGTTTGGGAAAAAACCGACTCAACGAGCTTCACTGATCATTGATGGTGAGTAGTTATTTATGCTTTTTGCGCGCTGGAATGCGAAGGACTGCTATTGCACCTTCTGCCTAGTGGAGAACATGTTTGCTCAGAACAGCTACAATTTTGAAGCATCCACCTAGAATTGAATTAATATTTTGAAATCTGTAAACGGAGTGGGTGTAGGTGACAGTGTGTTTTGAGAAAATGCCTATGGTTGGTATTGAATTTGAGGGACAGCTGTTCTAACGAGTGTTATACCTATAGGCAGGAACGCTATACTTAGGCGGATAGGCGAGGAACACATTATGCAGCAAGGTTGACTAACTTATGTGTCAAGACAAGGCAAAGTATGCAGCACATTAGTAAAGTATTGTTTCCATATTTTGTGATTTTTACTAATGCATCATTGGACAAATATTTCACCTCATTAGTACCAGTATAACAATAAAACATAACAATAAATAACTGGAAGATGCCCAGTCAACCTCCGTGAAAGGCCTTCCATTGTGCAGGAATACATGCCACCACATTTTTTGTAACTTCTGATGCGACTGAGCTAGAAACAATTTGCTTTTATTAAAATCTGCACACGATGTAGCAGATAATGTATCCATAACTATGCGGAAAAAACAACAGCTATTGAATCACATAATTCCAGTGGTCCTGCCTATAGGTGATGAGTTCTATTATTGCTAAGCGGAGTGCAGTGGTCCTTAATCTCCCAACATTGCATACCTAAAGCAAGGTGGTGTCTTCCTCTGATTAACAATAAGCATGTGTACAAAGGTTTGATGGCAATGCTGTGGGACCATTAGTGAATGGTTCTTCAAAAAGTAATTGTGGGGAGAGTGGTACATACTTTGCTTTTTCTATTACAAAATCTGCTTTATCAAAAAACCAACAGCTCTTTTAGATTGTTAAGAATGTAAAACATTTTAGATTGTAGTTAAAGACCTCTCTCTTCCATGCTCTATCAGGCACCTGCCCAATTATAAAGTCTTGTAACTTTTTTGTTCTGCTAACTTTGCTCAAGTTTCCTTGATTTTTCCTTTACTAAGATGTGGATGCACTGTAGAAATGTATGAGTTATTAGAAAATGATTAATCGTAATTCATCTATTTTTTCACTTCTCAGAAGGAAACATTGCCAGTGAGGATAGCTCGCTCTCCGATGCCTTCGTGCTTGAGGATGGTAGGTGTCCTTTCTTTCAAGACACTGAGGCTAGTAGAGTGTGACACCACCACTAGCTTTATGAAGATAGCTTAGATAACATGGCATGTACATTGTTAGGGTCTAATGCAAGTATTACCATAGGCAGTACCAGGCATTATATCATGCTCTCTTATGTCACGTGTCTTGTACTTTTATATATAAAACAAGGTAGTTTCGAGGTACTGATTATTAGTATAGTTTTGGGGTAACTGGTAAGCCTGGAGCTGGTTTCTAGATGGTTAGAATACTCAGAGAGTCTTTTATTTGTGGTGCTAGATTCATTGTGAAGCAGTGTTAATGTTTCCCTTTTCTTATTTCAGAGGATTCTCAGGTCACCAGTATGTTATCCCCATTGCAGTCACCTCACAAAGGACTCCCACCTCGGCCCCCTTCACATATGAGGCCCCCTCCTCCTCAGTCACTCGAGGGTCTCCGGCAAATGCACTACCAGCGGAATGATTATGACAAGTCACCCATAAAGCCCAAAATGTGGAGCGAGTCGTCCTTGGATGAGCCCTACGAGAAGGTCAAGAAGCGATCGTCACACAGCCATTCCAGGTGAGATTGCCAACAAAATGTAAATACATGCAAAAATATGATCACAAGATTTGTTTATAGGCATATTTATGTAGGCAGATGCCCAGAGTGTAATTTGTGATAGCCACTGTTGAGTGTGTGTGGAGGGACCATGACTCACGAAAGGCGAAGCACACCTCAAAATGCCAACATTAGCTGCTAAAAGGAAATTTGATGATGCTTTAAAGTGCCCAACCCATAAGCAGCCGGTAGAGGAACCAATTTAGAGGCGCATCCAAAGGCCACACCTCACTTGCACATCGCACTGAAGATTATGATGTGGCCTGTGACATCCCTTAGGCTCCAGAACAGGATAAGTCACATCATAATGGCTATGGGAAGGAAAATATCTGAGATAAATTTCAGACACCATGTAGATCATAAGGAGCAAATGTACCCGTCATATCCGTTTCTGCCCTGGATCATCACTTATTCTGACCCACCATGCAGTATTAAAACAGCTCGCCACACCTATTGGATGCATATGGATGAAGAAGCAGAGGAGGGACTTTAAACCATGTTCAGACCAAGTCCAGTACTTGTCTCTGTGTCCTCCATCGAGGTGTTGAAGACTTCTTCAACAGCTAAGTGAGGACTAAATGTGGCTAGGAAGTTAAAAACATCTCCATAAGATACACAATTAATTTGGTCTCCTGCTGTACCAGATTCATTTATTGTGGTGACTGCACACAACTGATTCATTAACACCTCTTCCACAACAGGATCACCACCCGCAGGGAAAGCATAAAGCTGAATGAGGCAAAGTGACAACAGCGAAACTGCAACACAGTGCATGCGATACAACAAAGGGTATCTTCCAGCAGCAAGTATCTATACAGTGCAGGTTACAATATAATCCTCAGGGATGTCAACGGGCTTAATTAAATTACTTCATGATAGTATTGGTCATATAGAAACCAGTCTTTCTGAGGCAGAGGTATGGGTAGAGGTAATAGCCGCAATAACATACCTGTTACTAAAGGAAGTTAAATCGCTGATGCAGTTGTACAATTTAGAAGTGATTCAAATTCACATAAGGGATCTAAGAGTGTATTCGGTCTCATGATCCCCAAAAAGAATGGCATCCACAGACCAGTTTTGAAGGCGGTCCACAATGACAGCCATAACTCTAGCACCAATCTGGGCAAATTAACCATGTTTCTCCGGATAATCCATACATTGCTGCTGCAAGACATGATGTTGCCTCCACTACCTTATTTTACGAACTATTCAGCAGTACTAACTCGTGCATCAGAACAAATGTCGCTACACTTTGCAGCCACGGTCCTGCAATCCGAGAAGTTCGCTGCTAAAATCTCCCGCAAAGATGTACAAACAGTCTCGGGACTCTTGCAACCTGGCTATTGGGTCATCCTACACGGTAACATGGGAAGGAGTCACAGTGTGGTATCACCTAATCCAATTACAGATTCATCCACGTTGCCTTGCAATACTTGTTTTATTTAGTGGGTGCATTTACAAGGTTATCCAACCATTTGTGTTCATCTTTCTGCTTTATCTGCTGGAGAGTTGACAAATCCATCACTCCTCTGCCTTCCTGTCATACACACATTAGTTTACCACTCCATACACCTCTACCAGAACAGAATGGAAATACAGTTTAAATTTAATAATAGCTCTTTTTGTACTAAATTCTTAAACATGTAACATTCTAGGTGATCCCTTTAGTGCCCTCTACATCTCTTTGCAGAGTAAGTGAAAAACACCCGCTTCCAGGAAGAGCTTTTCATAAGAAGAGTGTTAACTTACAACTAGAACCATGAGGCAAACACATCAACGTTTTGTGCCACATACACCACATATGTTGGGGAAGCAGGTGATAGTCGGAACAATCAGTACAGGAAGTGGTCAAGCTAGTCAGTTATGTTCGTTATAAGTCTAGTTAAGTGTACACTGTACTGTTTGCAAAAAAGCTGGTTCCCTTGCATAGTGGAACTATATAAGGCGTTTTGGGATCTTCAGTTAATATATTTACTAAACATGAATAAATGAATGTGCAGGTATGCTCAGAGGCTGAGGTGGGGCAGACAATTTTGAATCATTTGTTTGCTGCTACTTACACATCACACCTACATCCCTCGGGGAATACTGTTTTAAAATAATTGCAAAGCATGTGGCTCTGGCATAGGTTCCCACAATAAAAGGAAAAAAGAAACTTAACTATCTCAAGAGTGGTTAATCCTGAGGATTCTAGACTCAGATAGTACTTCTTACATATTTACGTTTTCAATCTGTAGTATGTAATCACTTACACGTTTACATCGTACCTTACAAGTGGCTGTCCGTGAATATAGCATCTGAACATTGTAATTCAATTGTTGGACATTGTGGTCTTATAGTCAGTGACATCATGAGCCCTACCTAATGCAAGCACTGTACACACCACCTGGGCAGCTGGTATTGGGAACTAGAGCGCAAGTGTGCAGCTGATCCAATAATGTACAATTTACACCACACGGGCCTGGGGTAATCTGCGACATCACATAGCATAAAACAAAGACATTATGCATAATACCAAATACCATCAAAATGCACACCAAAAATACCATCAAAATGCCCACCAAACAGGCAACGGGCATTCAACACTATGACCCGTTTAAGACAAGCAACCCTGCTGTATTACACACCACCTGGGAAGCAGGATTGCAACCCCAGCCTCAGTTGGGATATGGAGTTGTGCTGTTAGTGTAAGCGTCCCAGTGAGAGTTTCTGCTTTGACAGTACGCTTCTGGCAATTAAATGCTTAAATGAAATTCTGCCCAGATTTTCTGCCTGTACCTTTTGCAAACCGTGCATTTTGATTTGGACCAGAAATGCTGCAGTGTTCGAATTCCCCAGTCTCCGTTTTCATTTCAGTTTAGCCAAGCCGCGATCCAGCTTTCACTGTCTTCTCTTCCTGCCCTCTCTGTTGCTTGTATTTTATGTCATGTCCTCAGTGTGTTTTGATTTCTCCTGTCCTCCTTCTACAGCTTTTGTGCCCAGCTATAGGCCCATTGCTGTTGATGTGGCTTGCTTGACCCTTTATGCTGAATCTACCCTCCCATTTAACTTACACCAGACCTGGGAGCCAGGCACCTTAATGTGGCAGCGCCAGCTCCCCTGTTTAGGTCTCGCCTGTCGATGCGCATGCGCATCGAGCAAGCAAGACTATGGGGGCTTATCCACTCTTTGTCCAACTTGCAAGGAATCGTGGCGATTCCTTGCAGTGCCCGTGACTTTTAAGCTCAATGCGCATGCGCATTGAGCTTAAAAGCGCGTGCACATGCCCCCAGCCGCCTGCCTTGCCTACTCTCCCGCCCCCTCACTTCTTGATTGCACGGCCGCTAGGCCGTGCCTCCCCTACTCTCCTCCTCCTACTCTCCTCCCCCCTCCCCTTATCTGGCCTTCCCTCCGTCTGTTCTCTCTCCCCGCTCCGCCCCCTCCCCTGCCCGCCGTCTGTTCGAGACAAGACGAGAATGGCCGAGCCCTGGAACAAGGCGGCTCACAAACTCGGTGCAAGGCAGCGCACCAGGGATGTACTCGTCTCTGGGGAGAAGGTGGACTTTAGCTCACTCCTATTGTCTCAAACCGTGCTGCAAGGCCTGGCAGCCTCTGGTTTCGAGCGACCGTCTCCCATTCAACTGAAAGCCATCCCACTGGGAAGATGCGGCTTGGGTAAGTGGGCCGCCATGCTTTTTAATTTTTTTTTATTTAAACAGTGTTGCGTGACTAGCCATCTAACGTCTTTAAGATTGCTGCGAACATGACAAAGCTACGAAATACTCCCAAACCAATATGGATGTCTGCATCCTCTCATTCCCTAAGGTTGGCACGCCCCATCCGCTTTACTTCCGTATGTAACGCAGAGCTAGATGGCGAACAGATTGGCCGCCACCTTGGTGTGGTAGTGCGGGTGTCGCAACTACAGCAGTTGAACTGTTTAGAACTGAAAAAAAAACACATGGCAGTTAGTAGTCGGTTGACAAAATACACGCACGGCGATCTGCGTATTATCTTTAACATACCGGGAATAAGAGCGTTTGAGGCATTTGTTTAGGGGGAAACTTTTTATACACGTTTACACTAAATCGTAAATGTTGCCTCTGCTTGAAGGATGCTCTTAGTTCGAAACCTCAGTGAGCATGGAAAAATGTTGTCTATTCTTCTTCGTAGCCATATTTTAGTTATATAGTTAATTGTAAACGATCTGTTTTAATAAGGTACTAATGCCCAAACCTCATTAGTCTGCTTGTTTCATTTTGATTCCCTTTGTGGTTATAATATGTCAAGGGTCATGAAAATCATGCCAGTATTGCGGCTAAGTTTGCGTGTCTGCGAGGCAGTGCTGTGCAACTGTGAACTTTTATCCTACTGTTTTGGTGTATGGAGTCTCAATTGCTTTAACTTAGAATGTCAAAGACGCCTTCATTTTTTGTTTCTTTTGCAATTGTTACTTCAGACTTTTAAAGAAACTTAAAATAACACGTTTGTGAACGTTTAATTCAAACTTGGGGTTAGGTATACATAGAGCCCTATAAGAATTAACCTATCTACAATGCATAGGTTAGCAATCGCCGGAATATTGTGATACAGAGAGCCAAGTGAGGGATGGAATCAGTGGCGAATGGTGATCTTTGAAAGTGGTCCGGTGTAGTACCTGTACTGAATTTCAGCAAGCAAAGTATCTTGGGGAAGTTAACAACATGTGCTTTGCTAAAAAGCGATCGGTTCTGTACTTTTTTTTTTTTTTAACAGTTTCTCTTAAAATGATTAAATGGCAATCTGTGTAGTAGACAAATGAGAAACTGCACGTTCAAACTGTCTTCCTTCTACCATGTTATTTCTTTAAATGTCAAAATATCATTTCTTTTTTCCGATAGCAAGTCAAAAAACTCCGTCATAAGTTATGACTGAGCACCTACATTGAATAGGTAGGGTTGAAAAATATAATATGGCAAATGTTGTGTTCGTAGGTAGAATTATGCAGCTCACCAGACTTCATAGGCTAGAATAGCAGCAGTGCTGTTTCACAGGTGATGGAAACCTTACACACCGCCTAACGCTCACACCCCCTAACGCTCACACCCCCTGACGCTCACCCCCTAGCCCTCACCCCCTCACTCTCACCCCACACCCTCACCCCCTCACCCTCACCCCCTCACCCTCACCCCTCACCCCCTCACCCTCACCCCCTCACCCCCCCACCCTCAACCCCTCACCCTCACACCCTCAACCCTTCACCCTCAACCTCTCACTCACCCTCAACACCTCAGCCTCACCCTCACTCACCCTCACCCTCACTCACCCTCAACCCCTCACACTCACTCACCCTCACCCTCACTCACCCTCAACTCCTCACCCACCCTCACTCACCCTCACTCACCCTCACCCACACTCACCCTCCCTCAACCCCTCACCCTCACTCACCCTCAACCCCTCACCCTCACCCTTTCACCCTCAACCCCTCACTCACCCTCACTCTCACTCACCCTCACTCAGCCTCAACTACTCTCACTCACCCTCAACCCCTCACCCTAACTCACCCTCACCCTCACTCACCCTCAACACCTCACTCACCCTCACCCTCACTCACCCTCAACACCTCACCCTCAACCTCAACCCCTCACCCACCCTCACCCTCACTCACCATCACCCTCACTCACCCTCTCTCACTCACCCTCAACCCCTCACCCTCACTCACCCTCACTCACCCTCAACCCCTCACCCTCACTCACCCTCACCCACCCTCACCCTCACTCACCCTCAACCCCTCACCCTCACACAGTGCAATAGGTCTCAGACCATTTCAGTTAGAGCTTTAAGAAATGTTTATGGCTTTTTTTATTTTTAATTCTTTAGCATTGGCTACAGGAAACAAAAATGCTAAACATTTACAAAAAAAACCCATAAACAATTCTAAAAGCACTAACTCTAATGGTGCGAGACCTATTGCATTTCCAATGCTTGTTATGCCTGTTATGGCCAGGTCGGTCACTGAGCCAACCATGAGATCTTCCCGACTCATATTATTTCCCTCAAAGTGCCCCTGCTACTTGCTCCCATTTAATAATTCTGAAACCCTCTCTTCACTTGTCGACTCCTACTCTTTTCAGATCCATAGTTGCGCCTACTCCTGTGGGTTGCTGTATCTTTACTTCTGGGTGGAGCCCACAGCTCCTGTTGATTTCCTTGGGCATTTACCATTAGTGCTTTTAGGTGGACTTCATGGTTACATCTACTGGGTATGTCTGTTGATTTCTTTGGGTTGCATCTTTACTGCTTCGGATTGGAGCCATGGACACATTTGTTAGGTTGTCTGTTCATTTCCCTGGATTGTACCTTTACTGCTTTTTGGTGGACACACAGACTACATATTGTTGTGTCTGGATTTCCTTGCTTTTGGGTGGACTTCATAGAACCGCACACTGTAGCATTAGTTCATTTTCACGTGTTGAGCCTTAGCTGTTTGCAGGTAGGAAGCACCGTACCGCCAAGCAACATTTCTTTGATTAGGTATGTAAAATATAAACACTACACAAAGTGCCCTCTATTATTTCTTAACTGTATGAACATTGGCACACATACAAGCAACACCAAGTTCACTAAAATACAACCACATATCAAGACATCGTGCATCGCACTCCACACTTCCCACAGTAGACGTTCAACATCCTCAAACACTTTCAATGGCACATGGGTCCACCTGTAATTGCTCTTGACCTTTTGAGCGCTCTGATACCAATTCAGTGGCAGTAATGCACTGCACAAACAGTAGCTCACTTAACATAACATTTATGCTTTCCCCGTGATTGACCCCCCAAAACATTTTGCTAGATTCTGTTGCAAGCTCAACTACTAGATTGCAGAATAAAGCACCCTCTTGTTACGGGTAAGTAACATTTTCCATTTTATTAATACCAGTGTTTAAGTCTTTATGTATTTTGCATATTAAAAAACTAAGATTTATTGCACCGTATAAGCTACATTACATCCTTAGGATGTAATATTATGTAGAGACAAATACCTTTCCTGCTTAAGATGTTTTACTTACCAAGGAGAACATTTCAATTGTATACTTTAACTCAGTGAGCAAGAGTTTTTGGATGAGTCTGAAATAACATGATGCGGATATGTGACGTTTTGTTTTCAGTGGCCACAAACGCTTTCCCAGCACAGGTAGCTGTGCAGAGGGCGGAGGGAGCAGCTCTCTGCAGAACAGCCCCATCCGCAGCCTCCCTCATTGGAACTCTCAGTCCAGCATGCCATCCACGCCCGACCTGCGAATACGCAGTCCACATTACGTCCATGCCACAAGGTAAGAATGCCACCACCAAGAAGGCATCAGAATGCCGGCCCGCAATGTAACACTACTCAAGTTCATCTGGAAAAATTAGAAATGTTTTTCTCCAGTATTTTGATTTATAATGCTGGCTTCTAGGGTAATTCAGCTTATATGTCAGATATGATGATATAGGTGATTTTTCGCTGAAGTGAAGAATGTGTTGCTTTATTATAAATGTATGCTTATGAGGCGCAAACTCTTTGGAAATGCGTTTTGATAACTCTTACACCCAAAGTGCTTAGAAATAGATCTAACCCTTTATTTTTGTACTGTAAACGACTTTATGTAAATTATGCACTCGACTTCAACATATGGCGTTGCATAAAAAGCAGGCACATGCTTACTCACATTTATGCAGAGGGAGACAAGGCATGCATGAAATTCGGTCTTAGAGAGATGCCTAGAGCACGAACCACAGAGGGACACCCACCTACATCTACTAGTAGCAAATGTGTCCTTTGCCTAGTCTGTGAGGGTGAAAATGTCACCTTTCACAGAGAAACAGGGATCCTCGCAATATTCCTGTTTTATTCTGGATAGAAGAGGACGTTCCTCTCATATTCCCTCTTTACCACAAGGGTATCTTTGTTGAAGAAGCCACTGTAAATCTAATATTGCAAAATGCATATAAAATACACCATACACCCTAGTTAATGTAAAACCAGCAAATATTAGCTGGTCAAATTACGGCAGCATTTAAATAGTTAAATAAAATGACATTTTGGCATTTTCACAGTGAAATAAAGCAGGATTCACGTATGAAAGGGCTAAGGTGGCAGACCTTGTGTAAGACCTGTCTGGAGCATCCTATCCATCTACAGAAGCCATACCCCTTCAGGGTGACTTGTGTTATTTCCTTTGGCCCCACCAGATATCGCAAGAGGAACGCTGGTATCTAAACTTTACCACTGGATTCAAGCTAGCCTGGCTGATGACGGCTGATTAGCCAGAAACCGGTCCCAGGATGCTTGTTTCCGGTCCAGAGAAGAAATGGCTGGGCAGTTTGGGCTGAACTATTTCCATGAGGCACAGGGTCAGACTGTGTTTTGCATATGGCCATGTCTGAACTGGGGTGGTGGAGTGAGCTAAAGAATGGTGATGGATTAAACCCAGATCAGTTGACTGAGGGTGAGTGCTTGCAATGTTCAACACTCCGTCCATCATCCCCTTTGATCTAAACTATCAAGACATTGAGAATCAATATATCTAATGGCTAAAAAGCTTAATGAAGAAATTCAGTAGTCTGCGTATCTTCCTGGAAGCCTACGGGTCTAGTACAGTCATTATGTAACAGCACAGTGTACTGTTCCAATTTGCAAGAGACCGGGCTAGGTGGACTTGAACCACTTCTACTAATAGGTACCTCGGCATCTTAGCATTCTTTTTAAGCTCATGAGGATGTCCTTCATCAAAAGCAATATGTAGTGAACATTGAGTCTTTGGTTTGTTATTAAGGTTTGGGTACTCTAGAGTAGGCATGGAGCAGGTGGCAAACGTAAATACTGCCTTTGGTACTCGGAGTACCATGACCTTACTTTCCAGCTGATTAAAGCACTTTCCTAATACACCACTGAAAAGCCATATTTTCAGTGGTGTAAAAATTTGCAAGCCAACATCTTATTTATTCTGTTGATGAATCCAATAGAACAATTCTTGGCCATGAATCATATTTAAAAACTGTATATTTTCTTTCTCTCTTTTATCCCCTCTGTCCCTCTAAATCTTCTCATTGTACTCTCATCTTTCTCTGTTCTCCTTACCATATCAGCTCGCTATCCTCTCTCTCCATTTCCATTCACCTCATTCTCATTTCCCTCTTGTGTGCTCTTTCACATTTTTATTTGAATGATTATTTTTCCAGAATGTCTTTGCTTCTGGGTGCATGTCCAACACAAGCTATTCTCATTTTTCCTCTAGATATACTACTCAGGGTAAGAATTGTGTTCCTCAATGCACAAGGAATAATGTCCTTTGTTTTGCTTCTAGGTCAGTGGACCTCAGCCCCACCAGGCTGCATAGCCTAGTCCAGCACTTTAGACATAGAAGCTCCAGCCTGGAATCGCAAGGCAAGCTTCTTGGGTCCGAGAACGACACTGGGAGCCCGGACTTCTTCACACCAAGGACTCGTAGCAGCAATGGCTCTGACCCGATGGACGACTGTTCCTCTTGCACCAGTCACTCTAGCTCTGAGCACTTCTATCCCGCTCAGATGAACCCCAACTACTCCACGCTTGCAGAGGACTCGCCGTCTAAGGCCCGCGAGAGGCAGCGGCACAGGCACAAATCCGCTGGGAACCTTCTGTCATCCAATTCAGGGAGCATGCCGAATTTGGCAGCAAGGAATGGAACTGGACACCACGGAGTCTACCTCCACAGTCAAAGCCAACCCTCTTCTCAATACAGGATCAAAGAGTACCCGCTCTACATTGAAGGAAGCGCCACCCCTGTGGTGGTGCGGAGTCTGGAGAACGACCAGGAGGGGCACTACAGTGTGAAAGCACAATTTAAGACATCCAACTCGTATACCGCGGGAGGGATGTACAAAGAGAACTGGCATGGAGAGGACTCTCCGGATTCAGTAAGACTGACCCCCTCCCGCTCTCAGATTGTAAGGACTCCATCCCTTGGCAGGGAGAGCCAAGAGCGGGGCTCGGGCAGGACTGCGGTGTCAGATGAACTCCGGTTGTGGTACCACCGGTCCTCATCCACTCACAAGGAGCACAACAGACTCTCGCACACAAGTTCCAATTCATCGGATAGCAGTTCCCAGTACAGCACATCTCAAAGCACCTTTGTGGCACACAGCAGGGTAAAACGAATGCCGCAAATGTGTAAAGCAACATCAGGTGAGTGCTAAATGAAGATGCATGTTTATTTATGTGTTACACTCAAATCTTTTCACGTCCTCACACACTGTCTCATATATGCAAGTAACAACTTGACATGCTGAAATGTTTTGAAGATTTATTTTCATTTCCAGTAAGAACGGCGGGGAACATTTAATTTAAAAATTAAGCCTCCTTTCAAATGTAGGGATTCCCATCCAGACTTTGGAGAGTTAGTTTGTAGCCTATGTATATTTCACTGGTAAATAATATTAATTTCTTTATTATTAAGTACCATCTCAAATGCAAGGTGTCACTAAAATGACCGACCCTCATTCACAACCCTCCCCTCCAACTTCCATCTGTTGTGTGTACAAAGGCATATATCAAGCCCTTTTCTCTGAGCAAATGTATTAGAATTCTAAAATGGCATTCATAGTTTTGAAAAATACATGTGGAACTATTCTTATTTTAAATGTAATATACACCAGCTCTCTATTCCAACTACTGGTGTCCTTACGGAATTTGCATTTCCTAAAAAGATAAAGCTGTAATGTGCGAGATTTGTACAGTTAATGATGAAATTGTTTAATTTATGAATTGGCACTCATGGTTCACCCGTGTTGAAATAGCTTACATACCCTAAAAGGCTGGAATAGACACACTTATGTTAATACAGAGCAGACTCTCATATTCTCAATGGGGTAGGTTGGTGACTTTCAGAGAGATGAAATACCCAGGCAACTTTCAGAGAGGTCAACTGCCTGGGAGACTTTCAGAGATAAGAAATGCGCGTTTTTCAGAGAGATGACATGCCCAGGCGAATTTCTGAGCGGTTAAATGCCCACGCTACTTTCTGAGTGATGCCCTGCTTCCATTCATACCCTTTGACTGTTGTATGTAAGGCAACAGAAGCACTTTTGTAGGTAGAATAAGCAGTTCACTGAGCTGTGTAGCCTGGATATGCAGCCGCAGGAGGTGGTGGTGGTGGTGGTCTCCAGTTTGGAGTCATTTGTACTTAAGATACTTATCTGATTGGAATGTGCACTCCCTCCCATAGATCAGTAAGATTCAGTGGTAGGAAGCAGGGGTCTTTCATCTTCCTGTCGGACACTTAGTAGTTCTAGCCTCCCACTGCTGGAAACCGGATTAGAATCATTAAGAAGGGAGCGGCGGAGATTGAACTTCCTCCATGAGAGACAAGTCGATGAGAAGGAGGCGCGGAGCACTCCCCTTTTCATTGTATGGTGCATGTTCGATGATAACCGAGTGTGGGGGTGAGGAACAAGCTTCCTGCTTTACTGAATGCTGGCTGCCTTCCTGCCATTGCGGTGTGTGCAAAGGGAGCTTATAATAAATCAAGTTGAAAAGAAGTTGGCATTGTGCTCCAAAAATAGATAAACTAAATATAGCACCCAAGTATTCAACACAATTATAAGTCTTAAGCAGTTAAAGTTTATTTATGTGCCTTCCTCGCTAGTCACACAGGCATGGAGTCAATGGAGTTTCAGATCCATCTCCGAAATCTAAATAACTAATAACCAATTCAATCAATCAATCAGCCTTTGTATAGCGGAGCACTGTCACCCCTAATGGTATCGGTGTGCGAAGGGTACAGTGTCTCCGTCGAAAGTCAGGTCTTGAGTTTCTTTCTGAAATCTGCCATGTAGGGGGCAAGTTATTCCAGGACTTGGCCACGATGAAGAAGGAGCACTCCCCGCTGCGAGGGCGAAAGAGGCGGAGCACGGAAGTCTAGGGGACAGGTGGAAGTTCACTTGTTGCTTAATGTATGACGGTCCTTAGTCATGGAGAACTCTGTATGCATGCATGAGGATCATGAACTGGTATCTTTTCTGGATGGGGAGCCAGTGGAGGTTTTTGAGGTGAGGGGTGATCCAAGTCCATTTGGGGAGGTCCAGGATGAGTCTGACTGCAGTGTTTTGTAAGGTCGGAATTTTTTGAGGAGCTGGGAGGTGGTTCCAGCTTAGAGAATTTTGCCATAGTCGAGGAGGCTGATGACGAGGACCTGCATGACTGTCTTTCTGGTGTTGATGGGGATTTATCTGAGGAGTTGGAGGAGCATGCAGAAGGTGTGGCAGCAGGAAGAGGTGACTGTGTTGACTTGCGTTTCATGGTTAGTTAGCTGTCGAGGATGATGCAGAGGTTGTGTGCACGATCTGTTGGTGTGGGTGTTGTCCCGAGTTCTGCCGGCTACCAGCTTTGATCCCATACGAAGGTGTTTCTTACAAAGATCAGTACTTCTGTTTTGTTTGAGTCGGGTTTGAGTCAGCTGTCTCTCATCCATTTTGCCATGTTGGTCATGGATTTGCAGAAGTTGGTTTTGGCGTTGGAGAGGTCCTCAGTGAGCGAGAGGATTAGTGGAGTGTCGTCAGCGTAGGAGATTATGTTGAGGCAGCGGAATCTGACAACGTCTGCAGGGGGGGGGTCATGTAGATGTTGAATACGGTGTTACTGAGGGATAATCCTTGGGGTACGCCGCAGATGATGTTCTTGGGTGCAGAGGTAAAGGGAGGCAGCCGGATGCTCTGTGAGCGTCCTGAAAGCATAGAAGAGATCCACTTGAGGGCGTTCTGCTGTATGCCGATGTTGTGGGGTCTATCGATGAATGTGTGGTGGAAACGCAGCAGAGAGGTCGGGAAGGATCAGGGCTACAGTTTCTCTGTGGTCGAGGAGAGGTCTGATGTCATATGTGGCAGGGATCGGTGCAGTCTGAGTGCTGTGTGTGTTGACATGGAATCCTGATTGTGAGGCGTTGAGTAGGTGGTTTTGTTCCAGGTATTCGTGAACTGTTGGTTGATGGCTTTCTCAAGTAATTTGGGTGTGTCGGGGGGGAGGGGAGATCAGTCAGTAATTTTTATGGTAGCTGGGGTTGGCAGAGGGCTTCTTCAGGAGGGGTCTGACCTCTGCGTGTTTCCATATGCCTGGGAAGGTTGCTGTGGAGATGGAGGTGTTGAGGATGCTGGTGAGTTCTGAGCTGATTGGGTTGGCTCCTAGGTTGAAGAGATGGTGGGGTCAACGTCATTGGGCACCCCAGAGTGGATGGACGCCATGATGGCTGCGGTGGTCTGGGTGGTGAGCGGGCACCGGGAGCTTATCATTCTGCTGGTGTTCGATGGTAGATTGAGGTTGTCGATGCTCAGAGTAGGGGATTGGGTATTGAGGTTGTTGTAGATGATGGAAATCCTGCTGTGGAAGTAATCTGAGAGGGTGATGCTGAGTTCTTGGGAGGGGTGGAGGGTGTTCTCTGTGGCTGAAGGGTTGGAGTATTCCTTGACAATTTTGAAGATTTCCTTCATGTGGTTGGCTGCGGTGTCGATGCCGTTGGTGATGGCTGCTCTTTTGGCTTCTTTGATGTGCAGGTGGTACTTGCTGAAGACTAATTTGGGATGGCTTTTTCCGGGGGTTCCTTGGTGGCACGCCAGCCCTTCTCAAGTTGGTAGCAGTTGTGCTTGGTGGTTCTGAGCTCCGGGGTATACCAGCTGGCTTGTTTCGAGGTTTTGTTGGTCTTTGCTGATTTCAGTGGGGCGACTCAATCTTACATTTGTTGATCTTGGCAGAGAAGTCCTGGACGGCCTTGTCAAGATCTTCTGAAGTTTCGGGTTGTGTGGCGCTGAGGGCTGGTGGCCATAGCTCCTTGGTTACCTTGCTCCAGCTGCAGTGGGAGGTGCTGAGGTGCTAGGCATTTAAGGTGGTATAGTGAACGATGGCGTGGTCGGTCCAGGTGAGTTGTGTGACGTGGGTGAATTTGATTATTTTGCTGGCAGTAAGTATGACGTTGAGTGTGTGTCCTGCTTTGTTTGAGGGTTCGATGACCAGTTGGGTGAGGCAGATATTGTTGAGGGTTCTCCAGCAGGGCAGTAAAGTTGGGGGCGGCTATGTGGAAATTGAGGTCACCAAGCAGGATGGTGTGGAGGGAGTGGATGGCAAGGGGGGCGATGATGTTGGAGATTGCTTCTCAGAAGCTTGATCGGCGTCCTGGGGGTCTGTAGGCTAGGGTGCCTCTTAGCGTGGTCTTAGCCTCCGCTTGTAGTCGGAATTAAAGATGTTCCATAAGTGGCGTTGGCTCGTCATTGGTGATGGTGCATCAGGTGCTTTATTTGGAGATGACAGCAATGCTCCGCAGTGTTTGTCAGTGCGGTCATCGGGTATGGCAGTGGCAATGAGGTTTGAGGAGGGTTTGAGTCATGTTTCGGTGATGAAGGCAATGCCTGGGTAGGTGGTGGTGATGGTGTCCCAGATTTTTGTGGCATTTTTGCAGAGGGAGCGGGTGTTAAGCAGGATGCATCGAAGTGGTGCCCGGTAGTTCTGAGCGGGAGCGGTGTGAGGTCTGGTGCGGGCGAGGGGGTCCTGTGTGGCAATTCAAGTGGCAGTGGAGGCAGGTGTAGAGTCCTTAGGTTGATCGTGGGGTGGCAGCGAAGCAGCTGTTGCTCCAGTGTCCCGGGCTAGGAGTTATTTGCCGGTGTAGCTGTGGATGGTGGGAGGGCCAGGAGTCCTGGGGATGGACGCAGTCCAGGCGTGGCTGGACGCAGACAGGCTTGCCTTTGGCGCGGCCTCCATATCTAGGCTAGGGCACGAAGTGGGAACAGCAGTGGGGCAGAAAGAGCAGTGGGGTAGGAGACTGGTGGCAGGAAAAACTGGCAGGGCAACCGGCGGGACAAGTGCCCAAGAAAGAACCAAAAATTAACACAAACAAAAAACACCAGCAGAATACAGGCCAGACAACAAGACAATGCTAAATACCCAACAAAACTCAGACTCTTTCAGCTTTTCTCCAGTGTCTGAGCATATTATATGAATCATATTTAGAATTAAAATACTACTCAGTCATGTCTGCTTTCTGTTCTGCCTTGATTGACCTCACTTCTCACCTGAGTAAACCTTCACTGCTCTTTTGCCATCTGTCTTCTTCTGAGTGCAACCAGAGTGCTCCTGGTGCGATGCTCAAATGCACTTGATTACTTATCGGGTGTACTAACAGTAATTAACTTCTTACTATAAAGGGATGTGAACCCTTAACTAGTCCCACACCCCTTCCCCCGGTAATTCCATGACCCAATAATTGATCAGTGATGTACTTATTTTGTATTAGTAGTAGAAGTTATCAGTTTTCTCTTAACACCTCTTGTTGTTTATAATCTTTCATATCAGAAACCTTTGTGTATCTCTCATTTAAGTCATTAGTTCTCTACTGTTTTAAGGGCACTTACTACATTGCATATTTTCCAATCATATGTTAGCATTTCAATTTACTAGTTATTATGCTGCCCTGGGTGTAGTGCGAACTAACATGTCTTAATAATATAATTCGATACTTCTGTAACACTATGTTCTGCCTTTCTAGTTCAATCAAATTTTACTTGTATGATTATGAAAAATGTGTAAGTGTATGCAGTATTATGTTTTGTCACCTGGAGCCAAATTTTATAATTAATTTGGATTTATACTTCTAGCTGCAGATTCCTCACCTTTAGAATATCTCGGGGTGCCAGACTGGATGTGGAACATTTTTCAGCATAGCCCTTGCACCCCAAGTATTAATTAGAATAAGGTGCAGCCCTGCGTTACCCCTGCACTGGCGCTAACTTTACCTGCCTAGCACCAACGCAGGCATCCTTGCACCATAGTGCAAGGGTGCCTGAATTGAGGGGAAGATTGTTTGCGTGCAGGAAGGTCCCCTTTCCTGCACATAAACAATATTTAAATGCGGTTTTCTAACTTCTATGTGTGGTGCTTAATGCAGCACACATAGAAGTTGCAAAATAGCATTTTTTTAAATGGTTATTTATGTGCTGGAAGGGGAGGCCTTCATGCACATAAACATTCAATGACAATTTGCTGTTTCTATTGCCCACATGCATCAAGCATTTTTGGAGTCGCAAACGGTGCGATTCCTTAAAATCGGTCGTTTGCGATTCCAAAAATGATTTTTCAGATGCACCATTATTTTTTGATATTCGCTAATTTTGCGACTTTCCAGAATGCGATTGCATTTAAGGAATCGCAAATTTGCGATTCCTTAAATGCAATGCATCATTCTTAAAACAAATTGCGAATTCAAAGATTGCAAGTGCAAATTACCACGAGGTTGAACCTCGTGGTAATTTGCGAAAAATGTTTAAAATGTTCTAATTTGCATTTTAAACAATGTCATGTTACAGACACACATGTCCTTAGGACATGTGTGTGTGAAACATCCATTTAAAAATACATTTCAGGGGTGCGGGTGGGGGGGTCCTTTGCCCCCCCCCCCCTGCACCCATGGAATGCATCAACATTTGTGAATTCAAAATTGCGAATTCGCAATTTCCATTGATTCCTATGGGCCTTTTGGCCCATAGGAATCAATGGGAATTGCGAATTCGCAATTTTGAATTCGCATAATATTTGCGATTCGGTAAAAATTGCGATTTTTACCGAATCGCAAATATTAAGCACTTTCAATGATGCATCCCGTTTTGCGATTCCTTATTTGCGATTCGGTAAATATCGCAAATTTGGAAACGCAAAACGGGAGTTTGATGCATGTGGGCACTAGTGTGTTGTGCTGCGTTGTGCAGCACACATGGAAACGGCAAAAACAAGGAGAAATAAAGCATTTCTCCTCGTTGTGCCGGTTTACGACCAGGATTTCCCTGGTCTTTAATTTTGGTGCTGCCTCCTATTTACGCCTCTCTTGTAAATGGGGGGCAGCGTCAAAATTAATGGGTGTTGCGGCAGAACACCCACAGCAATACACATTACCCGCCCCTTTCACACTAAGTACTGCGTGAAAGGGGGTCTTATTTACAAGGCGGCGTTAAGCCTGGTTAAGTGGCTTAACACCGCCTTGCAAATAAGGCAAGGCCCCTATCACCACCGGTGTGGTGGCAATAGGGGCTTGTAAATATGCCCTGAGCGTTTACATCTGCTCTGAATTGGACTCTGTACGGAACAGGGGTCCCGACTGAAGGATATTGCTCTAGAAACGATTTAACTAGACTGTAAACTCTCCTCCACAGACAACGTGTGCTGTTTTACCCCCGGTCTGTGTTCTGGCATAAGCGAAAAGGAGAAATATAGCCTGCTTACAAAACTCCAACATAAATGAATATATAACTCAATGTAGGGAGACGAGTGTAAAGTCTTCAACAGATACATAAAAACTTTCAGAGATAATATCTATGTAAATGTAAAAAAAGTGATGCTTGTGTATTCCGGACTGAGTCATCTGCAAGAGAAAAAAAATATGGTTAGGTGTTAATAAAGTAAATCATCTCCCACGCACCTTCAGCCATAAACACGTGTGAGATAATTTAGGAACAGTGCAGCAGTCCATGGTGTGTTCAGCTGCGGAAAAGATGACCTTACACAGAGTATAGTGCCCGGGCCCCAAGTCGCAAATGCAGTCTGGTAGTGTTGGGAGCGGCAATTGCTGGGGCGAGATCTGCACATTTGAAATGTTTCTGCAAACGCTGGTTTGGTGTTAATCTCGATTCAAAACAAGCCTGACAAATGATTCACTTTGTTTTTGAAACTGCCAGACACTGACCTCTAGTATTAACACATTCCCCGCGCTCTCGTCCTTTCTCCCTCTCTGTGTCCGTAAAACAAGGAGATAAATCTGCTTTGTGGTGACTTTTACTTCAGTCACGGGTGGTCTCCGTTGTTTCGTGGCGCTTTGTCAGAATCGGGCCACTTCTCCTCTTTTGGTCGTGCTGGCCTCTGTACCAGCAAACGCGTCCTGTGTGCTAAATATAAATGCACACGTTAAAAGTATGCTCCTTTGAAGTGTGCTCGGCTGCCTGGGTGGTGGGGACCTCACGAGATTTAAACCAGAAAATAAATATCGAATTCCGGCGGGCTTTGCCGGCGGTGCTGCTGCTGTGTGTGTCAGTGCGGTGGCTGCTCTGACGGAGCCTGTTCATCACAGCCAGGCGCCTTTCATCTGGCCTGATGAGTGCGCATTGCGTGGATTCCTCGGCCTTGTTACCCGGTGTCTGACCTTTCCCCCACCTTCTTTGTTTCTAGCTGCCTTACCTCAGAGTCCGAGGAGTTCAACACCAACCAGCGAGCTGGGAGCCACGCCGCCGAGCAGCCCCCACCACATCCTGGCGTGGCAGACCGGGTGAGTCACGGGGGGCGCGGGGATTATCTCTCTTTCCCACAGGTTTGCCTCTCTTCCTTTCAGCTCAGGCCTGTGTGGTATGCGGCTCATCTCCTGCGACGCACGAGGGCGGAAGCAACAAAGGGCCAGGTGGAAGTGGAGGCCGGAAGTTGGTTGTCCGTCTGTGATGCAGCCCCCAGGAATGCGATTAGCCCTCGGTGTCGTGGTTAAGGCGATTCCATTCTTACTCAAATGCCATTATCCAAAGAAAGAGTCATCGTTGGTAGATCTGGCTGTCTTGAGCATACACGCAATAGCTGTTGTTTTGGGACAGCCGGATTTAGGCTGGAGGGCCGATGTAACCATTGTGTATGATTTGTGAGATCTGCTCATTGTGGGGCTCTGCTGCTGACAAGTGTCATGGGACAGAGCAAGGTCAGGAGTGTAACCCAGGAACTTCTTCACGCACACACCCGCCTTTTCTTTTTAGCGGCCATTGTAGACAGACTTCCAAAGACCTGAGTGATCAGTTTTCTTGAATCCCTCTAACAGATGCATTATAATCCATTCTTAGGCCAGGACTTCAATACTTGTAATGGTGAACTCCTCATTTACGCTCAGAGAGTGACATATGCCCCAGAGCAGAGCCAGAGCCGAGCCAGAGCCATGGCTGGCTGTAACACCAGTGGCACATGGAACTCCGGTTTGAGGAGGTAATTCATGCAAGGCTATGCAGGGGCTGTCAGGACTGAGATCACTGGGTCAGGGGAAGTTTGCTCTAAAAGGCGGTTGATGGTGGCATGTGTGATTTTTCAGGGGACAGTGCTGTTGGGTAAAAGAAGCGTTGATGCGCTCTGTGACCGGTGGGTGGGAATGACCTTGCTGAGACCTAGGGCGACAGTTCCCGAGTTCCTGCCAATGCAATGTCTTTGAATTCAGGCTCCCATAGTGGAGAGATTTCATAGCTGCAGACATTGACTTTAACCTCAAGTTAAACATTAACTGAAAATTATCCAAAAAAAGGACATGCATCATGTGAGCACGGACAGACAATTTTTTCTATTTTCTTTGTGTGTCATAGAAATGGCTACAAAATTGGATATGAACTGCAGGTGATGTAAGGTAATAGAGTTCAGTAAGTTTGAAGTGAAACAGCAAGAAATGACAGCTGTGCAAACCAAAACGGAAGGCCTGCAGTAGTGCCAAGAAACGGCAGACCGTTAAACCTGAGCAATGGCATACGAACATGCCTCTATCGGCCAGATTCATCATTGTGAAGTTTTGCGAGTCTGAAATAGCGATTCATAAGGAATCGCTATTCCAGACTTGCAAAACGGGATTCATGTAGGATTCGCAATATTTTTTGCGATTCCTACAGATTCCTTATTTGCGATTAGCCAATTGCTAATCGCAAATAAGGAATGACTCCCCATGCACTCCTATGGGCCTAACAGCCGGATTCATCAAGCTGAATTGCGCTCGCAAAGGGCCAGATTCTGAGAATCTGGCCCTGTGCGAGTGCGATTTTTGCATTTGGGATTCATCATCCCAAATGCAAAAATCGCTATTACCGAAATCACATATTTGCGAGGAATTCGATTTAAGAAATCTCTAATAGAGATTCCTTAAATGCAATTCATCAACCAATTAGAAATTGCGAAATCGCAATATTTGGTCGCAATTTACCACCAAGTCTGACTTGGTGGTAAATTGCGAAAAAAGAGTAAAAAGCACTTTAGTGCATTTTTTTCTTTTGCATGTTACAGACACACATGTCCTTTGGACATGTGTGTGCGCAACACCTGTTCAAATGTGCATTTAACGGGTGCTACAGGGTGTCCTTTGGACACCCCTGGCACCCTTCAAATCGCTATCTTATTTGCGATTAGCAAATTGCTAATCGCAAATAAGGAATACTCCCCATTCATTCCTATGGGCCTTTTGGCCCATAGGAATGAATGGGGAGTTTTTCCTTATTTGCGATTAGCAATTTGCTAATCGCAAATAAGGAATGTGTAGGAATCGCATTTTATTTGGCGATTCCTACATGAATACCATTTTTCGAGTCTCTAATAGCGATTCCTTATGAATCTCTATTAGAGACTCGCAAAACGGTTCTTTGATGAATCAGGCTGTAAGGCCCATAGGAATGCATGGGGAGTCATTCCTTATTTGCGATTAGCAATTAGCTAATCGCAAATGAGATTGCGATTTCAAGGGTGCAGGGGTGTCCAAAGGACACCCTGTAACACCCCTGAAATGTGAAATTACACAGATGTTACACACACACATGTCCAAAAGACATGTGTGAGTGTTACATGCAACTTAGAAAAATGCTTTTTTCTAAGTTTTCGCTATTTACCACGAGGCTTGACCTCGCGGTAAATAGCGGCCCAAAATTGCGAATTCGCAATTTTTAAATGTTTCAAGAATAGCCTTTAAGGAATCTCTAATAGAGATTCCTTAAATGCTATTCCTCGCAAATTTGCGAGTTCTTACATAGCGTATTTTGCATTTGGGATGATGAATCCCAAATGCAAAAATTGCACTCGCAAAGGGCCAGATTCTGAGAATCTGGCCCTTTGCGAGCGCAATTACCTTTCACAAAATCAGGCTGAGAGTGCTCTGCTTAAGTGCTCAGCACCAGCCTTTCGTGGTTTCGATAGTATCAACATTTTCTTTATCTTGAAGCTGAAAGTGACTAAAAGTACAGTTTTCTTCAGAAACACTTCTAGTTTCAATGAACCAGAAGTGTCATGGTTTTCAGATAGAATTATTCTTTTCACTTGCTTACTTTTTGACGCAATAGTTTCTAGGGATGCGAGTATCCTTGTGAATAATTTTTTCCTAAAAATGCTGCAAAACCGGTCTACAGATACCACAAGCAACAACTTTCCCTGAATCTGGCGGGGTACGATACTCGAGCTGTAGTAACGTTGCAACCATTCAGGCAGGACATTGCAACTGTGAACATTGAGCCATAAGCCTCCATTAATAAGGAAATGCCTTATAACTTTATCAGTTTCATACTCGCATTTCTTCAAGACGAAATGGTCTATAATCCGTAGCCATGATTATTTCTAGCAGTGTTTTGGGGCCTAGCCACGTGATAAATGTAATGTATGCTTGCAGCTGAATTACAGCCAAGGTTGGTTTGTACCATAATAATTCTATGGTGTAATGGGCCAATTACGCCAATGGTAGGTATTCCAGTAACAAAAATAACTTCCTGGTAGCGTATATGTGTGTAAGAAAAGCCTGTAATTGAGCGACTGCTCTTTGCAAAAACAAAAGCAAACCAGCACAGTCTATACAAATGACATACTTGGAGTTGCAATACCTGCTTGTCAGGCCAGTCTTTAGAGAGGAAACAAGCCAGGCACAAAGCTGTATTGTTTCAGAAATGAATTTCTCCACTGGGGGACTTGAAACAAGAAGTGCTTTTTGCTGAACATTCATCTTCACACCCCTGCCATGCACGATTGTGGAAGGCTCTGGCTATAGAGCATGTCGCTCAAGCAAGATACTCTCTTTACGGTTTGTAGCACAGGGTCCTTTAATGCCAGTTTTAAATCAGACTAGAAGCGCTGCTGTTGTGCTGCAGCGTCTTTATATAGGGCCCAATTTGCGAAGCGTTTTCCATGGATTGGTGTGACTTACACCTGGAAATCCAGGAGTAAGTCATCACAAGTGCTCAGAGAAAAATCTTTGTGAATTGAGCCTTATTTCCTAAATTAGGAACACTGCCTTTGCAGTATTGATTACTATGAATAAAAAGCTTAACTCGGTTGAGCCAACAGCTGTTCGGCATCATACACTGAGAAGTTGCTGTCTGCTGAGGGCAGTTATCCACCTTCCCTGACACTTCCTAGGGTGTTATCATGCATCACTGAGCTGGTAATCGAAGGATTGTTCGTTCCTCCTAGGGAGAATTTTTTGGGAATTACTACGGATTTCAAAATAACTAAATCACAAACCTACTGCTGACTGACGTTCTTATATACTTATGAAATATTGTGCGATCTCTACAAATATCAATTAATTGCCTTGATGAAGATGAAACAAGTGTCAACTACGCCATGTCATTGAAACTGTTTTCAAAGCTCAATTAATGCTTACGAAGAATTAAATAAGCACAAAGTGCTATCTGTAGATCTCCAAACAGGTCCTGGAGGGCCGGATCCATGCCAGATTTTTTGGATATCCCCATTGAGATACATGTAGTTATTTTAAAAATCTGGCATGGATCCGGCCCTCCAGGACCGGTTTGGAGACCCCTGTAGTGCTTTAACTATATAATACCCACGTCCAATTCCATCATGTTAGCATAGAGGACTGACCAAATGTCAGACAGTATTTGATTAATAAGCACTTCACTCCCACACATAATTAAACACCCCTAAAAATGTTCTGAGAAAAGTTAAAAGGTTGGTGGTGGTTAAGTGGTTTAGGCATTAAGGCACTTTGAGAAAGAGTGCATTAGAAAGGCGATGACGGTAGTGAGCTGCGGAGCTTTTTTGTTGTGGGTCTCCTAGATCTGATGATCTTTACCACCAGTCCCTATAGGTTGTTCATCAAATTACTTGATGACTGTGTATCCAGAAAGGGCGTTGCTAAGAGTGTGCAAGGAAGCACTTTGGATGGTGGCAGAACTGGAGAATAGCAGATTATTTGCCACTGAATCTGTAACATTGAAAAACTTTGGTATCATTTCGTGCTCTAAACTGTATGCCTTTTTCAAACTGCACCAGGCAACTGGTATTGTTTTTTGTGCTGTCATGAAAAAGGCATATTTTATCCTACCACAGTAAAGCATCGCTTTCCTTTTAGTCATAGTATTATAAGACACAGAGTCGGCGAGATAGGAGCCAAAGGGGATTTTGCAATGACAACTTGATTCTGTTTATCCAAGTTTCCTAGGCCTAATGGAATGTATGTTTGCCAAATGGAATGAATGTATGTTTGCCAAATGGAATGAATGTATGTTTGCCAAATGGATGTTCCCACTGCCACATACTATGTGCTTGGTCCTTGCCAGTTTTGCTTGTGCATATTACTTGCTAACATGGAAACTGTCATCCAGAACACTATTTTTATTATTAAATGAAGCAGTCTTGCAACCTCCAATCTTGCAAAGTCTTTTTTGTAAATTTGTGAAGACAAAACTTCGAGTTTTCTTTCCTTATATGTCACTAACTGCTTCCTCTCAAAACTAGGACTTGTCTTCCTCTCTAACTGCTGTAACACCCCTCTTGTCTGTGTTGCCTTTAACTCCTCCTTTCCTTTTCCTTCCTCTGCTTTCCGATGCTTAGAGAAGGAACTGAAAGCTCACCCAGTTTGGATGAGTCTCCTACTCACCAAAGTATTGATGATTAGAGGTACGGTATGGTAAGGGGCATTTCTTGCTTTATCATTTATTATTGCCTTCAGTTTGTTTTTTGAATGTGACATTCCGTTTTTCATTTATTCAATTGTGGCCACGTTGGAACTGAGAAAGAACACAATCTAATTGCAATAATAACCAGTAATCACACTGGATTTAACTGCCAAGTGGAAATTATTTAATTATTGTTTGTTTGCATACTTTGAAACCACAAACAGCAGCATCCAAGGGGATGACTAGCTAAGCTTTCAACATGATAATTGAGGCAAAAGGTTGTAATCTTGGTTTACTTACTTGAACACATTGTGTTATCCTCGGCAGAAATCTCTCCATATGTGCCTCAGACCCTTATCTGCCAACATTTAGAGCAGTTGGAAAAATGACAATGCCTGTGCAAATGGGAATTTGCTTGGGGATTGGAGTTCTGAATGTGTAGCAGCTATCCCAGGGGGTATTTTCTCCTGGTTGGGGTAAATACTACTCGGGTAATAAAAGCGTACCCTGCAATTGTCCTTGTTCGGAAAACAAGGCAGCATTTTTGAGGCCTGCACAAATAACATGACTACATTTGTCCTTCACTGGGAACCAAACACCCAATTGTAGTGCCTGACTCTTTGAGGGTATTGTTGCAGAGCAGTCTGAGGCTTACTCAAGGGAGGTGGGGTGGGCTAGTAATCGCCATTTGCAGGTGTGCAAAAATATCACTCAATAATTGATTGTCCAGTCTGTACTTTGCTTTATAAAAGTAAGAGTACATTTATTAAACACACACAATACTCAATACTGTGCACCAATTTACAAATCTACATAAGCTGTTGGAATTACTTTGTGAAATTGCATAACATCTCTACTCCTCCCGCAGAGGGGTGGAGTCTAGTACCACCATACCCATGTATGCACATCATCTTGCCCCCAATGCAATTAGTTGAACATATCCTGGAGCGAGGGCCCTGCACACTGGCACCATCCCAGTGGCGCCCCGTTACCCCCCCTCCCATTACCTCATCAAGCATTAAACTGGGGTACACCTACCTTGGTGACACATGACCCTGACTGAGCATCTCCTACTGATCATAAAGTATGCACCTCTACATCTTAAGGGCTAACAGTCTGGGGTCTTCACCTAAGCGCAGCAGCAAGAATACATGTTTACGCACACTTTAGAATGACAGTACTCGTAACATTTGGATATCATTGAAGATGCATTGCAATTACAGCCCCTAAAGGCATCACAGATGATCACAGGATTATGCATATAAAGCCAAACACCCTAGCAGGAATCTCTGATACATAACCCCACTTTGCTTATGCCATCACCTTGCACCAGTACTTCACATGACCTTCAGTCCCTCTATAAGGAATAACATTAATGAAAGCATTTGTGCTGCAATTACACCTCTTCACCTCAAGGGGATGCCTTCTTCTAGACATCTACCACCTCAGCCCTTCACTCCATGAAGCACTTTTTAATTTACCCTCAGCTGAAGAACAAAAGTTCCAACCCAGAAGGTTGAAAATGCATGCTGAGGCCATGAGGGGTTATTCTCTCCAATACCAAAGACACTTAGTGTGGGACTTACCTCTTCGTGCAAGGGGGAGACAGCGCATCTCTAGCAGCTCCCCCAGCACCTTAGCACATGTGTGGTGGTGACCCTGCTCTCCTGGGGCCACCACAAGCCTTGAAAACGCGGGATTGCCCTTGCAGGCCAGTCCTGGCCTGCAAGGCATTATGGGCTTTGCTGCATAAGTGATGAGCGGCTCTCCCGCTGCTTCGGGGAGAGCCGCGCTGTGACCTCCGGCCGCATCTTGGGCCTCAGTGGGGGGCCCGGTCCCACCCTGACCCCGAGGTAAGAAGATGCAGCTCCGGGAGACCACTCCCGGCCACTCTGCCGGTTGTTGGGGTCCCGGGCCCCCGACGCCGACTCCCGTTGTTCCGAGGGTCCCGGTCCCACCCCGGACCCTCGCACGTCCCCTGGTTTGGAGGGCAGCTCAGGGACCCCTGGCTGCCCCCGCCGGCTCCCTGCACGGTCAGCACTCTTCTGTGCTGCCGCGGGAGCGGCCCGAGTACTTCTGGTCTGCCCGCTCCGGCGGGCAGACGCGGACCCAGCAGTCCCGTCAGGACCTCGGGGGAGTGCGGCGGCCCTCCCCCAGCCTTCTCCTCGTCATCGGGGATGGGGTCCCGGGCCCCTGGATATCTTTGGGGGGGTGCGACCTTGGGGCCTGGAGATGGGGTCCTGGGCCCCTCCTCCTCTGGATGGGGTTAAGCGATGGCGCACCCCATCACCATGTTTGTCAGGGGCCAGGGTGGGCTCCTGGCACCCCGTGGGGGCATTTTCATGGGGAGTGCGACGGCGCTCTCCGGCTTCCTTCCTCGCGGGGGGGGGGGGCGTGACGGCGCTCCCCCGCCTCCATCTTCGATGGGGGCCAGGGTGGGCTCCTGGCCCCCATGCAGGGCACCTTCACAGGGAGCGCGACGGCGCTCCCCAGCTTTACTTCTCCTTGGGGGCAGCCCCCGGGACCTTACCCATCTCTGGGGCATCTCTGAGATCAGCTGCGGAGCCCCACGCGCTTTGTCGTTGGTCTTCTTAGGGGTCAAAGGTCGCCTATCTTCCGGGGTCCATATATCAGCCCCTGGGGGTCCGATCTGCCCCATTTTCGCGTCTTCTTGCTCCTGGTGGCGTCCCCCGGCCACTGGGAGCACTCTCCTTCGCCCTCCGGGTCTCCAAGAGGGTGCATTATGCAGGGAGAGATCTTCACTGGCTCCCTGCGCCTCTCTTCTCCCTGCGCAGAGACCCTTGCTTCTGAGCACCGGTCTTGGGCGCTTCTTCTGGTGCTGTTGGGGGCCTGGGTGACAGTCAGGGGGTCTCTCCTTCCAACTGCCCATTGCCAGGCTCCAGCACCTTACGCCTCAGCAGACCACACCCTAGAGAGAGCTTCTCTTCCTGTGCAAGTACTTTTTAAAAGTTGAGTAGGGGGCTGGCAGGAAGTCTCTGTGTGTCCTATCCAACAGCGACACATCACTTCTTTGCCCCTGCTCTCTCCTTCTTGACCAGCCTCTGGGTAGTTCAAAATGGAGGCGTCCAGTGTCTCTGGCCACATGGCCCCCCTTTCCCCAGTGCTGCCTTCACCGCTTGGTGCCTGGCACCCAGCGACAGCAGTTGATGGATTGGCCTGTAGCTCCACCTATCTTTTCTCCTTGGAGGGAATATCTTCGCTCTGGGAAGAAAGGTCATTAATCTAACCTGCCAGGGCCAGACCCCAGCCAGGGACCCTGAAAAATATGACATTTCTGGACGACCCAAAAGCAGTACAAATAGGACTTTGGACTCTGCAGAATACTTCTTTTCACATCCGCTACACGGGACTTTAGTGCATGTCTGGAAAACTGTAGGCCTTGTGGAAGTTACTCTAGCTATGGGTTTAACCTCCCCATAAGGGAATAATGAAGTGAAAAACACAGTAAAACACACTGCCTTTCCCTGGTATGTTTCCTTCCAGTGTATAAAGCCTATTCCATGTCACCACCCAATTCTGCCTAAGTCCTGCTGCACCATTCACTCTGTAGTTGCTTCTGGACTGCGCACTGTAGGAATCTCCCCTGCGCAGCCCCTACACATGTGCCCGCGCATGTACACATGTGTCTGCATGTATCCAGCGCAGTGCCCCATACTCCAGCTCCTGCGCAGTGGCCTAGTCAAGCCAAGGGGACACCAGTAACATCTCTATGCAGTCTCCTTCATTATGAGTTCCCTGCGGGTGAGTCCCAGTTTATGAGGCTCCCCCACAGTAAAAGCTCAACAATTAGGTGCTCAAAAAGCGAAAAATCCGGGTGGCCCCTAGTGTCAGAACCACCTTCTAACAGTCCTCTAACAAATTTCACAAAGAACAATGTGGCAATATCTGTTGGGGAAAAGGGATGGAAAAGAATCTAACATCTAGAAATCGGTGTGGTCAACACAGACTTTCCATGTTATCCCTCATTGTGGCATATCAAACTCACTGTAGGAGGTATTTGCCGTACAAAGTAATTACCCGACCCCTGCGTAGTAAGGCATTAGAAAGGTCAGTAGATTAGAGTTCATGTCTTTTCATCCAGAATGAATGAACAGAAGTGCGCTTCTGGAGCATATTGAGCGCTATTAATTATGTAAGGATCGGGCATTAAAATCAGGAGGAGGTTATGTCAGATCCCTGGCCAGTCTGTTTGTGTTACAATAGTCTTAGGGAAGGAATGACTGGGCCAGTCTTTGAAAGCTCAGCCATTGTAGAAATGTTACTGCAGTGACCGTGCTGAGGAACCGTACAATCCAGTGTGCACTTTGAACCTAAGAGCACAACTAAAAACTTGGATATTCGATAAGTAAAGTACCCCCCTCCCTCAAGCGCCTTGAGACCCTCTGGGTGAGTAGTGCGCTATACAAATGCTAAACTTGAACTTGAACAGAGGGCCCTTGGGCTAACTAACTTCTGATTGTTTATTACATTATGACAGAAGCTATTTTCAAAGGATAAGAGTGAAAAATTGCAGAAACATTTCCTGTTGTGTATTAAAAATTCTGTAAAATGTGAAGCATGGTCTTTACTTACGAAACTCCTGAGCTGGTACTTGGCGAGAGGTGACTGGAGCATGCTTCTCAGGGCACCAATAGGCTCATTTTCAGTGGGCGTCACCGGTGTCCACGCACATACAAATGATTGCTTTCAATTGGTGTGCAACCATTCATAAGGACAAAGGCTACTTTTTTGGAGATTTGTTTTCTTTCTGGCTATTTTTAATTTGTTGTTTAATTAGTTATATGTTGTATAAAGGCCGGTAGATGCTGTAGGCTGTCCTGCATTATACACAGTGTAGACCAGGACCTGAGTGTTTTTGCTAACCCTTGATCCATGGTGCTTCTGTAAGTGATCCTTTCCCTTTGTTAGACACAAGGTCTAGTTGTTAATTTTGGTTCTGCACCATGTTAAAAGTAAAATGTGGAATAAAGTTATCAAAATGTTCAGGTTCAGATGCAGTCATGAACAATCTGTCTGATGATTTTGCTGAATGGTTTGAGTAAAAAATAAATCCCAACACATAATTATAGTCAACGAAAATCATGATTTATTGGTGTGAAGTATTTATAAACTGAATCAAGTTGGTTTCTTTACACATTCTCTTTTCTCTTCTAGGAGTTACAGCGAAAGCAGTTTCATGGATTCCCCCCTCTATCCAGAAATAGTTGATGTCCAGTGGTATGGACAGGAAAAAGTCAAGCCCGGCACTCTAGTGTGAACCCGTGACCTCATTGATCACATCCATGCCATTCGGAGATCACTTCACTGCCTCTCATTTGCCTTACCCAGACGCACTGTCACCTCGCACCAGCTTCTGCTCTTGGCACTTTTCATTTGGAGATGGAGGTGAGACGACATTATCAAGCCCTGGTTCTATGCATACCATCATCTGTGAATATCAGTACTACCGCTGACTGTCCTGTGCCTCCCATGCCCTCGTTTGAGGATCAATAAAGATACATGTGTTCATATCCAGCGGTTATGGTATTCAACGCAACTGTCGGTTCTGCGGCTAGAAAGAAGACCACGAATCCGCAACTTTGGCCAACAGATGACTACTCGCGTAAATTGACGGTTTCATTTCTTTTCACCCTCTGCAGTAGTTTTATTTTAGGAGACAGAATAACAGTAACAAGCCACAGTTGTGCCAGAGGAGCAACATCTGCTCCATTGCTACCAAAGAACAGGAAGACATGACAGTTTTCATCAGTGGCCTGCTGCAACTAAAGCCCTTCTGAGTTGTGTGTGTATGGACACCCTACTGTCTGGAAGTATCAATTTCGTGTTTTTTTGTTTCTATTTTTACTGTGAGTCTGACATTGTTCCCAGTGTAATGGGAAGGAGATATCTTTCGGGCCCTGGCCTAAAATCATGAACGGAAACTCACTGTTACACTGGACGCGTGACCAGGAGATGGTGTGCCAGGGTGGGATATAAGCAGGTACAAGTCATAGCTGGACTAGCTGGTACAAGTGAAACACCAATACACGCAGAGATTTTGTTTTTCTACTTGCAATATGTGAAAATAAAACATGAAATGCCAAAAGCTGTACTGTTGAATCATACAACCAGAAAATAGTATTACATTTACTCACAAAGTGTACATAAAATCAAATGAAAGCACATCAGTTATCTAGGGCGGTTGTAAAGCTACATTAGCATCAGACTATTACAGGATTATTCTTTAGAGCACTTGTGTAGCAAAGGGCTTCTTTCAGCACCATATTGCAACATACCTTGTTGTTCAAGAGACCCAACCAGCACTGTTAGGAGAAGTCTTTTCTGGTGTGACCAAGCTGAACTACAACAAGCTGCTGCATCTGTGATACACAGAAATCTCCATTCGAGTACCAAAAGAAAGGAGGGACTAATAAGCATTAATGTGTGTAACCACACATAGTAATGCGTGAAATGCTTTGTACGTACCTCATCAGTTGCCAAACTTGGAAGGCTTCAAATACAGTTTTTTTTTATCAAACTAGTGCACAAAACTAGGCAAGCATATGAAGGCAGCATGTAAGAGTCTGCTTCTGGGCATCTGGCTGCCTTAGCTCTGGGAAGGGGAGTACCCCACTCCTGCAAGCAGAGCATACTGTTGTCCTCTGTTTGAAAAGGCATGGGGGAGCTGCTAGCGGGGGCGCAAACTGAAGACTTCGTTGAGCATTACTGAAAGAGGTAAACTTCGTATGTGGTCCAAGAGACACTGGACTAAACCAGGAGGGTGAGAACTCTGCTCTCACACATCACTACTTCTAAAGACATATATCCACAGACGTTGACATACAGTACAAGTCACTGAACTCGTACATGAACGTTTTTTCAATTGTAGGTTTCTGTTAAAAATGATTTAAGAAAACAACTTTTATCACTTTCATTTCTTCTTTTCTTTTTTTTAAAGAAACTGTTGCTTCATTTTGCAATAACAGCAAGTGTGAGCCGGTCTGGTAGTAAAGACAGAGATTAAGTAAAACAGGTTTTACTGTTTAGCTGAATTCAGTTATACAAAGTTGTAGATATAATGTTAATCGTCTGAGATTAACAGGCTGCAGTATGATGTGGTGGGGTATAATATAGATATTGTAAACAAGCACTTGAGAAACCATGTTTTATTTTTTTATGTTTTTAGACCCTCCTGGTCTTTGACGAGACCACCGCTGCAGGGAGTATTGTTTCGAGGCCTGCATATACTGCGGGGTAGTGGCAAACCTTTGTTTCAGTCCCCACAGGTGTTATGCAGACAAGTGTTGGACATGTCCTAGCAGTTCGGGTTAGTTTTTACTCCGTATTCATTTTAGTTTTGGAAATAGTAAACCCCATTCAGGTGCTATCAGATGAACAGTTACTGCTTAGTTAACTAGGTGTAAAGTTTTACATATGTTAATGTCAATAGTTTTATTACAAGTTGTGTACAATGGATTCTAGTTTAAAATAATGGGTTAGGTTGCTCCTAAAACTGACCGTAGAGCATGTCAAAATGATTTTACTGGATTCTGTTCATCTGTATTCAATGACAAAATGTATGTTGTAGAAAAAGTTGCAGAATTTTTAAAAAGAATTCTGCCGTTAATTTATTCTTTTTGTATTAAGAATTTGTATAGTACCTTTACATTTTGCAAAGCAGTGTTGTCAACACTTCCTTATTAAAGCATTTTCAAAATGAAAGTTTTGATTCTCTTTAACTGCAAACATCTTAACACTGCACTGTTAAGTGCTGTTTCTAAATCAGAACATCAGTCACAAATGCACACCATTTTGCCATTGTCGAGAATAGCAGAGTATCACCTGCTTGCTTTGGGGGACTAGCTGGGAGTTGGGTCTTGCGATCTTCCCCAGCATCTGTGATCCTGTGAGTAGTGGGTCCTGTAGTCATTTTAGCTGTGTGATGCCCTACGGTACAGCCCACGGAGGGTTGTGTGTTTTTGTGGCACCTGATTGATCATAGTAGGTGGGCATTGTGATCAGCAGTTGTAGTTTTTCCCAGTGTGACACCTGAGAGGTTGGATCTAAAACTGTCCCAGAGTCTGCGTCTTGCTGTCCTAGTGGACATGTCATTCTGCTTCTTCACTCTACCTGCCTGCCTGTTCCAGTCTCTCCCCAGCCCACTTTTTTTTTTAACTCTGTATCCCATTGGGTATAATTCCTTGTTGCAGGGATTATGCGAAATCACAGAACTATGCTTGGGACAATAGAGCCGTAGTTGGCAGGGACTGAGTTTTCCTACTACTTTAGTACCCATGAACCCGGGACCGACTAGCTATAGTGTCTCTCTTGCCCTCCTACTCCCTCACAGAGGAACAAGTGATTAGACACTCCTGACCTTCCCAGGAATCGCGGTGACAGGACACCCCCTTTTGCTCTCACACTCGTACGTGTCCACAATGAGATCTGATAGAGACCCAAGAAAAGTTTAAAATATTTATTTTAACTACGTTCTCTAGTATGCAGTATAAGTGCTGCAATAAGAAGATGCCTAACACAAATATGGTCAGCATAGTAAGTAATCCATAAATCATAAATGGAGTTGTTATTATATAAGACAGGGTAAACTAATCCTCTCCCCTTCTACAGAAGCAAAATTACTGTATGTCCAAAGATCTCTGGGTGTTAGCAGCGGACCCCGTATCGTAGAAAGCACAGATAAAGGTTCTACATCTCAGGTGTAGTCGCGATATCGTCTGTGTATTTGCCTGTCTGTGATACCTATATGACAAAGAGTATGTGTTCCTAAACAGCTGCATGTTTGTGTTTTGTTAATGTGATAACGCCTGAACAAAACAGAATAAAAAGGGCCATTGTTGTTGGACCTTGTCTACAGTGTTCAGAAGGAATCCCAGGAAAATGAAGAGCACGAAAATAACAGTACGCTCTGTGTGAATATACAGAGTGGCACAAAGCAAAAATACATGTGTATAGTAATGTGTGCAAAACAAAGTAAAGACTGCAGCATTATGTTAACAAAGGGAAAACAGCAAGGGGCCTGCATGGGACATAAGGCACTCTATCCTAGTACCTATATCTTCCTGTCCCAAGGTGTGTCCATACTCAGGCTATTTTGTGCTGGCAAACATAGGAGAGGAGATAGTGGGTTTAGGAGAGAATATGCATAATGTAGGAGGAAGAGGTGCAATGTCAAGTAACACGTTTTTATGATTACAACACTGCATTTTGAGGGACTCAAATGCTTTGGGGTAATAGGGAAGGGAAAGCATGATGAGTGCCAATACAGAACTGATTTAACCCTGAGCTGCCTATACCAAATGTTGCTGCCATTTTCCTGAGTAGCCAATACCTCAAACTTCTAAAACGCCATGAGCAAACTTCCAAATGGAAGAAATGGCACTACATGTGAAACATGTTTACTTATCTTTTCACTAAACTAAACTTTACCAAATTGTCAGTGTATATTATTCTCCTTTCATTGAAAGCATACAAAAGTAATCCGATATACCAATATTTTTGTAACCCTGGTCCACTGCAGGCTCAGCCCGTTTGTGTGGAGGGAGACAGTCAGGGGCTACTTCCAGGCTGAAAGGAAGGTTAGCGGTCTAGCTGCCTAACCCCCTCCATAAAACCAGGTGCCTGGCGAGACACGCAGCGAGTGCGCCTCCTGTAAGCCAAAGGCATACCCATCTGCTCCCGTCCGTGCCCAGCCATCGCCAGGAGCCAGGACCCCTGCCCGTTTCAGACTAAAACGGGGTATTAGTCATAAATTAACATATTCAAGTCTGGATTTACTTGACATTAAAAGACGCTTGCCGCCCCTGTGCTTTCATCATTCATGGGATATGGTTAGCACATTCCCAGCTATGGGGGGACCCTTTTTGTGCAAATGTAGCCTGTTACAAAACCTTAAAATAGAACCAAATCACAGTGACCCGAGTGGCTCTCACCACAACAAAGGACATTGCACCCCTAACAATGTTAGCCATCCCCTAATGGCTTTCGAGAATCCTCCAAATGATTCCAGTCACAGCTGGAAAGGTTTTCTAAGTAATGTCAGATTCCTGCCAAAACATGCGGTAGAGGTGTGGGACCTACTTACCTCCAAGAACCCGGACAAAGGATTCCGGACGGAAAAACTCAGCTCCACCTCCGCCATTACAGTAGCACTCCAAGAGGGCTACCGGATCCAAAGATTGGATAGACAGCCCAAAGTGGGGGGAGGGATAGCCATTGTCCATAAAGATTACATCAAAGTATGTATATTTGAGCAACGGTGCAATGAAAAGATTGAAATTCTAGTCTTCCGAATTGACCTGCTACCACAACACAGTTGGAAGGGTGCCTTAGTCTTCCGCGCCCCTGGCCCCCTTTCTGAATTTTCACTGAGATTGATAGCTCCCCACGTTCTTTTCACCAAAAATGTTCTACTGCTGGAAGATTTCAAAGTACATAGTGAGTGTACCACTAATTTAGATGCCTCTGTGCTTCTGGCAGATCTAGCTTCTCTAGAATTAGTTAAGATCAGCGACGGCCCCACACATGCAGCAGGATATACACTTGACCTTATCCTCACCAACTCGCCCAGTATTCTATGCGAACCCTCCCTTCCGCTGACTTGGACAGACCATGCACTAATTGACTTCCACATCAAGGGCCCTAGGGCGTACGACGCACCCCAACCAGCCTCCTATCACCTCCGTAGACATTGGCATAAAATCACCCCGGACCTCTTCCATGTTGCTTTTCCTACTTCGTGGAATGTGGAGTCTAACAATGTAGAGGAAGGTCTGGCCCATTACAATTCCTCAGTAAAAATGGCTATAGATCTTCTTGCCCCTTTGAAGCTGCAAGGCCAGGCACCCCCAGACATCCTGGTTCTCGTCCGATCTTCGCACAGAAAAACGGCTGTGTAAAAACCTGGAGAGGTGCTGGCACCGAACACCCACGATGGGAACGATAAAGAGAGATATCAGATCACTCTGACCCACTATCATAAAAACATAAAAGTTGCACGAAGCCTATATCGCATAACAGCTCAACCAGGCAGGGAATGCCCCCAAAGTCCTATTTCAGATTCTCAAATCCTTCACCAACCCAAAGGCTTGCGACAATGAGGAGGCCCCCTTTGAAGTACTCTGATAGAAAAGCAATGCATTTTACAAAGAAAATTGAGCTAATCTATGATAAAATCACTTCAGCTCGGAGTTCTCAGCAGGTTCTTACATCTTATAGCCCACCCACACTTACTAAGGCGCAGCTGTTGGAAAAGTTTCGCCCACCCACACTCACTAAGGCGCAGCTGTTGGAAAAGTCCCCCCCCCCCTTACTTATGACGAGCTGGAATCATTGCTACATACAGTAAAATCAGGTTCTCCCCTGGACATCATTCCAGCTAAAATGTCTTCCTTATTTTCTACCTAAAGTAACACTATCCCCTTGACAACAAATTCACAGTTTTAAATCAGTAACAGTAGCAATATACAAAGTACAAATATGTTTAAAAGAAAATAATTTTGTGTAGGGTATTTATTACACATATAAAATCATAAACAAGCAATTAATACACAAGATTTTTTCCTAACAGGTACAAATATCCTAACTTGCAATACAATCACCATGAATTAAAACACAATCAATTAGGACCTGCATAATTGGAACGACAGACTGAAAAATGTAAAACATTTGGTTTGTTCAATACAAACTGTACATTCAGTATCCTTATATTTGCACTATATGTTATGCCACAATCAAATCTGTGTGTCAACACAAATGCCGGAATCTTGAATTGTACTAAGGCGAAGCGTCGACGCGTTTCGATGGATTCAGCAGTTTAAAACCATCTTCATCAAGACTTTGTAATATTCTGTCATGTCAAGAGAGTCAGTTAGAGTACCCCTTGGAATACAGGTATCTTCTTTAAAAGTGTCCAATCCTCGGACTATTCTTTTCTCGAATGTTCACTTTAAAAACTGGTTGTCTCTAACCTTTTCATTGCCCTTCAAAAGTTTTTTTTGGGGCCCGTGGTCACTTCTAAGTGATTTTGACTTTAAAAATCCGGTACTAATTTTCCCTGTACTTCTTTCAGTTCGGGACTTCCGATACGGATATCTGGTACAACGACCCAATGATGATAACACCACCCGTGTTTAAGTCGCGGTGAAAACAGCCGTCTTGTTGAGCGGTCAGACAATAGGATGCTTCACACTCCTGTTCGAATAGCTGTTCCCGGGGTTCCGTAAAGAATTACCTTATTTTCTAAACAACTTTCTGCACCTAGCTGTTCGCTTCTCAATCTCTCAATTAGAGAGGGACATCTTCCCATTGAATGGAAGGCGGCACAGGTCATTCCGCAAGAATTCGAAGGCCCCTATGGATGACTTGTCCGACTTCCAGCCTATTTCTCTACTACCCCTCCTGAGCAAGTTACTGGAAAAGCGCATTAATAAACACCTGTCTGACCATGTCGAATCCACCGGAAGCCTTGATCCATCTTAATCTTTATTCGGGTCCAAGCATATCACTGAGTCAGCCCTGATTGCTGTCACGGACAACATTAGGCTGCCCCTGGACAGCAGACAATCAATATTACTCGTGCTGCTTGACCTCTCGGCCGCATTCAATACGGTCTCCCACCAGATCTTGCTCTGGAGACTGAAGGAAATTGGACTCCCAAGGATTGGCTCTTCAGTGGATGGCGAGATTTCTCTCCCTCCACTCCCAGAATTTTAACCTAGGTCCTTTTCGTTCAAAGACCATGGATCTGACCATGGGCTCGCCCCAGGGCTCTTGCCTGAGCCCTACCTTGTTCAAAATATACGTCGCTTCCCTGGCAGACCTACCTAGGACATTAGGTTTCACACCCATTTCATATGCTGCTGATACTCCGCATTTATTTTCATTTAATAAATCCACTCTCAAGGCCCAGTCTACCTTCTCCGAAGATATGATAGTCATATCAAACTGGATGAGGAGCAATTTCCTTCAGCTTAACGCAGTGAAGACCGAGATCATGCTGTTCGGAGATGCACCACTGCTGTGATCACCTGATTCGTGGCCGGTGAATCTAGGTGACTCCCCCGTGCCTAAGACTGTTGTCAAGAATGTTGGCATACGCCTAGACCAGGCACTGACCATGAAAGAACATGCGACCTACACTGCTGGCTCCTGTTTCCATGTTCTTGGACTGTTACAGTGAGTTTTTCCTTTTCTCCCCTTATCTACACGGAACAATCTCATTCAGGCATTGGCACTAAGCTGCCTAGACTACTGTAACGCTCTCCTGGTCTCAGCTAATGAGTCCTCGCTGAGCAGACTGCAGGTAGTCCAAAACACCGCAGCGCGCCTTGTCTTGAATGCCCCACCTAGAACGGCCTTCCTTGCCCTCCTTCAACAGCTTCACTGGCTCCCGGTACGCAAGCGAATGAAGTTTAAAATCTGTTGCATCGTCCACAAGGCAGTGAATGGCAAGGGCCCCATTTATCTTGCAAGGAAATTCAACCACTATATTCCTACCAGGGCTCTTTGCTCAGGGACTAAATCTCTTCTCCTTGTTTCTCGGTTTAAAAAAATCAAGGATGGGTGGGAATGCTTTCTCTCACCTTGCCCCCTCTATTTAAACCAGCTCCCCACCCACCTGCGACAATGCCCTGACCACCTTCAATTTAGAAGGCTCCTCAAAACTGTATTATTTTAACTTGTTCCCTTCTTCGGCCTACTGTTGCACGTCCACAGAGCAGAGATACCCCTTGGGAGTGATTCAGGCGCTCTACAAATTAAATAAATAAATAAATGTTTCACAACACAATCCACTTCAGTGCTATATTTGCTGCTATTTCAAGAGACTATACAAAATGTATTCAAGTCTAAAGATAAACCACATAAACCATGCGGGAACCCAAAGTATTGCAATAAAAACAGTTACTCATCACTACTTATTTCAGTAGTAACCACTTTCTCTTACAAAGAGTGGAATTTCCAGAAAGTCTTTTCACTAGATTAATTGTACTCCCAAATTTACATCATTTAGTTCAATACTATTTGTAGAATGTGCTGGCTGTAAATGCATATCCTTGGCATATCCTGCCATCTAGTGTTGGGCTCGGGAGTTTGCAACTTGTTTTTCTTTGAAGAAGTGAAGAAGTTGTTATTGTTATTGTTACTTTAGCTTATATAGCGCCATCTCACCTACAGGTCTCAAGGCGCTTATGACCAAAGGAGCAGCCAGGAAGTCTCACGCAGAAGGAAGAGCAATAGAAAGAGCAATAGATTATATAGATCCAAAGGCTTCTCTAAACAAAAGAGTTTTTAGCTGTTTCCTAAAGCATAGGAGGCTAGTCTCTTTCCGAAGATAGTCTGGCAGCTTATTCCACAACAGTGGAGTCTGTATGGAAAAGGCTCTTCCACCCTTAGTTGCCAATTTGAAACGGGGGCCGGCCAACAGCTGGGCGTCGGATGATCTAAGAGTCCGTTTAGGCAGATATGGTGTCAGGCGTTCCTTAATATAGGCAGGCGCCTGTCCATAAAGCGTCTTATGTGCAATGCACAGACTCTTAAACTCCACCCTCTGTTTCACCGGGAGCCAATGGAGTTTTAGCAATAACGGTGAAGCATGAGAGCATCTAGGAAGCCTAAAAATTAGACGTGCAGCATCATTTAAGACAACTTGCAGTCTGTGTGTCAGATTTTTTAGCAAACCCAAATAAAGGGCGTTGCCATAGTCCAGGCGTGATATAATGGTGGCAGAGACCACCGTACGGAGCATGGATTGGGATAGGAGGGGAACTAGCCTACGCAGCTGCCTAATAAGGCCAATACATGTGCCCACGACGGTTGAGATCTGAGCCGTCATTGACAATTCCTGGTCAATTTTTATGCCAAGGCTTTTCACACTTGGCACTGGCAGCGGTGCGGATCCAAGATCTTGGGGCCAGAACAGATCCCCCCAAGGTGATATGCCCGTAGATACTACAAGAACCTCTGTCTTTTCAGGGTTGATTTTCAGCCAATTGGCCGTCATCCACCCCACTGTAAACTTGAGCGCCTCTTGCACATATCCATGTGCTCCAGATGAGTTCTCAATGCTAAATAACAGCTGGGTGTCGTCAGCATAGTTAAAGACACGGCAACCCATAAGTACCAGAGATTCAATTAGAGGTTGTAGGTAGAGATTGAAGAGCAGCGGTGACAATGCTGAACCCTGTGGGACTCCCCAATCCACACTACCAACCTCGGAGATGTCATCCCCCAAATGAATCCTCTGCTGCCTCCCAGTCAGAAAGGATTTAAGCCAATTATATGCCATGCCTCCAATTCCAAAATTAGCCAGTCTGTCCAGGAGCAGGTCATGGCTGACAGTATCAAATGCAGCTGATAGATCTAAAAGTACCAGGGCACTCGGATTCTTACTGTCAGCCATGCCTCTAAGCTCATCCAGCACCGAGAGCATCACTAACTCGGTGCTGTGGTGAGCCCGAAAACCCGCCTGACGCTCCTGGAGAAGACTGTGTGATTCCAGAAAGCCAGACAACGACTGCAACACATGTTGCTCCAGAATTTTAGACATAAATGGAAGTTGTGAGATAGGTCGATAATTTTTTTAATTAGTAGCATCTGTTCCTGGTTTCTTTAACAAGGGTCTAACACGAGCCTCCTTGAAACCCAGTGGGAGATAGCCCGTCCGCAGTGAGTTATTCAAGAGGGAAATAATGTGGTCCTCCAAGATAGGGTGCGCTGCCCGGAAAACGCTGGGGGGGCAGGGGTCCGCTGGTGACCCTGATTTTATGGAATTCATCAATTGTTTGAGTTTCACAGACTCAATCTCTGGAAAACTCATAATAGTACAGTCTTGAGGAGCACCCGTAGTCTGCCGTGGAGTGAAAACGGTTCCTGCCTTACTCTTAATCTCCAAGAGGATGGTGTCTACCTTTTCTAAGAAGAACTGTTGGAAGATGTTACAGTCGATTTTAACTTCGTCCTTTGACGGCTTCTTTGTTAATTCTGAGAGGATCTTAAAGGTTTCTTTCTGTATGTTGTCAGCTTGCTTTATACGATTATCAAAGTAATCGGCTTTAGCAGCCAATATAAGTTTCTTATAGCTGTTTAATAAAGATTTATACTGCTCCCGATCCCTTTCCTCCTTGGATTTCCTCCAGATTCTTTCTGCGCAGCGAAGCTCTTTCTTATGGTCTCTCAAGGAGGTAGTGTACCACGGCGCGCCTTTGTCCATACCCTTAGCTCTCTGTAATTTCACTGGAGCTATCTGATCTATTGCTTGTATTAAATTTTGGGTTAAGCTCCAGTAATCCTGGTCTAAATCCCCACTAAGAGGGGTAGCATACCGTGGGAGAAAGTCTGACAGGGTTTGGGAATCAACCTTCTTCCATTGTCGGACTTTTTTAATCTTTGGGATTTGAGCCGGTGGTTTCTTGTTCATAGCAATAGCACAATAAATCAAATAGTGATCTGACCAAACACACGGAAGCACATCTTCGACAGAGACTTCCGAACCAGAAGTCCAGATTAAGTCAAGTGTGTGTCCCTTTATGTGTGTCGGGCCAGCCACCAGCTGTTTCAGGCCTACTGAAGACAGAACCAATTCCAGGTGGCGAGATACTGGGTCTTAAGGACTTTTTTTCCCAGTGTAGGTTAAAATCCCCGGTTAGTAACACTTTTTGATATCGTGTACAAATATCAGATATAATTGGGCCAAATAGGTCATTAAAAGCTGGTGTGGAATTAGGGGGACGATAAATTGTAAGGATCACCAAGCAGGCATTGTTGAAAACAATTTTTACGCCTAGTAAATCTGCAAGATCAAGAGACTCTGCTAATAACTTCTCTACTTTCAGGAGCTTCTTAAATATAATTGCGACACCGCCACCCCGCGCATTATTTGCGCGGTTCTGCCAAACTGTGTAGTATTCGTTAGGGAGAGCTGCTATGATATCAGATGTTGAATTGACGTCAAGCCAAGTTTTGCTTAACGTTAAAATATCAATGTCTCTCTCTTGAAGCAGAGAGAAAATCTCCAAATGGTGCTTATGGAGTGATCTTGTATTCAGACTAACAACCTTTAATGGAGTGTGATTGGGGTGCGGACTTACAGTTTGTACTCTTAAAATGCGCAGCTCTTCCAGCCTGTCAATAGTATGGGGGTCAAGCCTCACCTCCTTTGACTGTAGATGACGCAAAGTGTGCGGGGAATAGGTGGTATATTGGCCAGGAGTCTCGGCCCCAGCCCCTGTGCCCGTCCGTGCGCGGACGGGCGCAGACGGGCTGGACTCTGTCGTGACTCCGGCGTGCTCACGCTGCGCGTAAACGCTGCGCGTCAGCATGGCTGCCCTAAATACCTGTGACTCAGGTGTAGTGACTCCTAGACTGTGTTATGCGTGTTTATCAGCTCCTTTGTTAGATTGTTTTTTCCGCCATGGGGGTTGGACGTCAATCTCTGAGCTCAATTCCGCCCTTACAGCGCCCTACTCTTTTCGGCCGTCGACAGGACCACAACAATCACTACAGCAAATGGTGTTACTTCAAATTTTCGATCTGCCGACCCGGGCGCAGATTGGTTTTCAACACATCATTGTACTTTCGCCTCCAACAGCAAGAAACTTCATATAGTTGACAATGAGGAAAGGAAAAGACTTTAGCTTCTATAGTAGGAGATCTCTGTGTATAGTCATAATCTGTGAATAGTCACGCCCATGTGCGTGGATCCCGGAGCAATCGAAATAGTCTCTTAAGTTGTCCTCTTCTGCAGTCCTGCATAGACGCTTAGGAAAAAATCAAAGACAAATAATGCAGCCTGACATTAACAAGGCTACACTGGCCAATACTTCATCCTGAAGTGACAAAAAGGATAGCCAAATAATATATAAATTTACACACTTTGCTAAGTTTCACACCAAGAGAAACTCCCCTTCACAAAAATCATTTGTTATGATAGAGAGGAAGGGTTGGACAGACAAGCCCCATAGGCTGTCTGTAAATGGGTACAGTGCCTTTAAGGAACCCTCCAGAGACCCTCTGTATCCCATGATGCGCAGCCAAAGGCAAGTTACTTTCAGTTCTTTTTTCCGGCTCCTGCTAGCAGGACCCTGGAGCATTGAGCTCTACCTTTTTTGGTATTTCTTACATTTTTGGAGCTTTTTGTAAAGTTTTAGTGTTTCACTCAAAATCTGGGGCCTTTATCTTCCATGTGCTGTCTTTCTCGGGCAGCTAAGCCACTTATTCTTGTCAAAATGCCAGCTTTATTTGATAAGTGCCCTGAGTGTGGCAGGAAGAAGGCCAAGTCAGACTCTTACAGAGTTTGCATACTCTGTCTTCCATCTTCTCATGTTCCTGACTCCTGTGCCATCTGCAAGTCATTCTCCAGGAAGATCCTGCGTGACAGGGAGAAGGTCCGTCTTCAAGGCCTGGAACAGAGAAGACATCCGGATGCAGGTGGGACCTCTGGGCATGGAGGGAACCTGTCTACTTCCAATACCCATGCGCCGGCCTTTGGGGGGCTCCCCAGTCACAAGAAGGCCCAGAAACGGCACCGGTCCGGGTCGACGTCGATGGCTACGACTTCGAAAGGTATGACGACAATATGCTCCCCGTCAGCCCAGGGCTCTGGGTGTAAGCGACGTCGACGTTCGGCATCGAGGGGGAGGACGTTGAGACCTCGGACGAGGTCGACGTTGAGGACATCACATACGACGTCGACACATCATCGTCGTCGATCTGAGTCCCAAAGATATAGGCGTTCACCGTCTAGGCCACACCGCCGCTCGCCGTCAACGACTACGCACAGGTCGACGTTGAGAAGGAGATCGTCGACATCGAGAGGGAAGTCGACGTCAAGAAGGAAGTCGACGTCAAGAAGGAAGTCGCCGTCGAGAAGGAAGTCGACGTCGAGAAGGAAGTCGACGTCGAGAAGGAAGTTGACGTCGAGAAGGAAGTAGACGTCGAGAAGAAGTCGACTTCGAGAAGGAAGTCGACGTCAAGGAGGTGGACGTCTAGAAGGTCATCTTCGAGGAGCCTGTCAACCTCCGTGGTGAGCATTTCCTCATCAGACAGCCCTCGGTCAAGGCAGCATCGGCGTTCTCTGTCAGGGGACACTGCCTCCAGAGCGCCCTCTTCGAGGCCTGCTCGCAAGAAGAGGAAAGCGATTCGGACTCTGAATACTCCAGGGCCTATTCACCATCTAGGTCTCCGGAATTTGCCCAGCCTGAGGTTCCTCGCCTGTCGCCCACAAGACCTCGGACGCCAACGCCTCCTCCACTGCCTCCTCCTCCACCACCTCCTCCTCCACCGCCAAAGCCTCTGATTCCGGCTCCGCCACCACAACCGCCTCACCTTCAGCCTCCTGTGCCGGTGATTCTGGCTGTGCCCAGAAGGCCAAGATCTCGCTCACGGACGAGGCATCGCTCTCGCAGCCGGCAAAGATCTTCTAGATCTTGACATCGTCACCACAGAGAGAGGTCACAGTCCAGGTACACCAGGGACACAGATTCCTCTAGTGCCGGAAGGTACTCGCCGACCCTGTCAGACTCTCCACCTACGAGGGTTTCACCGGTCAATGACATCTCCACGTTTCAGGACGTGCTGTTAAGGGGAACGGTGAAATTGGGGATCGCACTGGCTGTGCCTGTCCCATCCACTTCTGTCATCTTCGAGACGCTGCAACGGAAGCACCTTTCTCGTCCTCTGCTCCCTTTAGTGCCCGGTTTGGAGGAACCGACTATGGAACTGTTTCTGACTCCTGCATCTGTGAAGTCGGCTCCATCAAGACTTCAAAAGAAGTACAGTCCCCCGGACTCGGATCCTGAATTTCTTCGAACATCATCCTCCCGTGGATTCGCTTATAGTGATGGCGGCTAAGAAACTGCACTCTACGGCTCCGTTGTCCACTGTTCCACCGGACAAAGAAAGCCACAGGCTGGATTCGGCTGGGAGGAAGGTCTGCAGCACAGCAGCCACCTCTATGAAAGCAGCAAGTTCCACTGCACTTTTGGGCCGATATGACCACTCCTTATTGGAGTCTCTCCCAACCGTATGTTGAACTCCTCCCTAGGGGCAAGCGCGAAGACTTTCAGGTGGTGCTTAATAAAGGCATGATGGTGTCAAACCAGATCATCAGTGCGGCTGTGGACACCTCTCTCCTGGCAGCCCATGGATACTGTCACAGTGTGAATCTGAGGCGCCACTCCTGGTTGCGGCTTACCTCCCTGAAACCGAAGGCACAGCAAAGGATTGCTAACCTGCCCTTTTGGGGTTCCATGCTCTTTGGTGCCCATGCAGATGAGGAAATGGCTCGCATGAAGGCAGAGGTTGAGACCCTCAAGGCTGTTGGCTTGGAAAAGCCTAAAGAATAACGTAAAGCTTTCCGCCTCTACCAACGACGCTATTCTTCCCAGCGGTTCCAGCGCCGGCAGGGACGTCAGACTGGACAGCAACAGCAGCAGCAGTTTCAGAGGCAACCCTTTCAGAGGCGTCAAAGGGACAGAGGCAACCAACAGTCAACCGCAGGGAACAAGGGCCCCCTCTTCTGTTACCCACTCCGGTGGGGGGAAGCATTCAGAACTACCTGGCAGAGCGGAGAAAAATTACTCAGGACAATTGGGTGCTGAATATTGTTTGCAATGGATACAGCCTACGTTTTATCAGCCCTCCTCCAGTTCGCTTGCAAAACCTACTACACGAACTTCAGGCAGAGGCCGATACCCTGTTAAGAAAAAGGGCAATAGAACTGGTTCCTCCGTCTCAGAGGGGAAAGGGTCTACACTCAAGGTTCTTTCTAGTGCGAAAAAGGACAAAAACGAGTTCAGGCCCATTCTGGATGTGCGGCAAGCAAACAAATGGATTCGCAGAGAAAAGTTCTGCATGCTGTCCCTGCACCAGATTTATCCTCAGCTGCATCGAGGAGACTGGCTTTGCGCCATAGAGCTGCAGGACGCGTGCTTCCATGTCCCCATTGCACAGAAGCATCGGAAGTTCCTGCATTTCCTAGTCTGCACCAACCAATATCAATATACAGTGCTTCCGTTCGGCCTGAAGTCTGTGCCCAGGACTTTTTCAAAGTGCTTGGCAGTGGTTGCAGCGCATCTGAGAAAGAATAAGGTGTTTGTTTACCCGAATGTGGACGACTGGCTGATCAAAGCATCCACGTTCCAGGAGGCGCAGCTACATTTCAACAGGACGGCTGCTCCAGGACGGCTGCTCTGTTGAACCAATTGGGTCTGCACATCAACATATCCAAATCTGTTCATTGTCTACAGTACTTGGGAGCCTCCATCGATACTCTCAAGGCAAGCATGTGTCCTTCAGAGGAGCGACGCTTATCGATCCTTCGGAAGGCTCAGACTCTCATGTCTGTTCCATCAATGATGGTGAGGACGGCGTCCTCTCTTCTGGGGTAGATGGTCTCTTGTATCTTTCTCGCTCCACATGCATGCCTCAATATGAGGCCGTTGCAGGAATGTCTGGAGGATCAGTGGGACCAGAGGTGAGGGAGCTGGGAGGACCGGATCCGACTGTCTCAGCATGCTCTACAATCTCTGAAGTGGTGGTGTTCACGGTGAATCTCCTCAAAGGGATTCCATTCCACAAGGAGATACCGACTCAGACCATTGTGACAGATGCGTCTCTCCAGAGCTGGGGAGCACATTCAGACCATCTTCAGATCCAAGGCACGTGGTCTCAGACACAATCCACTTATCACATCAATTTTCTGGAACTCAGAGCTGTTCATCTTGCGCTGAAAGCCTTCCACCCTTCTTTTCGGACCAATTCTCTGCTTGTACAGACGGACAACGATGTATTACTTCAACAAGCAGGGGAGCTCAAGATCGCGCACACTGTCTCAGGAAGAGCAAGCGCTCTGGAAATGACTGTTGGCCAGGGGGCTCACGATAACGGCGACCCATCTTCCAGGTGTGCAGAATGCTCAGGCAGACGCTCTCAGCAGGCTCGTTCAAGAAAACCACGAGTGGGTCTTAAACGACGAAGTGTTAGGAGACATCTTTGCAAGATGGGGCACTCCAGAAATCGATCTGTTTGCCACCGCCGACAACAGCAAATGCCGAGACTTTGCCTCCAGGTTTTTACAACCGGGGACGCTGGGGAATGCACTATGGATCAATTGGTCGAACAGCTTTCTTTACGCTTTTCCACCCATTTCCCTGATCCTGGCAGTGTTGATCAAGCTGTCCCAGTCACAGGGCAGGATGATCCTCATTGTTCCGGAATGGCCTTGGGAGTGGTGGTTCACCGACCTACTACACCAGTCTCTCCTGCCTCATCTTCGGCTTCCATGTCGGCCGGACCTTCTCACGAAGTTCGGAGGGCAGATGGTGCAGCCCAACCTTTTGTCGTTGAGTTTGGCAGATTGGCTCCTGAGCTAGTGCAGTATGTACATTTAAATCTTCCAGAGAACTGCATGGAGATACTAAAGGAGGCAAATAAACCGTTTATGAGAACCTCCGACGCATACAAATGGAAGAGATTCTGCATTTGGTGCGCTTCTAAAGGTGCTGATCCTACATCCTGCAAGGAGGATGTCATCCTTCCGTACTTGTTGTATTTAGCTCAATCTGGCGTTAATATTCATTCTATTAAGGTTCACCTCGCAGCTTTAAATGCGTATAGGAAATGCCCTTCACAAACTTCCTTTTTCTAAATCTAAGGTTGTCATGAGGACTCACCTGAAGTTTCTCCCTAAGGTGATTCCTGATTTCCATGTCAATCAAATGATCACTTTACCGAAGTTTTTTCAACATCCTTCCTCTCCGGCGGAGAGGTCCCTTCATTCACTTGATGTGAGACGGGTGTTGAAATTCTACTTAGATAAGACAAAGGAGATTTGTAGATCAGATCAGTTATTTGTTAATTATGGATTGGTCAGGATTGGTCTTGCCATCTCTAAACAGCACATCTCTAGGTGGATTGTATCCTGTATCCAATTGTGTTACCAGAAAGCTAATAAGACTCTAGGGGGTAAGCCTAAGGCTCACTCTACAAGGGGCAAGGCGGCTACTGCGGCTTTGCTACGTAATGTTCCCATTGCAGACATCTGTAGGGCTGCCACTTGGAAGTCCGTCCATACCTTTGCTAAGCATTACTGCTTGGACTCTGATGCCAGGGCAGATGCGCAGGTTGGACAGACTTCGCTGAGGAATTTATTTGCACAGTAGTGATTCTGTTTCTTCCACCGCTGGGGTTGAACTGTTTGGGATAGGCTTGCCATTCTATTCACAGATTATGACTATACACAGAGATCCCCTACTACAGAAGGAGTAGTTTCTTACCTGTAACTCCAGTTCTGTAGTAGAGGTATCTCTGTTATAGTCATAAGTGACCCTCCCTCCTCCCCGGTGGATGAAACAATAATATCCTGAATGCTACAGGCCTGGCTTTATACACCTTCAAAAATAACTGAAAGTAGCTTGCCTTTGGCTGTGCATCATGGGATACAGAGGGCCTCTGGAGGGTTCCTTAAAGGCATGGTACTCATTTACAGACACATAATGGCAGCCTATGGGGCTTGTCTGTCCAATCCTTCCTCTCTATCATGACAAAGGATTTTTGTGAAGTGGAGTTTCTCTTGGTGTGAAACTTAGCAACGTGTGTAAATTTAAATATTATTGGCTATTGTCACTTCAGGATGACAATAGTGCTGGCCAGTGTAGCCTTGTTAATGTCAGGCTGCATTATTTGTCTTTGATTTTCTCTTAAGTGTCTATGCAGGACTGCAGAAGAGGACAACTTAAGAGACTATTTCGATTGCTCCGGGCTCCACGCACATGGGCGGGACTATTCACAGATTATGACTGTAACAGAGATACCCCTACTACAGAACTGGAGTTACAGGTAAGAAACTACTCCTTTTGTCCTAAGTGTCACGCCAAATATTCCAGGCAGGACCAGAACAGAGTGTGTAATCTATGTACCCGGAACACGATGAAGTGATGTGTAAGGCGTGTATGGCTTTTTGATCCAAGAAGAGTCCGGCAGGGATGAGAACGCAGTTGGGCCCACTCCACCTTGCAGAGGTGTACCAAAGATATGCCAGATATTTCCAGTGAGCAGTCGGCAAAGGTGGGACAAGAAACGGAGGACACTGAGGGACAGACTGTACCAATGGGCATCCCGATACTGTTGGCTAGTAGTGACTGACCCTTCCACACAAGGGAACATGAGCACAATGGCAAAAGCCTCCTATACCCCAACAAAAACTGTTATTGTAGCTTCCGGAGCCCCACTGCCCTTAGGTCATATGTGGTATCGGAAAACAGGCTCAGGAGCTGACCCACATCCCTCTGCCTGCAAAACACTCAACAAGCCTCAAAAAGTTTAAAGCCCTGAAAGTATCCTCGGTGCTGGAACTGAAAAGACCAGACTCGGCACCTGAGAAGCACCACAAGGCATCAGAGCCGAAACAGCCACCATTGCATTCGAAACCACTTTGTGCAGTGAAACACCCAAAAACCATAGGCTCAGGAGCAGGCCTGAGTCCCTCCTGCAAAACACTCGACAGGCATCAAAGTTTAAAGTCCTCAAAGTATCCTCGGTGGTGAGTCCGAAACGAGCACCTTTGAAGCACCACAAGGCGTTGGAGCAAAACACCCACCATCAGATCCGAAACCTCTTTCTGCGTCAAAACACAGAAAGACTCCCTCTGCACCGAAGCATCACTCACCGAAACCATCATCGGGGTCAAAGGCCTTGTTGGCCTTGAAAATACCTTTGACGTCGAAACACAAAGACAGGGTTGGAGCCCAAACAAAGGCCGCTCAACAAATTGTTGAAAAAACTTGACAAAGGTCCAAAAATCCGGATTCTGGGAAAGTGGGGGCAAAGCAGCCCCAAGCTATATCTGACACTTTTCAAAAGATGATGAAAACAGTTGAATTGGAAACCATGGGGCCAAAACCACCTAAGGCTCCAGAAAAGAAAGAAAAGGGGCACTAGCCCTATACTTTTTCCTTCTACTTCTCCTCCACCTCCATTTCAGCTTTTAGCTCCTCTACCTACATTGCCAATATTACAGCCATTGGCAATATCACCAGTACATGCACAGTCACCAGAGCACCTACCTTCAGAACAGCCACATGCATCACCCACACATCAGTGGCTGACAGTGATACAGGGGAAAATTTACCATATGATACACCATGTTTTCCAGATCCCCAAATGGATCTAACAATATACAGGATCCATGGGATCTATATGATGCAGATCCGGTGGATGATACTGATTCGGACCTCAACCCTTCAAAACTCTCACCACCTGATGATGCCACATCATATCACAAAGTAATCAGTGGTGGATCGTCACACTTTAGAGCTCAGGGAGGATCATTTAGTGGAGACACTTAAAAGGTCACCCAGAACAGTGCAATCCCTTCCTATGTTAAAAGGCATGCTTAAATCCATACAAGAAATATTTAAGCAGCCCAGGGTCATAACTACCAGAGTGGACTGAAAATATAAAGCATGTCCATTAGACCCTGCATATATCAGGGGACAAATTCCCCCTGCCTTATTAGTAGTATATACTGCTAGAAAGAGGGCTAACTCACAGGGCACTAGAGATGCCCTGCCTACAAATAAGGAAAGCAAAAAATACAATGCAGCAGGGAAAGGTGTTGCTGCACAAGCAGCTAATCAGCTACGCATCACAAAGTGTGTGGGATTGCTTTTGTATTATAACTGAGCCCAGTGGGATGAGATGCAGGAGCTACTGTAGCATCTCTGGTAGAGAAAGGTAGAATTATTCAAAAGCCATAATATAATGCACACTGGTTTCTGCAGATACCAGTGCAAGGGAAATAAACACTAGTATGTGTAGGAAAGTGACACTTTTAGACATGGCCACCCCCACTTTTTGCATATTAATCAATGTAATTTTGTCAGAAAGTGTGCCAGGTTCCTGCTATTCAGGTCCCCAGTGCCAGATTGCTTACTTTAAGACAGTACAATTGTTCCCCCAATTGGCAATATCTTTGGCACCTCTGTTAGTCCCTAGTAAATGGTACCCCAGGTTCCTAGGGCATGGGCACTAAAGAGGATTGCAGCATGTATTGTGCCACCCTAAGGGACCCTTCACCTAACTCATGCACACTGCCATTGCAGGATGCATGACTTGGTGCAGACAGAAGTGAAAACAAATATGCTCCTGTGATGTCAATCTTAGAGATTTCAAGAGACCAAGGAAGCCATTTTAATTATGTGTGCTGGACACTGCTAAAAATGAGTGCCCAAGCTACATGATGGCTTCACTGAAACCGAAGAAGTTTGGTATCAAACATCTTGTATTATGAGACCCACACTGATTCCAGTGATGGATTTAATAATGCATGCACCCAAAGGACACCATAGAGGTGCCCCCTGAAAACCTACCAACTACTAGTGTGCTGGCTGACTGGTTCTGACCAAATGCCACGCCTTCCCAGGGAAGGCGTAACAAGGAGAAATATCTGTTCGAGGCATATGAGCAGCAGATCACACACTATGCATAGATCGCCATCTGGTGTTGGGCCCGGATGTTTGCACTTGTTTTTGTCTTGGAGAAGTCTTTGGAAGTCACAAGATAGGTGCCTCCTCCTTTGGATGATAGTGCGCATGGGCATCTGCTCCAACTTCAGATTGTTTTTTCCGCCATCGGGCTCGGATGTGTTTATCACGCTACAGTTCGGTGCCGTTACCGATACAACTTTTGACGCGCAATCCTTCACCCTTTCTGCGGTATTGTTTTCGATCGCGAACCCCAGTCGTCGCGCATCTCTCCAACGTCGAAGTCCTCGATTCTGATCGGCGACGAGGGCCTTCAAGCATACCTGGGCCTTGGCATCTTGCTCATGGAAAGAACTCCATTCAAGAAGTGTCCTCTATGTAGGTCGAAGTTTCCCCACACCGATCTGCATGAGGTGTGTAACCTCTGCCTTTCACCGGAGCACGAGGCCAGAGACTGTGCAGCTTGTGCCTCTTTCCACTCCAAGAAGACTATACGAGATCGTCGAGCTCGAAGCAGCATGACTCGTTCGTCGACATCCATTCCTGACGACATCTTCCAAGAAGTTGTTGACGTGCAAGAGCGGGTCGAAGAACACTTCATCAGCACCTCAGAAGCCGAGGACTCTGACATCGAAGACCTCACTCCGGCGCAGCAGGTCGTAAGTAAACATGTCGACCCTGACCTCCTCCATACACCATTGAAAAAGGCTTCGGTCACACCTTCGCCTTCGGGCCTAGGTGCACACCGAGAGACTGCTTTCCATGCCCCGCCCTCGGGCTCGAGCCAGTCTGCCATCAGTACCGAAACATGGTCATCGGCACCGAAAAAGAAACCACCCTCCTCCTCCGTGCCGATCGCTACCTCCACATCCAAGCACTTGGCACCGAAAACAACAAGCACCGACCCTTGGACTCTGAAAAAACAATCTGAGCCGAGCAAAAAAAACGCTCCCTAAAAGTTCGGAATCACACCCTTCGGAGACGAAAAAAGCTTCAGAACCGAAAAAACAACTGGTTCCACAGGCCAGCACCGAGACTGTAAAACATCACTTCCAAGCCAAAAGACCACAAAACCGTTCTGGAGTCGGTGCCGCGTAAGGCTGCCGAACCGAAAAAGTAATTGCCGAAAGACCAGCCTCCATCGGAAGAGCTTTTTATACCAGATCCTAAACAAGACTCTTCTAAAAGACCCTAAAACTGGTCAGCTCACTCTTAAGTTCAAAGAAAATACCATTGGATACCCCTGCACCAGCTCCACCACCTAAAAAGCAGTACATTGCCACATCTCCCCTCAGGATCCCTTCTCCTTCACCTCCTCCACCTCCTCCTCCATTTTCTTCTTCACCTCCCCCACCACACAAATTCTCCTACACCATCCCCTCCACCAAGGGACGATGATGATAGCTCTAATGACACAGGGAGGGGGTGCAGATGAGGAGCCACTTGGGGACCTTAGTCCACCTGCTTCCCCTGATCCCTGGGACAATTACAACACGCGAGATGTCCCTAATGTTCCACAGGAGGATGTATACCCCTCTAGGCCTTCCCCTCCAGAAGACACAATGGGCTGTAATCAGCTACTCTATAGAGCTGCACAATACCATGGGGTTAACTTACATACAGACCCTGTGGAAGAGGATTTCCTCATGGAAACTTTAGACACTTCTCAAAGGACCACCTCTATCTTGCCTATGCTAAAAGGGGTCATCAAGCATGCACCTGCAGTGTTTAAAGATCATGTGAGAGCTAGAGTTGTTAACCCTAGGATCGAGAAAAAATACAAAGCTGCTCCTGGGGACCCATACTATATTAAGGACCCGTACCTTTAGATTCCTTAGGAGTCTCCAATGCTAGGAAAAGGGCCAACTCTCAGAAATCAGGGACGCTCAACCCCCTGATAAAGAGTCCAAACTCTTGGATGCCTCTGGCAAAAGAACAGCATCCCAAGCAGCTAACATAGGGCGTATCGCCAACACTCAAGCTCTGTTAGCCAGGTATGATAGGGCACATTACGATGAGCCAGAGACCCTGTGACAGCACCGCCCAGACAAATATAAAAACAGGGCCAATGACCTCATACAGGAGGGAGAAATAATCACTAACCCCTCCATTCGGTATGCTCTGGACGTGGCAGATACCGCCTCCAGAGCGGTCAGCACAAGTGTCCTTCTGTGTAGACATGCTTGGCTCGCATTTCAGGGTTTAAACCTGAAGTCCAAACTTCCATATTAAACCAACCATTCGATCAGGAACACTTATTTGGGCCTAATGTAGATTCATCAATTGAGAAAATGAAAAAAGACACAGACACCGCTAAATCAATGGGAGCATTGCAATCGCAAGCTCCCAGACATTCTTTTTGTCGCTCCTTCTACAAAGGCACCTCCAGAGGCTACTCCTCTGACAACCACTCCACCTCTTACAAGGCTCCCACCCAGTCTACATTCATCAGAGGTTACCAGAAAGGAGGCTACAGAGGCAACAATAAGAAAAGTAGAGGCAAGACCAACAATACCCGATCTGCCTCCACCACTACCCAATGACTTCCCTCCGCTCCACCCAGATCATTCCACTCCGGTCGGGGGAAGAAAACAACAGTTCCTTCCTGTCTGGAACAACATTACCACAGACAGGTGGGTGAGACCAATCGTTCAATCAGGTTACTGTCTTGAACTTACTTCTATCCCCCCAACATACCACCCAAACAGCTTCCAATGTCGTTACAACATTTATCGCTCCTAAAGCAGGAAGTCATCTCTCTCCTACAAAAGAGTGCAATAGAACTAGTTCCGCTGCACCAACAAAACACAGGAGTTTACTCTCCGTATTTTCTTATTCCAAAAAAGGATGGCTCTCTGAGACCTATTCTAGATCTCAGACCTCTAAACCTGTACATACATTAAGACCATTTCCACATGGTCACACTTCAGCAGATTCTTCCTCTTCTTTCACAAGGCGACTTCCTTGACCATCTAGATCTCAGGGATGCCTACTTTCATATTCTCATTAACACATCTCACAGGAAATACCTCAGGTTTGCAGTGGACGGTCAGCACTACCAATTCAAAGTACTCCTATTCGGAGTCACCACAGCACCCCGAGTATTCACCAAGTGCCTGGCAGTAGTTGCAGCTCATCTCAGAAGACAACAAATTCATGTCTTCCCATATCTGGATGACTGGCTAAGAAAAGCCAGCTCATACAGTCAGTGTGCACATCACACTCATGCCACTATTCAATTACTCAACAATTTGGGGTTCACAGTAAACCATGCACAGTCTCAGCTACAACCGTTCCACATACAACAATCCCTAGGTGCCACAATAAACACCTCAAAAGCACTAGCTTATCCCAGTCCAGCCAGAATAGCAAGCATGAAAACCCTCATAACCAAATTTCAGCCTCAACATTCTCTTCCAGCTCGAGTTTTCATGCAGCTCATAGGGATGATGGCCTCTTGCATATTCATTATGCCTCATGCAAGACTCCAGATATGTCCTCTACAAGTGTGCCTAGCATGCCAATGGAACCAGGTTCAAGGTCAGCTAACAGATCTGGTGTTGGTAGACGGTCGACCTCATCTCTCTCTGCAGTGGTGGAACACCAAAAACCTTTCCAAAGGGCGAAACTTCATCCGCAAGTTTTTCAACTGTTTTTCCACATGTGGGGACAACCAGACATAGATCTCTTCACCACACACAAAAACGCCAAATGCCCAAGCTTCGCCACCAGATATCCACACCCATTGTTCTAAGGCAATGCGATACGGATGAATTGGTCAGGCAGATTTGCTTACGCTTTTCCACCTCTCCCACTCATTCCACTGATGGTGCGCAAACTGCAGCAACACTCACGGACACGTATCCTAGTTGCTCCAATATGGGCCAGAAAAAGCATCAAAGCATTTATGGAAGGTCCCAAAAGATTAATTCCTCCCAGGGTACCACCCTCACCGGTATGGAATTTGAACATTGTTCTCACAAGACTAATGGGCCCTCTATTCGAACCTCTGCATAAATGTCAGTTACAATTTCTTACATGGAAAGTTGCTTTCCTTGTGGCCATTACTTCCCTTAGAAGAGTTAGTGAGATACAAGCACTCACTATTCAAGAACCATTTTTGCAACTCCATCGTAACAAAGGGGTTCTCAAAACCAATCCAAAATTCCTCCCTGAGGTTATTTCTCCCTTTCACCTCAGTCTGTGGAGTTGCCAGTTTTCTTCTCGCAACCACAAACAGTCGCAGAAAGAGCTCTACATACTCTAGACATAAAAAGAGCACTCCTTTATTACAAAACCTTTTCGTAAAACAAAACAACTTTTTGTGTCCTTCTCACCACCACATAAAGGTAACCCCATATCAAAATCTGGAATTGCAAGGTGGATTGTCAAATGCATACAAATTTGCTATCACAAAGCAAAGCGTACATCATCTATTCTTCCTAAATCCCACTCTACTCGCAAAATAGGTGCTTCAATTGCATTTTTAGGAAACATTCCCGTAGATGACATCTGCAAAGCAGCTACATGGTCTACACCACACACATTCACAAAGCACTATTGAGTAGATGTGCAAACAAGACAACAAGCTAATGTGGGCCAAGCTGTACTCAAAACACTATTTCAAACTACTGGAACAGATACTGGGGGGTCACCGCTAGGGACGGGTACTGCTATACAATCTATGCATAGTGTGTGATCTGCAGATCAGATGCCTCGAACGGAAAATGCTACTTACCAGTATGCATCTGTTCTTGGCATGTAGAGCTGCAGATCCACACACGCCCACTCGCCTCCCCGGCTACCTTTATCTGTTCCAGTATTATCTTACTTAGATACAGCATACATGGGCATCTTTTCTGTTTCTTACAAAACTCCATCATTTCCCTGCTGGCGAAAAACAATCTGAAGATGGAGCCGATGCCCATGCGCACTATCATCCAAAGGTGGAGTCACCTATCTTGTGACTTCCAAAGACTTCTCCAAGACCAAAACAAATGCAAACATCCGGGCCCAACACCAGATGGCGATCTATGCATAGTGTGTGGATCTGCAGCTTTACATGCCAAGAACAGATGCATACTGGTAAGTTGCATTTTCCTTATTTCTCATTTTTGCATGCATGCCAGGATAGTTTTTTGTGCTGGAAGGTGTCCCTTGCTGCACAAAAGCAATCCTGCTTACAATGAGGGCACCCTTGCACCATGGTTGACACTAAGCAGCACATTGTGCTCCAGCACTGGGAAAAGGCAGGAATGTGCTGTATTATGCTATATACGGTGCATTCCTGCCCTGTCCATGTCATACAGCGCAGTGACTTCTACAAAAATATGCCCCTTACTACAAAAGATATGCGCTGGGCACCCTGTGTGTGCCTCATCATGGACATCAGGATTGTGAGGCCTCAAGTTCTCTCCTATCAAATATTCCATCTCCAACCAGATTGAATTAGCATTATATCAAAACGTGCTCTTTTTTTGATTCATAGATGCATAAAACAGAATCAATTCGTGGATCTGTGTTTTACATTTTCCTGCAATTTTCCTTACAAAATAAGAATTTCAGTATGCTTTGATATAAATTTAATTGACAAGCCGTCCTTTTGGTATGCCATTCTCTTGCCTCAGGTGTTCACATTATTCGATTTTCAGTGAGGTTCTTCTTTTCGCAGCAGTTATGCAGACTCAGAGCATACTTTGTGCAGCTTGGGAAATAGATACAATAATTGCCCCTCAGAATATCGTGGGCAGTGGCGTGCGTGAGACTTTCCACTGCTCCTGACTAATCCATGTTGGTATTTCATCTGCTCATGGAAAGTACCAGCCCTTCAGTAAAGTCATTGCATCACCACATTTAAAAGAACACAACAGCACTAGGAAGGTGGGCTTGTGGGGGCCAGCCGACCGCAGGGAGGTCCCCCCCAGGACAGTTTGGGAGGGGCGGTGGGGGAGGAGGTTTGCAGCATTCAAGGCGGGCTTTTAATTTGGGCTTGTTTTCTTGTGGCCCAAAGGAGCCCAACCATAAATGTATTGGGCTCCTTTTCCCAGCCACCATTTTAGGTTCGGTGACCTGGTGGCTGGGAGTTCTTAGCAGTACATGTTTGTGTAGTTCATTCAGAGGCAGTGTTGGTATTGCATTTGTTTTCGATGGCGGCTGAAGAGTACCGCGTACTTGAAGCCATCAGGCTTTTGAGTGAGGCAGGAAGACTCTACTTGGTTATGGAGGACGCGGCGGGCCGTCGTGCCCGCCGCGACAGGCCTCTTCCGGAGTCGCAGCGGTCGTGGCTGCGTGCATGTCCCCCAAGCGACCCAGGATTGAGGCGGTGAGTGAACGGGGCCGCCCGCGCTTTAAAAAGGTGGCCCGGTGGTAAGGCACGTCCGGCTGTGGTGCCTGATGTGGGCGCTGTGTCCGCGTTGCAGCGGGAAGGCGGCAGGGACCCCTTGGAGGAGGGCGCAGTGTTTGTGGAACCGCCGGAGCAGGAAGCAGCTCCGTCGGTTCCACAAACACTGCGCCTGTTCGTGTCAGGGCAGTATCGTCTCCCGCGCCTCGAGGGAAGCGCGGAGGGGGCGGGGCAGCAAGAGGACTCTGCCTCGTTAACCGCTGCCCCGGTTGTGGAGTCCGCGCCAAGAGGAGGGAGGGAGGGAGGGGGATCGGAGAGCTTCTTCTCCTGCTCACGAGCGGGAGAAGAATATCGTGCCTGCAAGGGAAGAGCGGTGCATGGATGGCATTCCAACCTCCGGTGGGTTAGGCAAAGGTGTTTGCGTGGTCTGGGAAGGGAGGGTGGCCGGGATCAATACTCCTGTAGGGGCCCCTTCTGTAATGGGGCCACACAGCATGACAGGTAGTGGCAGGGCAATACAGGATGTAGTGTTGTGTGAGGCAGGGGGGGAGATGGTTCCATTGAGCCCCCTCCTTTTTTCTCCTCAGTATTCTAATAGGGGTGATGTGGTATCGGTGGCTAGTGGCTCAGTAGGGGAGGGGGGAGTAGGCTCAGGTGGGCGGGTGGGTTATTTCTCCCACACAAGGGGTTGGGCATGATTCGGGGCTGTTGACATCCCCCCCGTAATTGGGTTCCAGGAGGGCCTTTTTCTGGGTGCGCAGGTAGTGTGAAGGGGGTGGATACAGCAAGGGTGGGAGAGAAGGGGCATGAGGGGAGGGCAGAACCTGGGAGGGTTTGGATATTTTCCATCTTGGGCGGAAGGGGTGCGGGATGCTGGGGCAGTTTATGGTATTCATCGGCGCGTTGCGGACACGGATGCCTTGCCAGGTCATATAAGGGGTAGGGCAGGTAGGGTTCAGGCAGCAAAGGAATTTCCGAGTGCAGCTGGCAAAGGTCATGGAGGCCAAGTCCTTGGTCCGTCGGCTGCGACAGTTCAAGCAATGTTGGAATGGAGTGGTGAAGAGGAGGTGGGGGAATCCCCCCCTCTGACGCTCGCGGAGTAAGTATGAAGGGTGTAGGTCATGTGGTGCAGGGTGAAGGTGCGTGGTCAGGTGAGGTTCCTTCAGGTAGGCAGGAGGACTGGGGGGTTGTTAACCGTGAGGGACCCAGCACATCAGTCCAAACTTTTTCTCCACTGGGCAGGGGGTGTTACGGAGCAGCAGACTCGGTAGGGGGAAGTGCGGCCCAATGGCGCCGAGGAGAAGGGAGGGTGGAGCCTGACGCGGCACATTCCGTACCATCGGGGGACCCCGGCACGGCCAGCAGAAGAAGGTCCGGCGCAACCTCGATGGCCCCAACTATAGTTCTGTCACGACGGACAGAATGGACGGCGGACAGAGATTCTAGGTGTGGTCAACATTTGGGGAGTAACGGTGAGTACAGTCGGCTCCCCCGCCAGGTGTACAGAAAGGGGCCATGAGGGCCGTTACAGGTTATGAAGGGTCCGGTAAGGCCCGTGGTATGGTGTTAGTGCCTGGCCCTTCATGGATGGAGGAGCCGTTGGTCCTGGATTATAATGAGGATTGCCCCGAGGAAGAGGAACTGCGTGATAATGAGGATGGGGGGGACCTTCTCATGTTTCTCATAGTTTTTTGCAGGCACCAGAGGTGGTGCAGAAGAGGAGGGTAGTGGTGTTTGGACCCAGAAGAGAGCACGGCCCCCGGTGAGGGCTCCTCGGATGGTGGACAACGTGGAACAAGTGTCATGATGGTCGGCGCCTGGGCGGGCCCCCTTGTTAGAGCCAGGTGAGATTGGTGAACCACGGGCCAAACCAAAAATGGTGTCTGTGGGGACTGGGGTTGAGGAAGTTGGGGGGAGTGGGTGAGGGGAAGCTTTACAAAGGTCGGTATGTTAAAGATCAAGGTGTGGGCACTAGTGAAGGGGAAGGAGCATTGGGCACTAAGGTGGAGAGTAGGACGAACACTGAGGCGATCGACACAGGTAAAGAACCCTTACATAGCAAGGAGTTAAGGATTAAGAAGCTCGCCTATATGGGCGTGACAAAGCCTTTAGGTGCACATTTGATGTTAGCGACCAAGGAGCAGATTTGGAAAGGGGAGTATGTTGAAATTCTGAAACTATTGCACAGGTAAGTACGTTCTAAAGAGGGTTCCAAAGAGGAGGAGTACGAGTTAACCAAGCGACCAAAGGTACCTTTAACTATTGAAAATTGGACAGCGGCATTTCTAATTTATGCCAGCGTTTACTGTGAAAAGTTTCCGGAGCGCTGCGTTGCCATTTTCAAATACATGGACGTCATCAGGAAGGCTCAGATCACTGGTAGTGGTTTTGCGTGGGCTCAATACGATAAGGAGTTCCGGGCCCGTATGGCTTGGGATCCGGAGGCAAAGTGGGGAGAGTTGGATACTGATTTGTGGAAAAACACGATGGGGGCACCGGCTGGGGGTAAGACTATATTCACAGCTAGTGGTTAACCGTTGGTATACCGGCCCTTTCAGGGGAAGCCCACCCGGGGAGGGATGGGGAGCGCTACATCAATGCAAACTGGGTCTTGGGCAGGCTGGGACTTTAACAAGGGCATGTGCACAAGAGAATACTGTAGGTTCCGGCATGAGTGCTCACAATGTGGTAAAAAGCATCCCTTGGTCAAGTGTTGGGGGGCTAAGAATACAGGCAGTCAGCAGTGGCAACAGATGAGTACCAGCATGCCAGGCCCCTCTCAGAAATTCCAAGGTACCAGAGGGGGTAAAGGTCCACAAGGGACTGGGCCCAAAGGCTCCTACTCCGGTTAAGTTAGTGCAATTAGCAGAAGGTCTGAAGGGGTATGGGGATGTGAGGGCCAGAAGGGTGCTACTGGAGGGATTTCAGGATGGGTTTCATCTCGGTTACAATTGGCCACGGCTGCGGCGCTGGTCAAAGAATTTGAAATCGGCTGATGAACAGAAGGCAGTTGTGCAAGAATAATTGAACAAGGAGGTGCGGGAATGGAGGATGGCAGGGACATTTGATGATTGGCCTTTTGAAGACTTGATTATTTACCCGATTGGGGTAGTCCCCAAGAAGGAGGCAGGTCAGTACAGATTAATTCAACACCTATCAGTCAATGATTTTATTGATGAGGAGGCGGCCTCTGTTTCATATTCCTCAGTTGATGTTGCTATGTCACTGGTAGTGCCCGCAGGCGCAACTGCAGAGATGGCAACATGCAATATAAAATCTGCATTTAGATTGCTTCCAGTCCGTCCAGATAATTGGAATCTTCTGGGGATCCATTTTGCTGGTAAATGGTACGTGGACAAAGCATTGCCAATGGGTTTTTAATCGGTACAAAAGGGGGTGGTGATGGACGGAGCATCTGAACCAATCAAACACTCACACCCAGTCAAAAGATCTGGGTTTAATCCATCACCGTTCTTTAGCCCACTCTGCCACCCCAGTTCAGACATGGCTATATGCAAATCAGTCTGACCTTGTGCCTCATGGGAACAGTCCAGCCCGAACTGCCAAGCCATGTCTTCCCTGGACCGGAAACAAGCTTCCGAGGACCGGTTTCTGGCATTACAGCCGGCTTCAGCCCGGCTTGCTTGAATACAGTGGCAAAGTGAGCAAGGGACTCACGTCTGAGCATACCCTGCCACACTTATGGCGGCCAAAAGCGGTACAAAAGGGGGTGGTGATGGACGGAGCATCTGAATCAATCAAACACTCACACCCAGTCAAAAGATCTGGGTTTAATCCATCACCGTTCTTTAGCCCACTCTGCCACCCCAGTTCAGACATGGCTATATGCAAATCAGTCTGACCCTGTGCCTCATGGGAACAGTCCAGCCCGAACTGCCAAGCCATGTCTTCCCTGGACCGGAAACAAGCTTCCGAGGACCGGTTTCTGGCATTCCAGCCGTCTTCAGCCCGGCTTGCTTGAATCCAGTGGCAAAGTGAGCAAGGGACTCACGTCTGAGCATACCCTGCCACACTTATGGCAGCCAAAAGCGGTACAAAAGGGGGTGGTGATGGACGGAGCATCTGAATCAATCAAACACTCACATCCAGTCAAAAGATCTGGGTTTAATCCATCACGGTTCTTTAGCCCACTCTGCCACCCCAGTTCAGACATCGCTATATGCAAATCAGTCTGACCCTGTGCCTCATGGGAACAGTCCAGCCCGAACTGCCAAGCCATGTCTTCCCTGGACCGGAAACAAGCTTCCGAGGACCGGTTTCTGGCATTCCAGCCGTCTTCAGCCCGGCTTGCTTGAATCCAGTGGCAAAGTGAGCAAGCTTTCTTGACTGGGTGTGAGTGTTTGATTGATTCAGATGCTCCGTCCATCACCACCCCCTTTTGTACCGCTTTTGGCCACCATAAGTGTGGCAGGGTATGCTCAGACGTGAGTCCCTTGCTCACTTTGCCACTGAATTCAAGCAAGCCGTGCTGAAGACGGCTGGAATGCCAGAAACCGGTCCTCGAAAGCTTGTTTCCGGTCCAGGGAAGACATGGCTTGGCAGTTCGGGCTGGACTGTTCCCATGAGGCACAGGGTCAGACTGATTTGCATATAGCCATGTCTGGACTAGGGTGGCAGAGTGGGCTAAAGAACGGTGATGGATTAAACCCAGATCTTTTTACTGGGTGTGAGTGTTTGATTGATTCAGATGCTCCGTCCATCACCACCCCCTTTTGTACCGCGACGGGTTGTTTAATGTCCTGTGCTCTGTTTGAATTTTTCAGCACTTTCTTGCAATGGTATTTTACACAATGCACTGTGCATGAGTTAGTAACACACTATTTGGACAATTTCTTTTTCGTTGATTCCCCGGGCTCCACGGAGTGCCAGGCAGCCCTGGACACGTTCCAAGAGCTCAAGGGGGACTTGGGGGTGCCGTTGGCACCAGAGAAGACAATGGGTCCTTGCACGACCATGTCTTTTTTGGGAATTGAGATTGATTCAGTAGCAATGCAGGCTCGCTTGCCAGTTGCAATGAAAGTGAAGATGTTGGAACTTTTGGAGACAATGTTAGCTAAACGGGAAGTGAGGGTGAAGGAGGTGCAAGTTCTGCTGGGCCATCTTAACTTTGCTTGCAGGGTGGTCAGGGCGGGGAGGACTTTTTGTAGGCGGCTGGGTCTGGCACTGTCAGGACATCATTTGCCTCACCACCATGTCGGTTTGTTAGCAGGGATTAAGGAAGATCTGCGTATGTGGTCAGTCTTTTTACACTCTTTCAATGGAGTCCCTTTAGCCAGGGAAGAGGACTTTCAATGGGATGTACAGATCTTCTCGGATACAGCGGGCAGTGAAGGTTTCGGTCTTTACTGGCAGGGCAGGTAGTGTGCAGAGAAGTGGCCGGCCCAGTGGAAGGAGGGTGGGAGAAGCATAGCCTTTTTGGAACTCTTTCCAGTGTTGGTAGCCTTGACATTGTTGGAGCAAGATTTGGCACATAAGAAGGTTCTGTTTCGGCTTGACAATTTGGCTGTGGTGGACATTATCAATAGACAAGTCGGCCAGAGATGAACAGATTTTGAAATTGTTGCGGGTTTATGTGTTAGGTTGCCTCAGATATGACATCGCTTTCAGGGCTTTACACATCCCTGGTGTGAACAATGACATTGTGGATGCTTTGTCTCGTTCGCAGTGGGAGAGATTCCATGGGCTGGCCAAGGAGGCGGACAGGACACCGACCCCATGCCGGATCACTTGTGGTATGTAGGCAATGTAGGGTCATACAATTGGTGGTAGGTTCATTGTCTGCGTCAACTCGGGCTGCATATGCGCTTGCTTGGAAGGATTTCTTGGCGTCAGGTGCTTGTAAGCGGGAGCCAGGATGACGGCGGTCTGAAGATGTTATACACTTTATCCTTGACTTAATGGACAAAGGCCTGTCTAGGGTTACTATAGCTGGAAAGTTAGCACGCATTTAATTTATGGGGAAACTCTTTTGGGGTTACCCTCCTTCTGCAGGGGAGGTTGGGAGGAGAATGTTGGAAGGTTGGGCTAGGGAACGAGGAGCGGAGCGGTCGGTTCGGAGCCCCCTGTCATGGCAGAATTTAGCCCGGGTGTTAGAAGCTTTCCCGTTGGTTTGCAGGGACAGTTTGGAGGCTTGCCTTTTTTCTACTCTCATGGTATGGATGTTTTTTGGGGCGTTCAGAGTTTCGGAGTTGTTGGGTTCTAAGTAAAGTGAGGGCATAGGGTGGCGGGATGTGTGTTTGTCAGAAAAAGGGGTTCACATTTGGCTGTCAAGATCTAAAACAGATCAGAGGAGCCGGGTAAAAGGGGTCTGGTTGGAGCCTTCCTCTCCTTTTTGGACTTGCCCTTTACAGTGGGCCCGGCGTTGGTGGGAATTATCCGGTGGGAATGTTGAGGAAGGAGTTTTTCCTCATGCTGATGGGACCCGGGTCTCTGAATACCAGTTGTGCATGGTGCTTCGTAAGGCTTTGCGGAGTATCGGGTTGGATGGGGCACAGTATGATACTCATTCTTTTAGAATCGGGGCAGCGACGGAGGCTCTAAATAGGGGTTGGTCTAGGCAGGACATTATGCTTTTGGGGCGCTGGTCCTCAAACTGCTTTCAGCGCTAGGTGAGAAACAATGTGGGGGAGGCACATGCGTCATCCGCGTTTCCATAAGTCTGATATTGCTTTTCTCGTTTCAGGTTCAGTGGCTGGCCCCCGCTCAACGGAAATTACCATCTGGATTGTTGGGCATTCTTTCGTAAAATGGGCTCATGTTCAAGCATGCCGTAGTTACTTTGGGTCATTGTTGTGCTTTAATGAGCGTTTGTTCAAAGTTGTGTGGAAAGGTAAAGGAGCAATGCTTTGGAGGGAGTTGATTCCTGCGCTGAACTCGTGGTTGGTCGGGGGCCAGTGCCCGGATGTGCTGTTAATTCATTTGGGTGAAAATTATCTATGTGGGGTCAAGGGAGTCGTTTTGTTGAAGGCAATGAAAAGAGACCTAACACTTTTAAAAGAGCAGTGGTCAGGTTGCCATGTTTTGTGGACAGAGCTGGTGCCCCGCAGGACGTGGAGGGGTGCACATAAGCCTAAAGCGATTGACAGGGCGCGCAAGAAGGTAAACCTAGAGATTTCCAGATTTTGTAGAGGCCTGGGTTTTGGGAGAGTGACTCACAGAGATATTCGTTTTGATGCAGTTGAGCTTTTTAGGAGTGACGGTGTACACTTGTCCAGATTGAGTATGGATTTGTATCTTTTGGAGTTGCGAGAAGTGTTGTCTAGGTGCCTGAAAGTAAGAATTTGCCAGGTAGGCCACACACTTTGGAATAACATTTTTTGCTCAGTTGGGGGGCAGAAAGGGGGGGTAGTTTTTCTCCCCCCCCCCAGGCTACTGACAGGATAAGTTGGGCAGGCTAAGTTGGTGTGGTGGTTCCATAGGTTGGGGGACCAAGAGTTGTCAAGGGGCAGGCAGGGGAGTTTGTGTAATGGATTGTTCGAATTGTTAGGTTTAGACGATTATGCAGGGATTTGCATTGTTTGTATTTTGTAATGTTGTAATGTATAGGTGGGGGACGGGGTCAAAGAAATTTTAGGGGCGGGGGCGGTGATTGGGGGTTAAGGAGGAAGTGTTTTATTTAGTGAGGTTTCGTTTTGTAAGGCATTGGCCGAGGTTTTATAATTGTTAATGTGCACCTGTTTCAATAAAGCGTCCTTTTACACACAAAAGCTGGTTTTTGGTCTGCTCCCCCGCCATCCCTCCCTCCCAAAATGCAGCTGCTTAATAATCCTAACAGAATGTTTGGTGGAAGTTCGTCAGCTTCTTTCTGAAAAAAGTGAGTTTAGGATGTCCTGTAAAATAAGATTGCTCGGAGCACCTTGGGACACGTTGGAGCACACTGAGGACCTTGTGAATCTGTAATCCTGTTTTGACCTAAGAATGTGTTTTTGAAGGGTAATGTTAATTTCCATGCAATTTTCATTTGCTTGCTACTTTCATTCCTTTGTTTTGCTGTTTTTTATTTCTTTCGCTTAGTCTTGTGTCTTGTTCTTTTAGCTGTTACACAGAAGTCCAAGAGAACGTAGATGCTCCTCATCTGAGAACCTCCTGCATATCCTTAAATAGCCAATCCCCTTTGGGCTACCCTAATCCTGTGACTATGGCTTCCCCCATCCATAAGCTTCTATCTCAACACTACCTCTCTTTCTCTACACCATCACCATCATTAGCTTCCCAGCATTGGTTGGAGAAAAGCGTATTTCATCCTTGCAGCTCCCTTCATGACCAGATGCAATTGCAGACCATGCCTTTTGGAAATATGGTTACCTGTTTTTGAGTCAGAATGAAGCCTTGGATGACTAAGATGCTGCTATAATGTTGGGAACTGTGCAGTGGGAAGAGTGTTGTATTTGTTGTGAAACTATGTGGAACCCTTTTGGTGTCATGGAGGAATGACCAGAGAGATGCTCGAATCTTGTCCTCGGATTAAGCTCTCAGAGGTGTGATGAAGGAGGAAATGTGAGTGATAGATGCACAGATTATGATTGAAGGTAGCCAGCAGCTATTCTTTAGTCTGCAGGTCCCAAATTCATTTGATGGTTTTCTTTATACTTTCAATCCACTTCTTATACTGACTTCCTCTGTTAAGTCGACCATTCTGTAAATCCTACCAGCTATGACAGTGTTGACCGACAGAGAGGGGAGGGAAGGAAAGTGATATTGGCCTCGCCATTAAGAATTCAGATTAAGAATAAGATGTTTAATACTGATTACAGACAATGAGCATGATGTATCGAAGGGCTTTATCCATTCTGTGTCTATGGGGAAATGCATTGATACATAGAGGCCAAAAGTATGGCCGGTCCCAGCAGGGGTGACCTCTATTACCGTCTTCCAGTGTGTCGTCATCCAATTACTGAAATTAGATTTTAATGGTATAACCCCTCCTGCAGAGGTTCTGGTCTGTTATGAGGACTGTATCGGGACCCAGATAGAGAGTATATTTGCAATGCAGTATGCACCAAGGACTGTCAGCTCTAGTGACATACCGTTGTTATGAATCCTTAATCGGCCCCTTAGGGTGTCCGTTATGCCACCAGCACTGATCACAGTTGTCAGTAATAGCATCCCAGGTGCAGCCATTGCTGAGTAATTTGGGTGCCATTGATAATCAGCCAAAGCTCATTACAACCAGCCCAGAGAGGATCTTAGTGTGGCTTTCTGGGACCTGTAATCACTCTTCGGCAGAGTGTAAAGTACTGATGAAGACTGATCTGATTGTCTGGTACCGTACCAGAGTTTAGAGTTTTAAATATGTGCTACCAAAATATTGCAGCACAAATATTGACCACCAAATCATTGACATGGTAAGATTGCTGTTTGATGTTGACATAAGAGGATCTAATTATCCAGGACTTATCTTGTAAATAGCCAAATTTGTATTCTCTTCCTGAATTGTCCTTCTGTGGTGCACACCCAGGTGTGAGGTGCTGCTATCTTATGAATGTGATTTATTCACAGTAACTGGTCTATAGAACCCTCCCAAATGTGAGGTGTCTCTACCCTAGGAATTTTCCTCTGGGTCAGTGAACCTGCAGAAGTGTTTATTTATGCTCACCCAGGAGTGACTTATGGTCTAATCTTGATTATGTAATTATTTTAAAGATTTTAGATACATAGTTGCAGAGTGATGGTGGGATCTCTCACCCTAGGCCTCTTCAAGGCCCTAGCAGGCCCAGAAATGGAAAACACCCTTTAACCTCTCCACCCTTTTCCTAGACAACTGGTATAGACTCCCTGGGACAAGGAGTTAAGTAGTGTGATAAGAATACACCTCTTTCGAGAGGGAGGTTCATAGAAGGAAAAGATCCTTGTAATGTGATCAAGATAGACCAATGGGGTTTGGTCTTACTGGACCTTGGGGAGGAACTTGGGTCTAATAAACATACCTGCCGGGGCAAGAAAACAAGACGCTGGCTATGAAAATGAAATAACAGCCACTAAACACTAGAATAAAATTAGCATGAAATCTAAAAACGTACAGAAATGATCATTTTCCCTTGCAAAAACATTACAAATCTTAGGTTGAAAACCAGGTTATGTTAGCCACAATTTATCAATTCAGTGCAACAGTTTCCCCCAAATTCATGGAAGCCCATGCCAACACATTGCTACACTGCAAGAGTGAAGTTACTGTCGCCCTCAATGATATGTTTGCATATCTCATAGTGTTAAATGAATCCTATCAAAACTTTTAGACAAATGTATAGTTTGCAAAAGTTGCCAGAGAGCACTGGAAAATCGCCGCTTTAGCGCACTTTTTGCTGCTAAAGCGGCAATTGTTTTATTGCCCTATAAGCAAGCTGTCGCTAACAGGCGTTAGCGACAGCTTCCTGGTGATAGCAGTCGGTTTTCCTACCGCCTTGCATGCCAGCAATAATTATCGCTAATGACATGCCAGGTAGGCGTTCCCACCTAAAAGCAACACAACTTCCCCCTATTAGCAACACAGGTGAAGCGATAAAAAAACTTGCGCTAACCGCGATTATCGCGGGATTTTAACACCTGCTCAAATCCTGACTTCGCCATTGTTGTTTATGGGAGGTGGATTCTACGGCTGAATCCCACTGCCTTTTAGCGACCTTTTCCTTAGCGCTGGTTTTTTATCGACTTGGAGATAAACGTTGATAATAGTGCGTTATCTCCGCGATCTAAACCGGCGATAACAAATAGAGCGCTAAGCGCGCTTTACGAGGAATATCGCAAGTCCTTGCTAATATGGCCCGAGTTCCTCCATAGTAGTGAGAGGTTGCTCACACTTACTGGCCACTGCCCCTCAAGTATTCTCAGGTTGGCGTAAGACTCAACATGTATTTAATCGTCAGCCAAAGGGTGTTTACAATTGTTAAAATGATAATTGGGGTAAAATATATGAAAAGGGAGGTAAAGCGAGTCCAGCCGCAGTGAATAAAGAAAGTCAGATCTCTGTTTAATGACTGCGGTAGTAGATGTGAAGGCAATATTCTGGCTGTAGTGTTGATTAGCAGTTGAGTGGCTTCAGAAGAAACCACAGACAGGGTAGAATAGTGCTGCTGATGAGATATTTTAGTACTAAGAGGGAAGGGTCCCAGCGTGAGTGTAGCAAAATATGTACAATTCAAAGAAAACAATTAAAGAAGCAATGAATGTGTCCACACTGTTTTATTCACAATGGGACTTGGTATATTAAATATACTATACATTGATTACCTATCACAAATGGTTGTATAGTGCCCCAGGAGGAGAAGGAGGTGATTAAGTGAGGATGTAGTGATGGAAGGGAAATTAAGTGACAGTAAAATCAACCAATTTTCAAAAATGCATTGGTAGGTTAATTATTATACACAAACAAAAGACCTTTGGTTCAATGCACGAATACACAAATATCATACTCCACTGAATACAATCAATGTCAAAATATTGGCGTGGAGCTGACAGCCAAAAGAAACTGTTGTCGACGTTTCGACCCTCGAACATTTGCAGGAATTAGTGATGACCTTGCTATGGGGTCTTCATCAGGACGGGGTACGGGGCAGGCAACCTAATTAATGTATATAGAATAAAGGAAATTGGTATTAATTGATCGTGAAAATGAATCACAGATTAAAAGGGAGCACATGGAGCACACTGAAAAATTGGCAAAGAGCATACTGTACTGGTTACTGCTCGTGTTAAAAGTAAGGAACAGGACTGGCGTCTCCGTATGGTTGTATGATTCATAAGTAACAAGGAAAGAGAGATTCATTGGGATTAATGAGGACCGATGGGTCCGAAATGAACAAACTCATTATCATATTACCAATCATTAGTATCATGATGTTATGGTGTCTAGTGGGAGGAGCTTGGAACAGTCCCGGGGGCGGTTGACAGGACAGACTCTCAATCTGAGATAGTTTAAAATGTATGGTACTGAACCACGAGATATTACTGCATATTGCATAGCTTATAATATGACATAGTTTACCTGAGGCCACAGTCCGATTAATATTGGGTCGGAAATTATTGTAGGCACAACGGATCGCTTCACGATGTCTGTGAAGAAACATGTAAAGCTGGTTGTAAATGAAAACCGGGCTTTGCACGAGAAAGATTGGAAAGCTAGAATTTAAACGGGCTTACCCGAAATTGCATAGGCTCAGGGTCCGATAATTATATTGATTTCACATAACAGGTGGCAGTATCTGTGAAAGAACATGGAAACTCAGTAATTTCTAACACAATTAGGACCCTTAGTAAGGTAACTTATCTATGGCAAAGCATTCCACAGAAGTGAGTCGATATGGAAAAGCTTACCCGGAATAGACGGTATTTGGGATAATCGTCAGGTCAGCATTTGTATTATTTTGAAACTCAATCCGTGATGCCTGTGGGTTAATACGGAGGTTCATGAGTACCAATTAATAGAGCGAGTCGTTTGTAACTGACATGGAGACAGAGAGAGACTCACCGTAGGCTGAATCCATCCAGCGTTAGACGCCGCTCGTGTTTGCAATGGCGAACCGAGCTTCCTGGTTACATCGTTGCTATAGTAACCGCACCACGTGATTCATGGCCGGTGAATGAACATAGACGAAAGACCCTGGTGTACATGCCGAACCTAGCATCAGATTAGCAATAGCTGTTGTCGGATCGACATATTTCTGGCGAACCAATCTGTATGGTATCTAAGAATTACTATTACATGTGTGTGAAAGGCAAGAACATTTTTAAGCAAGATGTATTATTTCTCAATAATGGAATCGGGTGACCTCAGTATGCCGTTTCTGTCCGGCTAGATTGAAATCGTTCATTCAAGACAAAAAGACCAACTCGGATCAAAGATAGTTAAAATATGAAAATGGCGTACCTATCACATGATGGTAAAGCCATTACTTGCATAGTAGAATACACAATGAAATACATGGAGATCAATGATTGTGACTTCGATGTCATATATGCAGGTATAGACACTTACAAAAACATATAACGACAGAAGGCTTGTTGATATGGACTACCTCATAGAAAGGGGTAATTAAGTCAATGATCATACTGATATTCGTGGGCTGTTATGGCGTACCTCTCACATGAGGGTATAGGCCTAATCAAAATCAATACAAACTATATGTTACTATTGGGTGTTAGACGGATTCAGGACAGGGTTGCTAGTTGGGAAAAGGAACTATCTTGCTCATTAAGACCTGTCGCAATGGAGTCAAAGAAGAAAATCAACTTTAACTCCCGTGTATTCAAGATACTTGTGATGTTACCACCCCGGGGTCCTAGTACTGCTTTTTCTATCACAACCCATCGGAGACTCTCTGGGGGGTGTGTGGCCAGTTTGAAATGGTCCACAAGGGGTGCGCACTGGACTTCACATCTAATCCTGCTCATGTGCTGGAGAATTCTGGCTTTAGCTTTTTGTTGTGTTTGGCCAATATAAATCTTTTGACAGCGACATATTATTGCGTAAATGATGTTTGACATATTACAATTAGTGAGTGATTTGAGTTGGATCTTGAGTTGACGATACTCAAATTCCTTTGTTTGAATTGTAGTGTCACAGGCCTTGCAATGGCCGCATTTGAAATGGCCCAACACAGGTGGCAAATTCCACAGAGAAGTGATAGTAGGATCATCAGGAGTTGGTAGAAAGGACCGTACCACGTAGTCTTTCACGCTTTTAGATTTCTTAAAAGCGTGTAGTGGTGGATTCTACGGCTGAATCCCACTGCCTTTTAGCGACCTTTTCCTTAGCGCTGGTTTTTTATCGACTTGGAGATAAACGTTGATAATAGTGTGTTATCTCCGCGATCTACAAACCAGCGATACAAAATAGAGCGCTAAGCGCGCTTTGCGATGAATATCGCAAGTCCTTGCTGATATGGCCCGAGTTCCTCCATAGTAGTGAGAGGTTGCTCACACTTACTGGCCACTGCCCCTCAAATATTCTCAGGTTGGCGTAAGACTCAACATGTATTTAATCGTCAGCCAGTGGCGGTGCGTCCATTGGGGGCGTTGGGGCGTTGCCCCACTAGCCATGGACGACCGCCGCTGGTGCCAACACATGCATAATAAAAGTAAAATAAATGTCAAAGTCAAACCAAATCCGAGTGCACTGACTCAGCGCTACAGGGCCGGGACGAGCCCGACAGAATCGGGCATTGCTATGGAAGTGGGCCGTGGGGGGCGGGGCTGCGGCAGAGAGTGAGTCACTGTGACTGACAGCGCACAGGCAGGCCAGGCAGCCAGAGAGCGTAAGCAGCTGCAGCGGGGTCGGGGTGACTACGCATGCAACAGCCAGGAGTACTCATAATTGAGACTGGCCTGCGCATGCGTAGTACCTATTAGACCTCGCCCCCTCCCCCTGTAGCACTGAGAGACAATGGCAGGGACCCGGGGCCCCGGTCTCAACCAGGGCAGATTTTCACCTGCTCGTAGCCCAATCCTGGCGCAGTGGCGCTGTTAAGCCTGCGCCAGGATTGGCTGAGACAGCAGGATCATGGTGCCGCGCATGGGTGTTTGCTGCTCTGTTCAGTTGGCCAATCACATATGGCTATATCAAGCCAAGTTGAGGTGATTGGCCATTTCTGAAAGCTGCAGACAGTGACGTGACCGCGCGTGAAGTCGAAGGTTCTAGAACTGATTTCCAGACCAGACCAGTACTGAGAGTCCAGTAGTCGACCAAGCGTGTGACTGACTCCCCCTGACTCGTCGTCGTATATCAGATGGTAATAAAACTAATAATGTAAGTAACGTAACGTTATTACTGTCTGTTGTTATTGCAGTTTTGAGTTTACACCCTGACCTGTCCGACCTGTCGCACTGCAGTGCAGGCCCATTTCTCATATATATGAAAGTATATAGACACACCACACCTTCTACCCAGCAGCAAAATCAAATGTTGAACACCTGGTAATTTGAAAAGCCAGCCCTCCCCTTGGCCCGTCACCTCCACCTTACTGTTCGTAACATGTCTATTTGAAGGCACTTTGAGGCTTTTCTCTCTGTTGGGCTCTGCAAATCCCCAAAATGGACACCTAGAATGTTAAATTACAAAGTATTTTCTATGTCCGTGTCATGATATGTAAGCAGGGCACTGGAACAACGCAGCAAGCGAACTCCAAATTATGCTCACGGTTGTCTAAATTATGCAATAAGCAAAGGCAAATTATGCGCAATATTCTGTGATAGTAACTATTGCTTGCTTTTTTAAATAAAATGAACACACACGAATACTATCTGGGTAAGAGTTGGCCCACGTTAATAACATTTAAACACGTGAGTGCTGCAAACTGCAACGGAAGGGTAAAATTTTGCAAGTGGTCTGCGTCTGCCACAGCTCAACATTGAGGTTTTCTTTAAACTAAGGTAGATCCGTTCGTGCCAGAAAATAACTAATATTTTGGCTGAAACTTGAAAATTATACAGCAAAGGGTAAAATAACGTGGCAAGCGATGTAAATCCATAATGCTTGTGCAGAAATGTCAGAGACAAACAATTGCATACCATTGTTTTGTTCGAATGTAAAGCACAAATAAATTAGTCCATTTGTGCAGCAGGTGCAGTGGCGCCGGGTTACAGAGGCCTGGATAAGCCCACCGAACCCTGAGTATTGATTGATTTCACAACTCAAACAGCGCCCTGGGGCCCTATTTCCTTCTTTACACTAGGGCACGAGACACACTGGCTAGGCTCAGGCTGCTATTTATTACTCCAATATATGAATTAAGGCCACCCCATGAAAAAAATTAAATAAACAACCTGGTCCAGACCATGCTCGGGGAAACAGCATGGATTTGATTACGATATTTAAAGAAGGGTTGAACCATAGATTTCCCAAACTACCAGTCGGCATACATTTGAGACTGAGGCACTAATTCTGAAGTTGTGGCTGCGTTTACGACAGAGGTAAAAGGAAAGCACAACCAGGTGTACCAGCCCGCTCGACTCTTGAGTGGCTATATTCAGCTGCACAACCTCCTTCCGTGCGAGCATTTAAGGTACGGAGCTGGAACGTATTACACAAACCCATAACATAAAGCGCATTTTTTGTCGTCCGGCCCCCGGCCGAGAGTGCTTGTGTGACGTGGGCTATAATAATCCGACACTAGGGCAGTGGAGTGTTTGGGTAACGTAACGTTGCCTTGGGCCGTGGTCCGTGGAATAGCAAGTTTGCCATGGTGAGGTCACGCTGCTTTCTTTTGTTTGTTGGCTTCCTTGCTTTTTCTTTAAAGGAGGGGGAGGCACAGATAAAAGCCCACATTTTAGATATTAGAATAAATCACTCATTTAACTCCAAACTTGGAACATATGGGACTTGTGTACTTTCGGTGTCTTTTCTTTAGAGTCAGCATGCAAGGAATTAAAATATATGCATGTTAGTGTATTGGTCCGTGGAATAGCAGGTTTGCCATGGTGAGGTCACGCTGCTTTCTTTTGTTTGTTGGCTTCCTTGCTTTTTCTTTTACAAAGAACAGTAGTAACAGGATAGGTGTGTATTTGTAATTAAATAATCATGCATATTTGGGAATGTTCGCAATGTGGTGAATCGGGAGGCATGGATAAAAAAACGGGTTCAGTCCATGGCTGTAGTAACATGCTTATAATGCAATGTAAAACTTTCCAAGCCCATTCAAAGGAAAGTTCACATTCTACAAAGGGCGCGGAGAAGGTAGTTTCAGTGGGTACTTCTGTTCTGGTGAAGTTAACCCACATTGGGCTCTCTGCAGCTGCTGCTACGTTGCCTCTAAATCCCTGAGCAGTTCAGGATAAGGCTCTGAGCAGGGTAACTCTGAAGCGGAGGGAGAAGGCAGCCGGGCCCTCGGCATCTGGTTGAGGCAGAGTATTCCTCGAGGGAGCCGCCATTACTATCTTGTTTCATTCTGGCCTGCTGCTCCATGAGCTGACGTCCGAGTGTGTGTGTGTGTCTGTTGTGGTCCCTGTGGCTAGTGTTGTGATGTACTGAGGACCAGACTTCTAAAGTTATCAGCTTTCGAGTGCTGCACGGTGCACCAGTTATCAGCTTTCGAGTGCTGCACCTTGGCTTGTCGGCGCAGTAGGTAGGGTGCCTGGGCTTCTACGATGATGTATGGATGGAGAATGAATGTATGAGTGTGGTATGCTTCCTGGCTCAGGTGTTTTGAAGTTCTCTGCATGTGGCATAATCCTGCTTATATGTTGTCAGTGTGTACAAGTGGCTACACGTATGCAGGGCTGGCCCCGTGTCTTTATACAAAGGTTGAGCTGGGCACTGCCTGTCTTCTGACTCTACAGTAGAGCTGTGTGCTCTGGTATTGTGCTTTGTGCCTGCTGGTTGGAGCTGTATGCTTCTAACCCTATACCTGAAGTACACGCAGTGGCGGTGCGTCCATTGGGGGCGTTGCGTTGTACTGCCAGGTAAGGACAAGCCACCCTTGGCGCAAAGATTAGACTTTTGCAACCAATAGCTTGTGAAGAGGGTTCAGCATTGAATGTAATGAACATTGCTTCATGTCTGAAGGCCACGGTGGGTGGTTGGACTACCAAACGTAATGTAAGTGGCCTTTGATAATTCACACACCTGCTGGATTCGGATTGTGCGATTGTCCAGTGAAATCCGATATATGACGTCACCTCTTGTCACCGAACATACTTATGACAAGTAATGTTGAAAAAATCAAATAGCATAATCACATTATTATTCGTAGTTGCCAGTGCTGTCGAATGCCAGGGTTTCTGAATACCAGGCATGCTAAGTTTAAATTCATACTTTCACCAGCCTGTATTTCCTTTCTCTTTATCTCTCTTGCATGTCCTTTTTCATCTGTGCTTTCTTCATTTTACACTGTTTTCTTATCGTTCTTGCCCTCCTCCTTTTTCCCTTTTTCGTTTTTCTCCGTTTAGCTCTCTGGCTCTGGGACAAATTCAGATGGTGAAAAGTAACCCTTGTTCTCAAAAAACGAATGTTGGTTGCTTGCAACCGCATGCACAGCGTGCCCATTGCCCGGCCATTATCATTTTGTGCTGATTGCTCTGTTTATTTGGAGAGTTGCACGACATACATCTCTGTGGTAGTGCTTTTAAAATCTAATTTAAATGTACATTTTTTTACTAAGAATGAGGAACTCTGCAGTTTCAAATGGTCACGTTGTTGGGGTGACCCCTGCCCATTAAATGTTACGATAGAAAATGCAGATTTGGTAGCATCTCTGATGACAGATTAGCCATTGCTCTTTTGAGCAGAACAAACTTCTGGCACCACTGAAACAGGCATGAGCAACAATACCCTTACTGAAAATGCACAGCTTTGGATTCTGCAGATCCATTCAGTTCTAAGTCAATTGCTGAAGCCCCCTTGGAAGCTAAGGTCTTTAAAGCACTAGTCCCCCCTAAATTGGAGCCGGTTATGGAAAATGAGAAATGCTTTAGTGTCACAAATCTGGATTTTTGACTTGAAAAAGGGCAGAGGCAGTCTGTTATGCAAAGTTATGTTATCAGTGTTTTTATAGAACTGCAATCACCCATGAGGGTACTCAGGCGCTCCGAACCAGGTGTGTGAGGCCAGCCCAGGGGGCTTACTTGAAACTTGAAAGTCTGAGTCAAAGCCAAGGAATATCATATATCGGAAGCTGGTAAGCGACGTAGCATCTTTGTAGGGGCACTTCAGAGCTCAGCTGTCTCTGATACCATACACCAGCGGTCTTCAAACTGTGATCTGCTCCCCCACTATGGGGACATGTCTACAGCTCTAGGCTAGTGCTGTATGGGTGACATGGGTTCTTGTTACTGGCACAAGCGAAATAAATGTCCGATTTTTTCAGTTGTGGACTTAAGGCTGAGAATGTATTGCTATTACGTTAGTTTCTTGTGAGAAGTCTGCCATGATAAACATCTCGCGATTGTTCTAATATAGGGGGCTCTTCATTTATTAGCATCATAGAGTATTTATGTGGCCTGTTGGTGTCTCAGAAGGCTTTGCCGTATCTGTCCTCTATCTCGGTGGAGGGGATTGGGGAGGAAAGGTGGGGAGGCTATCTCATGCGGATTGATAACAGGCTGCAATCGCCTCGGTGCAGGATGCTGATGCTGGCGAGTTTCTGCCTCACCACTTACAAATGTCACCAGCCGCCACTGTCGTCAGCCAAAGGGTGTTTACAATTGTTAAAATGATAATTGGGGTAAAATATATGAAAAGGGAGGTAAAGCGAGTCCAGCCGCAGTGAATAAAGAAAGTCAGATCTCTGTTTAATGACTGCGGTAGTAGATGTGAAGGCAATATTCTGGCTGTAGTGTTGATTAGCTGTTGAGTGGCTTCAGAAGAAACCACAGACAGGGTAGAATAGTGCTGCTGATGAGATATTTTAGGCAAAATTGTAACACTTTACCAGAAAAAAACATCACAATGCGTAGGCACCATAGCCAAAATTGGTTGTACTGTTGACATGGTGCACAATTGTGAGGCGAGTGTCAACAGTTTGACTGGTCGGGAGATGTCAGTTCGAAAAATAAATAAGGATTAAGAAGTGGATTTAAAACTGCTATAGAAATGGAAGCAGCCAGTGTGAAAGAATCACATCAGTGAGATCCCGTGTGAAAAGGAAATCAGCTGTAAGGATGCATTATTTTAACTCTTTATTTTATTCTACTGTTTATTATTTTGCAGTTATTGTGTTAATCTATTTTCTAGGTTTATTTTGTTAGCTTGTTTAGTCAACTTATTTTACAGGATGTCGTCAAGTGGCATTAGCCAACCACCCCAATTCTTATCGCCATTGCGGAGGAGCCGCCACTGCATTTAAGAGACTCAAAGGCAGGGGGGCTGGTTCTAAGCTCACTCCTTTGTGGGTGAGTGGCAAATATAGGAACAGTGGTGGAGGCAATGTAAGAATGAAGGCGTACCAAGAGAAATATAAACAAAGGCCTTTACACCCCACCGCTAACCTGCCTGAGCGCCACTATCCTGCCTATCCAAAACCCTTCGCAGAATGTATGTAAACCAAGGTTTGATGCCAAGAAGGGCGTGAAGAGAAGCGAATGGAAAGTTTGTGCCATTGTGTATGTAAAAAAAGAGGGTTGGTCTCCGAAAGGAGAAACAAAATTCTTAGGTCCCAAACGTGTTGAGGAAGTTAAGAAGAATGTTCTGGTGGCGAGGTTTGGAGTATTTCTTGTTTATCTAGGTGTAGAGTGGTCTCTGGTCCAAGTGGAGCGGAGAACAACGATGATGGGGGTTATGGTGGCCATATACCTGGTGATAGAAGAGTCAGGAGATCACCTTTGTACCTTCAGGATCACATATAAGGGTCACAACTTCAGTATTGGTTTTCACCGTTGTTTTGTATTGGGGGATGACGGTTGGGGTTTTCCAACCCCTTTCTTAATTACTTTTAGTAGCTAGTAGATGGTTCTCATATTTTCTTTTCCTCATCCCTATTGTTAAGCATGGACTTGCGTGATCTCAATAAATATATACTTATAGACCAATACCCACTTCCCAAAATTAATGAGATGTTATCTCTCACTAAAGACATGACAGTAATCTCGACCATACACCTAGCCCCAGCTTACAATCAGGTACCTTTGCATCCTGAAAGCAGACACCTCAGTACCTTTATTTCACCATTTGGGTATTTTAGGTTCAAAAGAATACCTTTTGGTTTAGCATCGGCAGCGGCGTTATTCCAAAGACTTATGCAGGACATTTTTAAGGGGGTCAAGAAGTTACTCATCTTCCAGGATGAAATTCTTGTGATGGGAAAAGATCAGAATGACCATGACAACGGACTGGTACAGGTGCTTAAAATATTAGAAAAATGCGGACTCACGGCAGAGTACAAGAAATGCAGGTTCAGTAATGAAAGTGTCACCTACCTGGGTCATGAAATAACTCATAAAGGAATAAAACCAAAGAAGGAACTACTCAGAGCTATTAACCCCTTCACTGCGGCGGCTATTCCGCCGCAGTGCTAAGGGGGTCGGAGGGCCGCGCGACGGTCCCGTGCTCGTGACGGAACCGCTCCGTCACAGCACGCGGGTTAGCTGTGCTTGTGACCGAACGGTTCCGTCACAGCCCCGCCCGCGCTACAGAACGTTAGTAGCGCAGGTGCGGAATTCGCGCCGCGCAGGCGCGGCGAGAGGGCCGGACGCGATTCCGTCACCAGCACAGCCCACCCGAGGCTCGTGACGGAACGGTTCCGTCACGAGCATGGGAGGGGTTAAGGACGCTCCAGTTCCTCAAAACAAAGAAGAACTTAGAGCATTTTTAGGACTACTGGAGTACTACTCCAAATTTGTAAGGGACTTTTCAGCAAAAACGTACAAAATAAGAACACTTTTGAAAAATAAAAACAATTTGAATGGTCACACTGTTGCGAAGAAAGTTTTAAGAGCCGTAAAAAGGAAATTTGTGAGGCTCCACCCTTGCAAGGGTTTGATCCTAATCTGGATTGCGTAGTCACTACAGATGCCAGCGGAAAGGGGATAGGAGCAGTCCTCACGCAAATTGAAAGCACTGGTAAGGAAGTCACTATCACATTTGTATCTCGCTCTTTAACTGACACTGAGGAAAAATACTCAGTTATTGAGCGAGAAGCCTTGGCTTGCGTGTGGGGGCTTGAACATTTCCGACAGAACATTTGGGGTAAAATGGTTATGTTGCATTGTGACCACAAACCACTAACAAAAGTACTTACAGTAAAAGGATTGTACAACGCTTCACCCAGGTTGGCACGTTTATCTATAAGACTCTTAGATTACAATTATTATGTACAATATTTGCCAGGGGTCAAAAATGTGGTAGCAGATTTCCTTAGCAGACTGCCCTTACAAAATGTGGAGAAAGGAATAAAAGATGAGGAACTCTGTGTGGCAAGCATCAATGAGCAATTCCCAAGCATACTGAAAGAGGATTGGAATAAAGAGTGTCTCAACGATGAAACATTACAAGAGGTTCAATAACTCATTGTAAAAGGATGGCAAGGAAGAAATGTCAAAAAAATGAATTAAGACCCTTCTGGGAACTTAGAAGTGAGTTGTACGTGGAAGACAACCTCGTCTTAAGACAAGGAAAAGTGATGCCACTGGTTACCTTAAGAAAGAGGATAATCAACATTTGCCATGAGCGACACTTAGTCATTAACACAACTAAACAAAGAATAAAGAATTGTTATTGGTAACCAGGCAGTGATATCGAAATAGAAAGGGCAGTAAGGAACTGCATACAATGTGAGAATTCTGATAAAACTCAGACAACTCTAAGACCCCCACTACAACCATTGAAATGCCCGAACATGCCAAAGAAAGAGTAGGAGTTGATATAATGGGACCTATAAAATGGCATGAGGAACACGTGCACATACTGGTCTTAGTAGATCACTTTTCAAAGTGGCCAGAAATAGAAGTATACAGGAAAGTGGATGCAGCTGACCATGTCACATTTATGGATGGTATATTCATGAGAGAAGGCATACCTAAAACTATAGTGAGTGATAATGGGAGTCAATTCATGTAGGATGTTTTTAAGAAATTCATTGAAAGGAATGATATTACCCACAAAATACCTAAATAAAGTTTTTTAAAAAAGAGAGAAATTTGACAAGAGACATAACTGCAAACAGATCAACATCAAAGAAGGAGATAGAGTGAGCGTCAAAAGGAGTGGACACATTGTTAAGGGACAGAATAGGTTTCCAGCGCCGTTAATTGTAAAAAAAGTCTTTTGTAACTCTACACTACTCAGTGATGGTAAGGTGTGGCATGCCTCCGCAATTACAGTTTGTTACAGATCGGATGTTAGCCAAGTCACCACTGAACAAAAGCCCATGGACGAGGGGGAAGATGGGGTGGATCAAGACAACTATAGATGGTTGTATCAAGAAACATCTGAATAGGACGGAGAAGGAGATGTCACATGTACGCCGTCTGGAAACAATGGTACCAGTGATGGTCAGGATCATGAACTCATTGAGTCTATTGGTGAATACGGAGATCTTAGCACTGATGCCTCAGAAGTATCACCGGGAACTAACATTACTACAGCCGGGGAAGATCTAGATGTATTGGAACTTGTGGACGAGAAGAGAAATCTCATCACTAGTGAGACAAGTAGCTCCTTAGGTTTGGTGGGTAGCCCTTCGTCAGAACCTGAACATATGTCAGAAAAAAACACTATGGAAGAAGTAGCCGGCACCAGTAGTTTTGGTCGAAGTTTGGTTAAACCAAGCAAATACAAAGTCTTTTTTACCTGTTCATTTTACTCTGCTTCTTCCAGTTTTTATTCCTCCTTTAGCGTCCTCAAGGGGAGGAGATGAGTTGTGTTCCTTGTCTTTCCTTGCCCTCCCTCCCGTGCTTTCTCCCCTCTTCCTTGCGTGCTCCATACCCTGCGCGCGACGGTGATGTCACCAGCTGGAATGTTGACGGCTGGGTGTTCTACTCTGACAGTTTACAATACAGTTGCATCTGACAGTTATTCAGTTCCTGATTGCTTCTCTTACTGAGCACTCCTGCTTGTGGTGTTTTGTCTTAATAACTAGAATAAATAACTTACTCTAATTAACTGGCTCCGGACTATTACTTTACACCTATATCTCTGTTTTCTTTCTTTTCCTTTCTTCAAGGTTTTAGTTCTTTGTACAGTTATAATGTTTTAAAGGGTAAGATGTGTTGTAACTTGCCCTTTAATGCGATCCAACTATTGGAGTGTTGAGTACATCAGCAGAACTCTGTAGGTGACCTGGCAATGGGAATCAGTGTTGGGTGAACTGGCTGGCGGATGACAGTGTCCCATGGTGGGTGCATTAAATGCGAAGTTACTGGAGAATACCGGTGTACATTTCATTTTATTAAAAGCCTTATCCACATCGCTGGGCACTGCCTAACAAACATCCCACCAACCAGTATAAACACATTTCCTGCCTGCTTAGCTGATGCAGGGATAGGTAACATTTACAACACAGGCGTTACTATGCAGGACATGTATAACGCAGCCAGAGCCACGCAGTTAAGTATCATCAAAGGCATTTTCTGGGACTTTATAAGGCAGGACTTTGCTACACATATAAGTGTCTTTAAATTAATGAAACAACTCTTACCGCGTTAGTGCCCTTGGAAGCTTGCTGCTTATCTGGACAATCCTGCTGGGCTGGTTGTTGTGTTCTCAGGGAACTGCTCGTGGAACCCGCTTCGCGGGTCCCGCTTCATAGAGGAGGAAACAACTGCTGTCACAGGGGAGCTCAGGGGCAGGGCAGGGCTGCGAGCATGTGTGCGGGGACTCCATCTCCCAGGAGTCCCTGCTTGGCCGATTGGAACCACCTGGCCCGCTCTCCCTGCTAGCCCAGCCCCCTGCACACAGGTCTTTAAAGAAACCCTCTTTGGCTGCTGACCGGCGGGACTCTTACCACGTTAGTGCGCTTGGAAGTTTGCTGCTTATCTGGACAATCCTGCTGGGCTGGTTGCTGTGTTCTCAGGGAACTGCTCGCGGAACCTGCTTCGTGGGTCCCGCTTCGTAGAGGAGGAAACAACTGCTGTCACAGGGGAGCTCAGGGGCAGGGCAGGGCTGCGAGTGTGTGCGCGGGGACTCCATCTCCCAGGAGTCCCTGCTTGGCCGATTGGAACCACCTGGCCCGCTCTCCCTGCTAGCCCCGCCCCCTGCACACAGGTCTTTAAAGAAACCCTCTTTGGCTGCTGACCGCAGGGACTCTTACTGTGTTAGTGCCCTTGGAAGCTTGCTGCTTATCTGGACAATCCTGCTGGGCTGGTTGCTGTGTTCTCAGGGAACTGCTTGCGGAACCCGCTTCGCGGGTCAAGCTTCGTAGAGGAGGAAACAACTGCTGTCACAGGGGAGCTCAGGGGCAGGGCAGGGCTGCGAGCGTGTGTGCGGGGACTCCATCTCCCAGGAGTCCTTGCTTGGCCGATTGAAACCACCTGGCCCGCTCTTCCTGCTAGCCTCGCCCCCCTTGCATGATCCCCACCCTATAAGAAACAGACTACTACCCGTGATGCGGGAGCGCGCCGGCAGAAGCCCGGGACAAGGGCGGGCCGTCTGTGGCCATCAGGGGCTGCAGGAGGCTGGGCTGGGCCCACTTTCTGTCATCGTTTATTGCCACACGGACACCATTTTAACTAGCAAGCCATTTTGTCTTCTTGTTTTGTTTAATCTACGGACCATTGTTATAGTCTGCCCCTGTGCCTCGAGAGGTCCTGCTCTGGTTTACATTGTTTTCTTTCCCCTTTTAAGTGTCACTGACTGCTAAGTATGTCTTCCCCCCCTAAATACCCCTGTACAGAGTCCCCTCCAGCCCAAGGTAGGGCCAACAATCTTGGGTCCCCTAGACAAGTATTTTAGCCGGGCAACTTGAGATATTGACAAAGAGATTGCTCTAGCTGAGAGACGCGCCGAGCATAGGCAATCTATTGAACTCCTCAAACTTCCTTTGGAGAAATGGCCACCTTTGGGTTTTCTGGCATCGGTTCCCTCTTCACCACCTTTAACCCTGCCAGTGGTAGTAGAAAAGCCCCATGCTGCTTCCCAGTCACCTAGTTTGACTAGGGTGGAAGGCAAGTTAGGATCAGACCCCCAGACCACTAATATCCCCTCGGTCGTTGTCTTGACCACCCTGCCTCCCACTTCGCCTACTATTTCAATTGATTCTCCTATTGGTGAGGAAAATACTGCCCAATCGAGTGTGCCACCCCATGCGGTTTTTAACAAACTTCGCATTAAAAGAAAAAGACACATTACCCTGAGGAAGAGTTGTCTTCCTAAACATCCTAAGAAAATTAGGAAACTTGGAATAGGCTTGGGAACTCCTTGTAAGACTAATGGGGTTGGCCCTGGTGGGGTTCAGGTTGTTAAGGATGGAGTCACCCCGGTTAACTCTGCATCTAACCCTAGTGATCCTCCGGTAACAGGGTCGGCTGATATTTCATCCCTAGATTTACCTTTGCTTCTGCAGCTGGAGAAGTTGATGAAGTCTTTACTGACCCCCATCGAAGAACGAGTCAAAAGGTTAGCTGATCGATTAGATTGCTTTGAGAAGGCTACCCTAGACAACTTCTTCTCAACTAAATCCCTAATAAAAACCCACCTTAGGACGGGGGACAGTAATAATCCTACTAAAACAAGTTGGCTGGCATGTAGTGTACCTGCTACAGAGCCTCTTCCCCCTGTTGTTATTTCTACAACAAGGCCCCGGCTTTCAGGGCAAATCCCTAAGATTAATTCCCACCCACCAGATCACTCACGGGACAATACTTCCCAACCTAAAAAGCACTTAGATACTGTGGTCACGGGAACCACTGATAGATCTAAATCTGGAAATCCTGGACCCAAAAATCCCCATGCCTCACTTCAAAACCCAACGACCCGCCCTGCTGCTCTCGCCCCTAGTCTGCCCGACACAATCCCTACTAGAGAGCCCCGAAGGATACCACCCATGAATCTGCCTCCAGACTCCTATCCCTTTGTCGCTATCCTCACCAACGTACCACCATTGTTGGTTGGGCAGAGAGAATCCTTCCAGATGCTGAAAAACAAGGCAATGCACTGATTAAGGACCAATAGACCACTGCCCAGGGAAGTGGATGGGCTGATTATTGGTGTAAGAAGGACAGGTTGGGTAGATTGTACTCCTAAGCGCTTGGAGGGGGATTGTATAGTTGTTAACTTTAAAGATCCCAGGGTAGCACGTCTAATTACGAGGCAGAACTTGGCCACAAGCAGTGCTGGAATTGTTGTAGTCGACCTAACCTCCTTCTACCCGAGACCACCAGGTATTCATTTTGGCATAACCCCAGAAGCAGGTTGTTATCATAACTTCCCCTCTCCAGGATTTGACCCTTTCACTGTACCTTACCAGCAGGGAAACCATTATAATGTACCAACCTTTAACCGTTTTGAAGTGATGGCATATCCGGGGTGGGTTGATTGACAAAATGGTAATAATCTCCAGGGATCGGGATATGAAGAATTTAACTCAGATTATACTATGATTAACTGGGAAAGTATGAATTTTGAGGCAATGTGTGGGGAGTCTGTATCAACTCCTGGGGTATTAGAAAATGAGGATCTAAATGAAACTAGTACTAATCGGGAAAGCATGAATTTAGAGGCAATGTGTGGGGAGTTTGCGTTAATTCCTGGGGTATTAGAAAATGAGGATCTAAATGAAACTAGCATTGTTGGTATCCAGGAGGTCGTGTATAATAACGAGGGCAAAAACCTAGATGAGGAGGGGTACGTAGGAATCCTAACTAGTCATTCTGGGGCGCCCCCTGTAGGATTAGCTCCTATAGATGGTTCCAGTTCAGGTAAGATGGTCTCATGGAACATTGCGGGACTGAGTAGCAAGCTGGCATCCCAAAATTGGATAGACTTCATCAACGGTTTTGATGTATGTCTATTCCAAGAGACATGGGCTTGCGATCCTATATTCCTTCCTGGCTATTTAAACTTCTCAATTCTGGCTAGCAAAGGTGACAAGGGTCGACCTATGGGGGGTCTAACAATTTGGATACGTCAAGGCCTACCCGTAACAATCAAAATGGTGGAATCGGGTTGCAATGATATCCAAATGATAAGAATGGTATCAGACCATTGGGGAGGACTAGACATTTATAATGTCTATGTCAGGGGCAGTACTAGAGGGAAGTCACCTATCATAGAGGCCTTGTCCTCTCTTTTGGAAAAGCAGTCCTTGGGCAGCAAAGTTATAGTTGCTGGCGATCTAAACAGGACTTTTGAACCCCTAGATATCTCTGACGATCCTTTGGGGCGAGAGGAAGATACTCAATGGGGCGTCCCAACTCTAGATCGGGCCCCGGTTAGGCGGTGGACAAACGACATAATACGATTGAATGCCATCTGCCTGGAACAGGGACTGAGAGCCCTAAATGGGAGAACGAAGAGTGACAGGGGAGGTGTCTGCACATTCGACAATGGTCGTAGCCAAAGCCGGATAGACTATGTCCTTTGTAGCCTGAACCTGTGGCAGTTAGTATGCGACATGGAAATAAAGGGCAGATTGGAGAGTGATCACAATCCTCTCTGCGTGGCCCATAACTGGTGGTCGGTCACAATAGGGAATCTTCAATCGACTGATGGTCCGCTGCCTGATATGACTAACGACATGCGTAGATTGAACTGGCCGAGTGTATTGGCTAATGTGGAATCCATGGCATTCATAATCTCTGAGGTGGATATTTCAATCACCGCTATGGAGGATGCAACCCCAGTAATCCCAGGGTCTAGGGAAATAACTGATATTCATGATAAACTCTTTTCCCTTCTAAAACCGCACTTCCTGAGGCCCCGTAAGACAAATGGTAAACAACCACCTAAACTAGTCAAGTGGTATAATCACCAGTGTAGGGAAGCTAGGCTAAGTTTGGGTAGAGCAATTCGGAGTAGGGACAGGGTAGCGATTAGTGGTGCCAGAAAGCATTATAAGGCCAGCCTATCCCTAGCTAAAAAATTATGGGACGAACAGCATTGGGCCGGACTAAAGGAGGCCTCGGGGGCTAAGGACTCTAGGTTATTCTGGAATATTGTTAAGTGGGGTAGAGGTGGAATTCCAGACAAACCCGGTAACAACGTTCCAGAGGGTGCCTGGGTAGATCACTTCAAACCCCAATATGCTGAGACTGCACAGTATAAGGATGTGGAAGCAATCTTAGCTGCATATTCCACTGGGAATGTATTCACCCTTAAAGAAACTGAAGACGCTCTATGCACTGTCCCCGGGGGAAGGGCCCCGGGTCTAGATGGCGTATCAGCTGATGTTTTCATTAATGATAAGGCGAGGTGGGCCAGATATATATTCCTTTTGGGAAAGGCCATTGCGAAGGGATCGGCTGTTCCGGAATTATGGAGGGGAGCGATCATCATACCCATATACAAAAAAGGGGACCGGTCTCTTCCGGTTAACTACAGGCCGATAAGCTTGATCGCCACCGTCCAAAAAGTGGTAGGTAGGATGGTGGTCAACAAATTGATGGATTGGGTTGACGAGAACAATGCCCTGTCCCCTTACCAGGCTGGTTTTCGGCGGGCCACCAGTAGAGTTGACCAGGTGTTTCGCTTTGCTCTGCTACAGTGGGGGACGGTGGTGCTTGGCGAAGGCAGCCTGTATGTTGCTTTTGTTGACCTGCGGGCTGCCTTCGACCTGGTCCCAAGGAGAAAGCTCTGGGCAGTTCTGAGTGAAATGGGTCTTCCGGCAGAGCTACATACCCTGATAATGAGGTTGCACGAGTGCAACTTCGCCAAAATCCAATGGGGCATGCATGGTGAATCTTCTGTTGACTTCCCGGTTGAACGTGGAGTGCGCCAGGGGTGTGCAATGGCTCCCCTGCTTTTCTCTTTATTCATCAATGGGATAGTGGCTCGAATGCTGGACGCCAGTGTAGATGCACCTTCGTTGGCGGGCCTCAGGGTTCCAATCCTGATGTTCGCCGATGATACGCTAATTCTATCCAAAACTCCAGGCGGTCTGCAGCGAGCTTTGAATATTTTCGACTCTTTTTGCGGGGAGCACGGCCTGGAAGTCAATGTGGGTAAGACCAAGCTGATGGCCTTTGCATCAAAACGTAGACCCAGGCCAAAAATATTCTTGAACAACTGCCTGTTAGAGGTGGTTACTGTATTTACCTATCTTGGGATACAGATAACAAACGATTCGAGATGGTCCCAGCACATAGAAATGGCGGTCTTGAGGCACCAACAGATCTTGGGGGCACTTCGGGTGGAACACAAAAAATCTAAATCCAAACCAATAAAACCCGCTTTGGCAGTATATGACGCCAAGGCTCTTGGGTCTGCTCTCTATGGGGCAAAGCTGTGGGGTTTTGGGAAGCTCCTCCCCTTGCAGACCTCTGAGAACAGGTTTTTTAGGGGAATCACAGGACTCCCCTGATTCCCCTTGGTCTTGACCTAGGGAGAAGAGCAGTTAGTGACCTAGCGAGGTTGCGCCCGATTCTCTATTGGAGACGCCTCTGGACTACCCAGGAGATCCGGCACTATGCAGAGGGTTTTTTAGCCATAATAAATTCTGATACCTTTCATAAGATAGTTTGGCTAAAAAATCTTAGGTCTACTCTAGGCGATCTTGGTCTCTCAAATTTATGGGACAATCCAACCGGGAAACCCTTTCCAAGCAAAAATGCGATTAAAGATCTATATTGGGATCGGGTTGCTGAAAGAGTCTGGAACAAAACAAAATCCGACTCCATGACGGGGCGCTTTGTGGTAGTTAAACTGTATCCAGTATTGGAACCTTATTGGGACAGCATAACCAACCCTGGGGACAGGAAGCTTTTTTTCCAGTTAAGATCAGGTGCTCTTCCATTGAGATCACTGACAGGTAGGTGGAGGAGTTCCTCCACCTCATGTTGTCCAGCTTGTGGTGCATCAAATGAAAGTATAGGCCACTTCTTATTCTCTTGCAAAGATTATGCCACCCCGAGAAAAGTCTGGTTAGTCCCTGTTTGTAAAAATTTAGGGGCATCCAGGGGTGTCGAGGCCTTACGAATCATTTGCACTTCTACCCATATGCCTGTAGTCCTAGCAACAGCCAAGTACCTGGGGTGGGCATGGTCTATCAGGCGGAGGGCTCTTCTCTAGAGTACATCGATTGGGGTATCCTTTCTGGCATCTGTGCAATCATGTACCAACGTTTTATATTGCTTTTTTGCTCTGATTAATTGTCTATGTCTGCACAATTTTTCTTAAAATTACTGTATTAATGAGGAAACAATTTTTAATGATGTATTTTAAATGTATGTTTGTGCTTTTATGAGTCTAATCCTCGAATAAAGCTTTTGAATTGAATTAATGAAACAAGGGATTAAAAGGAAGTTAGGTCTTTTGAGGTTTTTTAGGATTCAGAAAGGGGTAACAATACAGGGTAGTACAGGTTTTTAGGGATCAGTGTATGGTGTAGTAAGGGAGTTTTAGGGTTCAGGGATGGGTAAGGGTCTGGGGTAGTTAGAGTTTTTTAAGGTTCAGGGATGGATAAGGGTATGGGATAGTACAGTTTTTTTTGGTGTACTTTTATATAGCGCAAACTAGACCCAAAGGTATCAGAGCGCTTTACATGAGCACCAGTTACATTACAGATGGACACATTCATTTTGTTAGACATGGGGAGATTAAGTGATTTGCCCAGAACCCCAGAATGTTGAGCGTCCCTGCCGAGACTTGAACCTGGTTCCCCCGCTCCGAGGTCGACCGCTTAGCCGTTAGGCCAAATACTCTCCCCCAAGGGTTCAGGAGTGGGAAAGAGTTAGGGTAGTAACGGGTTTTAAAGATTGAGGTATGGGTAAGCTTATGGGGTAGTAAGGGTACTTAGGGAGCAGGGATGGGTAAGGTAGGGGGTATAATGGGCTTAAGGAGTTTTTAGGGATTAGGGATGGATAAGAGTACAAGGCAGTAAGGGTTTTTAGAGCTCAGGGATAGGTAAGGGTATGGTCAGTTAGGGAATTGTACAGCTTTAATGGTTAAGGATGGTAAGGGTACAGGATAGTAAGGGGTTTTATGGTTTAATACAGTGTAAGGGCATGGAGCAGTAAGCGTTCTTTATGGTTCAGGGATTGGTATGGTTACAGGGTAGTTAGAGGTTTTAAAATTTTAGGTATGGTCATGGGGTAGTGTAGCATTTTTCCAATCCAGGTATGGGAAGTGGTGCAGGGTGGTCAGAGGTTTTAACAGTTCAGGGATGGGTAAGGGTATGGGTTAGTAAGGGATTTTGTAAGGTTTAAGAAGGGGTAATGGTGCAGAGTAGCAAGGGATTTTTAAGGTTCAGGGTTAATAAAATGTTTAAGGAGTTTTAATGGATTAGGGATGGGTGAAGGCAGGGGGAGTAAGTGATTTAGGTTTTTTTAGGTTACAGGAATAGGTATATTAATATCTGTTGTTACACCAACAATGCGTGATGTAATACAACACTTTACGAAGGTCAATGCATTGTATACATGTGTGGTATCAACTGCTATTCAAAGTAGGATGCCACTGCTATGTGGTGGTTTACTCCAATTGTCTTAGAGTGATGTGCATTATATTGCTTTGCGAACCTTCCAGCAATAGTGAGGAATTAGTAGGGGCAACGGGCAATGCCTTACTCCGGTTAACTGTGCACGAAGGATGCAGCCTAAGTGACAAACAAATACAGTCTCAGGGGGTGAACCGGTTCTTCCAGAGCATTTATAATACTGAACTACCTTACTGTGCACTGTGAGAGGAGAGAGGCACCAATCAAGCAACTGGTGAGATGCAAGTTCTGATCACAACCGAGAGCTGCTGCTTCTTCTTCAGTTACTGATGATCAGTGGCGTCACTAGGGGAGTACGGGGGGTGCGGACCGCACCGGGTGTCACCCCATCTGGGGGGTGACACCAATCTACACTGACAAGTCTACTGCGTCCTGCTTTAGTGCAAGAAGCGCGCCACCACCGCACCCGGCCTGCCGTAGCTACGGGCACGATCCGCCATCTGCATTCTGCACGTGCACGGAATGGATGGGTCACAGAAGTCAAGTAGTCAAGGGTTTGGGTTTGCATTGTTGTTCTGTGACGAAAGTCGAAACGAAACCGAAGCCAAACCAAACCCAGTTATGCATATACCAGGCAGGCAGGCAGGCAATGGCATCGTTGACTTGCAGTTTGGTTTCACTGACATTTGCTCAGCAGTTTGGGTCCCAGGGCCATCAATCTTATCCCTACTACCAATGACGTGACGGCCCTGGGACAGCCCCCGCGCTCTGTGCGCAGTGCGCAACTGCACATGCTGCTCTTAGCCTCTGACGCGTCACGGCGGTCAGGCGCCCGCCAGCGCCAGGGAGAGTCAGTGGCGTCACTAGGGGGGTGCGGGGGGTGCGGACCGCACCGGGTGTCACCCCATCTGGGGGGTGACACCAATCTACACTGACAAGTCTACTGCGTCCTGCTTTAGTGCAAGAAGCGCGCCACTACCGCACCCGGCCTGCCGTAGCTATGGGCACGATCCGCCATCTGCATTCTGCACGTGCACGGAATGGATGGGTCACAGAAGTCAAGTAGTCAAGGGTTTGGGTTTGCATTGTTGTTCTGTGACGAAAGTCGAAACGAAACCGAAGCCAAACCAAACCCAGTTATGCATATACCAGGCAGGCAGGCAGGCAGGCAATGGCATCGTTGACTTGCAGTTTGGTTTCACTGACACTTGCTCAGCAGTTTGGGTCCCAGGGCCATCAATCTTATCCCTACTACCAATGATGTGACGGCCCTGGGACAGCCCCCGCGCTCTGTGCGCAGTGCGCAACTGCACATGCTGCTCTTAGCCTCTGACGCGTCACGGCGGTCAGGCGCCCGCCAGCGCCAGGGAGAGTGCGTACTGTGCGTCGTGAGAATAAACTTAAAAAGAACGACGACACCAGTCCGAGCCTTGGCGAGTCCGACTCCGGCACTATCTTCTCTCCCCTTCAAATTTGGAACGGTGAGAGACTGCTGACTGTCACTAGTAGTCGAGACAATAGAGAATAGTATAATTTTAATGTATAATATACTGTATATAATTATCATAAATACTGACTGCATGACGTGAGACTGTCGTAGTAGTAAAGCAGTGCAGTGGCACACAAATGAAAACACGGCCCTGAGGGCCCTCTTCGGCGGGTGCAAGCTGGTTTTCTAAATTCTTCCTAGGCCCCACACATGCCCTTTTCGTCGAGGTAGCCTGCCCCTGCCCAGCCCATCCCCCACCCTCCAGTGCTTCCAGGGCCTTTATTGCATTGTCAAATATGCCAAACATTGCAAAATTGCGGCATTATATCAGAAAGCGTGCAGCCGGTTTCGAGGATTTCTAACCCTCAAAGGCAGCAGGGAATCGATGGGTTTTTAGGTCTTGCCTGTCGATGCGCATGCGCATCGAGCAAGCGAGACTATGGGGGCTCATCGACTCTTTATCCAACTTGCAAGGAATCGTGGCGATTCCTTGCAGTGCCCGTGACTTTTAAGCTCAATGCGCATGCGCATTGAGCTTAAAAGCGCGTGCACAAGCCCCAGCCGCCTGCCTTGCCTACTCTCCCGCCCCCTCACTTCTTGATTGCACGGCCGCTAGGCCGTGCCTCCCCTACTCCTCCTCCTACTCTCCTCCCCTCCCGTCTGTTCCCGCACTCCTCCCACACCCCCGCTCCGCCCCCTCACTCTCTCTGCCCGCCCGCTCTCCACTCTATCAGGCAGCCCTGCTGCTTAACACCCTCTCCCCCGCTCCGCCCCCTCCCCGCCATGTCGCATGCAATCGTTTCGTATTTTGGTACCACTTACACCGGCTGACAGGTAATGGATTTAGTCTTTTTTGTTTTTAGCCATTCTTTCCCCGTCTCACCACAACGGCTCTAGAGCTGCCACCACTGTTTGGACTTACTACTGATTAGCATCTGATGCATGTTTCGTTTCAACATTTAAATGCAAAATGTTTTTAAAACAAATGCTACTACTTGGCACTTTTATGTGTAGCATACCTCTTTTTAAATTGAATTCCACTACGATGCACGTGTATGGTTTACAGCAAGGACTTATTTCAACTTTGTAATTCTTTAGTGTATAGCGCTCCAACGTGATGAAGGCATGCTCAGCGCTACAGAAACTCGTCTAAATATATAAATAACTAGATAAACTTCTGCCGATGAATATACCATTAGAGGTGGAAGTAACAATCCTGCTTCACCGCCAGGGGGCACCATATAAAACGGACAAACCCAATCAGATACCTGTACGCACAAAATAATATATGTGTTCAATAGGATGTGTTAAAGAGGGACTGATTTTATCTTCTGCTTTACCAAAGAAATGGAAAAAAAAGTACACAGAACCTTACTCACGCCCAAGATAAGTTTCAAGCCGCCTGCCTTGCCTACTCTCCCAGCTGGTGCCGCTCCACCCCCTGCGGCATCAAAGGCTTTCACGGCCGGCCGGCCATGCTTTCAGTTTCACGACCGGCCGGCCGTGTGAAGTGCATTTCACAGCCCGCTCTCCCTGCTACGCCCCCTGCTCCGGCCGAGACGCATTTCTCCTCCCTCCTCCCCCCTCCCCATGCACCCTCAGTGGTGACACGCTCAGGCACTGCATGTGTTTAAAAAAAAAAACTGATATCCGAGTTGTACTCGCGCATTTGGCAGCCGAGACGGTTTAGCTTTGCCAGTGATTGTAACGCTCAGGCACTGCATGTGTTTAAAAAAAAAAACTGATTTCCGAGTTGTACTCGAGCATTTGGCAGCCGAGACGGTTTAGCTGTGCCAGTGATTGTCTTGCAGTAGTCCTAGGATTCTTCTACATATCCATCTTTTCCTTCCCTGCCACCGCTTTGCTATGCTCTATTTACACAACCCCCCCTAAACACCTGAATGCACCCTATTTTCGTTACCTTCAGCGTCTGACAGCAGCGCGTTTAACGTGTAGCATACTATTGGCATAGTTGCAGTCAAGCCCTTTACATCCCCGCCATCTCTTTGCTATACCCGATTGCAAAATCCCCCCCCCCCCCTTTCTGAACACCCGAAAGAAGGCTATTTTATTATTATTACCTACAGCGTCTGCCGATGCCTTGGGCAAACTGTGGCGGAATATTGGTAAACCCCGTTGTTCAGTCATGCAGGATCTGTGAGAGGCGTCCGCAGAGCAATGCCACGTTAATGGTTGTTGCACGTGCTTCAAAAGCGGCATATTTTTAATGTCATTAATAGTTTACCTGCTAATAACCAATGCCTACAAACCACCTCAATCTTCTGTTTGTAGAGCTTACTGCTTCTGATCTTTTTTACCACAGTCAAAGAAAAAGCTAAAGGCAGGAACACTGAGCCTCAAACTGCAAACAAAAGTGCTCAATTAGCACACAGCACAAAAGCTGCCTGCAACATGTTCCACAAAAATAGCACAACCACATGTATTTTTTTTACACAAAGGGCTTACACATTGCATAAACAACACATTTAGCACTTTTAAGGGAGGGCTCAGTGAGCACTTTTGTGCAAATTGTTACATGTTAAGTCTGTGCAGAGTGCGCACCGCTCACTTTTATATTACGTGCTCAGCCAGCATCCTGCACAGAGTTCGCAGCCATTGTGGTGTATGGAGGCCGTAGTTACACTTTACAAGTGAAGCATACTTTTAACCTTTTAGCAAAACCCCACATCTAAGAGTAATGCTATAAACCACTTTTATTTTAGGCAAAAACAAACCAGCAAAATGTTGCCTACTATTTGCGTAGTTGTATTTAATTAGCTGGTAAAAGCCTGTTATTTTTCTGCTTTTTAGCATCTACTGTGAAGGGTTACTTTATCTCCATGGGAGAATCTCTACGTGTACAGCTGGCGCCTGGCACGTGGTTAGTTTAATTACGCCGGATTAGGTGCTAAAAAGCAAGTTATATATTGCTTTTTAGAATCTGCTGTGAGTTGTTAGTTGACCTCCATGGGGGATATGTGCATGTTTCTAAATGGCGCCTGGCGCTACGTTTATGAGCTTCGTGTTTGTTGTTAAACATTTAAGCCTTATGCTTTGTAGTACAAGAACTGTTAATAATAGAATCGGTGGCTATGTCACTAGCGCCATGTGCGCTTCAGTAACAAGCAGATAAGAAATTTGACCGTATTTTAACAGTATGCTGTTGTAATACGGCTACTTTTCTTTATAGCGTACTGTTTAGTTTTATTTACATTTCATATATATGTCACTCTATCTATCGTCCACACTCTATCTATCGCCCACACTCTATCTATCACCCACAATCTTTATCTATCGCCCTCACTCTATCTATCCATCTATTGCCCTCACCCTCAACACCTCACCCTCACTCACCCTCACCCTCACTCACCCTCAACACCTCACCCTCACTCACCCTCACCCTCACTCACCCTCAACACCTCACCCTCACTCACCCTCAACTCCTCACCCTCACTCACCCTCATTCACCCTCACCCTCACCCTCACTCACCCTCAACCCCTCACCCTCACTCACCCTCAACCCCTCACCCTCACCCTCAAACCTTCACCCTCATCCCCTCACTCACCCTCACTCTCCCTCACTCAGCCTCAACTACTCCCCCTCACCCTCACTCACCCTCAACCCCTCACCCTAACTCACCCTCAACACCTCACTCGCCCTCACTCACCCTCAACACCTCACCCTCAACCTCAAACCCTTACCCTCACTCACCCTCACTCACCCTCACTCACCCTCACCCTCACTCACCCTCACTCTCACTCACCCTCAACCCCTCACCCTCACTCACCCTCACTCACCCTCAACCCCTCACCCTCACCCTCACTCACCCTCACCCACACTCACCCTCACTCACCCTCAACCCCTCACCCTCACTCACCCTCAACCCCTAACCCTCACCCTCAAACCTTCACCCTCATTCCCTCACTCACCCTCACTCTCCCTCACTCAGCCTCAACTACTCCCCCTCACCCTCACTCACCCTCAACCCCTCACCCTAACTCACCCTCAACACCTCACTCGCCCTCACCCTCACTCACCCTCAACACCTCACCCTCAACCTCAAACCCTTACCCTCACTCACCCTCACTCACCCTCACTCACCCTCACTCACCCTCACTCTCACTCACCCTCAACCCCTCACCCTCACTCACCCTCACTCACACTCAACCCCTCACTCTCACTCACCCTCACTCACCCTCACTCACCCTCAACCCCTCACTCACCCTCACTCATCCTCACTCACCCTCAACCCCTCACCCTCACCCACCCTCAACCCCTCACCCTAACTCACACTCACCCTCACTCACCCTCACCCTCACTCACCCTCACTCACCCTCACTCTCACTCACCCTCAACCCCTCACTCACCCTCACTCACCCTCACTCACCCTCAACACCTCAGCCTCACTCACCCTCAACTCCTCACCCTCACTCACCCTCATTCACCCTCACCCTCACTCACCCTCAACCCCTCACCCTCACTCACCCTCAACCCCTCACCCTCACCCTCAAACCTTCACCCTCATCCCCTCACTCACCCTCACTCTCCCTCACTCAGCCTCAACTACTCCCCCTCACCCTCACTCACCCTCAACCCCTCACCCTAACTCACCCTCAACACCTCACTCGCCCCACCCTCACTCACCCTCAACACCTCACCCTCAACCTCAAACCCTTACCCTCACACACCCTCACTCACCCTCACTCACCCTCACCCTCACTCACCCTCACTCTCACTCACCCTCAACCCCTCACCCTCACTCACCCTCACTCACCCTCAACCCCTCACCCTCACCCTCACTCACCCTCACCCACACTCACCCTCACTCACCCTCAACCCCTCACCCTCACTCACCCTCAACCCCTAACCCTCACCCTCAAACCTTCACCCTCATCCCCTCACTCACCCTCACTCTCCCTCACTCAGCCTCAACTACTCCCCCTCACCCTCACTCACCCTCAACCCCTCACCCTAACTCACCCTCAACACCTCACTCGCCCTCACCCTCACTCACCCTCAACACCTCACCCTCAACCTCAAACCCTTACCCTCACTCACCCTCACTCACCCTCACTCACCCTCACCCTCACTCACCCTCACTCTCACTCACCCTCAACCCCTCACCCTCACTCACCCTCACTCACACTCAACCCCTCACTCTCACTCACCCTCACTCACCCTCACTCACCCTCACTCACCCTCACTCACCCTCACTCACCCTCACTCACCCTCAACCCCTCACTCACCCTCACTCATCCTCACTCACCCTCAACCCCTCACCCTCACCCACCCTCAACCCCTCACCCTAACTCACACTCACCCTCACTCACCCTCACCCTCACTCACCCTCACTCACCCTCACTCTCACTCACCCTCAACCCCTCACTCACCCTCACTCACCCTCACTCACCCTCACCCACCCTCAGCCTCACTCACCCTCAACCCCTCACCCTCACACAGTGCAATAGGTCTCGGAGCATTTGAGTTAGAGCTTTTAGAATTGTTTATGGCTTTTTTTATTTGTAATTCTTTAGCATTGGCTACAGGAAACAAAAATGCTAAAGATTTACAAAAAAAACCCATAAACAATTCTAAAAGCACTAACTCTAATGCTGCGAGACCTATTGCATTTCCAATGCTTGTTAATGAGCTGCTGCGTGCCTATTAAGCTCTTGGCCGGGGAAAGGATGCTTTGTTCATTGAAGCCAGCGGACTGTATGCAGGTGTGTTAATAAAGATAGAGATTCAATCTTTGAATATTATGTGACAGGCACTGTTGCAATCATGTGGAGGCCTCGAGTGGGGCCCTAACATTTCATGTCTTTTTTGGATATACCAACTTAAGCCAAGAGCTCTGCCTGTTCCTCATGCTGTTCACACTCGCCAGCGTCTCGCAGGAGATCTGCAATGCTTGACTGCAATTTTATTTGCTCACAAGGCAAGTCTATAGAAGCCTTGCTCATCTGAGGGTGCATGGTTTCCTATTTTTCAGTATCTTGCACAGTCTTCAGATTTCCAGTGAACCAGTTCCAAATTTCAGCTTGCTCTTCACTACAGTGCCACCTGTTGCTTGACTCTTGTTTATACAAATCCAGGGAAGACAGATGGAGTAAGAGTGAGAGGGAGACAGAGGGAGCTAGAGGGAGTAATACAGAGAGAGGGAGCTAAAGGGAGTAAGACAGGGAGAGAGGGAGCTAGACGGAGCAAGACAGAGAGAGAGGGAGCAAGACAGAGAGGGAGCTAGAGGGAGTAAGACAGAGAGAGAGAGGGAGCTAGAGGGAGTAAGACAGTGAGAGAGGGAGCTAGCTAGACAGAGAGAGGGAGCTAGAGGGAGTAAGATAGAGAGAGGGAGCTAGAGGGAGTAAGAGAGAGAGAGGGAGACAGGGGGAGCTAGAGGGAGCCAGACAGAGAGAGGGAGCTAGAGGGAGTAAGACAGAGAGAGTGAGCTAGAGGGCGCTAGACAGAGAGAGGGAGCTAGAGGGAGTAAGAGGGAGCTAGAGGGAGCAAGACAGAGTGAGAGGGAGCTAGAGGGAGTAAGACAGAGAGAGAGAGAGAGAGCTAGAGGGAGCAAGCCAGAGAGAGAGGGGGCTAGAGGGAGTAAGAGAGAGAGAGGGAGCTAGAGGGAGTAAGAGAGAGGGGGCTAGAGGGAGTAAGACAGAGAGAGAGGAAGCTAGAGGGAGTAAGACAGAGAGAGAGGGAGCTAGAGGGAGCAAGAGAGGGAGCTAGAGGGAGTAAAACAGAGAGGGAGGGAGCTAGAGGGAGCAAGAGAGAGAGAGAGGGATTTAGAGGGAGTAAGAGAGCGAGAGGGAGCTATAGGGAGTAAGAGAGAGAACTGGAGCTAGAAGGAGTAAGAGAGAGAGAGAGCGGGAGTTAGAGGGAGTAAGACAGAGAGGGAGCTAGAGGGAGTAAGGCAGAGAGAGAGGGAGCTAGAGGGAGTAATACAGAGAGAGAGGGAGCTAGAAGGAGTAAGAGAGGGAGAGGGGGAGCTAGAGGGAGCAAGACAGAGAGAGGGAGCTAGAGGGAGTAAAACAGAGGGAGAGGAAGCTAGAGGGAGTAAGACAGAGAGAGAGAGGGAGCTAGAGGGAGTGAGACAGAGAGAGAGGGAGACAGAGGGAGCTAGAGGGAGTAAGACAGAGAGAGGGACCTAGAGGGAGCTAGACAGAGAGAGGGAGCTAGAGGGAGTAAGACAGTACCTAGCGCCGTACATTTCCGACAGAGGTGGTCCATGCAGTAAGTCGTGAGGGGGTGACACCATGAGTTACCCGCACCGGGTGACACCAACCCCAGTGACGCCACTGCTGATGATTTTCATTTCACAATACTGTTTGCAAAAGGCCTTGCAGCTCTATCCACACCCCAGAATGCAGAGGGCAGCGAGGCACCATATGCATTTCTAAAGCTGCCCGCCAATATCAGAAATTGCAGGGAGAGCAAAAGAGAAGGAATCTAACATAAAATAAATCTATTCTCTTTTTTTATTGGGGCAATAGCACAGCTGCGCCTGTAGTCACAAAGATGGAATGAAGCAGTGCAACAATTCTTTAAAATTCTGTTTGGAAATGTCAGGTGCAGGATAAGGCGAGCATTGTAACCTAATTCAATGTTATAGCAAAAAAAGGCACAACTTTAGATTTATGTTGACGGTAGATGCCAAAAGAGATTCAGAATACGTGTGTTTTTTCTCTGCCAGAAAATGTGCTATATGTTTTAAAAACTCACATTTTTGCTGAGAGATGATCAAAACCTGCAGATGAATAAATCACTGGGGAGCCACAAGAATCACTTCCAGGAGACTGCTAACGCTTAGCACAGTTTCTCAATGAATAGTCCTTCTGTTCACTTGGAAGAAACTGCTAGAACTGTTATCACTCCTGCTAACCTCCGTTTTCTCTGGGCCGTGCTTTAAGTTCTAATTTTCAAACTCTTGTAGATTGCTGATCGAAATGTTGTCAGTCTGTAAATAAGCCAAAGTATAGTCAAAAATGTATCTCTCAAGAGGCCGGAATGATAAAAGTTGTGGTTCACTAATCCGTGGTGCACATCAGTGTCTGGGTTTAACTTTTACATTGGGGTTAGATGTTTTATTTGTTAAGGAAAAAACATAACCATAATAACAAACCCCCTCCCTCCACCCCCCTCCCTGCCTCCCTGCTAGACCGACTTAAAACCACCCGCCACCCCAACATTGCAGAGCGCTCAATACCCAATCCCAATAACAGTTCTTGCATGTAGGGGGTGAGAAGTCCGTGGAGTGCCGTAGTCTACCCCCACCTCGAAGATAAACTACCAGCAGAGTCCCGCCGCAGCTTTTCCGCAAGTACCACTGTCGCAGTCCTTTGTGTGCCCCCAATCAGGGGAGGATGAACATGTTAGCCAGTTCCCAATTGTCAACGTGTCCTTTACTCATGTATGGGCAAACCTTAGAAACATCACTCAAGACTAGTGAATTCCAATTGCGCCACGTCACTTTCATCATTCTTCGGCCTCCAACCGCTGCGTACATTCGTCCTCTTGCTCTTGTCTGCAATCCTTGGGGTCCTCTTCCACACTCCGCTGCTGCTGGCGTCTCTCCGACCGTCTGGATCCCTCCGCTCGCCGCCAGCCCTCGAGCCAGTCTTGGGCCCCCTCTGGCATTTCAAAAAATCAGGTCTTTCCATCCGCCACCACTCGCAGCTTCTCAGGAAAGAGCATGGAGTAAGGCAATTCTCTGCACCGAGGTTCTTTTTTAACCTCAAGGAAGCTCCTGCGATGCTTAGTAACTGCTGCTGTGTAATCCGGAATAAAGGACACCACCGAGTTTTGAATGTGGAGCGGCGGGGCCACTCTTGCTGTTTGCAGTATAACATCCTTGTTGGGGAAATTAAAAATGCGGGCCAGGACGGGTCTGGGGGGTGCTCCAGGCTTGGGCCTACCTCTTGGCACCCTATGTGCTCTTTCCACTGAGAAGAAGGTGGAGAGGCCTCTAGGTTGGAGTCTAGTCTTTATGAGATCCTCGACATAAAGGTCCATGGCTGGACCCCCCTCATTTTCAGGAATGCCCGTGATTCGAACGTTATTGCGGCGAGAGCGCCCCTCCTAATCATCCAGCTTCGCTGCCATAATTTTACTTTCCGTTTCTAAGTGGCTGACTTTTTTGAGCAGTGTGGCAGTATATTTAGACAGGGATTTCGTTAGTTGCTTCACCTCTGTGACTCTTGCGGTCATCTTTTGAAAGTCAGCCCGTAGGAAGGATACATCAGTAGAGATGGTGCCCACCGTCGATTGAACATTAGTGAGAGCAGCCATTATATCATCCACCGTCACTTTACTAGCTCCCTCTCCTTCCGGGGCCTTGTCCGACAATTCTTTGCGGTCCGGCAGAGCCGGAAAGTCTCTTGCATATGCATATTTGTCCAGTTTGACCTGAGAGGTCTTGCGTGGGCCTCTGGCCCCCATCCTTGTTCAAATAATCTAGCGCCGGTCGGTAGTCGCTGCCGCCTGCCGCCTGCCGCGGGACCTCTCTCCATGCGCGGCCTGTCAATTTTCTTGCTGCGCCGTAAACTTGTAGGTACTGGGGCACTGGTCCTAGAATGCCTGCACAGCCAGGGTTTACGTATTCTGCATGGGTACCCTGTCAGGCCGAGTGTCCCCTGTTCACTTCTTAGGATCTTCAGTCAGTTGAGCTGTGTTCAGATGAAGCTGCAGCCTGGGGAATGCTGTTCAGAGAAGCAGGTCTGCAACTGGCACCGGGAGTAGAGTCAGCAGGGTCCCCCTGGGGCAATCACTCTTCTGCCTATGCCTGCTGGTCATTGCCCCATGCTACCCCAGGCGTTAAATCACTCCCCAGGGGCCTTATGACAAAATTGCGGCGTCAGAACCGTCCCCCTCCACGAGGTCGTAATGGTGTGTATCTTCGGCCCTTGGAATGGAGTTTTCACAGGCAGGACTTATTGCTAATGGGGGCCCGGGCCTCTGCTGGGCTCCCCTGGCACTCCTCTCCACAGGACGGACAAAACAGCTTCCTCTTCATGTGCTACTCCTCCCGCTTTTATTCCTTGCCCGAGGTCTGGCCCCGCGCGCCTCTAGGCAGGTGCCGAGTCACCCTGGGTCCCGGTTGCAGTGAGGTAGTCCGGCCTCCCCCTCCTCTGCTTACTCAGGGGAATGCCGTGTCCAAAGTCGGTAAGGAACCAGCACTGCGGGCATCCCTTGTGCTCTGCTCACCATTTTTTAACCCAGGGGGGGGCGCCGAGATGGTTGTCGATCGGTGCCTGACGGTGATTTGCGGCACCCGTTCCCAGATGGCAGCTTCTTCCGAGGCTCCCGCGTCTCCAGCTGTTGCTCACCCGATCTTACGTACTCCCGCTGGGCCTGAATTGCAGGCTAGTCCCCGGCTGCAGCCGCGTGGTTAGGCCGCGCCGTTCCACATGGTCCCCTCGGCGCACTGATGGTCTCTTTCGCCTGGAAAGGGCGCCGACCGTTGCCCTGCTGTCTCCGCTCTCCTGGGCTGTCTTCGAGGCAGGATTAATGTACGGATGATAGGACGGATAGTTTGGCAAACCTACACCTCCCTCGGAGCTCCTCTAGGCTGTGGCATCTTAGTCGGCTGCCGGCCTCGCCCCCTCATTTGGCTTGTTTTTTAAAAGAAACCCGGGTCCTGCTGTTATTCCAACACTCACTTTGCTTTCTAATGGCAGTTCTCATTCTCAACAATCAGAAATGCTGCGGCTTACGGGCAGCAACATGTTTCCCCCCCACATGGGAGTGTTGGCCTTCCATTCCGACTACAGACCCCTAAATTCAGACTCTCAACTAGAGGAGGGAAATCTCTCGCAACACTAGGCGCAAAAGCGTGGAATAAACTTCCCCCCAACTTACGCTTGATCTCTGCGGAGAAGAATTTCCGAAAGGCCCTGAAAACTTGGATTTTCAACCTTCCAGACTCGATCTGTATGACCCTGGTTTAGACATAGTGTTCTGTTTAGATGAGATAGATGTGTGAGCTGACTTTTCCGGCCTTCCATCTAGGCTACGGGCTACAAGCGCCAGGATGCTCCTTGGAGCGACAGTCGCGCTATAGAAGTGCATATTTACATTACATTACATTACCTAGCTAAAAGAAGTCATGGGTGGCTGACTCTGCAATCATATTCCTTGTTGATCCCACAGCAGTATCTAACCGTATCCTTCAATGCACAAACAAAATTAAGCTTTTTAAAATTGAGACTGGGAGTTCTTAACTTGTTGGTTCATTTGCCAAAATGGAAAAGAGAGCAAGGACGAGACTCATGCCGACTTTGCTGGGAATATAAGGAAGACATAATACATATCATTTGTCTTTGCCCCAAGCTGCTGACTGAAAGACGGGCCCTCTTCAAGCACCTATGGAATACAAAAATGATTAGAACATGTAGGGCAGCAGTCCTAGCTTGCTTCGATCTGAGGAACACTAAATTAAATTGTGCCCTTGTCAGATTTATGAATCACGCAGCAAAAAAACTTTGTGAGGGGCCAACAGTCTGTGGTCACTCGTTGGCAAAATGACCTGGCAGGCTTCACCAGTCACTTTTACCCATATCTGACATTACTTACCCATATTGAATATTACTTATTCATTCTTTTAAATGAACTTTTAAACGTATTTTAAATGACACTTTTTGATACCTTCTAAATCTTGTACTTGCAATGGTTTTTTAAATCACGCAATAAAGTTATTTGAATATTCAACTATACTAATATACTGCCCAAATAACTGATTAACATATCTACTACTCAAATTACTTCATATTTATACTATACTAATTTTCAACATTAATCCTTTATGGGTTCCGGAGTGGCGTGCTACTCGCCAAAAAAGCGCTTCAACACCCATCAGGGGTAACAAGTGCTATATGAATGCAAATCTTTCTTCCCCTTTTATCCATCCGCTATCCTTCTCACTCCAAGTAACAGACTAATATCCACCACTGGAATTACCTCATATTTCACCATATTAATTCACCACTAATCCTTTATAGGGCTCCCTGAATAGCATGCGTCAACAAGCGAGCGATAAATAAATACAAACCTTTGTCCTACTCTATCCTGCTATCGTTCCAAATCCTAATAACTGACTAACCTATCCACCACTTAAAATGTACTTGCATGTTTTACTATACTAATTCAAAACTAATCCTCTGTGGGTCCCGGAGTAGCGTGCTACCCGCCGAAAAAGCGCTTCGACGCCTCGTCAGGGGTAGTAAGCGCTATATAAATGCAATTACAATACAATACAAAAAAGTAGTGGCTCTCACGTCACCTTGTGAGACCTTTGAATTGCAGGTGGCAAGAACATCAAGTAAAATTCAGTCACTGCTAAACACGAATCTCCCCCTACACTTCAGAGAATGAATTCATCAAATCTTTAATACGTCTGATATGGCGGGCCAAGCCCTCTTTTTTAAAGTTATGGGATCCGGTCTTGTCACATCGTTTCAGACTATTTTTCGAGTAATCCCTGCTTTTATTCATTCTATGTTTTCCAGCGTATTAAGAGCTTTTCCCCTGCTGCTCCTCCTGGTTTGTGGTGTCCTGTACTTCTATTGCTGCTCTGCAATGGCTGCACGATCTGTGGTACTGCCAAGCCAGGAACAGTTGCAGCTGTACCGTTATTGGATGCAGCAGCTTTTTGGTTTAATGCCATTGGAAGCTCTTGACATTGACTATTGGCTGACCTTCCGTTATGCCTACTTTACCTGCATGCAACCTGTGTTCTACTGCATCATGTGCTCTTTTCAATGGGCCCTGGAAGTTTGCCTGTTCACTACGTCACACGCTGCCCTGGATTGTGAACTGTTGATGGGTTTGTTTGTGTCCCATAAGCAGGACTGTTCCATGAATAGGCAGCTTGTGTACAATTCTTCACTGGGGTCGGCAGCAGAATCGAGTCCATGTGTGTGTGCACAGCGCCTCGTGGACCGGAGTTTCATTGAAGTCGACACAGGTTGCCCTGGGATGCTCCTTACGGCCTCTGGATATGAAGAGCATGATTGCTAATTTGAATTGCTTAATGGGATAGCATTGCTTTTATCTTTGGAAGGCATGACACCTTATTGGAGCTGATGGCATTCCACTTGTCCCATGAGGTTTTTACCCCGGCTGATACGCTGTGATTGGATATTTTGTTGCATGCAGAATTTTTTTTCTCTTCTTTGTTTGTCAGTCCTTGAGGTTCTACTTTGAACTTGAGTTACTATTTGGCCCTTGACTTAGATGCTTTGTTATATTCCATATAGGTACCCCAATATAGGCTCAGGTAACTTCGTAACCTTTCACCGATACTCTCCCCTACATTACACACATAAGGGTTCTTGGGGACTGACCTTTTGCCTAGATATGACACTGCACACATAACGCCGGATTTTCCCTGGTAAAAGCCTCATACATTATGCATGAGGATTCTTGGACACTCAGCAGGAAGTACCATCTCCTGTATAATATCTATGGATAAAGTTTAATCCCGACGTCATTCTAAGTCTGACAAGTGGCACAGCAAGGTAGAACCTCCGGGGAGACCTTTGGGTATATAAACATCGCATCTTGCTGAGACAAACAGAGGAGATCAGGATTCCCTGCTGACACACTGACGCGAGATGCTTAGGTTCCTACATGCAGATACTCCAGCTCGCAGTGGTCTAACATCCCTTGCGGGGTGTCCAACTCGAGACCAAGGCGGGGTCCCACAGTCTCTCACTTCATGTAATGGGGTTGACTTTATCCTAGAGGGATTCTTGGCTTAACACCTAAGTGCATGCTAGGTACACTTAGGTACATCTAATTAGGGTAGCATCGTAGGAGTAGGCATTGTATTGTCATGTATTTTTTATACTTGCCTGTATTCATGGTTATAGCAAAATGGTAGAATCTATCATCCTTTTACTTTCCTGGTGCTTCTAATCATTTATATCTTTTACTGTCTAATGGTTGTTTCAGCACACCTATTTCACACTAGAATAATGACTGTTTAATAATTTTATTGAAAAATGTCCATTTTGTTTATTCTGTGTATCTCTCTGAGACCAGGTAAGCACTAGTGACTGAGCGAAAAGTAGTACACTGTTTTCACGATCCTGAGGGATCTGGGTTGTCATGTTCGATGGTTGCCACAAACTATTCTCTCCCTGGTAAGAGCCGTTTCTAGTGGCACTGTGAGCTAGCTGGTACACAGGCCAACATACCCGATGGGGGTGTCCAGAATCAGTCTGACACCAGTCCTACAGTGTATGTTGTCTAAACGTGCAGATCCTATATAGGTTTTATAGGAACTACATGACAGCTTTGGCTCTGCTTACCTCTGACTTCTATGTTAGTCCAGGGCTAACGTCCTGACCAAAGGGAGTGTGTTGCATGGCCCATGGGAACATTGTTATCTTTTCTAAGTTAGCATGAGCACACTGCATATTGTCCGTTTCTTTGAGCACATTAGTACATGAGTTTATGTTGCAAATGCATCTTTTCAAATTTTCTCATACGAACCAACAGATGTTTTCACGTTCTGCAAGATCCTGGGATTTTGTTTGAACATTGTGAACAAGGTCGAACAACAATGCCCCTTTTATTCCATTCTGGTCAGGCCCTTGCACCTAGACAAAACATACAGAAGCAGCTGTTATTTGGGAATGCGTACTTTGGTCTTATTGGAGTGCACAGATAGTTAGGAAACACTTGGACATGGGCCTTTCCAGGTAGAAGAGCATGACAGCACCTATGATGTAGATCTACCTTCCTGCTTCTATACAAGGGGAGCGAGGTTAGACTATGCTGTCTTTTACAATGATAGCTCCTTCTTTGATTTACGGACTACTTTCTATGTTGACCGTATTTGTGTTATGCATTTTTCTGATTATTGTGGCACGTATACTGCATATTTAAGCATGTTAGTTAAAATAAATATTTAAAACTTGTTCGTGTCTGTGTCAGATCTTATTGTGGACAAGTACAAGAATGTGAGCAAAAGGGTGTGTCTTGCAACCACGATCCCTGAGAGAGTCAGGAGTGTTGTGTTCTGGGGTGTCTAATCACTTGGTGCCCTGTGAGTGAGTAGTACTTGGCAAATAAACTGAAAAAATATCAGCCACCAAGGACTCTCCACTCTGCAAATAAATATCTACTAACAACTCCGAAGGTTTGAACAGTTAAGTATGGAAGCAAATCCTTTTCGAAATTAGCCCCCACTCTCTGGAACTCCCTGCCATTGCACTTAAGAATTGAGACAGACCATAAAAAGTTTTGTAAGTGCCTTAAGACTTGGCTATTCTAAATTAAAAAATTTAAACTGTCCCATTCCCAGCCATCCTCTGTCTGTTCCTGAGTCTCGGTAAAGAGCTATGAGACCTTAGGCGCTCAACAAGAAACAGTACATAGACATAGACATAGACATAGTAGGAAGGCAACTGCGACACTATAGCTAGTCAGTACTGGGGTAATGGGTACTAGGGTGGTAGGATGACTCAGTCCCTATATACCAATGTCCCATTAACATACACATAGTTCTGTGTTTGTGCAAAATCCCGGCAACAGTTTAATGCGATTCAAGATTTCTAGTGTTTTTTTAGAGTTAAATTTCTCCTTCTTGGAAACCTAAGAGATGATAAAATCTCTGGCAGAAGGTTTAAATGAGTTCCAGATAAAATGAGGAGAGAAGACAAAGGGGTCCAACAACAGGGATGTACTAAAGCCCCATCTTCTGTTATCACAAGTGATAGGAATCGAAATTTGCCTAGCGTAGTAACGGTAAGTTTCAATTCTATTAAGGACACGGAGGCGAGGATTATGCTTTTCTCTCTTCGCTGTTTAATAACACAACATCGCACAGCAGCCAGAAAAGCATCAAACCTGAAATTTTTTTAGTATTCCCAACACAGGAATATCAGAAACATCGTAATAACATTGTTTAATAACTACAAGTCCCAGGAGATCAACATTAGGCAGTCCTTCTTTAGTGTCCATAAATCCCAATATAAGGCGTCCAACCAACGAACTCCTCCTCTTTCTTCGTGGCGAGTCAGGCCAAAGTCTCAAGCATCTCGTTTTGCACCATCATTCCCTGGCGGAAAAAAGAACAGCATGAGCTAAGCCATACCCGCCAAACTTGAAGGCAAATCAACAAAGCAGAGCATCAAGCCAATCGACATGCAACCCACGAAAACAGTAACCATACTGCAAGTCGGAAAACGGATTACTTACTCCAGTACGGGCGGGATCTCCGCAGGAGGTATGGGTGGGATAATCCTCACCTCCGTGTCCTTAATAGAATTGAAACTTACCGTTACTACGCTAGGCAAATTTCGATTCTATGTCAGGACCGGAGGCTTCAGATTATGCTTGTTTAAAGCTTGTCCACCACCAAACTAGCAATATCCACCACTGGCTTAAAATAGAACCTTTTGAAGGTGGAATCCGAAGACCAGTCCGCAGCGCGCATGAGGTCTTCCAATCGTGCCCCAAGGGCAAATGCTTTAGAGGCCATGGCCCCTCTTGCTGAGTGAGCTCCGAACTGCCTCGTATCAATACCAGCTTCCTGCATCACCCAACGCACCCACCGGGCTATAGTGGGGGTTTGCGCAGCGCAATCAGTAACTGCCGCTCGCCCGGAGGGCGAAGTTCCGTTGTGACATCCTCATAGGTTTTCAAACACTGTACCACACACAACTTAGGGGCATCTGCAAATGCCGGGTAGGAAATAGACCTCGTAGCCGATTTCGTGCGTCGGCCCACGGTAAAGGTCACCCCATCCGGGGAGAACGCTCTCGCCGTGACATCCAGGGCACGCACATCAGACACCCTGCGACAAGACACTAAGCACAGGAGCATCGCCAGTTTAGCTGACAGTTCTTTTAAGGAAAGATCTTTGTTAGGCTGCCAGGAAAGAAAGAAAAAGGTTCAACACCACGTTGACATCCCACAGGACGGAATACCGTGGCTCCGGCGGTAAAGCCAGACGCACTCCCCTAAGGAGCCGGCATACCAGGGGGTGCTCCCCGACCGCCACTCCATCCAGCTGCATATGAGCCGCTGATATGGCAGAACGAATCGTATTAATCGTCCGGTATGCTAAGCCGGCAGTAGAGAGTTCTGCAAGAAAATTCAGGATAGGAACGAGGCCTGCGACCATGGGATCCAAATCCCGTCGAAGACACCAACGAACCCACCTGGTCCAAGCCGATCTATACCTCTTGGCAGTGCTGCCTGCCCAGGCCTTGGACAAAAAGTGCTGAGCTGAGTTCGAAAGGCCAGGGAGCGACCAACGTCACCTGAAAGCCTCCATGCCATGAGGCGGAGAGAACCCTGGAGGAGATGATGAGGGACCCCGTCTGGATTGAGAAGAAGACGAGGAAGCCGGGGGAGTAGGATTGGAGAATCCCAGGAAAGTTCCAGAAGAACTGGAAACCACACTTGCGGCCTCCACACGGGCGTCACCATCACCACGTCCGCCATCTGACGGCGAATCTGGGCCGCGGCCCGCACTATCATGGAGAAAGGCGGGAAGGCATACGGCCGTTCCTGACTCCAGTCTTGGAGGAACGCATCCGTCGCCTCCGCCAAGGGGTCCGGTCTCCAGCTGAAGAACTTCGGGAGCTGGAAGTCCAGACGGGACGCAAACAGGTCTATGGAAAATGGTCCCCAGCATGCCGCCAGCCAGCGGAACACTTGAACATCCAGCTTCCACAGGCTGGAGTCTCGGAGATATCTCGAGTGCCAATCCGCCACCTGATTGGCCCGACCCGGCAGGTATTCTGCCGTAACCGAGACTTGATGGGCGAGACAATAATCCCAAAAGTCTTTCGCCAGGTCCGCAAGGGCTCTTGATCGCGGACCCCCTAAGTGGTTCACATACCGAACTGCTGATACGTTGTCCATCCGCAGAAGGACGCATGACTTCACTGAGTCCCTCATCCAGCAACGGACAGCGAACAAACCTGCTAGAAGTTCCAAGCAGTTGATGTGAAGTCGCTGTTCGTCGGACAACAAAGCGCCGCCTGTGGAGAAATCCCCGCAGCGGGCGCCCCAGCCAGACCTGCTGGCGTCGGACTCGATCACCAAGTCCGGAACGGACCCGATAATCGCACGGCCGTTCCACGCTTCCATGTGGGCGAGCCACCAAGACATCTCCTCTTTGACCTCCACCGACAGGGGAATCAAGCGGTCGTAAGAGAGCCCTCTGCGCAAATGATGTGCTTTCAGTCGCTGAAGAGCCCGATAGTGAAGAGGGCCCGGGAATATCACCTGAATGGACGATGAGAGAAGGCCTACTACTCTGGCCACCTGCCGGAGGGAGGTGTGCGATTTGGAGATAGTTTGCCGAAGCACATGTTTGATTTTGGCCATCTTCCTGGACGGCAAACTGAGAGTCGATTTCACCGAGTCCACCACAAAGCCCAGGAACACCCTTTGCTGGGCGGGTGTGAAAACCGACTTCTCCCTGTTGACAATAAACCCCAGACCTTGTAACAGGGAGACTGTCTGAGACAGATGAGCGGCCAACTTGCTCAGGTCCTGGCCCAACAGCAAGATGTCGTCCAGATAGACGATCAGCCGAATCCCCTGACTCTGCAGGGTTTCGATGGCGGGGTGCAGAATTTTTGTAAAGCACCAAGGGGCCGAGGAAAGACCGAACGGAAGGGCCTTGAACTCGAACACCATATCTTTCCAGCAAAACTGAAGGAAACGACGATGCGGGGGGTAAATCGTAACCACCAGATACGCATCCTTGAGGTCCAGACGGACCATCCAGTCGTTCGGGAGCAAAACGTCCCTCAAAAGATGGATGCCCTCCATCTTGAAGTGGTTGTACACCACCCAGCCATTGAACTCCCTTAGGTTGATGACTGGACGTCTGCCCCCGTCCACCTTTTCCACAAGAAAAATATTGCTCAGGAAACCCCGGGGGTGGCGCGTTGTTCGGCAAATAGCCCCCTTGCGCAGCAGCGCCGAGACTTCTTCGTCGATCAAGAGCGCGTCCGATTGAGAAAACGTTATGGGCCGAGGAGGCTCTACCTGGCACGGCTGGTCGTAAAACTCTATGCGGAACCCCTGCACGGTCTGAAGGACCCATGCGTCCGCTGTAATAGCCTCCCACGCCTGGGGGAAACACGCCAACCTCCCCCCAATAACAACCTGATCCGCAGGGATAACACTCACCGTGTGAATTGTTGCTGCCGGAGTCGTTCCGGAAGTTTCCGCGTCCTCTGAAACGCTGACCTCTGGTGGGGTAAAAGTTGTTGTAATTCACGGAGGAGTTGTAGCCTCCTCTGCCGGAGCCGTGCCCTTTTCCGGGCTGCTGCTGACCACCACGGCCGGTCGTGAGGCCCCTACCACGACCAGCCCCCCGGGAAAAACGCTGGTGGAAGACCCGCTTGATGGTTGACTGGGCCTTGTCCAGGGAGGTGAAGGTGGAAACAAACTTCCCCAGTTATTTTATGAATGGCTCGCCAAAGAGCCCTCCTTGGGAAACAGCGCCAGCTTCCGACCAAGCCAAGTCGCCCAACTTGGGATCCAGTTTTATCAGCAGCGACCGACGCCGTTCGGTCGAAAGGGCACAGTTGGCATTCCCCAGGAAGATAACAGCCCGCTGCGCTAAGTTGGACAGTACTTCCGGGCAAATGGCGCTGCCCGACACCTTGGCTTCCTCGGTAAATCGACTGGTCCACAGCCGCATAGAACTCGTCGTCTTGGAGGTACTGGTGTGACTCCTCCTCCTCGACGTAGTACCCCTCAGCCATGGCGTCCACCAAGCAGTAGAGAAGAAATTGGAAACTGAGGGTTCCGATGGCGTACACAGACAGCCACGTGTGGGCCAACTGAAGGTTAGCAAGGGTTGTAGGCCGGTGGAACCGGGCAATCAAAAGGCAGCACCAGCCTTCACAGCGCGCCGACCCTCTCTCCAGAGACCGGGTCGCACCGCCTCCCAGCGCGCTCGAGCGGGGAACACTCCAGCGGAAGCTGATGTAGGAAAGGTGCTGAAAAATCGCCCGCAGGCGGCAACGCGGTTACAACCACTAGTACAGACCTCACCGGGGCGTTCAAGCACAGAACAGTACAACCCAAGAGGGCGTCAGGGTTAGGCGGCAGCAGGGCACCTGCGATGTTGACTCCCCAGCGCGGCTCCAATCAGTGAGACGGAAGCTGTGCGCGGGCAGGCGAGACGCAACGGCGCCCTCTAGCGGCGAACTCAACACCGCGGAATACACGGGGACATCGCGTAAGGGGCGAAGGCGTCCCCGCGATGGAAGGGGCTCTGGAAGGGGAAAAAAAACCCACAGACCCCCTAAAGCAACAGTCAATGCAAATAGAATATGAGAAAACACAAAAACCTCAACAAACACAAAATGTGCAAGAGAGGGAGAATAGCACTTAACTGGCTGCGAAGCAGCGAAGAAAGAGGGGGAGTTTGTTGGTTGGACGCCTTATATTGGGATTTATGGACACTAAAGAAGGACTGCCTAATGTTGATCTCATGGGACTTGTAGTTATTAAACAATGTTATTACGATGTTTCTGATATTCCTGTGTTGGGAATACTAAACAATTTTCAGGTTTGATGCTTTTCTGGCTGCTGTGCGATGTTGTGTTAATAAACAGCGAAGAGAGAAAAGCATAATCTGAAGCCTCCGGTCCTGACATAGAATTAAATGTAAGTCTAATGTAACAGGAGCATGATCTGAGATCAGTATAGAACCAAAATCTGCATGCGTAATATGTTGTTTCAGAGGTTTTAAAACAAACAAATAATCAATCTTAGATTGGGACAGGTGTGTGAGAGAGAAAAAAGCGCATTCTTTCAATAATGGGTGACATATTCTCCATGTATCAATAAGAGGCAGTAGGTCAATGGCTGTATTGAAGTGTTGATGCATAGTAGAGGGGGCAAAAGTGATTTTAGAGACATGATCAATATATGAGTCTAAAACTAGATTACAGTCTCCACCAAATATTATATAATCTATAGAATCGGACATCAATTAGAAGAAATAGTAGACAAAAACATGTAATCAGGTTTGGTATTGCATAGATGTTGAACACAAAAGTAGGATTTTTTTTAATCTGGAGGTGAATTTCTATCCATCTACCATCTTCATCTGAGTCTTGAGAAAGGAGTATAACATATACATTTTTATGCAAAGAATAATAACCCCATTCCTTATCCCCCAACCTGTTCAAGGAAAATCATTTCCAACCCACTGACGTTTAAGCTTTTGAAATTCTGAAGCCACAACATGTGTTTCTTGTAGAAATATAATATCTGCTTTTAGATTGGATAATGGGCGAGTACCTTTTGTGTCTTAATATGTGAGCCTAACAGCCTGATTCATGAAAGACCCGTTTTGCGAGTCTCTAGTAGCGATTCATAAGGAATCGCTATTACAGGTTCGCAAAACGGGATTCATGTAGGAATATCCCAAAAAAATGTGATTCCTACTTATTCCTTATTTGCGATTAGCAAATTGCTAATCGCAAATAAGGAATAACTCCCCGTTCATTCCTATGGGCCAAAAGGACCATAGGAATGAATTGGGAGTATTCCTTATTTGCGATTAGCAATTTGCTAATCGCAAATAAGATAGCGATTTAAAGGGTGCCTGGGGTGTCCAGAGGACACCCTGTAGCACCCCTTAAATGCTAATTTAAACAGGTGTTGCGCACACACATGTGTGCAACATGCAACTCAGAAAAATGCTTTTAAAAGCATTTTTCTGAGTTTTCACTATTTACCACGAGGTTTGACCTAGCAGTAAATAGCGGCCCGAAATTGCGATTTCGCAATTTGAAAATGGATGATGAATTGCATTTAAGGAATCTCAAATAAGATTCCTTAAATGTAATTCCTCGCAAATATGCGAATTCGCTATTACCGATTTTTGCATTTGGGATGATGAATCCCAAATGCAAAAATCGCACTCGCAAAGGGCCAGATTCTCAGAATCTGGCCCTTTGCGAGCGCAATTACCTTTGATGAATCAGGCTGTAAGCCTTTAGCAGTCCAAGAAATAACGCATAACATCATCTAAAGAAAATCAATTATCATTAAATACGGACTGTACTTTTGATGGAAAGTGAAAAATAAAAAATAACATGAAAAAAATACTCTTTAATAAGTTGAAAGGCGAGGAAAAAGAAATATGGAAGAGCAAAGTGTAGAAATGAAAATATGACATTCTTAAGAAACAAATATATATGGAGAGTGGTGAAGCCACATGGGGAAGACAACACAACTAAACTCCAGGAAAAGTCGGCAAGAAGGGTTGACCATGTAAAGGGACAAAGGCTATGGCTGATGAGATAGTAAAACATCAGCCTAACATGTATGAAAAAAATGAAAAAACAATAAACATTATAGGCATATTATGAACATATAAATTAGTTAGAAAACATCATACCAAAACTTTTCTTGAGAGAGTCAGAAGAGAATAATCTAGTAGTAGATAGTCTTCAAACTTGATTTTTTCCTTCTCTGCAATTGTCCCAAACTCTCTGTAATAAAGCAGGGTCAGTAGTCTTGCTTTATAAGTTACTTCAAAAAGACAAGGATGAAATAGTCCAAATCTGGCATTGATGTTCAGAAGAGATGGTCACATACCCAGAAATGTATTTCTTTTATCCACAGTAGTTTTGGCGAAGTCTTGGGAAAAGAACAAGGAAGATCCTGGCCAAGATATTTGACCTTTAAGTTTAGCCGCTTGTAGGGCTTTCAATAAGTCAGTATATTCCAAAAAGTAAAGGATGACACTTCTTGGTTTTTCAGAGGAAGAGGCAGTGTATGTGTGGACTATGTTCTAGTCGGTACACAGTCAAAATATCGACTTGGAAATATCGACCTACCATAATATCGAGTCTGAAATATCGAAGGAGCATAATATCGAAGTCAAGAATATCGTAGGACAGAATATCGACCCAAGGTAAGTAATATCGAAATTCTTAATATCGATGTAAGTAATATCGAAGTTAGTAATATCGATAGCATATATATCGATGTTACTAATTTCGATGACACTAATATCGATATTTGTATTATTTGATAGTTTTTTATTATGTATGTGTTATATGTTTAATTTAAGTATTTAAAATAATTACTGTTATATGTGTATTAATTTTATATAATAAGAAATTAATTTATAAGAAAATTGTATGTTTTAGTACCGGAGCGGGTTGTGGGTTTATAGGGGAATAGGGTGGGAAGTAATTTAATTATGGTAAATTGATTATTAATTAGTAGGATTAATTAATAAATTATAATAATTGGTAATTAATTGAAAATAATAGGAAAATAATTTTATTTAATTTATTAATTGATATATATGTTCTGTAGCGGGTTGTGGGTTTATAGGGGAATAGGGTGGGAAGTAATTTATTTATGGTAAGTTGATTAATAATTAGTATGATTAATTAATTAATTATAATTAATTGCTAATTCTTAATAATTAATTGGAAGAAAAAAAAATTAATTGATTAATTGATATATATTTTCTGTAGCGGGATGTGGGTTTATAGGGGAATAGGGTGGGGAGTAATTTAATTAAGGGTAATTATTTAATAATTAGTAGGAATTATAAAATAAATGTTATTAATTGGTAATTAATTTTAATTAATAGTTAATTAGTTATAATTATTTACTAATTATTTTTCAATCAATCATTATTGGATAAATGTGTTATATTATGGGTAGTTGTTTTATAGGGAAATATGGTGGGAAGTAAAGTAAATTTAATTAATTAATAATGTATTAAAACTAATTGTATTTGTAATAATATAATTGATAATTATTTATTAATTGGTAATTAAATATTATTAAATGGTATTATTTTATATTAATTTTAGGTAAAATATATTTTGCTTAGCATGTGTTTTATAATTAAGTATAGGTATTGTATATGGTTTTTAATTTATTTAATAGTTAATTTATTTATAATTACAAAAGTCTTTTATTTATAAGTATGTTATTTTAACCCTTATACTATCCAACACTTTCCCTACGGTTGCACTCTCTGGAGTTGGAATAGTATTTTTTACCCCTACGCTATCCAAAGCTTTCCTTACTGTTGCACTCTCTGAAGTGGGAATAGTAATTTTTACCCCTACGCTATCCAACCCTTTCCCTACTGTTGTACTCTCTGGAGTGGGAATAGTAATTTTTACCCCTACGCTATCCAACGCTTTCCCTACTGTTGCACTCTCTGGAGTGGGAGTAGTAAATTTTACCCCTACGCTATCCAATGCTTTCCCTACTGTTGCACTCTCTGGAGTGGGAATAGTAATTTTTACCCCAACGCTATCCAACGCTTTCCCTACTGTTGCACTCTCTGGAGTGGGAATAGTAATTTTTACTCCTACGCTATCCAATGCTTTCCCTACTGTTGCACTCTCTGGAGTGGGAATAGTAATTTTTACTTCTATGCTATCCAACGCTTTCCCTACTGTTGCACTCTCTGGAGTGGGAATAGTATTTTTTACCCTTACGCTATCCAACGCTTTCCCTACTGTTGCACTCTCTGGAGTGGGAATAGTAATTTTTACCCCTATGCTATCCAACGCTTTCCCTACTGGTGCACTCTCTGGAGTGGGAATAGTAATTTTTACCCCTACGCTATCCAACGCTTTCCCTACTGTTGCACTCTCTGGAGTGGGAATAGTAATTTTTACCCCTACGCTATCCAACGCTTTCCCTACTGTTGCACTCTCTGGAGTGGGAATAGTAATTTTTCCCCCTACGCTATCCAACGCTTTCCCTACTGTTGCACTCTCTGGAGTGGGAATAGTAATTTTTACCTGTACGCTATCCAACGCTTTCCCTACTGTTGCACTCTCTGGAGTGGGAATAGTAATTTGTACCCCTACGCAATCCAACGCTTTCCCTACTGTTGCACTCTCTGGAGTGGGAATAGTAATTTTTACCCCTACGCTATCCAACGCATTCCCTACTGTTGCACTCTCTGGAGTGGGAATAGTAATTTTTACCCCTACGCTATCCAACGCTTTCCCTACTGTTGCACTCTCTGGAGTGGGAATAGTAATTTTTACCCCTACGCTATCCAACCCTTTCTCTACTGTTGTACTCTCTGGAGTGGGAATAGTAATTTTTACCCCTACGCTATCCAACGCTTTCCCTACTGTTGCACTCTCTGGAGTGGGAATAGTAAATTTTACCCCTACGCTAACCAATGCTTTCCCTACTGTTGCACTCTCTGGAGTGGGAATAGTAATTTTTACTTCTATGCTATCCAACGCTTTCCCTACTGTTGCACTCTCTGGAGTGGGAATAGTAATTTTTACCCCTATGCTATCCAATGCTTTCCCTACATATTAGGATGGGAGTTTTTAAATGCTTTTCCGTGGCAGCAATGCCGCCACAGAAAGGCATGCGGAGTCTGCATTGGGGGCCCGATGCGGGCCCCCATGGACTCCGAGGGGGTTGGTAACCCCAGCAGTTCCATGCACAGCATGGCAGGCACCGCGCGGTGCCTGCCATGCTGTGCATGGAAGTGCATTGCATGCCTTCCTGCAATTGTGGCGGGCGGTGCTGAGTGCACCGCCCGCCACAATGGTAGGAATGCAGGATATCACTGTGGCGGGCGCATCCTAATGCCAAGCACAGGACCCCCGCCATTATTGTGGGCGGTCCCTGGTACCGTGGCAAAGTCCGCCCGCCATCCGAATGGGGGCCTATGTATTGAGGTAAATTTGCTGCCATCAACAGTCAAATTTGAAGACAATAAGAGGCCCTGTAGGCAAATATATCAACAAAGATGTGGGCTGGGAAAAATCTCCATTTGAAAGTTCCACAGCAGCGTCAGTATGAAAAATAAAAAAACAAAAAGGCAGGTGCGGTTTCAGTCAGGTAACGCGCCCTCAGCTTTTTGGAATATGTAGTCTTTTACCGCTTACCATAAAAAGCCAGGGACATTGCTGAAGTCAAGGGGATTTTCCACATCTGAAACGCCTATATTTACAGGGTGAGGAAAATGTCTTCTGGAAGGAGGAAAACAGCTCTACTGAGTCGCCGTGGAGCTGCGCTAGCAGGCAGCCATCTTCACTGCCGTCAAGCCATGCCTCTCTTGCAAAAGTATTATAAACATGTTATATTAATGAAATGAAATGTATTTGTGACATTTTTTTGAAAAAATTATAACATTTTACAATATGTCGAAAAAGAAACTATGTATATGAAATATTTTCTTTAAAGTAAAATAATAAACATCTAACTGAAATGTAAATACTTATGTACGAATATGTATTATGTCCAATTTTGCTTAAAAGAACGGTCATACAAAATTAATGTACAATAAAAAATGTGTATGAAACACATGTAAAAATAAAAGTGATGTTAAAAATCAATGTGTAACAATTTTTGTATTAAAACAACTTCAGCCAATATGGGGAAAACTATATACTTTAGCAAAGGTTTATTTAAAATTCTGGCTCTAATCGAAGCAACATTTGAAAAAGTATTGGACTTTGAAGTATCTAAGTTATATTGGAGAAGGTGTTGGAGTTTTAATTGGTCACACTTCTATTCCAACTCCAATCCAACCTAAATTGGAGAAAGTATTGGACTTTGAAGAGGTTACATTTACTGATCCCACTCCAATCTAATGGACTGATTTTGAGTTAGCGGTAAGGGAACCGCCGTTGAAGCAGCGTCAGATTCTGTGCTGCACAGTTGACGGTCTGCCCACTGAATTTCAAAGTTGGTGAACTGTTGCAGGAAAGCCCGCTGGAGTCCTGCCGATGCTGACAGCCATTCGATGATCACCACAATGGCAGTAGGAGGAAAGCAGCTGTCAGAGGGTAGTACAGACAAGTTCACCTCCATCTTAATTACAAGTTGGCTTTCCGTTGAGCCGACCGTGGTGGAAAGACTGCCTGCTTCGAGTCAGCGGAATCAAATGAACTGGGGTGCTTACTCACCAAATTCCTTTTCTTCTCTTTTGTCTCCCACATGGATCCCTTCCTCCAGGGTCCCCCTTCACAGTAGCATCTTGACCCTGAAGAAAACGACCCTGTTGGTGCCGAAATCCATTTGAGCTTTTTTAGTACTATTTACAAATTGACTGGATGAGGCACAAATGGTCTGGACTCCAGCAATGGGAAAATACTTGTAGTAGGTATTTTTCCACATATGTAATGCATATATGTACATTTAACCCATGTGCAGTTAAAATATACACACCTGCATCGACACATATGAAATAATATTCCCCAACATCAGAAACACCATTGCTGGGCGAGCAGTGACATCATAATACAGTGGGCGTGAGACCGTCACCACAGTGGTCTTTTTGGGATCACTGCCACTGTGGTATGGCAGTAAGACCTCCAAACTCATAATCAGGCTCTAAATTATAATAGGGAATGTGTTGGACCTTTAAGCTGTTACTTTTACTATCCAATCCAATCCAAGCTACAATAGGGACGGTGTTGGACTCTGAAGGGTTTACATTGACTATCTCACTCCAATACAAGTTATAATGGGGAAGGTGTTGACAGGACTAAATTTAGTTTTCCCATTCCAATATAAGCTACAATATGAAAAACATTAAACATTGATTTGTGTAAAGTAACTAAACCTAATTTTGTTAAACAATAAAGTATGATTGAAAAAACATACAGTCACTTTCATATTAACAAAAAGAAAATATTCAAAAATATGTAACAAAAACAGAATTGAAAGAGTATAACAATGTTAAAAGCATAAACAATTATAAAATATGTATGTTTAAAAAACATTTTTAAATAAAACTAATTCCAATTAAATCTACATTTAAACTAACGGAGAAAAACTAAAACATATACTTTAAAAAAATTAAATGTCATATTAAAAAATTCAAACATAAATATTACAAATGAAAAATATCAAGGACATTATTATGATGCCGGGCGAACCGACCGACCGCCTAATTACAATGCAACCGAACACTGTTCGATCGCATACTCCCACTTCTCAATGAGAGCTCATGTTACGGCCATTAACCTGCCGTAACACAATCTTCCATTGAGAAATGGGAGGTGTTGTTCATTCCTGCACCCAGTGGCAGGCACCTCAAGGTACCTGCCAAGGGGGCAGGGATCAACAGGGGGGCATCATAGATGCCCTCAACGGGAGGTCGCGCACACAAGGGGGCCTGCTGGGGCCCCCCCAAACACCTTTTCTGATATGGTTTCCATGTCGGACAGGCCGGCATTGAAACCATGTCGGAAACCGTGCATAGTAATCCCAAGGGCAGAAAGGCTCGCCCTTTGGGATTACGAGCCAGTTACGACTGGCCGACAGGCTCTTTGAGCCCAACTGAAGCCAGCAAGAATGACCGGCCAGTTTAGTTTCCTACAGTCAGCATTGTAATGCCGCGGTGGGAAAGTAAACCTAGGTGCTGATTATGATGCGGTACAACTTTCTAGGCTGCATCGTAATCAGCCCCTAAATGTTTTATTGTAATGCAATTTTACTTTGATAAATATTTGACATTGCATTTTGTATCCATAATTTATTAAAATATCTTTCAGTTTTAACTTCAAACTGTTTCAAAAATGTAAGAACATTTTAAATAGTTAAAAACTATTTTCATTACAAATATAAACATTACATTTAAAAAGATATATTTTTCAAAAACATATGAACATTTCTAAATACTTTCTAAAACACTCCCCTGGCTTTTGTCTTATAAACCCTACATCCCACTACTAAACAAAAATAACAGAATGATTATAGTACATCAGAAAACTGCAGCAAAAGTACTACAGGAATATTGGAAAAACATTACAATGTACAATTATATTATATACAACAATATGCTTTTAACAATGGTATTAAATATAACACTAAAACATTATATTCTTAACTGTGATATTCTTCACAATGCTATTTTTTATATCACAATACAAATGTGAAGATATTATGGTGAGACGATATTTTCAACTCAATCTTTTGGTCAGAAATTAGAGAGTCTGCATAATCTTCCTCCAAACAACTTTGTAAATAGGGCTGGGCTGCCTAACCCACACTCCTGCAGTCTTCATCAACATCACTGCAACGGCATGGAGACGATCTGATCTTCTTTTCAACCGAATGCCCCAGGCACATCTACATTGAAAATATTGTAACTTGGACAGGCATCCCAGGGAAGAGTGGCTATTTCGACATCATAGTTACATTCTTTTACTGTCCTCAATTTATTGTTTTGAATAGGAAATTAATATTCTTGAAATGGCTTCTACATGTCTAGGAAGTCTATGTCAGGCCTGCCACTCCACCATGAGTGGTCCCACCCAATGCTCACCCCATCCCACATCCATTGCAGAGAACTGAGGGCACAGAGAGTGCCTACTGTGCACGAAATTGTCTTTGAACATAGCCCTGAACAGCTGCCTCATCCATGTCTGATTGACCAGACACAGGCACAAACTGTAGCCTCACCCAAACTCCCGCGAGACCTGCTGATCTCACAAGAAGAGGCAGCCATGTTGGGTACTGCTGATATTTAAGCTACACGCTTCTTCTACAACTTGCAAGCAGTTTTCAAAACTCACCTGAGAAGGATCCTGGTTTTTGTCACCGCTCCCCTGTGCCTGGGTTGTCCTGACTTCCACTGCAAATTCCTGACCTCAAGACACCTAAAAGGAAAAACACAACAGTGCAATTAGAGATAGGAAGGATAACTCTCCAAAAGGAGGTAACGTGCTTCCATTTGAAACCGCAGCACTGTATTTTACCTACCTAGAATCAAATCACAGGAAGTCGGGAGTACAGCACCTGAACGATAGGAACTCAAGGACCCGCTAACCTACTAACACTCTCTCTCCCAAGTTATCCCATTTACCTTTTCCCTCTCGGACCTGAGTCCTGGCTGTGTGGAATAAGGGTCTGGACTGTGGTGCTGAGAAGGATTTGGGGACTAGCATCTTAGGCTTGCGTCTTGTCTCCGCAGGATACAACAAGTTTGTGTTTGACAGAATAGCAAACCCAGGTTAAAAATTGTGCTATGAATGGTATTTCACTAAGAGAAACCCAAGCCCTAGCTCAGAAAGTAGACAACCCCTAAGGTTATATTCCAGTAAAAAGAAAACTACTATGGGGAAAAGCTTCAGAAGTACAAATCCAGACCTGTCATGAGACCCCCTCATTTTACTTTTTACCAATTGACTGGATGGGGCACATATGGTCTGGACTCCAGCAATGGGAAAATACTTGTAGTAGGTATTTTTCCACATATGTAATGCATATATGTACATTTAACACATGTGCAGTTAAAATATACACACCTGCATCAACACATATGAAATAATATTCTCCAACATCAGAAACACCATTGCTGGGCGAGCAGTGACATCATAATACAGTGGGCGTGACACCATCACCACAGTGGTCTTTTTGGGATCCCTGCCACTGTGGTATGGCAGTAAGACCTCCAAACTCATAATCAGGCTCTAAAATATAATAGGGAATGTGTTGGACCTTTAAGCTGTTACTTTTACTATCCAATCCAATCCAAGCTACAATAGGGACGGTGTTGGACTCTGAAGGGTTTACATTGACTATCTCACTCCAATACAAGTTACAATGGGGAAGGTGTTGACTTTAACAGGACTAAATTTAGTTTTCCCATTCCAATATAAGCTACAATATGAAAAACATTAAACATTGATTTGTGTAAAGTAACTAAACCTAATTTTGTTAAACAATAAAGTATGATTGAAAAAACATACAGGCACTTTCATATTAACAAAAAGAAAATATTCAAAAATATGTAACAAAAACAGAATTGAAAGAGTATAACAATGTTAAAAGCATAAACAATTATAAAATATGTATGTTTAAAAAACATTTTTAAATAAAACTAATTCCAATTAAATCTACATTTAAACTAACGTAGAAAAACTAAAACAAATACTTTAAAAAAATTAAATGTCATGTTAAAAAATTCAAACATAAATATTACAAATGAAAAATACCAAGGACATTATTATGATGCTGGGCGAACCGACCGACCGCCTAATTACAATGCAACCGAACACTGTTCGATCGCATACTCCCACTTCTCAATGAGAGCTCATGTTACGGCCATTAACCTGCCGTAACACAATCTTCCATTGAGAAATGGGAGGTGTTGTTCATTTCTGCACCCAGTGGCAGGCACCTCAAGGTACCTGCCAAGGGGGCAGGGATCAACAGGGGAGCATCATAGATGCCCTCAACGGGAGGTCGTGCACACAAGGGGGCCTGCTGGGGCCCCCCAAACACGTTTTCTGATATGGTTTCCATGTCGGACAGGCCGGCATTGAAACCATGTCGGAAACCGTGCATAGTAATCCCAAGGGCAGAAAGGCCCGCCCTTTGGGATTACGAGCCAGTTCCGACTGGCCGACAGGCTCTTTGAGCCCAACTGAAGCCAGCAAGAATGACCGGCCGGTTTAGTTTCCTACAGTCAGCATTATAATGCCGCGGTGGGAAAGTAAACCTAGGTGCTGATTATGATGCGGCACAACTTTCTAGGCTGCATCGTAATCAGCCCCTAAATGTTTTATTGTAATGCAATTTTACTTTGATAAATATTTGACATTGCATTTTGTATCCATAATTTATTAAAATATCTTTCAGTTTTAACTTGAAACTGTTTCAAAAATGTAGGAACATTTTAAATAGTTAAAAACTATTTTCATTACAAATATAAACATTACATTTAAAAAGATATATTTTTCTAAAACATATGAACATTTCTAAATACTTTCTAAAACACTCCCCTGGCTTTTGTCTTATAAACCCTACATCCCACTACTAAACAAAAATAACAGAATGATTATAGTACATCAGAAAACTGCAGCAAAAGTACTACAGGAATATTGGAAAAAACATTACAATGTACAATTATATTATATACAACAATATGCTTTTAACAATGGTATTAAATATAACACTAAAAAATTATATTCCTAACTGTGATATTCTTCACAATGCTATTTGTTATATCACAATACAAATGTGAAGATATTATGGTGAGACGATATTTTCAACTCAATCTTTTGGTCAGAAATTAGAGAGTCTGCATAATCTTCCTCCAAACAACTTTGTAAATAGTGCTGGGCTGCCTAACCCACACTCCTGCAGTCTTTATCAACATCACTGCTACGGCATGGAGACGATCTGATCTTCTTTTCAACCGAATGCCCGAAGGCAAATCTACATTGAAAATATTGTAACTTGGACAGGTATCCCAGCGAAGAGTGGCTATTTCGACATCATAGTTACATTCTTTTACTGTCCTCAATTTATTGTTTTGAATAGGAAATAATATTCTTGAAATGGCTTCTACATGTCTAGGAAGTCTATGTCAGGCCTGCCACTCCACCATGAGTGGTCCCACCCAATGCTCACCCCATCCCACATCCATTGCAGAGAACTGAGGGCACAGAGAGTGCCTACTGTGCACGAAATCGTCTTTGAACATAGCCCTGAACAGCTGCCTCATCCATGTCTGATTGACCAGACACAGGCACAAACTTTAGCCTCACCCAAACTCCCGCGAGACCTGCTGATCTCACAAGAAGAGGCAGCCATGTTGGGTACTGCTGATATTTAAGCTACACGCTTCTTCTACAACTTGCAAGCAGTTTTCAAAACTCACCTGAGAAGGATCCTGGTTTAGGTCACCGCTCCCCTGTGCCTGGGTTGTCCTGACTTCCACTGCAAATTCCTGACCTCAAGACACCTAAAAGGAAAAACACAACAGTGCAATTAGAGATAGGAAGGATAACTTTCCAAAAGGAGGTAATGTGCTTCCATTTGAAACCGCAGCACTGTATTTTACCTACCTAGAATCAAATCACAGGAAGTCGGGAGTACAGCACCTGAACGATAGGAACTCAAGGACCCGCTAACCTACTAACACTCCCTCTCCCAAGTTATCCCATTTACCTTTTCCCTCTCGGACCTGAGTCCTGGCTGTGTGGAATAAGGGTCTGGACTGTGGTGCTGAGAAGGATTTGGGGACTTGCATCTTAGGCTTGCGTCTTGTCTCTGCAGGATACAACAAGTTTGTGTTTGACAGAATAGCAAACCCAGGTTAAAAATTGTGCTATGAATGGTATTTCACTAAGAGAAACCCAAGCCCTAGCTCAGAAAGTAGACAACCCCTAAGGTTATATTCCAGTAAAAAGAAAACTACTATGGGGAAAAGCTTCAGAAGTACAAATCCAGACCTGTCATGAGACCCCCTCATTTTACTTTTTACCAATTGACTGGATGGGGCACATATGGTCTGGACTCCAGCAATGGGAAAATACTTGTAGTAGGTATTTTTCCACATATGTAATGCATATATGTACATTTAACACATGTGCAGTTAAAATATACACACCTGCATCAACACATATGAAATAATATTCCCCAACATCAGAAACACCATTGCTGGGCGAGCAGTGACATCATAATACAGTGGGCGTGAGACCATCACCACAGTGGTCTTTTTGGGATCCCTGCCACTGTGGTATGGCAGTAAGACCTCCAAACTCATAATCAGGCTCTAAAATATAATAGGGAATGTGTTGGACCTTTAAGCTGTTACTTTTACTATCCAATCCAATCCAAGCTACAATAGGGACGGTGTTGGACTCTGAAGGGTTTACATTGACTATCTCACTCCAATACAAGTTACAATGGGGAAGGTGTTGACTTTAACAGGACTAAATTTAGTTTTCCCATTCCAATATAAGCTACAATATGAAAAACATTAAACATTGATTTGTGTAAAGTAACTAAACCTAATTTTGTTAAACAATAAAGTATGATTGAAAAAACATACAGTCACTTTCATATTAACAAAAAGAAAATATTCAAAAATATGTAACAAAAACAAAATTGAAAGAGTATAACAATGTTAAAAGCATAAACAATTATAAAATATGTATGTTTAAAAAACATTTTTAAATAAAACTAATTCCAATTAAATCTACATTTAAACTAACGTAGAAAAACTAAAACAAATACTTTAAAAAAATTAAATGTCATGTTAAAAAATTCAAACATAAATATTACAAATGAAAAATACCAAGGACATTATTATGATGCCGGGCGAACCGACCGACCGCCTAATTACAATGCAACCGAACACTGTTCGATCGCATACTCCCACTTCTCAATGAGAGCTCATGTTACGGCCAGTAACCTGCCGTAACACAATCTTCCATTGAGAAATGGGAGGTGTTGTTCATTCCTGCACCCAGTGACAGGCACCTCAAGGTACCTGCCAAGGGGGCAGGGATCAATAGGGGAGCATCATAGATGCCCTCAACGGGAGGTCGCGCACACAAGGGGGCCTGCTGGGGCCCCCCAAACACGTTTTCTGATATGGTTTCCATGTCGGACAGGCCGGCATTGAAACCATGTCGGAAACCGTGCATAGTAATCCCAAGGGCAGAAAGGCCCGCCCTTTGGGATTACGAGCCAGTTCCGACTGGCCGACAGGCTCTTTGAGCCCAACTGAAGCCAGCAAGAATGACCGGCCGGTTTAGTTTCCTACAGTCAGCATCATAATGCCGCGGTGGGAAAGTAAACCTAGGTGCTGATTATGATGCGGCACAACTTTCTAGGCTGCATCGTAATCAGCCCCTAAATGTTTTATTGTAATGCAATTTTACTTTGATAAATATTTGACATTGCATTTTGTATCCATAATTTATTAAAATATCTTTCAGTTTTAACTTGAAACTGTTTCAAAAATGTAGGAACATTTTAAATAGTTAAAAACTATTTTCATTACAAATATAAACATTACATTTAAAAAGATATATTTTTCAAAAACATATGAACATTTCTAAATACTTTCTAAAACACTCCCCTGGCTTTTGTCTTATAAACCCTACATCCCACTACTAAACAAAAATAACAGAATGATTATAGTACATCAGAAAACTGCAGCAAAAGTACTACAGGAATATTGGAAAAAACATTACAATGTACAATTATATTATATACAACAATATGCTTTTAACAATGGTATTAAATATAACACTAAAAAATTATATTCCTAACTGTGATATTCTTCACAATGCTATTTGTTATATCACAATACAAATGTGAAGATATTATGGTGAGACGATATTTTCAACTCAATCTTTTGGTCAGAAATTAGAGAGTCTGCATAATCTTCCTCCAAACAACTTTGTAAATAGTGCTGGGCTGCCTAACCCACACTCCTGCAGTCTTTATCAACATCACTGCTACGGCATGGAGACGATCTGATCTTCTTTTCAACCGAATGCCCCAGGCACATCTACATTGAAAATATTGTAACTTGGACAGGTATCCCAGGGAAGAGTGGCTATTTCGACATCATAGTTACATTCTTTTACTGTCCTCAATTTATTGTTTTGAATAGGAAATTAATATTCTTGAAATGGCTTCTACATGTCTAGGAAGTCTATGTCAGGCCTGCCACTCCACCATGAGTGGTCCCACCCAATGCTCACCCCATCTCACATCCATTGCAGAGAACTGAGGGCACAGAGAGTGCCTACTGTGCACGAAATCGTCTTTGAACACAGCCCTGAACAGCTGCCTCATCCATGTCTGATTGACCAGACACAGGCACAAACTGTAGCCTCACCCAAACTCCCGCGAGACCTGCTGATCTCACAAGAAGAAGCAGCCATGTTGGGTACTGCTGATATTTAAGCCACAGGCTTCTTCTACAACTTGCAAGCAGTTTTCAAAACTCACCTGAGAAGGATCCTGGTTTAGGTCACCGCTCCCCTGTGCCTGGGTTGTTCTGACTTCCACTGCAAATTCCTGACCTAAAAGGAAAAACACCACAGTGCAATTAGAGATAGGAAGGATAACTTTCCAAAAGGAGGTAACGTGCTTCCATTTGAAACCGCAGAACTGTATTTTACTTACCTAGAATCAAATCACAGGAAGTCGGGAGTACAGCACCTGAACGATAGGAACTCAAGGACCCGCTAACCTACTAACACTCTCTCTCTCAAGTTATCCCATTTCCCTTTTCCCTCTCGGACCTGAGTCCTGGCTGTGTGGAATAAGGGTCTGGACTGTGGTGCTGAGAAGGATTTGGGAACTAGCATCCTAGTCTTGCGTCTTGTCTCCGCAGGATACAACAAGTTCGTGTTTGGCAAATTGAGCAAACCCAGGTTAAAAATTGGGCTATGAATGGTATTTCACTAAGAGAAACCCAAGCCCTAGCTCAGAAAGTAGACAACCCCTAAGGTTATATTCCAGTAAAAAGAAAACTACTATGGGGAAAGCTTCAGAAATACAAATCCAGACCTGTCATGAGACCCCCTCCTTTTACTTTCCGCTCCCAGATCCTAACTCATCAGAGGATGGTGTGTCCAATCCAGTGCCACATTTCACAACTCCCCTGGCTGTGCATTTGGCCCTCTGAAACCCTACACTGGGAACCTGGGCACATTTACTGTACTTCCAAATCACTGCCAGTTATGCTTTATGTGTAGATCAGCCTTTTTCCTGATGAGCAGTCAAAGGTAGCCTTTGTGCTGTCCTAATTAGGGGCACAGCGGCATCTTGTCCATTCCCTTAGTGGAACGAATGACCCGTTGCTATACAACTATCAAGCTTTTAAGGTTGAAATGAAAAAAATTTGACAAACATACTTTTATGCAGTCAGTGGATTCTGAATTATTGAATCTAAGACAAGGGTTAACCTATCTAACTTCTTTCAAGTGCATAATAGCAGAGATTGAGTGGCCAGAGAGAAAAATACATTATTTTATTTCTAGAGGGTTAATAGATGAACTAAAAGATCCTTTGGCACAGTGGTGAGAGCTCCTCACTAATAAAGTCATGTTCTTATACATTTTGTGGTATAACTTGCTCATCGACACAGTGAATGATGTTATGACAAAGGAAGGACAGGAAACAAGATTTGGTAGTTACGGAATGAAAGTCAGAGTCCCCAAAATCAACGGGTGATTCAGAACCTATGCACATTGGGGGAATAAGGGGACCTCTGACTAAGGAAGAAAGACAATGCTGAAGGGAACACATTATGCCTGTACTACGGTAAAAAAGGGGGACTACCTTTAGCAGCACGCGGTGAAACCCAAAAAGAAGGAAAAAGAAATTGAACCAGAAAAGATCTAATTGGGAAATTGTAGAAGCCAATAGCTTTGGATGCTAGTCTGTCAGTTGACCAAGTTTTTGAAGCACCCGAACCTTGGCTCACACAAGGTTGGAATCTGGGGACAGACATGTCTACCTCTCAGTTTAGTTACACCGAATTAAGGGTCAAACAGGAGTTCATGCCAAAATGTTATTAGACTCAGGAGCTATTGGAAAGTTTCTAGACATTCCTTTTACCTAGAAATTTGGGATACCAATAAACTTGAAGGAAACCCGGGACTCTGTTTGAACCATTGATGGCAGTGAGTTATCATCAGGGCCTATTGCTCATACCACCAAAGATGTAACCATGATCATCCAGGGATCTCATTCTGAATTGGTGAGATTTAATCTCATTAATGATCTGCAATTCAAGGTCATATTTGAAATTCCTAGGTTACAAAAGCCCACCCTGAGATTAAATGGGTAGCTCATCAATTAATATCGCAATCTCAGTTTTGCCAAGATACCCAAAGAAAGATGCCAGGCAAAAAAAACATTGGACCTCATTTATGAGGTATACCGTAGGGCAGTGCCTCCCTGCTGCGCTGCCCTACGGTAAAAGAAAAGGGCAGGAATGTGCTGTATCTATTCCTGTCCTTTCTCCCTGCACCGATGCACAATAAGTTGCCATGGTGCAAGGGTGCCTGCATTGAGGGGATGATTGGTTTTGTGCTGGAAGGGAAACCTTCACAAGAGACTTTTTCCATTTTCTATGTGTGCTGCAGAATGCAACACACATAGAAAAAGGAAAAACTATGAGAAAGAAAAATATTTCTCCTCTTTGTGCCTTCCTTACACCTCCCCTAGGGAGGCGTACGTTTTAGGCACTGCCTCAGATTTATGATTTCTCGTAGATCTGGGGCAGTGTCAAAATGCCATTGATGTTGCTGGGAAAGCCCCCAGCAACACCCATTGCACGCCCCTTTAACGCAGAAAACTGTGTTAAAGGGAACAATATTTATGAGGCAGCATTAAGCCAGATAAAGTGGCTTAGAGCTGCCTTGTAAATATGGAGCAGGCTCCTGTGCCACGGAACGTCACAAAAAGTGATGTTCTGACGGCACAAGGGTCCTAAAAAAGGAGGCCCATAGTTTCCTGTACTTCAGAAAATCCTGCTTCTGTTAATGACAAGCAAATCCCCCCTTTCCATAAGAAATACCTGGATGCATTTGATAAAGCTAGGGCAGCCACACTTCCACTCTCGAGCCTTTCGGTTGCCGGATTGATTTACAACCAGGAATCACAAATACCATTTAGTCCCATCTATGCCTTAACCCAAAAAGGATAATATATATCTGCAGCAGTATTTGTATGAACTGCTTGAAATACGTTTCATCAGACCATCATGTTCTCCGACTTCCTCTGCTTTGTTCTTTATTCGTGAAAAGAGGGTATTGATTACCCGGCCTTGAATAGGATTACAGTTAAAAAACAATATCCCCTGCCCTGGACAAGGTGAAAACGCAACCATCTACACTAAACTAGATTTGCGTGTTGTGTATAATCTTGTTTGCGTCCGGAAGAGCGACAAGAGGAAGACTGCTTTTCGTACCACATTTGGGCTTTTCGAATATCTCATCATGTCCTTTGGACTCTGAAATGCACTCGCAGCCTGCCAGTAAGTTATCAACAAGGTCCTTCAGGAATTCCTGGATCTATGTGCCATCATCTATATTGACAATATTTTAATCTATTCGAACTATTATTCTCTTCTGAAATTCTGAAAGGGACTCAAGACCTAGCTTGTTGACTGATTCCAGCAAGAACTTATTGCATGGATACCCTTGCAGGTGATTAGCCTTACACTTTTCTGAGTTGATCCAAGCTGATGCGGAACATGCAGCACATGTACAACACTCCTGCACAAACTATGTAAAAATCACCTCTATACGAAGTTGGAAAAGTGTGCTTTTCATTTTCAAGAGGATGAGTACCTGTGATACATTTTGTCCCCCACTGGAATCCATATGGATCCCAAAAAAGTAGAGGCAGTTGTGCAGTGGAAGTCTCTCCAGAGCGTCAAGGAAGTCCAATGCTTCCTGGGTTCATTAACTTTTATTGAAGGTTCATAGACCATTTCTCCACCCTGGTCTCACCAATCACCTGATTCCTTGGAAGAGGAGTACAATTTCAATGGTGGGAAAGGCTGAATTAGCCTTCCATCATTAGAAAGAACACATTAATCCAAGCTCTAGTATTAAAACATCCAGACCCTACACCCCATTCCTGATAGAAGCGGATGCCTCCCAAATTGCAGTAAGTGGAGTTCTTTCTCAAACAAAGGCCAAAACAGAACTACATCCTGTCACTTAATTTTCTCACAAAGTGAGTCCAGCTGACAGTAAATGTTCAGTGTCCGATCGGGAACTTTTGCCCTTTAAAAAGACCTTTGAGGAGGAATGGGGGCATTATCTTTTGGGAAGTCACCGTCACTATTATATTTGACCACCGTCTTCTTAAACGTTCGCCAGCAATGGTCTTCCTCCAGGAAACCTGGTCTCTTGGAAATTTTAGTCAAAAGGTTTAATCCTCATTCGAAATCCCAGCAACAAGGGCAAAACAAGGTCACACAATGGGGGTCTGAAGATCCTACTGAAGGAAGATATAAAGTGGAATTTCAAAAGAATTCACCTGGGCAGTAAGAACGTCCAAGGATATATAGGATATAAGGATAAATACTGGCAACAAAAACTCTTAAGACACAGATCCCATATTTCTTTTTAATATCTACACCCCTGAATTTAATCCCATGCTGCTAAAAATAAGTCCTCATTAAAGGACCTTATATTACAGGTGTTTAGAAGTAAACTTAAGACTCACTTATTTACACGGTAGACGGTTGTGATAGCTGCTCGGACTGCTCACCCCACTTATCATAGCCCGGAGACACGCCTGTGGGCGTAAACCAGGCGCTTTTTTAAATCTCCCTAATAATAATAATAATAATGCAAAAATCTCTAACCATGCGATAAAATCTTGTACAAATAAAGATGAAGAAGATGCCTGACTATACCAACCCCTATTTTCACAGATGACATCAAAGCAGATAAACGGGGAGAAATCCTACTCGAATTAGCAAAAAAGTCTATGGTAGCTCTATATCAGACTATATAATATGTAACCCAGTGTTATTAAAAAATTTAACTATCTTGACTCCCATTTCACACCGGATAGCGATCATGCGATACTCCATCTGAATCTCAAATTAAACGTTTCATCAGTTTCACCATGGACGCTCTCTCGGATGAATGGTGAGACAGTCCTGGACTCTAAACAAGGTCGAATAATCTGGAACACGGCAAGCATAAATAAAATTTATTAAGTGATATCATTTCAACAGCTTTGGTTGCTAGACAGAACCCTTAACCCAATCAAGTACTTCGAGCAAACTCTTATTTCCACTACCAACGAGTTTATATAATTCTTCTCTCAAAGCTAAGAAGGTCACTGGAGGGGAAAATATCTCCAAAAGAAGGAATCAATTAATCAGTAGGCAATTTATCACTTTTTCAAGTCCGAGAAAAGCAGAAATAGCCAGCTTGAGGAAAAAACTGCAAGGGAAAAAACAGAGCTGTTGCAGACGAACACTGGTCGGATCTACATATGGCTGCCACTAAAAGGAACACCAAACAATTTTGGCATCTGATTGTTGATGGAGCAGAGGAGAGGCAAACATTTTTGTGTACCCCTTGTAAAGGTAATCTCTCATAACCACAATAACACTAATGGAGTGAAGCATGTAAACTGATTAACAAAATGCACGAAAGAGACATTGCAAGTGGGAAAACTAATTGCTGTTTTGCTGAAATAAATATACTAACAAAAACAAACGAGTCATACTAATATAGAGCTGTAATATTATAATTTTACTGAATAAGTGAGTATATATGTGCTTATATTAGAAGTTCTTTTGTGGCATTAAAGAAAGCAGACAGTGAGTAAAATGACGCTTATTTGTATGCTTTTGCTAGGTAACATCTAATTGGGAAAATTAGAATGGTGGGAGGTAAACAGAAGGGCTGAAATTCTAAATCTAATTTCTGTTATGTTTATTTTCACATTAGTTCCCATTGAGGCCTGCGTGGCCTAGTCTGAGGATGACAGTCTAAGTGAAATGAGAAAACAAATGCAGAAAGATGGCCCCCAAGCATGCGCGGTTGAAAATGAGAAATGTGAGTGGATGGCCTATGCTCGAAGCAAGAGATGTCAAGGTCAGCTTGGACTAAGAGTGGGAGAAGTGCCAAAGGATGTCTGCATCTAAAAGCCTGGGAAAGGAAATTGAAAATTATTATTATGAATAAATGATACATGGAATGAACGACAAGTACTTGACATCGTGAGAAGGCCTTGGGAGTGAGAAGGTGGAATTTTAAACTGGTTTGAACAAAGAGTGCATGAGGTGATCATCACCACCCTACTGATTGACCAATCAGAAATGACTAGGGACCCTAAAAGTTTCAAATGTTTAGTTAGATAGTTAGGAAAAAGGGTATAAAAGGGTTGCACGAAAGAAAGAGGTTGGCTCCATGGATTTTATTTTGCACCACGACATGCTGTTGGTTTGAACAATTTTATGGTGCTAGAGACTTTGAAATATTTTTGGACTTTAACATTGCTGGAGCAGAAAAGACGATCGATTGCAGAGATTTTATGTCGGAAGGGGGGCATTGAGGAGAATAGACAGTCAGACAGTTTTTGAACCTGTGTAATGTATATTGGTATTCACCTATGACAGATTGGTAATATGTTTTTCTAATTTTATTTTTTCTCCACATGTACTAAATAAATGCTTAGATTGTGCTTGTCTAAAAAAAAATGCAAATTTTCTTTCCTAAATGAAAAGTAGATAAACTATTGAAAATATAAACTCGAGTCTGTTTTATTCTTAATTTTAATAAAAAGTCATGACAAAATCTTATGTTAAATATATGAGAATACTAGGATTGAGCTGGTCTTAATCGCCATCAACTGACTTCTACTAGCTGGTCCATCGACCAAATAGCGGAGTATCTTGATGTTTGTCTTCTTATAACAGTTTAAGGGCCAGAAGTAGGTAGCCAAATACCGGTCGGTAATGGCCAAAAATACCGAATTTCGGGCGTTACCGACCGGTATTTGTCTTTTGAGATGTAGGAGCCCAAAAAAGGCTGATTCGGTAAATACGAGTCGGTAATTTACCGAATCGGAATTTACCGATTCGGAAATTAGCAAACCGAATCAGTAAATAAGAAATGGTAAAAATTGAGTATTGAGATGTAGGAAACCTCTAAAATACTGAACTTCATGAAATTCTGGGGCAGATTTATGTTAACTGGCGCATCCCGAGGGATGCGCCAGTTAACGTCCGCCACAGTGCGCCACTGCTACGTCACCCATGGTGCGCCGCATTTATGATGCAGCGCACCATGGGGCAAAAACGGCACAGATGCGTGACGCATCTGTGCCGGAAATGTGGCGCATTGCTAGAGTTGCGTCGCAAGCGCGACGCAGCTCCAGCAATGCTCTGGGGGGGCCTATTCTTTCAATGCTGCCTCAAGCCTTACGCCTGCTTCAAGCAGGCGCAGGGTTTTGACGCAGCATTGCCCTGAAAGTGACTGAGTGAAATCTCATAGATTTCACTCAGCCACTTTCAGGAGGCGTTCCTGCGCAGGAACGCCCCCACCTGCGCAGGAACGCCCCCCCTGCGCAGGAACGCCTCCTCATGGCGCAGTGCTGTACAACGTGACGCATCTCCTAGATGCGTCACGTTGTAAATAGGGCGCAGGGATGCGCCACGTTTCTGTGCCGTTGCGTCACGCAACGGCGGCGTAAACGTGGCGCAAGCCCTTCATAAATCTGCCCCTCTGTATTTAAGAGTCGGTAATTACCATGGATTGAAAGCAGGTGGTAACCAGGTGCAGGCTATAAAAAAGGGCCCAAAAATGGCACAGTGTGACCAGAATGGCGGCATTCTACGTGATAGCAAGGCGGCTTCGGCTACAGGCAGCAGGAGAGAGGGTCTGGAGAAGGGAGAAGCAAGCCTACAGACAGAGGATGACGCTCTTGCAACTCACAGAGGCAGAGATATTGAAAAGGTACGGGCTACACCTCCAAACCATCTTGGACTTGATCAGGGACCTGCACCCACTCCTGGAGCACCCAACACCAAGGGCGCACGCCATCCCAGCCCATGTGCAGGTGCTTTTTAGCCTACACCTGCTTACATCTGGGAGTTACCAGGGGTGATTGCTGTGGTAGGTGGGGTGTCCCAGAGCTGCCTGTCCCGTTTCTTCCGGAAGTTCCTAGAGGCCATGATGCAGAGAATGCATCATTACATCAGCTTCCCTGACACACATGCAGATCTGCTAAAGACCAAGACTGACTTCTATCAACTGGCACATTTTCCACAAGTCATCGGCTGCATTGATGACGCCCACATCCCAATATGCCCACCTGCTGCCACAGAGTACATTTACAGAAACAGTAAGTCAACCCACTCTATCAATGTGTAGGTAATCTGTGATGCCAACAACATCATCACAGACATTGTGGCCAAATTCCCGGGAAGCACCCACGACTCCTACATCTTTCACAACAGTGGGATCTACACACGCCTGACAGCGGGGGAATTCGGAAAAGGGTACCTGCTAGGTAAAACACAGTGAAACACCCTGATAGACATTGCAGATGTATGTGTTGTTGAGTATTTGAGTAATGGCTCTATCATTTTCAAACAGGTGCATATGCCGTCCGATCGTTCATCCTGACACCCTACCTGAACCCATCCACGCCAAGCCAGAGACGATACAACGTGGCACACAAATCCACAAGGAACGTTGTGGAGCACACCTTTGGGCTGTTAAAAAGCAGGTGCACTGCAGTGCCCACCACTCATCTGCTGTAAGATCATTGCAACATGCGCAATGTTGCACAACCTTGCTACAAAGAAGGGCACAAAGGTGGAATTGTGTGAATTTCAGGACCATGATGATGAACATGCGCTGCCTGACCCCAACACAGCAGGAGTTGCGCCAGCTACAGATGGCAGACAGAGACGGGCAGAGATCACACGCAACTACTTTTGAGTAAGTAAAGAGACACAGACAGGTGGAGTATGTACCCAACGTAGTTTAATTTTCGGCCCTATGCGTATTCAAAGGCACAAATGTGCAACATAAATGGTATCCATTATTAATGGGAGTCCTGTCTCACTTCCCGATTAAAGGTCATGGAGTGTGGGCAGCATAAGTAATTTCTGGCCACGCCTACCGGTGCCAGATGTAATTGGCTGGTTGTCGTCACTAGGTGTGTGGACAGTTGGAGCACCATGGAGCCTGCTGCTCCTCCGTGTCTCAGCAACAGAGGGGTTGTCATGCTGCTCCTACTGGTGCTTTCCTCGCTCTCAGGTGCCTCCAGAGCAGCAGTATGTGCTGATTGAGCAGTGAGCTACTAGAAAAAATATATTGGGGTTCTGCCCAAATCACCTTCCCATACCTGAGCAAGGGACATCAAAAGATGTCAAAGTAAAGAAATTGGTACAGAGGGATCAATCCAACACTTAATTGCAAACAAGATATAATTAATTATCCTGTTGGTTACAAATATTTGAAATCATTAATGTTCACAAATTTATAATGACATATATACGTATCAAAAGAAAAGGTGGCGCACAGAAAAAAATTTAATAATATAAACAATTACTATATATAAACAAGCGGACGGTACAACCATGTAACAACCTAGCTAGCATTCATCTCTATATACAATATATACATCACATCTACAATATATACACTACATATACAAAAAAATATATATACCCTAAAGAAAAATACAAAATTCTCACGGTATACACTCTTAACTCAAAATGATACACATCAAAGGAAGTCCTAGCAGCGCCAGAGGTATAACTCCTCTAAAAAATATATATATTTATCAGGGCGCATGTAAACTAGTATAAATTAATTTGAGTATTTATGGGGACTCCTTATCAAAAAGGTGTTGGCGCAGTTGAGGTCGCGTTTCAGCCAGTCGTCTCTTATGGCTTCATCAGGACAAGGGTACTAAAACAATAATAAGAACATATATTATACTAAAACAAATGGAACTGCCGATCTGACTTTCACCCGTCTGTGAAAATGCAGTGCCATGCGCAAAAAAACCAAGTGGGAAAAACAAGGTATTTACGCATTGAGCAGCACCTCTACAGCACTCGTTGCCCTTGCTAGGCCCCTGGACACCTCATTGCTGCTGGTTGTTAGTCCTTCTTGGATTTTGACGCATCGCCTGCACAGAAGGGAAGTTGCAGTGGCAAGGCGGTTAACAACCTTGGTGTGTCGCTGTGCTTCCTGCCTGTCCTTCCTATTTGTTCTTCTGTCCTGATCCAGTTTCGTGCACAGGAGAAACACGGATTGCGACATGTCCCGCATCCCTGCAGCCATCTCCCTCATACCTGATGCCATCTCTTTGTTCTCATACAGCCAAGGTTGGAGTGTCATCCCCCTCCATGTCACCTGCTGATGTTTCCATTTCGACTAGTGGGCAACTACATGCCTCCTGCTACTTTGAGCTTCAGGTGTTTGCGGCAGTGACGCAGGCAGTTCAGGTAAGGACTGTAGTAGAGGGGATCCTGAACGCTCTGGGGAAGCCTGCAGCTGTGGAGACATTTCAAGGTCTTGAGATGGTGGCTGTGTTGTTGGTGTACCAGTGTCCTCTGTGTCATTCCCTGCTCTAGTGCCTGCCTCCTGGCTGTCGTCCCTCTGTGGTGCACTGCCTTCCTTCTCCCTGGTACTCCTGCGAGATGTCTCGCCTGTGGACATAAAAGCGTACATTAGCTCTGTGCTCCTGCCTCACTGCTTATACAATTAAATTCTTCTCACTTAAACACTGTACATATTGCCTCAGCTTGATTATCACTGATATGTGTTGCATAACTTGTTGCTTGGTGTGCTGTATGACATGGTAGGTCTTTCAATGACTACATCTCCCATTATGCATTGCTGCTGTATACTGCTACCTCTACTGGAGTGGGGTTAACACTGCCACATAGGTGAAAGGAAAGGTGATGGGGTGGGGGCGGTTGCTGTGCATGCTTCTTGCCTTTTCTGGTGGAAGCTCTGGCTGAGCTGTCTGCATCTCCCAGTCCACAGACACTCTCTGGGTCTATGGTGGACTCCACCAACTCCTCCAGCTTAGTCAGGGGAGGTGCACGGTTCCTCCTTCCTCCAGTTTGGTTTGCCTCTTTATGGAGCTCTGCAATTTTCTTCTTAGTCAAGCTCCTGAGGTCGTACCACCTCTTTTTCAGGTCATCTATGTCCTGTGGAGTCACTGCTACAGCATTCACCTTAGACTGTAATTCAAGCCAAATCTTTCTTTTGGCAGATTCAGCCACAGTCAGGAACTGCTTTCCAAACAATTTATGGTGTTCTTTCACCACCTCCTCCACGAGGACCAGCAGCTTCATGCTGCTGAATTTTATTTTTCTCTTCCTCTCTGGAAGTTCCTTTTCACTGGTGGTTGCCATTTTTCAAATTCGAAAGCACAAATGTTTTCCTGTGGCTCAGGGACTCAGCTCTACTCTCACAGCCCCTCAAGAAGCTTCTAATTGCTTGCAGCTGCATGGGTGTAGCCACTTCCTGGTTGGGAGCGGGGTGGTTGCACCTGATTGGCTGACTCCTGAGTTTTACTTTCTTTTCTTAGCTGATTCGGTATTCGGTATCGGTAGCTGAAAGGCCCATAGGATTGAATGGGAATTAACGATTCAGTAAATACCGATTCGGTAAATTCCGAATCGGTAAATTCCGAATGGCTGATACCGAATTTTACCAAATCGGTAAAAATTACCGAATATTTGCCTACGACCTGCGACCGGGCAGAAAACCGGCGGACGCTCTTTCCGTCCGCTGGGGTCCCCCCCACCATGGTAATGTGGCGGGGGTAAATGCAGAGCGGGTGGAGGTTTTTCTCGGGCAGATGGCTACCGCCATACGGGCGGTGGCGATACGCCCGTAATCCTAATGACCCCCTATATGTTGAGTTTGTATTATGTTATATGTAGTCGGATTTTGAAGACTTACGGGAAGTAGGAAGTTAGTTGCCCTGTATGCAGGAAGGAAAATGTGTGGCAAGAGAAGTCGCACAGTGCATTGTCTGATTTCAAAGTGGTAACATTGTTGTATGTTATCTTTAGGGACATTTTCTGTGTGAAAGTGGTGAATGTATAGCGAAGGCAACCTGTAAAATCTCAGCCTTAAGAACAGGAGTCAATTGTGAGCTCCAACTAAAACTTATCCCTGGGAGAGTAGTAGGGTTTCCCCTAAGCTTGAAAGAAGTATAATGTAGAGGGAAATGCCACTATCGGCAAATTGAAATTCTGTGGTAGAGAAGAGGTAAGCGCTGTCTACTGGAAATACAGAATTTGTGTACGTTTGGACAAACTATTTCTTTGGTTTTAGTGAAACAGACAATGAAAATGTGTTTTATGTAGTTACTAACAGCTTTGATTGACGAAAAAGCTGGAAAAGGTTTGCCGATAAATTTTGTAAAGGAGGGGTCAGAAGAAGCAGGAGTGAAGCTGACATCAGAAAGAGTCGCACTGGGATAGGTCCACGTGACTGTGACATATACAGTTCTGATTGGTGCGTTAGTGTGAAACGCGCTGGAATAGGTCAATAAGATTGAGACGTAGCCTGCTCTGATTGCTGCGAGCTATCATACTTGTATATGGTTGAAAAATTGGGTGAAATATACGAAAGGCGATGGAGTATTGGCATTTAAAATAATGGGCTTGTGTAGCACCGCAGTGTTACGAAACTTAAGAGAAAAAATTATGAAGCTTGAGCCGAGACCTAGGCCAACTCAAATTGAAGCTTTAATGGAATGGGAAGATGAGATGTATGAAAAAGAAAAAGAGAGATTCCAAGATGTAAGAGAGAGTCGAGGCAGTTCAAGAGGATTATGGGGAATGACTCATGAGAGTAGATTGAGAAGATGGAGAAATGCTGATAGGATGGAATGTATCCAATGCAAACAGTAGAAGAGACTGTAGGGAGAAAATGTACAAATATGAGGAAAAATGTATTACCAGAAAAGGAAAAATGTATTACCAAAAAAGGGTGGTTGTGGAATGAGTGATACGGAGGACGAGGTGTTGGAAAGCATTCTAAATAGGAGACCCCCTCCATATCAACCAACTTCTGCAGTGGTGACACAAAATGCACCGCCAATGGAGATTGGATTGACAGAAACCACAAAAGTAAGGAGTACCCTAGAAAAACAAGAGATTATACAAACTGAAAACCCTAGTATTTCTGAATTAGCGAGAACAACAAATGAATTAGCCGAGAAAATCCAAGAATTAACAAGAAATATAGAAGCCGTAACTGTACCTGTAACTATAGGTCCTGTGATGTCAGATTTTAAAAATCAGAGAATAAATGAGCATTCGTTAACAATTCCTTTAAATCCAAGTTTGCAAAAAGTAAAAGAAAATATTTACCCTGACTTGAATGAAACAAAGAGTACGATTAGAACAACACCACCAGATTTAACTATGAATCACAGTCCAATATATAGGATTCCTGTGGGAGCAGACTCAGCAACTGAAACTCCAGAGAAAAGTGTAGCCAGCATAGATATGACCTAAACTCCAGTAGGACCAATAGCGGAAGAACTAAATGATTGGGTTAAAAGATTACAAAAGAAAGATTCAGAACCTAACCTTTTGGATGTGGTTAGGTTAAAGATAGATATGGAAGAACTAATTATTGGAACCATTGGAACAGAGAAGTTAAAAACATATCAGGATGACAAACTAATGTTCATGTGTAAAAATATAACATGGAGAGCTAAAAATCTACATGATAAGCTAGAAGAAACAGCAAACGAATTAGGGATAGAATTTGCAAAAATAAAAATGTTACAGAAACCTTACCGAGTGGATTTCACTGAAAAGGACATCGATAATTTGAATACGGCAAGAAGATTAACTCAGATAAAAGAATTAATTGTATTACTAAGAAAATGGGTAGATGTAGATCGATGGAGAAGCAGGTGGACAAAGAAAAAGGAAGAGGCCAATGATAAAATATCTTTAGCTTTCCCTGTTAAAGAAAAGGAATCAGTAGTAGCAACAGAATATACCATGAGAGAAATACCAGGAGGAGGATATGTACATGTACCATGAAGTAGACAGGACATATTGTCGTTTACAAATGATTTTCCAAGATTATGAGAAAACCTGTAGGGTGGTATAGACAAGTAGACTAGTTTGTAAAAGTTTCAAAAGTGTTGTGGAAAGATTTGGATGGGTTGTTTGATATAGTTGTACCTGCAGATTTATGGACTGAATGTAAAATTACTATTGATTGGCCAAAAGAAGAATATCCAAGAGATGGAAAAACAGGTGCTCCAGGTCCAGAGGTAATGAGAAAATCAGACCAAGTCATAACATTTTTGAAAAATAAAATTCCACCAAAAGAATGGAAACGGATTGGTTAAAAATTGATAGGACTACACAAGAACCTAAAGAATCTGTACAAGCTTATTGTGAAAGATTACTTTTAGTTTTCAAACAATATAGTGGATATGAAAATCTGAGTGATAAAGATATGAGTCATTTTGTATATAGGTTCATGTTTGGTTTCAGACCTGAAATAGGGGATATGATAAGACACCACATGATGTGTTGGCAGTCTAGTTCTATAGACAAAATCTTGAGGTATGCAAAATTTGTAGTTATGATATCGAAGTTAGGCAGCGTAAGCTTAAGGAAAAGGCAATGTGGGCACAAGTAAAAGTTGCAGAACAACAAGAAGCACAATTGACTAATCAATCTAATAATATGGGTCAGACAAAATTTAAAAATAATATGAGTAAAGGAGAAGGACAAATGAATATAGATGAGGCTAAAATGAAATGGCCATGTCATAAGTTAACCCCAAAAGTTAATCCTGAAATTAAATCATTGAATGCACAGGTGCAGAATGAGTTAAATCAACAATCATCACCACAGCAACAAGTAGTCACAGAGCAGAGTCAGGTGCCATTACCACCTCTCCCACAGAGTGTTAATCTTCAGAAATACAGTGCAGACACAGGATTTTACGGTGGGGAACAGGTAAAAGGATCACCGCGTGTGTCCTCTGTTCCGCAGTATTGGTTGAGAATAGATGGAAACGAGTACAATGAAAGTTACTGACGGTGCCTAGGAGAGGAAGTGGAGTGTGTGCTTGGCGCAACTCTTTAGGTATATCAATCTGGTCCTTTTGTGAATGGAAAGGTGAATAGGGTAAATGTTACTTTCCTAGTGGACACAGGTGCTACCCGTTCTACAGTTAGATCCGTAGAAATTCAAAACCTTCCTCTCTCTGGACATGTTATCCAAGTTGTAGGTGTACCGAACAGACAGATTAAAACTCCACTAACACAGTCTGTAGAAGTAGAAATTGGCTCTTTTAAAGAAATGCATTGTTTTGTAGCATGTGACAGCAGTCCTGTAAATTTGCTTGGACGCATCATACTTTGCCAATTGAATTGCACCATTTATTGTTCACCAGATGGCATTGCTTTCCAAACAGCAGATGATGATATTTTGTATAAAATGACAATGTCAATAATAGATTCAGAAAAGAGTGAAACATTCCCTGTGTTTGACAAAGAGAAAATCCCAAGTGAATTGAAAGAAACAGTAAAAGAAGAAGAAATAGGTCTAATGAAAGGAGTAAGTCTGGTAAAAATTACTGTAAAAGAAGATGCCATATACCCAAATGTCCCACAATATAAACTGACATCAGAAATAATTGAAGAAGTAACTCCAGTGATTAACAAAAACAAGGAATCCTAAAAGAGATAATGAGCAGTCCATGTAATTCACCAATTATGGGGCTGAAAAAGCCACACATTACCTTTAGGGCAGCACAAGATTTAAGAAAGGTAAATAAAATAGTTGTCCCATGTTGTCTAATTGTACCAAATCCAGCTGTGAAACTATATCAAATTCCACATGATGCAGAATGGTACACAGTTATTGATTTGTGTAATGCGTTCTTTACAGTTCCATTACACACTGACAGCCAGCCAATATTTGCCTTTAGGTTTGGCGAGCGTATTTTGGCATGGTGCCAAATTCCTCAAGGGTATACTGAAAATCCTTCCATTTTCAATCAAATACTGAAGAAATCATTAGAAAGTCTAAATATGCCAGAAAAATCAGTTTTGGCTCAATATATTGATGACCTGTCAGTGCCATCAAAGACCAAAGAAGCTTGCATTTCTGATAAGATTGCATTGTTGAATCATTTGGCAAAAGGAGCACATTAAGGGGCCGATTCACAGAACTAACTTAAGACAAAATCCTAAACTTACTACTTTTGGTATTCACAGAAGTTAGGATTTTGTCTTAAGTTTGGCTTAAGACAAACTTAAGACAGACTTAAGACAAAATCCTAACTTAAGTCTGTCTTAAGTCTGTCTTAAGACAAACTTAAGACAAAATCCTAACTTCTGTGAATACCAAAAGCAGTAAGTTTAGGATTTTGTCTTAAGTTAGTTCTGTGAATCGGGCCCGAAGTGTCTCCATCAAAATTGCAGTTTTGTCAACAAGAAGTACAATATTTAGGTCATAAGATTGGAAAAGGGGTGAGAAAAGTGACCTCAGAAAGAATCAAGATTATCAGAGGAATTAATCCACCCAAGACACAGAAGCAAGTGAGAATGTTTCTGGGAATGGTTGGTTACTGTCAACAGTGGATAAGTGGATTTTCACTAATTGCAAAGCCTTTACAAAGATTGACAAAAGGAGCTGTAAAAGACCCTATAGTGCTGAATGAAAAAGAAATGGAGGCGTTTGATCAATTGAAAAACAGTTTGTGCGAAACACCAGCACTAGGTATGCCTGATTATGAAAAATTATTTGAATTGTATTGCAATGAAAGAGGTGGGTGTGCATTATCAGTTCTAATTCAAAGGCATGGAAGAGTGAGAAGACCAATTGCATATTTTTCAGCTGTTTTGGATCCAGTAGCGAGAGCATTACCTGGGTGTCTGACAGCAGTAGCTGCTATAAGTGTGAGTTTGGAACAGAGTGAAGGTATTGTGATGGGCTAACCTGTGAGGGCATATGTGCCACATTCAGTTGAAATACTCCTCACCAGAACAAGGACACAATACATGACAAATAGTTGTTTGACCAGATATGAGAAAGTGATTCTGGGTGCAGATAATGTGACAGTTGCAAGATGTGTAAATGTGAATCCTTCCAATTTATTGCCGGATACTTTGGATGTGGAAGTCAGAGATGACATTGATCATAAACGTTTGGATGTGCTTGAGTATTGTACAAAGCCAAGACCTGACATTAAAGAAGAACCCTTGGAAGAGTAGGATTATGTGCTGTTTGTGGATGGTTCATGTTTGAGAACAGATGAAGGAACATTGAGTGCTGAATCTGCTGTATGTCCAGTAGCAGATGTCATGGAAGCATCTTGTCTAAAAGGAATATGTTCTGCCCAAGTGGCTTAGCTGATTGCTTTGATTCGAGCATGCAAACTGGGAAAAGATGCCCGAATCACTGTAATGACTGAAAGTCAAAACGGATTCGGAGTTGTCCATGACTATGGACAACTGTGGTCCCAAAGAGGGTATATGACCTCTGCAGGATCTCCAATCAGAAATAGTGAGTTTTTGAAAATGTTGCTAGAGGCGATACAGCTGCCAAAGAATATTGCGGTTGTAAAATGTGCTGCTCACAAAAATGGAGATGATTATGTCACTGAGGGCAATAGCCATAGCCCAATATAGTGCCAGAAACTTATCATCTATAAATCGGGACAGGGAAAAAGAATGTGTTTCAAGTCCTTTGATGCTTACTAACATAGTTGAGACTTGGCAGGAAGTGAGACAAATACAAGAAGAGGAAAGTGATGATGGAAAAGACAGATGGATAAAATCAGGTTGCAGACAAAGAGAGGAAGATGAAATTTGGGTATACAAAGATGAAAGACTAGTTATGGCTGATAGCAAGATATCTAATATGGCCCGAATGTACCATGGACAGGCACACATTGGCAGGGATGCATTGATTAGACCTTTCAGACAGACTTGGTATAATCCCAAGTTTTGTGTAATAGCAGAGAGCTTATGTCAGAGATGTTTAACATGTCAACAATTGAATCCAGGAAGAAAAACTGTTGTGAGTCTGGGAACCATAGGACGGGAGGGAGGTCATTTTACCAGAATGCAGTTGGATTTTATAGAGATGCCACCATGTAATCAATTAAGATATGTCCTTGTGATCATTTGCTTGTTTTCACAATGGGTAGAGGCATTTCCAACTGGACGAAATGATGGCGTAACTGTAGCTAAACTCCTTTTAAGAAGAGCGATTCCACTGACAATTGAAACAGACAGAGGAGGGGGAGGAGCTTCACGCACAACCAAGATGGCCCCGTGAGCACAGAGCTCCAGAGACCCTCGTAACCTCTCGAATATATCCTGTCATTTATCCTGTTTGCTGTCGACATCTTCAAGCAGATATACCACATGAGAAGCGAAAGCTGAAATTTGTATCCCGATCGGTCCCAGGGGCCGGAGTCGTGGTGCTGGAAAGTTTGCGACCTTCGTCTCTTGGATGCCCGGTGTTTGGGTTGGCATGGTGCCCGGGGTGTAATTGAACAACATCGGCCTAAGATCGCGAAGGCGTCCTGTCCGGCTTCACTTTCACTTTCGTTTTTTGCACTTGGTTCGGATCCTGGGCTGGGGACGCCTCATTGAAGCGAAAGCTCGTACCCCTGTTGGTGCTTGACCATACTGAACAACACACGAGGTGTCGGACTTTGGCCTGGAGTGAGAGACGTCCCTTTTTTTTTTTTTTGGCTCATCCCGTGCTTTGCCTGAGGGCCATTTTGTACTTTCGCTTTCTGGACTCTGAGTGGATAAGTCACATTGGTCGACTTCCCTATCAGTTAGGTCTTGTCCACTGTTTGCTGGACACTTGTTTCCCCCCGCTCTGGATTTGGACAGCAATCGGGGATTGTCTTGAAATGGCGAGCAAACCGGAGGGGGACAAGCAGAAGTCAAAAACCACCAGACGGGATGGATATACTCAAACCAATGTCATGGACCGATATTCCCAGGTTAAGGTATCGCCCAGTGGACCGGGTAGGTCACTGGAGGAGGCGAGAGACTCATCGGCTCCGGTACTTGGAACCAACTTTACAGGACGTGATGGCCGCCATCGATGGTATCAAGTCTTCCCGCGGGAAGCAAATGGAGACACTTGCCCATAAATTGGATACAGCGGTGATCGATGTGAATTTGATTCGCCCGGACCTTACAAAGACTAATGAAAAGGTCAAATTGTTGGATATAAAGACATCAAGTTTAACGGATGACGTCATCGACCTGCAGACGAGGTTCGTAACCTAAAGGCCTCGAATGACATTGTTGTCCGTCGCCTGGAGGATTTTGAAGGGAGGGCCCGGCGGAATAATGTTCGTATAATTGGAGTTCCGGAAAAGGCGGAAGATCAAGCGGGTGACCTCTTTGTTGAGGACCTTATCGTCAACCAACTAGCGCCCAAGGGACTGCGCAAGTTCTTTACTGTGGAGAGAGCGCACAGGGTCCCAGGCGGCAGACCAAAAGTGGGTGCCCAGCCGAGGCCTATGATAGCGCGGATATTCAACTTTCGGGACAGGGACGCTATCCTCCAGGCCTCTCGAGCGGGTGGGCCCTTGAAATTTGAGAACTCATCAATCAGCTTCTACCCGGATTTCACAAAGATGGTCCAAAAACAGAGGCTAAGTTTTCTGGGGGTGAAGAGGAGACTTTGTGATATGGGTCTCAAATACGCCATGCTTTTCCCGGCCACGTTGAGGACCGACTATGACGAACGGGTCCACTTCTTTGATAGGCTTGAGGTGGTTGCCGACTGGTTGGACACTCTGTCAGCCCAACAAGAACCAAAGAGACAATCTGGCGGAGCGGAGGGAGGAACTATGGAGCAGGAATGAGCACCAACTGTCTGGTTTCTGGGGACACTAGGGGGTTTACTAATGTGGTGGTTCGAGTTTTGATATATGGTTAACTGCAGATGGAATGGGGGGTTGCGAGGCTATCTGAGGGTCTCTCTCCTCCTCAGCTTTCCTTCTAGTAGCTCAGTTTAGATGTGGGGGCGACAGGCACACTGCGAGTTGGGGTGGCTCTATAGTCGTAAGTAGGGGTGCAGGGTGGGGGGTATTGCAATGGGTTGTTTGGAGGGGGTGGCGGGGTGTTGGTCTTCAGGTTACTGTTTTCGCAAGGCGCTATATTGCAAGACATTTTCATTGACATGCTGGACTCAGGCGGGGGTTGGGTCTTCTTTCTCTTTTATGATGGGGGGTAGGGGGTTGAGGTTGATGAGCTGGAATGTTAACGGGTTGGGGGACAAGATTAAATGCGGGGTGGTATTACAACTTTTAAAACGACATTCCCCTGATGTTGCTCTACTTCAGGAGGCCCACTTGGTAGGAAATACATGTCATGCCATGAACAGGAAGGGATATCGTCTTGTGGCACATGCTGGGTTCTCTTCCGGGTCCCGGGGGGTTGGAATCCTTATTAAGAACTCTCTTCTGCTTGAGGTAGACTCTACGGTCCTTGATGAAAGGGGGAGCTATGTGGCTGTGTCGGGACGGTGGGAGGGCCGCACGCTTTCCCTGGTGTCTAATTATGTTCCTCCTGGCGTGCAGTCTACAACCTTCGCTGACCTGGGACGGGTTCTACTCGATCTCCCTGGGGGGTTTTTGATTCTGGGTGGTGATTTTAATGCGGTGGTTTCTGGCATGCTGGATAGACATCCACCTAGGGATCTCATGGGGGCTCATGGCTCGCTGCCCGACTTCATTGACACAATGGACCTGGTGGACCCCTGGAGACTTCTTCACTCTACTCAGCGGCAGTATACGTTTCATTCGAGCGCCCATGGTAGTCTCTTCAGAATTGATTATGTTTTGGTGCCGGCTGCACAAGCGTCCTATGTTGCGGAGGTCAAGCATATGGCTCGGGGTATCTCTGATCACTCCCCGCTGTGGCTACGGTTTGAATTGGCGCCGGGCTCCAGGGGAGGGATAGCCCCTATTAACCCTTGGTATCTTTGAAATCCTAAGACTTGCAGTGAGCTTGTAAAGGCTTTGGATCATTATTTCCGGGAGAATGAGGGTTCGGTTTCTTCCTCGATATCGATGTGGGAGGCTTTCAAGACTGTCCTTAAGGGTCAAGCTCTCTCGTTAATTACTGGAGTTAAGAAGCAGAAGGAGAAGGATGTGGTAAGGCTAGAGACGGAGATAGCTGATTTGGAACTGGAACTAGAACAAGAGGTATCCCGCTCCAAACTGCATGTCCTGCAATTGAAGCTGCTGGAATATAGAACGTTGGTAACCTATGGGGCGAAGGCTCTTAGTCGGGAACAGCAGGGGCATCTGTATGATGTTGGGGATAAGGCAGGCAAATTAATTGCATGGTTGGATAGGAAAGATAGAGCTAGTCGTGTGGTGCCTGAAATCGAAATGGAGAGTGGGGTGCTGATCACTGACCCGCAAGGGATCGTGACATGTTTGGCTGACCATTTCCACACTGTGTACTCTGCCGTGTCGGATAGGCCGGAGGAGGACTCTTGCTTGCTGTTGCGAGATATTGCACTCCCGAGCCTTTCTGAGGGGGACCGAGACCTCATGGACTGTAAAATCACTGCGGATGAGGTAGCGTTAGCTATGGGTTCCCTACACTCGGGCAAAGCGATGGGTCCCAACGTTCTCCCAATTGACCTTTACAAGCTTCGTCCGGACAAGATTGCTCCGTATCTAAGAGACATGTTCCTGGAGTCCCGAGATCGTGGTCTCCTCTCCCGCAATCAGCGGTTGGCATCGATAGTGGTAATACATAAGGAAGGAAAACCGAGGAATAAGTATGCTTCGTATCGACCGATTTCACTGTTAAATGCCGAACCTAAAATTCTGGCAAAGCTGCTGGCTAATAGACTGATCAAGGTCATTAGTGAGCTGATCCATCCGGATCAGTCTGGTTATATCCCACACAGGAATACGGCGTTGAACCATAGGCATCTGCACGGGGCTCTCGCAAGAGCCGCGACGCTGCGTGAGCCAGCCGTTTTGGCGTCGTTAGATGCCACTATGGCGTTCGACACGGTGGAATGGCCGTATTTGTGGGCGATGTTGGCTAACTTTGGCTTCGGGTCGGATTTCATTAGCTCGGTGCGGCTTCTCTATGCGGACCCTCTCGCCCAGATAGTGGTTAATGGACACGTCTCGGCACCATTTTGTCTCGGGCTGGGTACCGGCCAGGATTGTCCGATGTCTCCTCTTTTGTTTGCATTGGCCCTAGAGCCTCTCGCAGCTTGGATCCGTTGGGAGCCCTCAATGAGGGGTATTCGTTGGTCTCCGCAGTTCGAAGATCGCATCTCATTATATGCAGACAACATCTTGCTTTACTTAACTTCTCCCAGGAAATCTTTGATAGTATTATGTGATGTTTTGGCTTCCTTTGGTAGAAATTCTGGCTTGGTTATCAACTGGGCGAAATCCTATCTTTATGTTCTTAGTGGTGATGCTCCGATCCTACCGCGTAACTGCCCCATCCAGATAGCACAAGAGGGGTTCAAATAATCTCAGGATTTATGTCTCGATGGACCTCGTGGTTCGATATGAAAAGAACCTTCTCCCTCCTTTGAGTCGGTTGAAGCGAGATGTTGCGGGCTGGCGGAAGATCCAGCTGTCACTGCTTGGGCGAGCGACGCTTTTCAAGATGATGTCTCTCCCTCGTTTTCTATATGCCCTTCAGAACACACTTGATATTGTTCCAGCTAGTTACTTTCGTGAAGTTGAGGGTCTGAAAAGGAAGTTGCTGTGGGATGGCAAACCTGGTATTGCGCTTGCCAAGTTAACGCTCCCGTGGTATGATGGGGGCATTGCTCTCCCCGACATTAAAAAATATTATTGAGCGTCGCAGTTCGGTGCCATCAACCACGGTATTTATGGCCCTGATTTAAATCCTGGTTTCACCATGGATAGGTGGCTACTTCCCAGCGGCAATTATTATAGAGCGTTATATTCTAAATCTGTGGTAAAGACTCTGACGGGGCCGTCGAGAATGGCTGTACGGATCTGTCAAGATGCTACTAGTTCGTTAGGGTGGAAGGATCGTTTGACCTTGGCGACCCCGCTTTTCAGCTCTGATAGGTTTGGTAAATTGTGGAACACTTAGGGGTTCGACAAGTGGGATCTCATTGGCATCTCCAAGGTGGGAGACCTCTGGGTTAAAGGACAAGTGAAATCGTTCGAGGCCTTGCAGACTGAGTTTGAACTGGGAGGGATGGAGTACTTCCGTTATGCTCAGGTCCGTCATGCACTGATGTCAGTCTTCCCGGAAGGTGAGGAAATACCGGACTCTACCCTGTTGGAGGACCGTGTGTTGGATGGCCATATGCCAGATAGTACCATCTCCCTGGTGTATAAAAAACTGATTAACCACAGGGCGGAACTTCTGTCGCAATTACGAGATCAGTGGACCCATGACGGCCTTGAGCTTGATGATGAAGACTGGCAATCGGCGATCTCCTCCCCGAAGGAGGTCGCGGTTCCGGCACGACTCAGATTAGTTCAGCTCAAGATATTGCATAGGGTCTATGTCACGGGTCCCCGTTTGGTCCGGATGGGTTTTTCCGAGGAGGGTCTGTGTCAACGGGGTTGTGGACAGCTGGGGACGTTCCTCCACATCATCTGGGAGTGTCGGGAAGTCACTGACTATTGGAGTAGGATACACAAGGTGATGCAGGAGGTTACAGGTGTAGCTCTCTTGCCAGAGGCCAGGCGCTGCCTGTTGAATGTTTGGGAGCCCACGGATCATAATGTGGCACCTACCCAGTGGGTGATTCTAGGGGCCATGATTGCCAAACGGAACATTGCACAGTTGTGGGGGTCCCAAAGGCCTCCTAATCTTGAGGTGTGGATGGAAAACATGGATTGGTGCATGTTCAGGGAAAAAACTGTATATTTGGCTCGGGTCGCCCGCGAAAATGGCATACGGTTTGGGGTCCCTGGAATTGATATAGAGGGGGCATATGTGTACCACCAGTGACTGCAGTCCTTGATGTCCCGCTTTCCCCCTGACCCCTTATTGTTCTTGATTGCTTTCATGTTACTGCTGCACTCTCTTCTCCTCCCTCCTTCCCCCATCAATGCGTTGTTTATTGTCATATCTGCTGAAGGTCGTACTGCCCTCGTACAGTCTATGCACTTTTGTATTTTGTCGATGCCTTGCTTTGTTTTTCTTTCTCAATATAAAGAAATATATTTAAAAAAACAGACAGAGAAGTAATTTCCAAAATGAACTCGTACAGTCGATATGTGAAGCATTGGACATACAACAGAAAGGGCATTGTGCTTACAGACCAGAGGCTTCTGGGGTAGTTGAACAAGTAAATGGAACAATAAAAATAGACTGAGAAAAATGTGCTTGGCCACTGGACTTAAATGGCCTGATGCTTTGCCACTTGTTTTAATGACCCTAAGGAGCATACCATACAGAAGAACAGATTTGAGTCCTCGTGAGATACCGATGGGACGAGTAATGAGACAAGCATTTGTACCTGTCAACAAACTGCTAACCATAAATGATGATATCATACTGGATTACTGCAAGGGTTTGTCTGACATAGTCACTTCTGTATTTCACCAGGTTGGAACTGATGTGTGTACTCAGGAAAAACATCCAGCTCATGACTTGAGCCCTGGAGACTGGGTTCGAATAAAGGTGCACAGAAGGAGAAACTGTCTAGTTCCACTTTGGGACAAACCACGTCAGGTGATTTTAGTTAGCATCACAGCATTAAAATGTGCAGGTATGAAAAGGTGTGTGCATGCTAGCTACACCATCCAAGTACCAGAACCTAAAAATCAGTATCTGGAAGAGACAGATACGAGTTCAGACTCTGACATAGAGGGTGAATCACACAGAACTTCAGATCAGAAAGCTCAACCTGTGAGGCAACATCTGGAGATATCAGATACAAGTTCAGCATCAGAAGCAGAGACTGAAATAGCTGAAATTCCAGATCTTGAAGATCGACCTGTAGGTCGACATCTGGAAATAAAACAAACCAGTTTGGACACTGAAAAAGAACAAGGCAAAACTGGTGAAAGTGAAAAAGTTGCACACCAAACAGAGAATAGAGAAAAGGAACATTGATATTAAAACTGGAGAAAATGAAGTAACTCATGATAAGGATGAGACTCCAAGTACCAGTTATGGAAAAGTTATTTTTAAAATATCTGAATTAACAGGAGAGAAACAAGATTCAGAGGTTGAACCTGAAATCATAGAGTTAAAAATAAGAGGAAGTGAAAGAAGTCTGAAACAGAGTCTGATGAAAGTGGAGGAAAAACAGCTCTGAGAAAAAGTCATAGAAAAAGGGCTTGGAAAGTTGAATGTGAAATAATAGAGCCTGTGATTAAAAAGCCAAGGAAAGGGGATAACTGGCCTACTGAAATTAAAGGACTAAAGTTCAAACTGATAAATGTGAACAGAGATCAAAAGGAACAAGTGAATGAGATCACAAGTCAAGAAGGACAACAAAAGTAAATAAAGACATTTTACAACGAGCAAAAAGAGTGCGGAAACCAAACCAGAAATATAAATCACCTGAGTGGATATATATATCATTGCCGGATATAGAAGAGGTTGAAAGTGGTCAAGAGATCCAAAGTGATTTTGGTGAGTGAAAAAGGCAATTGAAAACCAAACTGTTTTACTGGAAATCAAAGATGACAAATTAAGCGAAAAGTAAATGAAATAAAAGAAAAGAGACATAAAAGGACACATAATTACATGTGCAAAGAAGTGAAAGAGACATTATAAAAAGCGAATAATTTGAAAGGTATTTAATTGTAAAAAAAAAACTGAAAACAATACTAGAAGATCTAGATATGGTGTTTTTCGTAAATGGTGTAGAATGTGGTTAATTTGCACAGGTTTGTTAATGCTTATATGGCTTATTTTAGAAATAATCATTCCATTTCATCTGAATTTTGAACATTTTTATAGAGAAAAAGGTCACAACAGGAGTGAAAAGATGCATGTGAAAAATTATGTGAAAATTGTCGATAACACTGAGCTTCACAAAGATAGATCTATTAATGATTTTTCAAAGAATGTTTTTGCCAGATTGTTAAAAGAGTATGTTGAAACGATGGATGCCTGAGACTGCTCCGTGTGTATGCAGTCTGCATCGGAAGGAGTAACATATCATCACCTTCCTTTGACTCATGGAATGACTTGTAGTGTAATAGCTAGTTTATTTTATAAAACAGGTAAATTAGAATATTATTATTCTGATGTATATTAAATTTTTGCTAAAGTTCCTGCAATACACAGACTGAACAAAGTGAAACCTGCTAAAGTTTTAGGTGAATTTTTCTTACAAACAAATGAATTGACTATAAAGTACGCCTTAAGAAATAACCTAACATGTATGTTGAGAAAGGAGGAGAAGGCATTTTTAGAAATTGTATATCAAAGAAAAGCAACTGCAAGTAAATTGAAACAATCTTCATGGAAATTTGATGAAGAAAACTATGTAAAGGGTGACACTTATGTAGCATTGAGAATAGATATTTCTCAACACGGAAAACTGTGTATTTGCTGAGACAATAATGTGTATGATAATTATTTTGAGGGAGCAAGTGATTGTAAAGACACATACAGACTTATTGGGGGATGGGGATATAAAGGGGGAAATTATCCTGTTTTTCCTGGAATTTATTTTATATGTGGAATTTAGATATTTTCAAAGCCAACACATATTAAAAAAATTGTCATTTACACTTTCAATAGTTTACACTTTCCTAATGCGAGACCTATTGCATTGCAAATGCTTGTTTGACATTGGTAGGCCACCACTCAAATTACTTATTCATAGCTTGGGAGGATTATTATTTCGATACTGAAAAAGGGCACTCAACTTAGCCTGGGGAACTATCGACAAATTTCACTTCTGGACGCCACCGGGAAAATGTTTGTCGCAAGTATTCTTGATCATCTAAGACACTGGGCTTACTCCAAGGGTTTCATCTTGAAGTTCCAAGTGGGCTTTCAGCCCAATCATTTGGTAATCGATAATATAGGTATTCTACAGTCAAGTATTGATAAGTATGTTCTATCTTAATCTCAAGTAATATATAGCCTCTTTGTCGATTTCTCAACAGCTTTTCATAGGGTCTGCAGACCATCTCTCTGTAGGAAATTAAAGGACAAGCATACGTAATGCAATAGGTCTCGGATTTATTTGAGTTTGAGCTAATGGCATTGTAAATGGCAATGTCTTTTTGCCATGTGTTATGGAGTGTATGCATGTGGTGTGTAGTGGAATTATGTGGGTTGGATTTGAATTGTAGCAATGGTGGCATGCTGCGCTTTAGATGAATATGTTTAAAAGTAAAGTGTGCCATACTGCGATTGCTACAGTAGTTAATTGTGGATGCGTTAACAATTGATATGTGTACTGATGGCAGGTGGTGTGTGTGCCTGTATAAATTGTGCGCTGGTGGTGTGTGTGCCTGGTGGAAGCGTGCACTGCCGGCTGGAGGTGTGTGTGCCTGGTGGAAGCGTTCACTGACAACTTGTGGTGTGTGTGCCTGGTGAAAGCATGCACAGACGGCTGGTGGTGTGTGTGCCTGGTGAAAGCGTGCAATGATGGCTGGTGTTGTATGTGCCTGGTGAAAGCGTGCAATGACGGCTGTTGGTGTGTGTTCCTGGTGAAAGTGTGCAGTGACGGCTGGTGTTGTGTGTGCCTGTTGAAAGTGTGCATTGACGGCTGGTGGTGTGTGTGTGTGTGCCTGGTGAAAGTGTGGTGGTGAGTGTGTGGTGGTGAGTGTGTGTGTGGTGTTGTGGTGTGTGTGTGGTGTGTGTGTGTGGTGTGTGAGTGGGGTGTGTGAGTGTGGTGTGTGTGAGTGTGGTGTGTGTGTGGTCTTATGTATGTAGTGTTATGTGTGTAGTGTTATGTGTGTTGTGTTGTGTGTGTGGTGTTGTGTGTGTGTGGTGTTGCGTGTGTGTGTGTGTGTGTGTGTGTGGTGTGTGTGTGTAGTGTATGTGTGTGTGTGTGTGTGTGTGTTGTCTGTGTCTGTGTGGTGTGGTGTGATCCTCTGTGAGACACAGGGGTCTGTTGTCTGGAATGGAAGCTTTGGTCAGATGGGGGAGCATGGAAATGTTGCGCTCCTGTGAAAGAGCTGGCAGGTGATTGGGGTCCCCCTTAGGAGCCAAAGACTCTGAAAGCAGTGCCCCTGTCTTTAACACCACCACACCAGTGTGCCTCAAGTAACATGTGCCAGGTCTTCTAGGTGCCTAGAACAACGTCCCAGTGAAAGCACTGGATATCACTGGCACCAAAGCACGTCATTTGTGCTCACCCTGCACACTCACACACTGCTCACCGTACACACTCACACACTGCGACGATCCTTGTGGCACGCCACAGATGACTTCAGAGGCCTCTGACTTGAATGGTGGGAGGTGGACTCTCTGTGTTCTTCCGGTGAGGAACAAGGTGATCCATTCCAGTGCTTTTCCTTGGATTCCTATGTCTCTGAGGCGCTGTAGAAGGGTGCTATGACAGACTGTGTCGAAGGCAGCGGAGAGGTCGAGGAGGATGAGGGCGACTGTGTCTCCATTGTCCAGTAGAGTTCGAATGTCGTCTGTAGCTGCGATGAGGGCGGTTTCAGTGCTGTGTTTGGCTCGGAAGCCGGACTGTGAGGAGTCGAGAGATTTGTTGGCTTCGAGGAAGGCGGCGAGCTGGTTGTTGACAGCTTTCTCAATGACTTTGGCCGGGAATGGAAGAAGTGAGATGGGGCGGTAGTTTTTGAGTTCGGAGGGGTCAGCTGTGGGTTTTTTCAGAAGGGCGCTGAGTTCTGCGTGTTTCCAGCTTTCCGGGAAGGTGGCGGAGTTGAGGGAGCAGTTGATGACATCTCGGAGGTGTGGTGCTATGATGGAGTCTGCTTTGTTGAAAATGTGGTGAGGGCATGGGTCAGTTGGGGATCCTGAGTGGATGGAGTTCATCAGGCGGATGGTGTCCTCAGTGGAGATTGGGTTCCAGTCGTTAAGGATGTTCAAGGGGGGTGAAGGTCCTGCAGAAGGTTGGGTGGGTTGGTCTTCGGGTCGGTTGTCGAAGCTGTTGTGGATGTCTGCGATTTTGTTGTGGAAGAAGGAAGCTAGGGAGTCGCAGAGGGCTTGGGAGGGGGTGATGTCGTTGGAGTTGGCTGATGGGTTGGTAAATTCTTTGACGATGTTGAATAATTCCTTGCTGTTGTGGGCGTTGTTATCTAGACGGTCTTTGAATGCGGCTTTCTTGGCAGACCGGATTAGTTGGTGGTGTATGCGGGTGGCGTTTTTGAAGGCTTCCCTGGTGCTGGTGTTTGGGTCTTTTTTCCAGGCCTTTTCGAGGGCGCGACAGTGTTTCTTCGATTTCTTAAGATCATCGTTGAACCAGGATGCGTTTTTGCTGCCTAGTTTGCTTTGGCGTTTTTTCAACGGTGCTAGGATGTCGGCGCTGTTGGATAGCCATTGGGTGAGGTTAATGGCTGCTTGGTCGGGGTTTGAGGAGTGGGCGGGGGGGTTTAGTAGAAGCGATGAGGAGATCTGGTCGCTGGTGATTTTGTTCCAGTTTGTTCGCAGGGTGGGTTGAGGATGGTTGTGGGTTGTGGTCTTATTGTAGGTAAAGTGAACGCAGCTGTGGTCCGTCCAGTGAAGAGCTGAGGTGTGACTGAATGAGATATGTTTGCTGGAGGTGAAGATAGGGTCGAGCGTGTGACCTGCGATGTGGGTGGGCGTAGAGACAAGTTGTTTGAGTCCGAGGTCGGCGAGATTGTCCAGAAGGGTGGTGGCGCTGCTGTCATTGCTCTTTTCCAGGTGAAAATTGAGGTCTCCCAATAGAATGTAGTCCTCGGAGGGGAGGGCGTGTGGGGTGATAAAGTCAGTGATGTCGTCACTGAATTGTGCACGGGGTCCTGGAGGTCGGTAGAGGAGGGTGCCTCTGAGTGTGGTCTTGGGGTCGGTGTGGATCTGGAAGTGGAGGTGTTCGGCGCTGGCAAGGTTGACGTCTGAGCTGGTTGAGATGCGGATGGAGTTCTTCTGGACGATAGCGATGCCTCCTCCTGTATGCTTGATGCGGTCCTTGCGGATGATCTTGTATCCTTCCGGGATGGCAATGGTGATGTCTGGGGCTGAAGAGGCATTCATCCATGTTTCTGTTAGGAAGGCGACGTCCGGAGAGATGGTGTCTAGTAGATTCCAGAGGTTGATGGCGTGCCTGTGGACCGAGCGGGTGTTGAGCAGGATGCATTGTAGGTGGTTGGTGTCAGATATCTGGTTGGTGTTAGTGGATGAGGAGTTGTTCTTGGTGCCGTCGAACTTGCAGGAGTAGCATGTGAAGGGTCCATGGGTGTGTCCAGGAGCGGCCTGGACGCAGTTGGGGGAGCGGCCGGGGTTAAGGGCTAGGAGGGTGGTGGCATCGTAAGTGATGCGAGTGGGCTGGGCATTACGGGGACCAGGGGGTCTGGCGCTGGGCGCGGTCCAGGCGCGGACGTGCGTAGACGGGCTTACCTTTGGCGCACCTTCGGCGCGGATTGGGCGCGGTCGCTGCGCGTGTACGCTGCGCGCTTGTCCAGCTGTCATAAATGAAGGATGGAGGGGGGCGGAGCGTGGGCGGGGCGGCTGGGAGGCGGGAGCGTGGGGGGAGGGACGCCCTGAAGGCACAACCAAATGGCGATCGCTTTAAAAACACACAAACAGGCTAACACGCCGATATTGGCCACAAGGAAGACAATAATCGTCTTGTAAATATTAGATTTCAGTTAAATACTCCCGTGGGCACTGCTGAGCACACAGGCACCAAATCCGGGTTAAATTGGCAGAGTCAATAAAACTGCAGCTGCGCGAGGCGCTTGAGGAGGAGAGCAGCGCTACGATTACTTGGCACAAACAGTTAATCAGGCAGAAGCTGTGCGAGGCGCTTGAGGAGGAGAGCAGCGCTACGATTTCTTGGCACAAACAGTTAATCAGGCAGAAGCTGTGCGAGGCGCTTGAGGAGGAGAGCAGCGCTACAATACCAGAAGCTGCAGGAGGCGAGTGGGAGCAACCGCTGAGTCCGGAGACAAGCTGGTCACAGGGCAATGTCGGACCGGACGGTGAGAATAGCCAGTGGGTGGGCGGGGCGGCTGGGAGGCGGGAGCGTGGGGGGAGGGACGGCCTGAAGGCACAACCAAATGGCGATCGCTTTAAAAACACACAAACAGGCTAACACGCCGATATTGGCCACAAGGAAGACAATAATCGTCTTGTAAATATTAGATTTCAGTTAAATACTCCCGTGGGCACTGCTGAGCACACAGGCACCAAATCCGGGTTAAATTGGCAGAGTCAATAAAACTGCAGCTGCGCGAGGCGCTTGAGGAGGAGAGCAGCGCTACGATTACTTGGCACAAACAGTTAATCAGGCAGAAGCTGTGCGAGGCGCTTGAGGAGGAGAGCAGCGCTACGATTACTTGGCACAAACAGTTAATCAGGCAGAAGCTGTGCGAGGCGCTTGAGGAGGAGAGCAGCGCTACAATACCACTGCTCACCCTGCACACTCACACACTGCTCACCCTGCACACTCACACACTGCTCACCCTACACACCCACACACTGCTCACCCTACACACCCACACACTGCTCACCCTGCACACTCACACACTGCCCACCCTGCACACTCACACACTGCTCACTCTCACACTGCTCCCCCTACACACTGCTCACCCTGCATACTCACACACTGGTCACCCTACACACTCACACTGCTCACCCTCCACACTCTCACACTGCTCACCTTGCACACTCACACACTGCTCACCCTACACACTCTCACACTGCTCAACCTGCACACTCTCACACTGCTCACCCTACACACTGCTCACCCTGCAGACTCACACACTGCTCACCCTCACACTCCTCACCCTGCACACTCTCACACTGCTCACTCTACACACTCAGTACCGGTACCGCCATCTTGGGTGGATACCAGGGCAGCGCTATAGTTGTTCGTCGACCCCTCCTTCCTTTTCACACTCTAAAATGTGTATTCGGCCCCGGCGGCGCAACGGGCGGGCGCAACGGGCGCGCCGGCGGCAAGCCCGTCTACGCCCGTCCTCGCCAGACCATCGCCTCTCGCCTGTACCCCTGGTCGGGGTCAGCCTGCCTCCTGTAAGTACGACAGAGAGGAACTTATGAAATTAAACCTGACTGACGTGGCCTGCAGGGAGCTGCCATTCTAGCTAGGCGAGACAAGACTGAATTGCCAGTCTTGTGCTTTCTCGACATGTGCACCCTCTCGGGTGCGCCAGACTACTGTCTCAGGGAAACAAACGTTGTGTACAGTTTTCCAACTAAACATGCGATCGCTCGCTAAACATCATATGGAAGTTCATACGCTAATCAGTGATGAGTCTCCAGATGTCTTTTTCATCTGTGAAACCTGGTTGCGAGACGATATGCTAGGGATAATGGGTCTGTCTCTTCCGGAAGGGTATTTGATTAACACCTTGGCTGCTAATAGTTTTCCCCTCCTGTGCTGCTTTGAAGACTTTCTCATTGTTCATGACGAGCTCAGCTCATCATAAGCACAGCTCAACCGTGCCTCATGACGAGCTGAGCTCGTCATGAGCAGCGAAAGGGTTAAGACTCTTAACAGGGACTCTAGGGGAGGTGGCATAGCAGTTATACATAAAGCGCAGTATCCTTGCTCCTTTGTGGCAGAGAACGTATGTGGTAGTGAATGTGCCCGTTTTAGGCTTGAAATAAGCCCACATTTTACATTTTCTGGGCTCTATATCCATCGACCTCCGGGTCCTGCGTCCAAGTTTAGTGAAGCTCTGTTAAAGTTGGTTAGCTCATCAGTGGTGAGATCCACTAACTATTCTTTTTTGGGAGACCTGAATCTCCATTTTGATCAGACACTGGATCCAGCTATTTGTAATTTGCTGGCAGATTTAGCAGCCTTTCAGCTTGATCTATTAGTACATGATGCCACCCACTCAGCAGGACATATACTGGACCCTATTTTTTCTAACATCCCAGTAGTACATATAGCCCAGCCTGTGCCTATGGGATAGACAGATCATTACCTGATTAAAGCCAGCCTGAAGATAGCTGAACCTTTTAGGATTGACAGGACCAATTTGGTTCTCAAGAGGCCTTGGCACAAACTTAAACTAAAGGATTTTCATGCCTTCCTGGGAGAGTTTCCCTTGGGGGACTTGGTTGATCCTGAGATGGCATACACCTCCTTCTGTGACTGGATTGGGGGGGACTTGATGCCTTTATCCCAGCTAAATGGGTTAGGGGGCGTTGGTCGGCCTCCAATCCATGGTACTGTGAGGCTCTGAGAGCCCTGAGAAAGGACTGCAAAAGAGCCGAACGGACATGGAGAAGAAATTACAAGGATGGTGATAAAGTTACTTATTTGGCTAAACTAAAACACTATCATAAAATGATCTGTTCTACACATGCTAAGTTTTATGCTGAAGAAATTAAGGCTAGCCATAACCCCACAAAATGTATTTTTAAGATTGTCCAGGAGCTGAAGAGCAATAGAGCCTCTGGATCTTATATAAAATCGGCACAGCAATGCGAAGAACTCGCTTTTTTTGTGAATAAAGTGCAAAAAATCTACAAAACATTTTCGCAACACTCCTCAGTTCTGAGTCCTGTCAGTGTTAGAGATGGGGTCTCTACTTTGACAGTTATACCAGAGATCTCCTGTGAAGAACTTGCTAAACTCTGTAGGAAGGTCAAATCGGGATCTCCGTCAGACCCCATGAGGCCGGCGCAATTCATGGAGTCACTGGTGTTTTTCCAGCAGCCATTAGGCCATATACTCAACCTATCTATTGCCACTGCCAGAGTCCCTATGGCCTGGAAACAGGCCTGGATTTCCCCGTTCATTAAGAAGCCCACACTGGATCCATCTATACCAGACAGTTTCAGGCCGATTTCTTTGCTTCCGTGGGCAGCTAAGCTTGCAGAGGCACATGTGAACAAAGTGCTATCTCAGTACATGAGCCTCTTTGATACCCTGGACCCGTCGCAAAACGGTTTTAGACCGGGGCACAGTACCGAGTCCGCCCTACTAGCCACCGCTGAGCATTTACGAACGATTCTTGACGCCGGTCAGAGTGCAACGCTTATTCTCACTCACACACTGCTCACCCTACACACTGCTCACCCTAAACACTGCTCACCCTACACGCTGCTCACCATGCACACTCACACACTGCTCACGCTGCACACTCACACACTGCTCACCGTACACACTGCTCACCCTGCATACTCACATACTGTTCACCCTGCACACTCACACACAGCTCACCCAGCACACTAACACACTGCTCACCCTGCACACTAACATACTGTTCACCCTGCACACTCACACACTGCTCGCCCTGCACACTCACACACTGCTCACCCTATACACCCACACACTGCTCACCCTGCACACTCACACACTGCTCACCATACACACTGCTCACCCTACACACTCTCACACTGTGCACACTCACACACTGCTCACCCTGCACACTCACACACTGCTCACCCTGCACACTAACACACTGCTCACCCTGCATACTCACACACTGCTCACCCTGTACACTCTCACACTGCTCACCCTGCACACTCACACACTGCTCACCCTACACATTGCTCACCATGAACACTCACACACTGCTCACCCTGCACACTCACACACTGCTCACCCTACACACTGCCCACCCTGCATACTCACACACTGCTCACCCAGCACACTAACATACTGCTCACCCTGCATACTCACACACTGCTCACCCAGCACACCAACATACTTCTCACCCTGCACACTCACACACTGCTCACCCTACACACCCACACACTGTTCACCATGCACACTCACACACTGCTCCCCCTGCACACTCACATACTGCTCACCCTACACACTGCTCACCCTACACACTGCTCAGCCTAAACACTCTCACTCTGCTCAGCCTACACACTGCTCACCCTGCACACTCACACACTGCTCACCCTACACACTGCCCACCCTGCATACTCACACACTGCTCACCCAGCACACTAACATACTGCTCACCCTGCATACTCACACACTGCTCACCCAGCACACTAACATACTTCTCACCCTGCACACTCACACACTGCTCACCCTAAACACTCTCACACTGCTCACCCTACACACTGCTCACCCTAAACACGCTCACACTGCTCAGCCTACACACTGCTCACCCTGCACACTCACACACTGCTCACTCTGCAAACTCACACACTGCTCACCCTGCACACTCACACACTGCTCACCCTGCACACTCTCACACTGCTCACCCTGCATACTCACACACTGCTCACCCTGCACACTAACACACTGTTCACCCTGCACACTAACACACTGCTCACCCTGCATACTCACACACTGCTCACCCAGCACACTAACATACTGCTCTCCCTGCATACTCACACACTGCTCACCCAGCACACTACCATTCTTCTCACCCTGCACACTCACACACTGCTTACCCTACACACCCACACACTGTTCACCATGCACACTCACACACTGCTCCCCCTGCACACTCACACACTGCACACCCTACACACTGCTCAGCCTAAACACTCTCACACTGCTCAGCCTACACACTGCTCACCCTGCACACTCACACACTGCTCACCCTACACACTGCCCACCCTGCATACTCACACACTGCTCACACAGCACACTAACATACTGCTCACCCTGCATACTCACACACTGCTCACCCAGCACACTAACATACTTCTCACCCTGCACACTCACACACTGCTCACCATAAACACTCTCACACTGCTCCGTCTACACACTGATCACCCTGCACACTCACACACTGCTCACTCTGCAAACTCACACACTGCTCACCCTGCACACTCACACACCGCTCACCCTGCACACTCTCACACTGCTCACCCTGTATACTCACACACTGCTCACACTGCACACTAACACACTGTTCACCCTGCACACTAACACACTGCTCACCCTGCATACTCACACACTGCTCACCCTGCATACTCACACACTGCTCACCCTGTACACTCACACACTGTTCACCCTGCTCACTCTCACACTGCTCACAGTACATACTGCTCACCCTACACACTGCTCACCCTACACACTACTCACCCTGCACACTGCTCTCCCTGCACACGGTCCCAGGCACAACACTTCATTCACTAAACAGACACCAATTTATTTCTGTCAGAAAAGTCATATCAAAGGATTTAAAATAAAATAACGCAGACACAGAAAGACAGTCACTATGGTTCGCATCAGAAGTATTTCTGTGGCCTTTCAGACCTTACAATTCTAATGTCAAGCGAGACTTTGAGGGGTGGTGCAAGACATAGGCAGGAAAATATGTGGGACAAAGGAACCCCCACAACTCTTATCTGTCTACCCCCACCAGAATGGATCGGGCCCTCCTCGGTTCACTTTCCCTCACTTGCTCTCCATGTTACAACAAGCATTGGAAATGCAATAGGTCTCGCACCATTAGAGTTAGTGCTTTTAGAATTGTTTATGGGGTTTTTTTGTAAATGTTTAGCATTTTTGTTTCCTGTAGCCAATGCTAAAGTATTACAAATAAAAAAAGCCATAAACATTTCTAAAAGCTCTAACTGAAATGGTCTGAGAACTATTGCACTGTGTGAGGGTGAGGGTGAGTGAGGGTGAGTGAGGGTGAGGGTGAGTGAGGGTGAGTGAGGGTGAGGGGTTGAGGGTGAGTGAGGGGGAGTGAGGGTGAGTGAGGGTGAGTGAGTGAGGGTGAGTGAGGGTGAGGGTGAGGGTGAGTGAGGTGTTGAGGGTGAGTGAGGGTGAGGGTGAGTGAGGGTGAGGGGTTTTGGGTGAGTGAGGGTGAGGGGGAGTAGTTGAGGCTGAGTGAGGGTGAGTGAGAGTGAGGGTGAGTGAGGGGTTGAGGGTGAGGGGTTGAGGGTGAGTGAGTGAGGGTGAGGGGTTGAGGGTGAGTGAGGGTGAGGGTGAGTGAGGGTGAGGGGTTGAGGGTGAGTGAGGGGTTGAGGGTGAGGGGTTGAGGGAGAGGGGTTGAGGGTGAGTGAGGGTGAGGGTGAGTGAGGGTGAGGGGTTGAGGGTGAGTGAGGGTGAGTGAGGGTGAGGGGTTGAGGGTGAGTGAGGATGAGTGAGAGTGAGGGTGAGTGAGGGGTTGAGGGTGAGTGAGGGGTTGAGGGTGAGTACTGTAATAATGGTAAATGCTGTTATTATCTGTGAAGGCCTTTTGAAATATACACAAGTTAGGATTTACTCCTTGGTAGTCCCACATTTGGAATTCAGGTAAAATGAGAACGCTTGGCTGGTGGCAGCAGCCCGGCCCTCGAGGAACCTCGGACTCGTTTTCCCTGACATCACAGTCACTTGGCAGTCTTTGTTAGCGCTGTAGCGCGACTTTTAGCGCTAGTGCGCTTGTATTTTAAAAAGTGCTCATAAATTGTCATATTGTATTTTTTAACGTGTACTCACTGTTTGGACACTATTTCTTGCTGCTACCCGCCCTGGTCCATCGCGGCTGGTGCCGTTTGTGTGGAGGGTGAGGCGAGCCGCCATCTTGGGTGGAGCTGGACCGGATTCAGCGGTCTAGTTCTCCCGGGAGGCAGGCCTTATAAACAATGTGCATACAGGAGCGCAGCGGACGAGCGCAGCGGGCGCGACGAATGCGCGCCGAAGTCGCGCATAAGTCAAGCCCGTCTGCGCCCGTCCGCGGCAGTCCGGGGCCTGGGGCCACAACCCCTGGACCAAACTTCACATACTCCTCTTCTACTTTGCTGTCACTTAGACCTCCAGCAAGTACTGCACTTGCCCCACCCGCCCACACCTTGAAACGCGCGGCCACTTACGGCATTCTGAAGCCCGAATATACCCTTGCCAAAATCCCCAAACACTGCTCCACGTCGTCTTTTGCTACCACTTACAACCCAGCGACAACGCTTAAATGCCTTTATTTAAACACCAGGTCCATGGTCAAGCACCATCTTGACATTTTTCTTTTGCTGCAGGCCGACCAGCCAGACTTTCTATTTATTTCTGAAACCTGGCTCAATGAAGGATCCCTGCCTGACATCCTAGCTGCCATCCCCTCCAATTACTACATCCTGCATGCTGACAGACCCGCCGGCAAAAGGGGCGGAGGTGTCGCTGCGATTATTCGCAGCTCTCATCAAGTCTCCTCTTTACCATCTTTAGATTTGACAGGATGCGACAATTTGCTTTTTAATTTGAACACTGACCTAGGAACATTACTCTTTATCCTGTTATACCGTCCCCCTCAAACTTCGCCTACTTTCATCACGTCCTTTGCTGAACAGCTTGCATCCCTGACCATCTCCCACGGCAAAATTGCATTATTAGGAGACTTTAACCTATGGCTGGACTCTACTGAGTCTGACCCTCAGGCAGCCAATCTTAAAGAAATGCTATTGGATTTGAATTTTATCCAACATATCCATCTTCCTACCCACGACAAAGGGCATAGCTTAGACCAAATTTGGTCCCAAAACACTTCTCTTGCTATTAATTCCATCACACCCTGTATCTGGTCGGACCATTACCTGATCAACTTTACCATCACCATTGTAAGCAACAGAAGGTCCCTACCTCAGCCAGGAGGTAAAACCAGACTGTGGAAGAAGGTCAATATCTCCACCTTTATTGAATCCTTATCCTCCTCTCCTCCCTCATTCGATCAGGACATCGACAAAGTGGAAGAAGCTTTTTCAGGTTGGCTACTTCAGGCAGCTGACGCTCATGCTCCCTGCACCAACTTTCTTCGCTCCCGCCCCAACGACGCACACAAGTGGTTTACACCTGCTTTGAAAAACTTTAAGCTTGAGGTCCGTCAACTGGAGCGAAAATGGCGTTCCGCCTATTTAGAGCAAGATAAGGACAATTACCGTAAAGCTCTCAGGGACTATCATAAGCTGATCTTAAAACATAAAACTGAATATTTTTCTAAAAAAATTCTCAAAGCTAACAACAAATCCAGAGAACTATTCAACATAGTGGAAAATCTCAGTACTAGTGATAGAACCTCCCTTCCGATAACCCCCACTCAGGAACTCTGTAATTCACTTAATTCTTTCTTTTTTGATAAAATTTGCACCATTAAACAGAGCATCGCCACCACTCAGCTATCTCTTTTGTTCTCCGATGTTTCCCATAACCCTGCCATTTTGACTTCATACCCTCAAATTGATAATGTCATCTTATCCAAGCTTCTCACTAAAGTTAAATCAGGCTCCCCTGACGACATCTGTCCCCCTTTCATTCTGAAAGAAATAGGCTCCCTCTTCCCTGAGGGCCTACTCCCCTTGTTGAATGGTTCACTCATCCAAGGGAAAGTTCCAAGTAACTTCAAAAAAGCCCTACTCATTCCTCTTTTAAAAAAGATAGGAGCTAATCCATCAGACCCTCTGAATTATAGGCCTATTTCTTTGTTGCCTTACTGTGCCAAACTTTTGGAATCTCATGTCTGTGAGAGTATTTCCGCTTTCCTGGAGAAATCTGAGTACCTTGCACCCAACCAAGCTGGCTTCCGCCCTTGCCACTCAACCGAAGCAGTCATTCTTTCGGTACAGAATTCTCTGAGGCGGAATGCGGACGAGGGGATTCACCAGGCCTTGGTGCTATTGGATCTTTCCGCTGCGTTCGACACGGTCGACCACACCATCTTGGTCGACCGTGTCGAGCAGGCTGGCCTTAGAGGCTCAGCTCTGAGTTGGATCCGCTCGTTCATTTCTGGCCGAACTCAATCGGTCAGACTGGGTACCTTTACGGCCCCCACCATCTCCACCAACTGTGGAGTGCCTCAAGGCTCTTCACTGTCCCCCCTACTTTTTAATTTATACCTGCGCCCTCTTCTGTTTTCTCTTAGAAACGCCAATGTTACCATCCTCAACTATGCCGATGATTTGCAGCTCATCTTCCCCCTTAACACCAAGGACTCTGTGGTAGAATTTCAAAACACCATGTCCCACATTTTGAGTTGGATGAGCTGCAATCACTTAAAACTCAATCCAGGAAAGACCGAATTGGTCTTACCTGGACAGAGTATACATAGTTGGAATCCCAGTTTTTGGCCTTCCTGCATGGGCGCCCCACCGTCTAAATCATCTTCGGTAAAAAGTTTAGGCATCCATATCAGTGAAGATCTTTCCTTGAAGAAACAGGTGGGAACAGTTGTTTCCTCCAGCTTTTTTCAGCTGAAAAAAATTAAAAAAATTGCACGTTTTTTTTCCTTTTCCGCTCTTACTCAGATCATCATCTCCTTGGTCCTATCCAGACTGGATTTTTCCAATAGTCTTTACCTTGGGCTCCCAAAAGGAGAGCTTAAACGCCTCCAGCTGGTTCAGAACCAAGCAGCCAGACTCCTTTTGAACATCCCCAGAAGGCAATCAGTCAGATCTGCTCTGAAACAACTACACTGGTTACCGGTGGAACAACTTGTGGCCTTCAAGGCGGGCTGCATTTTATTCAAATCTCTGCATGACACTGGCCCCTTATTCACCAGGAACCTTTTCCATAAATATAATCCTTCCCGATATCTCCGGTCCACCCATAAATCTTTGCTGATTGTGCCATCGTACAAGAGGAAACGTCTCGGAGGCAGCTGCTTTGACCATCTGGCAGCTGTCTTCTGGAACTCGCTCCCCCCTCACCTTAAACTAAGCGACAATCTCCTCAGTTTTAGACACCTTCTGAAGACCTGGCTCTTTTCGCAGGCATACCCTTGAGCTGCTTTTTCTTTATCATATGACTGACGTGCCTTGTTCCTCCCTATAGCGCCATGAAGCCTCCGGGCGTACGTGCGCTCAATAAATATTTGTTAACATTAACATTAACATTAACAATAAAGCAAAATAATTTGGGAAGGTTCACCAAAAATTAGTCAAGTGGGGAAGCCAGGACTCGAGCCCAGATTTCCTTTCACTGGCCAATGTCGCCTCGCTCCAGTTTACACTTCAAAATAATTGCCACCTGGGGTATCTTACAAGAGCTAAATTAGAACACTGCATTAAATGAAGTTGACTTAAAAAAATGCATGTTGTTGTATCTTTGAATTTAATTCTAACATTCTCTGTTAAGAATGTTATTCTGTCATGATTGAGAATGTGTGTGTGGGAAGCTATGACCAGTTGAAGCTGCCGTTTGACTGTGGCCACATGCCTCTCCGATGGTTGTGAATAAAGCTACTTTAATTCACTTGAACAGGATCTTCGTTTTATTACTGGCGATGCAGGACGCCCATCGGAAAAGAATCCGACGTGCAGGAAGTCATTTTGGATAACTTACATGGATTGGAAGTGGGTCAGTGTACTTTGTGACTTTTAGGATTCCTTCAAATATTTATTGACTGTGTAGCTGAATTCCGGCTGAAGTTAACAGTATAGCAACATTTATTTACCTTATTTTAGCAAGGTAAAAGGGTTTGTGAGAAGTGCTTACTGTTGTTTGTTTAGTGTTTCGCTGGTAGCATCTTTTAAAAATCCTATTGTGCGCGTGTGGAAGCAACGTGGACAGAGGCGCGAGAGGCTCAAGCTTGAAACAATGTGTCGTACGTGACATTCTATTGTGCGCGTGTAAAGGCAGCGCGAACAGAGGCTTGTGAGGCACAAGCTGGAAACAATGTGCTGTACGTGACTGGAATCCTGTAGGAAGCGTATAAAGACAGCGCGAGGAGAGGCGTGTGAAGCGCGAGACGAGAACACTCTGCTGTGTGTGTGATTTGAACACCGTCGGATGAGATGTCACCGGACGTGTGAGACGCTGGAGCACACCACGTTAAGAGCAGCGTGAAAGGAGCCTACATAATCAGCGCTATTTAGAAGGAAACGTTAAAACAAGTTCTTCTAAAATTCCCTCATTGCTCCAGATCGCAAGGAATGAGTGCGGCTCTTAACTTCGTGGTTACTAAGTATCATTAGTGCCTGGACTATAGTTTACAGTGCCCTCAACCGGGACAAGAGAGGACTGCCAGTGGCAGCTCTTTATGTGTCTTGGTGGAAAGGAATGAACATACGGTATATCATTATTTAGTCACAAGATCTTGTATATGGGAGGAACCAAACAAAGAAATTGCAGTGGAAAAGAAACACGTTGATTCAATGTTTTGCTTCACATATTTTGTTCACTGCAAACTTCAGTGGGGATTTAAAAAAAAATGCGACACGGCGGGCAGGGGAGGGGGCGGAGCGGGTAAAATAAACAAACAAGACGGAGGGAAGAGAGGGGAGGGGGGAGGAGAAATGCGACACGGCGGGAAGGGGAGGGGGCGGAGCGGGTTAAATTAAACAAACAAGACGGACGGAGGAGAGGGGAGGGGGGAGGAGAAATGCGACACGGCGGGAAGGGGAGGGGCGGAGCGGGTAAAACAAGACGGACGTGCACGCGCTTTTAAGCTCAATGCGCATGCGCATTGAGCTTAAAAGTCACGGGCACTGCAAGGAATCGCCACGATTGCTTGCAGTGGATAAAGAGTGGATAAGCCCCCATAGTCTCGCTTGCTCGATGCGCATGCGCATCGACAGGCGAGACCTAAAAAACAGAATAAGAGACATAATGTGGTAAGCCACCCTTCCGCGCTGAGCAAACAACCCAGTACACTACAGGAATATCACGGTCCCTGGATACCTGAGAGCGAAGCATACGTCGCCGCATAGAATATGCCCCAACCCAGGCAGTCACTCCTAGCTAAATGCCAGAAAACTCATATGGGCGTAAGAAAGTGTTTAAACCCCTTAAAAGCGAACAACGTTTTTATCAGGTTGCGCTAGGCAAGCGGGGCATGTTAGTTCCTAATTATCAAAACTACGGCTAGAGACGGTGTTTTTAGAAGCAGTGGGCGTATTGGAGCCTAACCCTTGGCACACAATGGACGTGCTATAGTGCCCGCTCTCCTCCTTACGATCCATTCTGTGCTAGAGTGCACACTTTTCCTTGCAGTCTTCAGCTCGTACGTTCCTTTCCCTTTCGGCAATGCGGAAGTCCTCCTCTCACGCCTCTTCAAACAAGGAACGATCTCACAAATGTTTGCGTTACAACATGTTTTAGTCAAACAAATGGTCGACTTTGCCCTGAGCCCATAAGCGACACCTCCAAACTCTGTCCAATCGGCGATCTTACTCCCTGTCGAGTTACCAGAGACAGTACGGTCTGAACGACGCCCCAACGTTCCGGTAGTTCCTCCACTTCCAACTCCGCACAACAGGAACCAGTCCAAGGTCTGCAGCATGCATCTATCCACAGGGGGACGAGGATATTATCAGACCCCCAAGAGCCTGGATAAGACTCAGCTTCTAGGACCATGTGCCCTTTGCGGGAAATCAGGCAGGAAGGAAAGTGGTCATCCCTGGGACGCAACACCAAAGACTATCTACAAACGGCAAAGTACGTTGGTCCTGGCGTGGACAAGATCCCCGCGCTGCCTTTAGGCCTGGCACTCGCTAGGCAGAGACAAACATGCAACCAAACTAAGCCATGGCCGGTCCGGCTCTCGGATTCTGGAACCAGGTGACAGTCCCTTCAACTGAAGCCGCCGGGTTCAAAAACACACACTGCCACGGATGGGCAGTCTGCTCGCTCTTGGCCGGGCCCAAAGTGTACCAAGCCATCCGCAGGGATGCCTCCCTCCACGGGCAGGACAGGTTGGAGCACGTGATAGGATGACAGAAAACAAACAGGGAAAAAAAGCTCTCTGGAAACCAGTGTCTGCTGCATAACATGGCAACGAGGGGGCGTGGCTTGGGCGCCGATGGCGATGGTCGCCTGAGAGCTCGGCTCCGGGACTGAGCCCGTGATTATCCTGTAATCGGAGGCTGCGGGGCACCCCAACCCCCGCATTCTGTTGATCGGCCCGACGGAGCCCTGCCGGGGCCCTTGGCGTAGTCCGGACGAGTGGTGACCCGGCGTAAAATCGAAGTTTGTGGAACTGCGGAGTGCGACCCAACATGGCGCCCGGACTTCATTGTCCCCTTGGCCGGATAAATTAGACTGGAGGAGCATCACTAGCAGCGGCGCACCCCCTGCTCTTCCGTCTCCCAGTGATGTGAGGTTCTGGACATCGGTCTGATCGGACTCTTTCAACGGAGATCGCGCTTGGATGGGCAGATGCCCTCACTATAGTGGATCCCGCACGCGGACGCCTAGAGGTCCCGACAGTAGCCCCACTCCCTACACCGCACTTGGCTACTTTTTCCTGGCCGACCCACTTCCATGGGAGGCACAACCCTTTGGCGCCGCAAATCATCCGGTGGGGTTGGTGACCCTCACTCCGGGACTTTATCAGCCGTACGGGCCTGCCCGACCTGGCGACGATTGTCTCCGCCTCCTCCTCGGTGCCCTCAGACGACGTGGTGGTGGCGCGAGCCGAAGCTGAGAAGATCCAACAGGCCCTGGAGACGGGGATCTCCGGCACTCGACCTGAGGCCCAGCAACCGGGAGAGTCATAGCCGGCGCCTGCACTCGGGGGCGCCTGCTTCTGGATCCGCACTGTGTACTCCCGGCGACATGGGGAAACCTAGGGGAGCCAAGGGTACTACCCCAGCCGCCTCAGACTCGGAGACCCAGGACAAAGAGGAACGTGTGGACCCGGAGAGTTCCGGTGGTGCACCAATGCAGCAGCAATTTGACCGCGTCTTGGAGGCGATTGCGACCACGCGCTCGGCCCTCCAGCAGGACATTGCCCAGGTAGCAACGAGCCTAGGCCTCCTTAGAGCGGATCACGGCAAACTTTCGGACAGGGTCAAGGAAGTGGAGAGCTCGGTGAAAACCTTGGAGCCGGCGCAGCGAACCTTGGCCGCGACTATGAAGGATGCCCTGTCCCGGATTACGGCCCTGGAGCAGAGAGCGGAGGATGCGGAAGGCCGTAACAGGCGGAACAACATTCGTGTTGAGGTTCCGTGACAATTGTAAGTGGTGTTTCCGACTCGCACGAATATGGTCGAGTCTGGTATCTATGAACCGCAAATGACGAGTTTAGTAAGTGTGCACAGTTTCGCCGTGCTAACTCAAACCGTTCGTTTGTTATGTGGGTTTTTCATCTGTACCCACGGGTTCCATCTTAGATACGGCATCCATTTTGTCTCTTGCCCTCAAGTAGCCAGCGAACGGACGCTGTCCGCTTTGCGACCCTGGGACTCCCAAGATATTTGCGGAAGACACATGTCCTTTGTAAGTGTCTTTATGACGAGGGGGATGATACTGTAAGGCAGATGGCCCCGCTCGAGGCTCATCTCGCCGTGCCGGTTTATTGTCTCAGCCGTGCATCTCATTAGGCACGTCCCTTTGATGCCTGTATCTCGTGTTTCACGATACCTCCCCTTTTACACCCTTTCCGATCTCCCCACTGTCTCCGTCTTCCTCTGCACCTGTCTTTGTTCCTATTTCGATCTGTTTTACTGCCGATTGGAATGCACTAATGTTGGGAAGATGGGTTTTTACAGTTGGGAACCGCCAAATGTTTCCGCACTTATGTTCCGGACCTTATGTGTATCAAAGTGACCAAAGCGACCCCTCTGGGGGATAATGGTGGGAACCGGGTTGTAAACCTTTGTGTACCATGTTGTCCTATGGGTAAAAACTGTATAAAAGGAGCGATCCACAGAACCAATTTGAAGCAGTCTCCCCAAGTTGCACGAGTTGTACTTGTCGTGATATCTGTGTTCCCTGCAGCAAATAAACCTTGAATCTTTGACGCCGAAGGAAGTGTCCCGTGTCTCTGTCATTCGTACGCCGGAGCAGGTTACCCACGAAGGTTTCAGGTGTTGTGCCCTGGCACCGCTGGGTCTTAAAGAACCCAGTCCTTCAGTTGGCGCCCAACGTGGGGCTGCATCAGTGGTACCGGTCCAAGCCCGACGATCGTGAGGAACTTCGTGTGAAATCTCCGAGGGAAGGTGCACTCCGCTTCATCGATCCTGTTGTCGAAACAAGTGGCCCGAAGACTTTTCCCGCGAAGATTCCCGCCTCCTGACGGCTGCGACGGACTGCTGCCCTGACTGTAGACCTGTTTTGGCGCCTGGCGTAGACCTTGGTAGAGCGAGACGATTGACGGGCCTTCCTGGAGACGCCATCGATCTTTGAGTTAAGTATTTGTGGGTCGCTCCCAGAGTTCTTGGTTGTGGTTACTTAGTGGTTGCATGGTTCCATTGCATTTGTAGTTCTTGGTACTTTGTTGTGTTGTTTGACGACTGCAGCCGCCAAAAACCGAGGGTTTTGTTCTTTGCTGGGACTTGGTAAATCCTGTAACCCTTGAAGTTTGTGAAACTCGGCTAGTGTGCAAGATGCCTGGTCGCAGTACTTTGTTTAGTTGTTTCAGACCTTGTGGTACGGATTCCCGACTGGAGGACTCGTGTCCGATACCTCCGGTTGGAACTCCCACTTATGAACTGTACAGCAAACATGGGCTAGGCCCGATTACTTTGAATGAATACTGGATCAAATATACGAAGAAAGATGGTGACCTTCGCTGGCCACCACATGGTAGCTTCGAGGCCCCGATCTTAGATAATCTAGAGGTTAAATTGTTCGCGAAAAAGTCAAGGCCGGCCATGTTTGATGCCTTTCGGTTGTGGCGTAAAGAAGCCCGACAGAGAGAAATCAGACAGACTAAGCGAAATCAGAGAGATAGTGCTGGTACCATTGTAAAGAAAGCAGAGCAGTTCCAGCATGATAAGGAGGTTAGGGAAAAGGAAGTGTTTGACAGATTGCAGCGTATGACTATAGATAAGTGCTATCCTGCTTTGCCTACGGAGTCGGAAAAGAAGGATGAGTCAGTTGAGGATCCTTTAATGTCCTATCTTATGAAATCGCCACCTCCGTACGTACAGGGTACCACAGCCCCTGTGATTCCCCCTGTACCTGTTCCTGCACCTATTCTTCCTCCGCCTGTTCCTCAACCTGCACCCGTTCTTCCTACTGTTCCTGCTCCTTCGTCTGTTGCTATTCCTACTGCTCCTCCGCTTCCACATACTCCTGCTCCCGCTACTGCTCCTGCTTTGTTAACCCCTGCTGTTGTTTCTGTTTCTACTCCTTCACTTGTTAGTCCTGTGTCCTATACTTCTCCCTCTACTCGTAGTCGCAATTCTCCTCTTGCGGCTAGCTTCTTTCATTCGCTCGGACCTGTTCTTGGGTCCGCTGGTTCAGATGGTCCTCAGAGACGTAGTCAGCTTCCAGGTAATAGGGAACGTGCTTCGCTATATAATATGGCGATGGGTTGGATGACGCACCCCCTTAGAAATCCACCCCGTATTGTACTCGACACGTTTTGTCAGTTCAATATACCGACCCAGAGAGTTGTGTTCGAGGAAATGTGCAAGGTCCTTCGCGATCAGATATCGGCCGACGCACCTGACGAGGTGCTGACCGCGTTGTCTGATTTACAGCTTCAGTTTTCGGCTGGACTGATAGTGGATACCAACGTTCGACGAGCCGTTGAACGGTTGCTATCTTTTCGTCCCACTCCTATACCTCAAGCCTTGTTTGTTGAGGATATTGAAAGACAGCCAGACGAGTCTGGTCAGTTTCCTATGCGAGAAGTTCCACCGGTTTGGATACCACCTAATCCTAATGCCGCTCCTCCGACGACAGTGGGGTATTTCCAGAGAATATGGATACATCTCCCATGGAAACGCTCGGAAGTATTACAGGTGAAGCAATCTTTGCCTGACCCACGCAAAAATCCTACAGGGTATTACAAAGAATTATCGCAGCTCGTAGATGCTACGGTAATGAATCTTGCCGATATCGATAAGTTGTTCGGCAATGTCGTACCGCAACCGGTATGGGCTAAGATTCGCCATGAAAACCATCCGAATGAATTGGGTGGTGCTTGGGCTGCCATTGTAGCGGCAGATGCCGGACAAACGGCTGCTGCTAAACCCGACCAGTTGATTGTTGACCTTCCTCAAAGAATTATAACATTAATGAAAACTCTTATGCCAGCTATGAGGGTGAACTGGGACAAATTGTCAGCTTGTAAGCAAAAGAAGGACGAGAGTGTTTCCGACTTCTTTACGAGGTTCGAGGAGGCATTCATTGACCATAGTGGTCAGGATTTGAGCACTGAGGGTGGTCAACGGTTGTTCGTGGATAAATTTGTTTCGAACTTATTGCCCGATTTGAGCAATAAATTGAAGAATTCAGAAAGTGCATGGGCTGTTTCTACCTCAGCTCAGATATTGGCTACGGCACAATATTATGAGAACAGAGAGAAAGAAGAGAATGACCGTGCTGATAAAAAGACGAAAGAGCTAAAAACTAAAGTGCTGCTTCAGCAAGCGTATCCTCCACGTTCGAATCAGAATAATTCGCAACAAAATAGATCGCAGCCGCAATCGAACCGATCTCAAGCTCGTAATGACTCCTCTTACCAAAGATCCTCGTTAGGATACAATCAATGTGCTTATTGTAGACAAGAGGGTCACATTAAATTCAATTGTCCTGTTCTAAATGAACGTAATAGTGGTAACTCATCTAGAGGAGGTCGTGGTGGTTCGCAGCAGGCACCACGTGGTAGAGGTCGTGGTGCTCAGAACGATCGCTCAGATAACTCATCGAATTCCGATAATTGTTTTGATCAACGTGGATCGTCGCAAGGACGATCTGCACAGTACAATGTAGACGATTATTACGTCGATCAGGGAACTGACGACAGTAATTACTAGGACAGCCAAAGACAAGGAGAGGGAGTGGTATCAGTTCCGGTTGATCAGAGAGGGCCTTACGTCGCAGTTGCTACATCGGGCGTCGTTGAGCCTTTTCTGTTGGACACTGGTGCAGCGAAAAGTTCCATTAAGCATTCGAAACTCCCTGGCGCACCTTTGTCTGGCTTAACAAATGTTTCCGTTGGATTCTCTGGCGCCCCCGTTAGCAATCCAGTTTCATGCCCTTTGCCCCTTAAAATTGGGCCACGTGAGCTAGAAGCTCCGTTGATTCTAACCACAGGTTGTGGTGAAAATCTTTTGGGCCTGGATTTGCTTAAACGTTTGTATGCAACTTTGTATTGTTCTCCTGCGGGGGTAAAGCTTACGTTAGGAGAGAGGGTTGTCTCTCCCATGTACTTGTCTCTCGACAAGCTCCCACCGGAATTGAGTTCTCTTCCTGCGTCTTTGTGGGCAACAGGTCCCAATGATGTGGGCCTGCTTGACATCTCCCCTATGTTGTTCAGTTGAAATCTAATATACGATTGCCACGTATTCCCCAATATCGTATTTCCCTTGATGGTGAACGTGCACTGTTAGCGATCATTTATGATCTGATCGAGAAAGACGTCATTGAAGAGACTCGGGGAAACGTGTGCAACAGCCCTGTACTACCCATTCTTAAACGTACAGATCCTTCAAAACCGCCTGTTTATCGCTTTGTTATCGATTTACGGGAGGTGAATAAAATTGTGGTTCCTCAATTCCCTGTTGTGCCTGACATCACGGCGCTACTGACTCTGATTCCAGCTTCTGCATCGTGGTTTTCGGTGATTGACTTGAAAAATGCGTTTTTCAGCATCCCGATTGCCGAGGAGAGCAGAGACCTTTTCGATTTCTCTCTCGGTGGACGCAGCTTCCGGTTCAAACGCGCTCCTCAGGGCTACTGTGAAAGTCCATCAATTTACAGTCAAGCCTTGAAGGGTCAACTGGATGCGTTTAGGTTGCCGGCTGGTGCGGCCTTAATCCAATACGTCGACGACTTATTGGTGGCTGCTGATACTCAGGACATTTGCAAACTTGCTACGGTATCGTTGCTGCAACATCTCTGTGAGTTGAATCATAAGGTGTCCCCTTCTAAACTCCAATATTGTTGTCAAGAAGTAACCTATCTAGGTCACTTATTGTCAAAGGAGGGAAGGAGGTTGACCCCAGAGAGAATTGCAGCGATTGCGAGAATGGCTGTGCCAACAACCCAAAGAGATGTGCGTGCCTTTTTAGGTATCACGTCGTACTGCAGGCAATGGATTCCAAATTTTTCATTGCTAGCGAAACCATTAGTGGCTCTTACGTGCAAGGATGTTTCGACTCCTTTACCATGGACGGAAGAATGTCAGAAAAGTTTTTCTGAACTGCGCGATTCATTATGTTCGGCTCCTGTGTTGGGTACTCCTGACTATAGCAAGCCGTTTACATTATATGTTCACGAGAGAGAAGGTTGTGCTTTGAGTGTCTTAACGCAACCTTTTGGTGGTAAGCAACGTCCATGTGCATATTTTTCCTCGATCTTGGACCCGGTAGCTAGAGCATTGCCGAGTTGTTTACGAGCAACAGCGGCAGCCGCGGTCTCCATCCGACAATCAGCAGGATTGGTCATGGATAATATGCTTACGGTGATGGTTCCGCATGCAGTCGATACTCTTTTGAATCGGACGAAAACTCAGCACTTGACGAGTGCAAGGTTGTCTGGGTACGAGTTGACGCTGTTGGCAAGCCACATTCAAATAAAACGTTGTAATGTTCTGAACCCGGCAACTTTGTTACCAATTAGCACAGAGTCAGATGAAGTAGCAGAACATGATTGTTACTTGAGGACTGAAGAAGAAACAAAAGGTTGAGTGGACCTTAAAAACACCCCATTGGAAGATCCGGATGGTACACTGTATGTGGATGGGTCATGTTTTAAGTTGCCGAATGGCGATGTGACTACTGCTTATGCTGTTGTAACGTTGAATACTGTTGTTGAGACTGCAAGATTAAATCAGAATTCTGCCCAAGCTGCAGAGCTGATCGCTCTCACTAGAGCGTGTGTGTTAGCGAAAGGGAAACGTGTGAATGTGTTTACCGACAGCCAATATGCATTTGGCGTCGCGCATAGTTTTGGACGATTGTGGAGAGAGAGAGGTTTCTTGACGTCGCATGGTACGAAGATTCAGCATGGCCAGCTTGTGAATGATCTTTTGGATGCACTGACGTTGCCTAAGCAAGTAGCGATTGTTAAGTGTAGTGCGCATCGTAAGGTGACGGATGATGTTGGTCGTGGTAATGCGTTTGCGGATGAGACTGCTAAGGAGACTGCCCGGAACCTTAGCACTCGAATGTATGTGACGAGTTCGGTTAGGTGGCCTACAGAATCGAGTATGTGTGAGGACACTATCGAGAGTGTGAAAGCAATTCAGAATGAGGCCACCGACACTGAAAAGACGAAGTGGAAAGAAAGTACGGGAAAGTTGGATGCGAATGGTTGTTGGATTGATTTGTCTGATCAGAAAAGATGGATGTTACCAGATGCGTATGTGCTGGCCGTTGTGACAATGGCGCATGGGTTAGCACATATTAGCGCGAAAGGTATTTGCAAATTGCTGTCTCCTGTGTGGAAGAATGATGGTATTACGAAATGTGCTGAACGCTTGGTTAAGAATTGTATGGTGTGCATGATGTACAATCCTGGCAAGGGAACCCCAACTCCTCCTGGCAGTTTTGCTCCCCCTTCATGTCCCTTTGAGGTGATTCAATTGGACTTCATCCATATGGAGCGATGCAATAACCTGAAATACGTTTTAGTTGTGGTTTGCGCATTCTCCCGATGGATTGAGGCTTATCCTCTCAAAGACAATACTGCTTTGTCTACTGCGAAAATCCTACTGAAGGAATACTTTCCTCGGTATGGCATGCCTAGAGTCGTGTGGTCAGATAACGGAAGTGAGTTTGTGGGTAGTGTGATGAAGAGTGTGTGTAAGGGCCTTGGAATTAATCAGAAATTCCACGGCGCCAATCATCCCCAGTCAGCTGGTTTGGTTGAAGGGTATAACGGCACCCTTAAACTAAAGCTAGCGAAGATTCAGGCTACGACTGGTCTTTCGTGGCCTGACGCTTTACCTTTAGCATTACTGTCAACTAGGGCGACTGTACACTCCCGAGTAGGGCTTAGTCCCTATGAAATAGTGTTCGGTCGTCCTGCGAATGTGTGGGGGGTTCCTAGGCCAGGTATTTTCTGTGATCTTGAGTACCCAATGTTGATCGATTATCTTCATGACTTGACTGCTAAACTGAGGTTAATTCACCAACAGGTTCACGAAGCATTGCCGACGCAGACGGAGGGTCCAGGCCACCAGCTCCAGCCCGGAGATTGGGTGGTGACGCGGAACTTTTCGCGCAAGAACAACTTGGACCCGAGGTTTACCGGACCCTACCAGGTCCTCCTTGCCACGAGAACTGCAGTTCGTCTTGAGGGGCGGAAGAATTGGGTGCACGCCACCCACACAAAGAAAGTCCCCATCCCGTTGCCAGCAGACTCGTGGGTGAGGAAAGGCATTGCATCAACTGAAACCGAAGGATTGCCGGCGTTTGTACCTTTTAGCGACGCACAACCTGTCGGAGAATCCTCAGTGCAGCAGAGAGACACTGTTGAACAATTGTCAGCAAAAGACTCAAGACCAAAACATTCAGCTGATCAACAGGACGCTGTCCCTTCAACGGATCCTTTGTTTGACGAACAGACACGTCCTGGGAAAACTCGATACTTTTTGCGATCTAGCACTAAAGACTAATAAAAGATCCTGCTTTGCTGTATTGACAACTGCATTATCCCGTTTTCCGTGATCAGTTTTGAACATTTGTACCATTGTAATTATTTTGTACATATTCATTGAGCTTCGTTCCTTACACTTTTTGCTTCCACAGCTGAGAGACATTGTTTTTGCATACATATATATTGTGCATTAAAGGCCGTAGGGCCGCGCGCGTACTTCCTTCTGGATAGTAGGTCTTGACGCTAGGTTAAAGGCCGTCGGTTCCTGGGAACTCCTAGGGATTGACTATTGCTACACAGAACGAAGTGCGTCAAGAAACGTTGCGGACGGTCATAGGGAATGGCATTCTCGAAGTTGAAGGATTTGGAAGGAGCTCAGGCTCATAGATTCAAGCTGCAGCAACTCAGTCGTACCAAATGTTTTATATTCCAAATATTTGTATTGTTTTTTACTGCATCTGCATTATTGGCGGGTGGGGTGTATTACACGATGTCTTACTTCATACCTTCTGCTACACCTACTCCTACTCCTGACCCTAAACTTACCTCCACTGTTTCTCCTCATTCCTTTCATATCCTACCTGAACACGAACAGGCTAGACGTGCAGAATTCCGCAATAATTCCTTTATTCAGCTCCTTCATCAGCATCAGTTAGTGGTTAACACTACTAATTGTTGGGTGTGTGGGTTGATGCCACATACTACGGATAAGGGAATTCCATATCTGGTGTTACCGTATAGTTCCCAAGGGTCTGCTCGAGCATTTCAGACAATGTTTCGAAGCGCACTGGGTTTCCACCCCATTCGAGAACCACGTTCCCCCTACTCTGGTCCTACCTCGTATCAAAAACCTTTGTCGATAGCAATAGAGGACCTAGATAGCGATATCTATGATCCCTCGCTTATTCCCGAAGAAGAGGTACAAGCCTATAGGGTCCTAAGTAGAGGCGAATATAGTGTGTTCACCAGTGAAAAGCAGCTTAAAAGCTCGCCTCCGATATGGGTCGTACCCCACATTGGTAATTTTTGTCTCATGGGTCGTGGCCGAAGATCGCAAGCCCGACTTGGAGCGAGTGCTTGCACTGAAAATTACATTCTGCCGATGTTCTCGTCCCCTGTGTTTCTGGCTGCCAAGGGTACATACTTTATCTGTCATGATCGTGCATACGCATGGTTGCCCGCTGACTTCATGGGCTCATGTTTCATTGCAAATCTGTTGCCTCCGACGTTTACTGTAGATGCCGATTATCATAAGACTAGAGTTGTGCGAGGCGTAACTAGCGAAGAGGATACTGCCGGTCAAGAGGCAGGAGACTTTTTCAAGGGTTTCCTCCCGTTTTGGGGACCTATGGTTAATAGTAGGAACCTGAGACAGTTGACTCGAGTGGTAGAATCGACTGCTAATATTACTGCCAGTGCCCTTGGTAATATCACCACTGAACTTCAGGCGGATAGACTTATGACGTTACAAAACCGTATGGTTTTAGATGTCATCTTAGCAGATCGAGGTGGGGTATGTAAGGTGATCCATTCGAGCTGCTGCATTTTCATTCCTGATAACGCTCCGACTGTCTATCAAGCCATCTCGAAGTTGCATAAGATCTCCGAATCCATACACGTGGATGTAGGGGATTGGACGCTACTTGGATGGTTTTGGGGCCTGATGTCGACTTGGGGTTGGAAGATTCTGATGATCATCGGAGTCGTTGTGGTGTTCCTGTTCACGTGTTGCCTTTGTGTGCAGTGCGGTCCTGCCTTATGTGGCCTTTGTGCTACAACGTGTATGAGACAGCCACCTGTTACCAAGGGGACTCGGTTGGACAGAGCTATGCTACAACAACATCTCGATGGTCTGATGAATATCGAATATGATTCCGACTAGTGCTTGCCTACATGAGGGCAAAAGGAGCGTCTGAGGTTCCGTGACAATTGTAAGTGGTGTTTCCGACTCGCACGAATATGGTCGAGTCTGGTATCTATGAACCGCAAATGACGAGTTTAGTAAGTGTGCGCAGTTTCGCCGTGCTAACTCAAACCGTTCGTTTGTTATGTGGGTTTTTCATCTGTACCCACGGGTTCCATCTTAGATACGGCATCCATTTTGTCTCTTGCCCTCAAGTAGCCAGCGAACGGACGCTGTCCGCTTCGCGACCCTGGGACTCCCAAGATATTTGCGGAAGACACATGTCCTTTGTAAGTGTCTTTATGACGAGGGGGATGATACTGTAAGGCAGATGGCCCCGCTCGAGGCTCATCTCGCCGTGCCGGTTTATTGTCTCAGCCGTGCATCTCATTAGGCACGTCCCTTTGATGCCTGTATCTCGTGTTTCCCGATACCTCCCCTTTTACACCCTTTCCGATCTCCCCACTGTCTCCGTCTTCGTCTGCACCTGTCTTTGTTCCTATTTCGATCTGTTTTACTGCCGATTGGAATGCACTAATGTTGGGAAGATGGGTTTATACAGTTGGGAACCGCCAAATGTTTCCGCACTTATGTTCCGGACCTTATGTGTATCAAAGTGAGCAAAGCGACCCCTCTGGGGGATAATGGTGGGAACCGGGTTGTAAACCTTTGTGTACCATGTTGTCCTATGGGTAAAAACTGTATAAAAGGAGCGATCCACAGAACCAATTTGAAGCAGTCTCCCCAAGTTGCACGAGTTGTACTTGTCGTGATATCTGTGTTCCCTGCAGCAAATAAACCTTGAATCTTTGACGCCGAAGGAAGTGTCCCGTGTCTCTGTCATTCGTAGGCCGGAGCAGGTTACCCACGAAGGTTTCAGGTGTTGTGCCCTGGCACCGCTGGGTCTTAAAGAACCCAGTCCTTCAGTGTGGTGGGCCTGCCGGAAAAGATTGAGGATGGCGACACGGTGGCATACTTGGAAGCCTGGCTCCAAGACACGGTGGCCCGGAGGGTCTATCCTCCTTCTACACCTTGGAGCGTGCCCATAGAGTCCCAGCGAGACCACCGCAACAGGGACGTGCCCCGCGACCAGTGGTGGCACGGTTATTGCACTTTCGTGACAGGGACCTCATCCTCAATGCCGCCAGACATAATGGTCCATACATGGTGGCGAACAGCCAGGTGAACATCTTCCCGGATTACACCTATGAAACTCAACGCAGACGGTTTTCCTTCCTGGCGGTCAAGCGCGAGCTCCGGAGCGAGGGCATCCAATACTCGCTCCTATTTCCTGCGAAGCTCCGCATAATTGTCGATGGCAAGACTCAATTTTTCGATACCCCGGAGGATGTCTGCAACTGGCTTGAACTCTATAGAGCAGGGAAAGATGGCTTCGGCTCCTCATCTCAGCAGGCGGCGGAGCCGGAGCAGAGACGGCGGTCCAAAAGGATTCGGAGTCGCCGTGGCCGCTCAGGCGGACCCTCAACTGCGGAGACATCGACGGAGCGGAAGGGAGTGCTAGAGGTGTTATCTGCGCTGTCTGGCTCACGGGACGATGCCATTGAAGAGGAAGCGGACCCTGGTGACGAGGGGGTACCAACGGACTCCGAGGAATCGGTGACTGATAGCGTCCATACACCGGTGATCACACCGAAATCGGTGGAGGACCTTCTAGATGGACAGGGTTAACGGGGTGAGCTACTTCCTTTTGGGTGGGGGCCCGGCACGGGGGTGGCGGGTGCCGACAGTTGATGCTGACTTCCGGGGAAGGGGGGGTGCCTTGTTTTTGCCCCGAGGGTTTTTGGCACTGTTTTGGGCTTGCCTTAGTCCTGGTGGCCTGAGCATCGAGGGCCCACTGCCACCGCCCGGCCCGCACCTGGCCCTTAAGGCCTTCCTACGGTGGCGACCGCAGGATTAGTAGGGGACAGTGCGTTTTTGGAGGGTATGGTTTGGATGGGAACTAGATGGTGCTATTTGGGCCTGTTCTGGGGAGGGTGGATGGGGGTTTGGTTCATACTTGGGTTGTTAAGTTTTGGTTGGGGAAAATGGCCGCCATCAGTGCTGGGTTGATTGATGCCTTTTCTTTGTTGGGACCCAGATGGGGAGACTTTGCGAGAACGATATGGGACAATGGCTGATGTTGCTAATCTGAAATGTATTACTTGGAACGTGCGGGGGCTTCATACCATGTCTAGGCGTCACAAAGTCCACGCTTATTTAGTGCGTAGGGGGGTACAAATGGCGCTGCTACAGGAGACTCATCTGAACAAGGCGGAAGGGGCGGCGCTACAGCGTAGATGGCGGGGGCAGGTCTTTTGCACTTCATACTCCGCGTATGCCAGAGGGGCGCTGATTTGGGTTAGAGCTGGGGTTCCCTTCCAGGTCACGAAAACAGTGATAGATCCAGAGGGGCGATATGTGGCCATTTCAGGCACTTTGGGAGGGAGGGACCTAAACGTTTGCTGCGTGTACGCTCCCAACATAGACCAGACTGCCTTCCTTTCCAGGTTATCGGGCTCGCTGGCCCACTTCTTCTCCGGGCCCCTCCTGCTCGGTGGAGATTTTAACTCAGTAGTGGATGTAGACACTGACCGCTCGCATCCACCCCTCCCTGATTCTCCGGTTCGCCGCTTGGCTAAAGGTCGCAGGGACTGGCAGACTCACTGGGGTCTAACGGATATCTGGAGGGCGCAACACCCCACAACTAGGGACTATTCCTACTTCTCGAGCCTCCATGAGTTGCACGTTAGACTGGACGGATTTCTTGGCTCGCCTGAACTGGTTTCGGCAGCGGTCCGGTCTGAATATTTGACCAGGACCATATCAGATCATAACCCCCTCCTGCTGGGCCTTCGTTGGTTTCCCGGGGTGCCTGCGGTGCCCACCTGGAAGTTACGGCCCGAGATCCTTGAGGACAGTGTTTTCAGACGGACCTAGGCGATAAGATCTCGGAGTACTTTGCGTCCAACGGAGGCACCGCGAGCTCGAGAGCGCTAGAATGGGACGCTTTTAAGGTGGTGGTGAGGGGATACTGTATTTCTAAAAAGGTCGGCATGAGGCGAATTATCCTCGCCGACCTAGATACAGCGGACCGGAAGCTCCGCGAGTTGGAACTCCGCCTCCCCGGGCGCCCTGAATTACAGGAACGCACAGCGGAGGCGAAAGAGGTGGTAGCGGCGGAGGTCGAACGGCTGCGCTGTTTTGACTACAAGGCCTATACGGTTCGGTCCCTCGCAGAGGGGGATAGGTCGAGCGCGTTGCTGGCATGGCTAGCCAACCCTACGCGCCAGTCCTCATTGACGACGTCCATGCGCATGGCAGACGGGACTGTAGTATACACTCAACCTAAGATTCTGAGCTGCTACCTGCAATACTACGAACTTTTGTACCGCAGTCGCTCTGTCCGAGACCCTGACCTGCTTGATAATTATCTACGGCCTCTGGAGCTCCGAACAGTGGAGCAGGACGTGGCGAAAGCCCTGGGGTCCGACATAGAACTGGGAGAGATCCGTAGCGCCATTAAAAAGATGGCGAGGAATAAGACCCCGGGCCTGGACGGCCTTCCTGTGGAGTTCTATGCAGCTTATGCTGATCTCCTAGCCCCTAGGTTATTAATAGTATACAGAGAAGCGAAGAGGCTTGGGCGACTCCCAGGCTCGATGTGCGAGGCCTTGGTGGTTCCCCTCCTCAAACCCGGAAGGGACTCATCCGATCCGGGGTCTTACCGTCCCTTATCGATGCTGACGGTTGACTATAAAATACTGAGCAGCATCTTGGCTTCGAGGCTGCTGGGGCACATGAGCTCCCTGGTACATGAGGACCAAGCTGGATTTATCCCCAGGCGTAACACGACCATGAACATTCGTAGGTTGTAGCGCTTGCTAGGAGAACCGCTCGTGGACGCCCCGTGCCCGGTGGTCTTATCGATAGACTTAGAGAAGGCTTTTGACAGCCTGGAATGGGACTACCTTTGCACTGTGCTACGGAGGTTCGGCCTCGGTGAGGTTTTCATCAGATGGACCATGGTCCTGTATGCCTCTGCATCGGCCAGGGTTCGGGCGGGACCGCTAATTTCCTCACAATATCCGGTGGAGAGGGGCACGAGGCAGGGATGTTCGTTATCCCCGCTTCTCTTTGCGCTGGCGGTGGTGCCACTCGCGCTGCACCGCCGGTCGGGAGACCATTATACTGGCCTGTGGACTCCTTCGGGCCAGCACTACATTTCGCTGTATGCTGACGATCTGCTGCTCTTCCTCGAGGACCCGTTCGCTGCCTTGCATGGAGCTGCGACGGCACTCACGGAGTTTGGGGAGGTCTCGGGCCTCCGGGTGAATTGGACTAAGACCTGTCTCTTCCCGGTTCGCAGGGGCACCCCTAGCCCTGCTCTCAGTAGGGAGCTTAGATGGGAACCCGACTGCTTTAAGTACCTGGGGGTGTACGTATATCATGAACCATCTGACCTCCTGGATGGGAACATTGCCCGCGGCACTCAAGCACTTCGGGGCAGTATGTACTTCTGGGCCACGCTACCGCTCTCGGTGGCAGGGCGGATCGCTTTGCTCAAAATGGTGGCGCTTCCCCGGTTGCTGTATTATTTCCGGACGCTACCGATCTGGGTCCCACCAGCCACGTTTCGACTATTACGATCAATGATAGTCGGATTCCTCTGGGGCTCGGGCCGCAGACGGGTGGCCCTCAAGACCCTGATGAGGCCGAAGGCTGAGGGTGGGCTTGCGGTGCCGGACTTCGAAAAGTATTATTTGACGGCGCAGCTCCAGACCTTCACCCAGGAGATCGCCCGGGAATTCCGGGGCCCAGAAGACAGAAGGGGTACGGGTATGGCCAGGCATGTTCTCTCCTTCATAGCGCTGCGACAACGTTTGGCCTTACAGGATTTGTTGCTTGAGGAGCGGACCGTTCGCCTATGTTGGAACCGAGCTCACGCCCGGGACCACCTGAGGATACCGTATGCGCCCGAAATACCTTTGGGGATGCTGACGGCTTTGCCCCATGGCGGTGATTGGTCACGGTTGGCGAACTGGGAGGATGCAGGCTTACAGCTGATAGGTGACCTCTACGAGGACGGGGCGCTCTTGCCCTTTCAGGAGCTCATTGATCGCTTTGAGATTCCTCGCGGCGACTTTCTGTTGCACTCGGCCCTAGTCCGCGCGATCCAGGCGCACTGGAAACGCGGGCAGGAGGAACCCCCTTTATCTCCGGTGTGCCAATACGTGATGATGTCTGCGGGCACGGTGAAGGCGGTCACTTGCCTCTACGGCAGACTGATCAATGAGGGGCTGGCCCCCCTCACTACTCTGAGAACCCGTTGGGAGGAGGACATTGGCAAGGAGATCCCGGAGACGACCTGGTCCCAACTGGTACGGCGAGCCTGGAAGGGCACACGCCACGCCCGATTTCAATTGGTCCACTACTACGTGCTCCATAGAGCGTATCTGACCCCGGTGAAAATCAGGCGATATTTTGCTACGAGTTCGGCGGATTGCCCCAGGTGCCCAGCCCAGGAGGCGGACCTTCTCCACATGTTGTGGGCCTGCCCGGGATTGTCCTCCTATTGGGTAGAAGTGGGGAAGACCCTGGAGGAGGTGACGGGGAGATCCTTGTCGTTTGACGCGACGGTGGGACTCCTGCACTGGTTCCCTCATACCCCTAAGAACAAAATAACTAGCAAGTTCATCGATTTGGGGCTGCTCCTTGCTAAGCGAGAGGTGACCAGGAACTGGAAGGCACGAGCTGGTCCGACAGGAAGCCGGTGGCACAGCGAACTTTTGAAGTGGGCAGCGGGGGAGAGTACACTGAGATACCAGCTAGCTTGGAGGCAGCGTAATGAGAAGGCACAGGAGGCAGCGCTAGAGTGGGAGACGTTAGTGCAGGCCCTTAGGGATTATTGCGCCCCCAGCGATTCTGAAAGTGAGGAAGCAGCTCGCCCCGAGTCCCGATAGACGATTGCACTTTTTGGCTCTGTTGCTTTCCCCATGGGTCCTTTCGCAGATCCTGTTGCGGTTGTTACCGTGCGCTGATGGCGGGGTTGGGTAGGGTTTACTTTGGTTCATAGTGTTTTGAGGGTGGGGTTTTCTTTCTGGGTTTTATAGGCTTGTTTGGAAAAGCAGATGACGGACAGTGGATTATCCGGACCAGCTTCGCCTTCCTGCTGAGCCCCCATTGAATTTCGCCGCCCGACCCCAGGGTTGTGGGCTGAATGGCTGTGTACGAGAACTACTGCTGGGGGACGGAGGGTTGTGTTTCATTGATTTTGCTTGTTTTATAATGCTGGTCGATTATGTAACGATTTACTGATTCCTGCAATAAAAATATATTTAAAAAAAAAAATAACATGGCAACGAGGATAGTTACTATTTATAAGCTGTCACAACAGCTAACCCCACTAAACAAATCCTGACCTAGCAGGAGAGAGGGCAAAGGAGGAGGAGAGTAGCCGAATAAGCTGGGCTGAAGCACAGCAACAACTAAAACTGCAGCATGAGACAGAGCGACGGAAAAACAAGGAAATGAGGAGAGGCCAGAGGGAAGAGAGCAGCTAACTGAAAGAGCAGGGATCGAAGGAGGGCCAGAAATAGGACTACACACAGGAGGAGACAGTTAATTGAAAAGCATAGGGTAAAAACACAGAGGCAGGGAAACTGAAACAAGCGAATGCAAAAGCAATCCTATCGTAAAAAAAAAAACGCCTGCGAGTGGTGCGCGCGCCTGCACCGCTGCGAGCATATGTATGCGATAATTGAAGACATATGGCCTCTGGTGCGGGTAACAGACACCAATAGGCCATGGACGGAGCTCTGCGACCGCCCATGGCCTATTGCGTGTTCTGTTTTAAAAACACAGGCACGCGAAGGCCAATGAAAATGGACCTAGGAAATAACACGCACGACTGCGTGGAATTTCCAGGTCCATTTTCAAACCCCCCAGAAAAGGAGTCTGGCTGTGCGACACTGCTGCGCAGTGTACGCTAGGCCCGAGACCTAAAAAAAGGATGGCGGTTTCACTTTTGAGGCTGATAGTAGCTCTACCCACGTCAACATGGTGTAAAGTTCAGATGGGAGGTGTCAACGACCTGACTCACAAGATCTCCACTGAGAATGGTCTAATGCAGGGTTGCCTATTAGCTCCCCTCTTGTTCTCACTCTATTTAAGCGATTTACAGGAGATTTTCTAAAAAGTAAATAATTTATCTCCTAAAGTAGCTTCAGAAAATATACAAGTGTTAATGTATGCCGACGATGTCATACTTTTTGACCTTCCTCCGCTGGGCTTACAGCGAAATATAGATGCCCTCACAAAATATTCAGAAACGAACCACCTAAAGGTGAATATCTCAAAGACTGAGGTAGTCCCATTTAGCGGTAGGAAACACCATATCCTATATGGATGGAAATTAGGTGATGCAACAATTGAGGTGGTAAAAGCATATACTTGTCTCGGGGGGGGGGGTCTTTTCGCAAACCCTAGAAGTCCCTTCCCCCTATATCAGATTAACCAAAAAGCAGTGGCAAATACAAATGCATTAAAAACATTTTACTCCTATTCGGGCAATAGGCACTTTCAAGCTCTTTTAGAAGTCTATAGGGCAAACATTCCTCCAACCATAATCTATGCTACAGAGTATATCCCCACAGTTAGATGGAATGTACTGAATAATGGCGAAAGCAAACCATTATTGTAATTAAACCTATTGAGCCAGGCTGTTCCAGTAAAGATCCTGCGCTTAGAACTTGCTATAGTAAGTGCATTCTCAATAGCTCTAGCCAACATAATCAGATGGGCTTTTAAACTATTATATGCCGAAAAGGGGTTCTTTAAGAGCCTTATTGAAACATGAACATTTTAAGTCAGGGAATAAATCTTAAAGTAGCTTTAAAATATTTTCAATGTACAGAAATCATCCTTCAATCCTAGTCCTCAATACACCTGAAGCACATTTTGTAAAATTTGACTCCATGATTCAGTTATGAGCTTGATAAAGGAACACTTCCTTAAACTTTCTCACTATAAATCTTTCACCTCTACTATTGAGTCTAAGATCCCTCAACAATATGTAAGATTCTATGTTGTGACAGTCATACTCCTATAAAAGCTCAAGTTTCTAGACCCCAGATTCACTTCAAGTGGGTCCTATTAATACCACATGCTTACAATTCTCTCCTGATGAAGATCTCAACTTGTTGAGATCGAAACGCTGTTGACCCTTGTACAACCAAACTTCTTAAATTCTTGAGTTTAATTCATAAGGAGTTTTTGGCTTTTGATGTCAATGCAATGTATGTTTTTAAAAAATATTTCTTCTCTCACCACATCACGTTTTTTTTACTGAACTGTGAGTATAGGATCTATAATCCGCATATAATGAGATAGTGAATATTGTTAATAAATTAACTGCTTTACAATGTTCGCCTGGTCCAGTCCAATACATAGTTTCTACAAAACTAACTTGTGTTGAAGAAGTACTGAATGATTAAAACCTCCCCCCTTCTTTGAAAATATTTATCTCTACCTGGCCTTGTATGAACCATTGTTTCTCTCAACAACAATCCTCAAATGTTGGACATTGATTCTTTACTAGATACCCACAGAGCAAAATCTTCCAAAACATTTCACTCAAACACACAAGACAACCTAACCTACACTAAGCAACAATACAAGCGATATGCTGATAAACATTGGCAATCTGGCCCCAGTTGTGTGACCGACAGTTAATATGGTTGTCAACTAAGAACATTTACTTAAAAGGATCACATAACTTTCAGTCATGTTACATCGGTCCCTTCAAGATCATAAAGATAATCAAAGAGGTGGCTATGAAACTAGAATTGCCAAATACTCTGAACATTCATCCAGTGTTCCACATGTCTCTACTGAAACCAGCTTCAAAGAACTTGTATTTTTCCAACTGGCCGCGCCCACCTTTGGCCAATAACCATCCTGAATATGAGGTCATGGCCATTTTGAACTTAAAAAGAGTATGAAATAAACGTTGCTATCTGATAGACTGGAAAGGATATGGGCCTGAGGAACGGACCTGAGAATCAGCAGGTCACAGACATCCCCCACTATTCGTACTGTTACTTCACCAAAGGAACACTTCAAAACCTAAGACTTGGGCAGGGTGTACTCTTGGGTCTGCCACTACACAATGAGTGACCCAACGCAATGCTAACCACTTCACACACCCAATACAGGAGAACTGGGGGTACAGAGAGTGCCCCCGGTGCTGTTATGAGCCCCAGTGTACCCCATAGAGGCCTAGGTAGTTGCAAGACTATTTATCTGCATTTGTCCTACCTTGCTCTACATAACAGTTCTTGCGCTCACCTTTTACCTAGTTAAGTGCCGAATAAATGTTGTATGGGTTGGCTCGAAAAATATGCCTAATTTATTATGCTTGAGAATTCTTAGTATCACAGCAGGATTACTATTTTCTACATAATAACTAGGTGTAAAGGTCATCACTATGGTCATCCTTGGCAGACATGCCCACAGTACAATGACACATTTATGGAAAGTCCAGAGGGTATCTTCTGGGTATATAAACATCACCTCTTCACTGGGCAAACCAGAGGAGAAGCTTCTGTGCTGACGTGAGATGCTGAGGTCCCTGCACGCAGACACTCCAGCACGCAGTGGTCTGACATCCTTGCTGGGTTTTCAACTCGAAACCAATACTGGGTCCTATGTTGTCTCATCTCAGTTAATGGGGGTGGTTCTTTCCTAGGGGGATTCTTGGCTTTCCACCTAAATACCTGCTAAGTACATTTAGGTACATCTAGTTAAGGTTGCATCATAGGAGTATGCATTTATTACTGTCACGTATCTATATGCCTGCATATATACAGGGCCTTATTTATGAAGGCCTTGCGCCACCGGTGCGTCACTTTTTCCCATGTTAAAAGTCATAAATAAGGCCCACACTGTTTAACACTATGGTAGAATTCTACCTTTTATTCATGCTGTTATTTATAATCCGATATATCTGTTTTTGCCTAATGGTTGTTGCAGCACACATCTTTTATACTAGATTGACGCTGGTTCAATAAATGATTATTGAAAACGTCGTCATCGTTTATTCTGTATATCTCTCAGAGAGCAAGTGAGCACCAGTGACTGAGTGAAAAGTACTGTACTGTTTCCACAATTCCTGGGGGGTCAGAGTTTTCATGTTCGATAGTTACCAGAAACTATTCGCTCCTTGGTTAGAGGGGTTCATAGTGGCACTGTGAGCTTGCTGGTCCACAGACTAACATATCCTTCAGGGTGCCTGGAATCAGTCTGGACACAAATTCCTTAGTTTATGCTGTCTAAATGTGCAGATCCTATATAGATTTGTAGGAACTACACAACAGTGCAAGAAACAGTCTTTGAACGCAGCCCTGAAGGGCTGCCTAGTCCATGTCTGACAGACCAAACACAAACAGTAGCCTTGGCCGAACTCTTGATCGACCTGCTGATCTTGCGAGAAGAAAAGGCCATGTTGGGCACGACTACTATTTAATCCACACCCTTCTTCTGCACCTTGCTTGCTGTTGTTAAAACTCACCTGAGTTAGATCCTGCTTCCAGTTGCTGCACCACTGCATTTGGGTTTCCTGGCTTCCAAAGCAAATCCCTAGCCTATGGACACCCAAAAGGAAAAATCAACAGGGCGATTAGAGATCTGAAGGATAACTTAGCAAAATGTGGTAATGTTGGAAGCGCAACACTGCATGTTGCCTAGAATCGAATCACAGTCTTGGAACTCTTGACCCAGAAAGAAAGGAAGACATTATTGAGCCGAATTTAAAATTCACATTGAGAATTAACCTATGTGATTAATCATATGCTTCGTTCATGTTGTGCTGTACAGTGTTAAACTGTTCTAACTACGATTTCTGTGTGCAAGTGGATATAATCATTAAACCCATACTGTGCATGTAACGTAGAGCTGGTGTTACTGTGCAATGTCATGAAATTGGATCGTGAACTCGCAAACCCTACTTGGAAAGTAACCACTATTGCATGTTGATGTGTTGGGTGTTTAATTCCTTGTGACATATGTGAGACCCAGTATAGCTCACTAAACTGAGGGGGTCACAACCAGGATTTAATAGATGACAAGAAGTCAAGAAAGACCTTGGTATGTACATGAATAACCACTAACCTGACCAACATTTACACTTGTAAAAGAAGTCTAAGTTAAAGTGCATTGTTATTCTCTTGTCTAGACAGAAACATCAACACTCATCACAAAAACGAGAGAGCACCAAAAGCGGTAAAGAGGAAATTTAAATGTACATACAAACCACACAGAGTGATAGCTGAATGAAACAGGGGTAGGAGAAAGAAGTAATCACAATTCTCAACTGTTACAGATCAAATGTGATTTTCCAGGAAGACACAAGGGAGTACAGCACCTGAACGATAGGAACCGCCAACTTACCATCACTATCTCTCTCTTGTTATCCCATTCCTCGTGCCCCTCTCTGACCTTAGTCCTGGCTGGGGTGAGGTGGATTAACGATGGAGTAACGATGTATTAAGCCCGGATCTGTGACTGGGGGTAAGTGTTTGAAAAGCTTCAACACTCCGTCCATCATTTTATTTTGTGATGTTGCTATGTGCGCCCTTAGTGGATAAGGGTATGCCCAGACGTGGGTCCTTTGCTCGCTGCACCACTGGATTTAAGCTAGCCTGGCTAATGAGAGGTGCCACCCTGAAACCAGTCCCAGGATGCTTGTTACCAGTCCAGAGAGGACCTAGCCTGGCAGTTCCAGCTGGACTCTTCCCATGGGGAGCAGAGTCAAGAATGATTTGCATATGGCTTGGTCCAAACTTGGTTGTATGACAAAGGCACGTATGGCTGAACCACACGTGCCTCTACAATGCAGTCCCAACCACAAATGCGTCACAACCACGTATTCCTTTACTACACATGCCTTTACAACAATATTTGTTGTAAAGGCATGATTGGTACAAGAATATGCGTGGTGAAATTAAAACTAGACTATCCCAGCTACTAGCCCATCCAATCATCTCCACTGGGAACCACCTGGAACACCCTCTAATCTCAGCCTAAAAATGTGCAAAACCGCTCCATCCTATAGGCCCCAATGCAGTCATTTTGACATTTCAAAAACCACCTTCCCAGTGGATCGATTTTCACCGAAAAATTCACACACACAGTAAACATCCCCAACAATCAGTGACAGAAGCCGCTTTCACCTGGATCAACTGAAACCACCCCAAAAGCATTTCTCGAGAACCTCCAAAACAGGCCCATTGGATAACACTGGACACCGGCAACTCCCAAACAATTCTGTTTCGATCCCATCCACTGCATCAATGCTCTTCAAAGTTAGAGGGACACAAGTCTCACTTGTCCTCAACTACCTCACAAAGCCCCATCCCGATCGAATCACAGGAACATTTTCAAATTTTGACCCAAAGACCCCTCCCACCCGCATTAATTCGAAAACAAGCAAAATTCAGCCACACAGTCAAAAACACATCAAATTGCAGCCAAACCTCTCCAACCCCTATATGCACAAAACTAAAACAGGCCCTGAGCCCTAAACTTGGGGAACCTTAGCCCTCTCCTATATACACAAATCTGAAATGGGCCCTGAGCCCTAACCTAAGGAAACCCAACCCACTCCACCCCTGAATCCTAAAATCTACCCTGAGCCCTAAAACCTACCCCCCTAAAAACAACTTCCCCCAAACCCAGCACATATGCGTGGTTAAGGCATATGCGTGGTTAAGGCAAACATGGTTCAGCTAACAGGGAAATGGCACGGGTAGCTCAGCCTGCGTTGTTATGGCCATTTCCCTCCAAACTGGGGTGGCGTGGTAAGCAAAATGATGATGGATTATACCCAGATCTGTGACTGGGGGTGAGTGTTTGAAAAGTTTCGACACTCTGTCCGTTATATTATTTGGTGTAGTTGCTATATGTGGAGTCATGACCTTGGCTGTGGTGCTGAGGAAAAATTGGGAGCTAGCACCTTGGACTTGTGTCTCATCTCCGCAGGATACAACAGGTTAGTAGAAAAATTGTACTTCACCTTGGAGTCAGATAAAAAATAATCGCTAGCGATAAAGTAACATTCACCTTTGGAGTCAGTCACATACTGTAAGATGACATTCACCTATGGAGTCAAACAACATGCAGTCCCTCTCATACATTCATTTCCATAAATACCCTTCCAAAAGTAAACTCATATGCCACCAAAATTGAAATATGACGTCATAGGCTTTAATTAAAAAATGTTATATCATAAAAGTTGATACTCCTAATTCTATAAACAGTTCAATAGACATAAAACAATTCATGTAAAGTGCAATATCCAAACCCCTACCCTAGATGTATAAAAGCAATTAGACTATTTAAAATAGCAAGATCAAAACCACAAATCATAACAGGGAGACCCTATTGCACAGTCATTAAAGTGCTGTTTCATAGGCTGGTCCAATAAAAACATCGACTTTGTGTCCTGGTGAGTACAAAAATCAGTTAATCTCAGTGACTCCTCGTGGTTGGATCCAGTTCAAACCCAGCGCCGACACGTTTCGGTGTATGCTACTAAATGAATCCCACCTTCTTCTGGACAAAAAAGTTTAGGGTATTGTTCTCCCACACCAATATAATAATAATTTTGTAGACAATCACAGTCTGTGGCGTTCCCCACGTTGTTGCAGTGTAGGCAGGTAGGTTGGGATATTTTAAGCCCAAAGTCCAAACCAATTTAAAAGGGCCTCTTTGTAGTCCCTTATACCAAGACCCTTCCCATACCTCTTTGGACTTCTCTACAAATGTCTGTGCTATCCAGGATGCCTCAAATTTTCTCCTGCAGCTTTGATTTCTTTCCAATACCGCTAGCTAGGGGTCAATTATGATGCCTCCTTTAATTAAACTGTGGTTTAAAATAATAAAAACATCTACACACAATATAGGATTATTATCAGGCAGAGGGTGGTGAGCTCCAACCCCTTCTTTCAATAGTGTCTGTGGCCCCTCATAGTCCATTTCTTTACACTGTTTAATTCTGTTGTTTTAGTGCTGTAATAAATTTGTTGTGTACTTGTAGTAACTGTAACTGTTTTCTGTTATTTTTGTTGTTCCTCCGTTTGCGTCACTACGCCAGCGCTCACTCGTTTTTTCCCACAATTTTTTTGTCTGCTCATTCCCTCCTGCTTACTGCCGCTAACAAGCCCTGCCAAATGCTTCTCCCTCCTCCCAGGAATCCTGGCTCTTCCGCCATCTGAAGCTACACTACCATAGAGCTCTGGCTCTAGGACTCCACAGCTACAACTGCTGCCGCAGCTCTCCCCAATCTATGGCCTACTGGCACTGCCTCTTCTTATGCAACACCGGAGCACCAGCATACACAGGGACCTAAACCGTACCCATCACAACCACCTCAGACCATCTCCACTGCCTCCTTCTCAACACATGATCTCTCTGCAGGCACCCCAGCCAGATCAGAGACACCATCTCCTCCCTCATCTCCAACGTCTTCCTACAAAGACCTGGCACAACCCCGCTTCCACGCCCATCATCACCTCAGCAACTCCTGAGGGCGAAAAGATAACACTTTGAGACCGCATCAACAATCACAGAGGCAGAATCACCATTATCCACAAGGAAACCATCCACTGCACCAACACTATTGACAACGCCACCTCGATCATGGAACACCTCAACTTCCAACTCCATACCAACAGCAAAACTACCATCAGAGACACCCTCACCTACAGACCCCCAGAACCTCACCCCAGCTTCTGCAATGCCATCCCTGATTTAATCACCCCACTCGCCATCGACTCCAATTACTATATCTTCCTTGTAGACCTCAATTTCCACCTCGATTACCCAAATGACACCAGCACCACCAACCTCCTCAAAAGCATGAACATCGGCCTCACTCAACTAGTTACCAACCTCACGCATGTCGCAGAACACACACTCGAGACCATCTTTACGGCCAGCGAGAGTCAAGTAAAGCCATTTCTCCAAACTCACCTGGACAGACCATGCCTTTGTCCACTTCACCATCACTGGCTCTTCCGCCATGGCCACCAAACCTCCGAGCACCTCTCACTGAAGCTGGAACAAAGTCTCTGAGAGCCAATGCACCAACTCCCTCAACACCTCCCACCTAGACCCCTCAACCGTCTTGGAACAGCCTGTCAAGAACTTCTCTGCCTGGATCACCGATTGTGTCAACAGAGTAAAAACCACAAAACCCAAGAGATCCTCCGAATAGGCCAGTTGGTACACCCCGGAACTGAGAACTGTTAAACGCAACTGCAAGCATCATGAAAGAATGTGGCGTATCAACAAGGAGACCACAGACCGAAACACTTTTAAAATATCCCTCAATCAATTCCACCAACACCTGAAAAAGACAAAAAGGAGTGCTCTTGCCAACTGCATCAAAGCCATTTCGAACCCCTGCGTCCTGCAGACACCTAAAGAAGAACCAGGAGGACTCCAGGACCGGCAAAACCCAACGCCGCCAAGAAACGCTGTACCCAAGCCCTCAGTCTGGGCCGAAGTGGGCCAGCAGTGCCAGCTGGTCCCCAAGCCCGCCGCATCAAGGGACATAGTCTACTGTGGATTGACCCCTCGTGAACTCTCTGACATCGCCTGCAGCCTCTGTGTTCAGACCCCCTCAACCGCGAGTGTTGACTGACAAAGAAACTCGACACCACAAAGACCCTCTGCACCCAGATGCCCAGCCTGAAGAGAAGAGGACCAAAGGTGTTCCTAACATTGCATGACCCGCAGAAACTTGTTGGTTTCACCAGACTGCCCTCTTAGTCCCCCCTGCAGCCTCTTTGTGACTGGACCAATCTCCATTGAATTACAATGGGAACCCGAAGCTTTTTGCACCACTGCACCTGCTCACCTTAGTGTTGTTGGAAGTAACCTGCTGGTGCAGCCTTGGACCTTGCCCCTTACTCATCTTTAAGCCAGGAGACTGCTCCCATAAGTCACTGCAAAGAACTGGTATGCCGTATATTTTTTCTCCCATAGGATATCATTACATTCTTTGAAAATTGCACCATGTCGACTTTTTAAGAACAAAGGACTTTTTTTGCAAAACGTACTTACCTGATCATATTGATTATGGTGCTTCAATATATATAAAGATACATGTTATTTTTATAAATTCGAGTGAATCTCTTTATTGAGTCATGTGTATCATTTATTGACTATTGTGTGTATTTGTGAATGTCTAACACTCCCCTATGATAAGCCTAAGGCTTCTCAATCACATTCCCCCCCTAGAAGAGTACCTTGGGATTGCTAGAGCAAGCATTTGTCCACTTTTAAGGGAACCCCTGGACTCTGCACAATATATCTAATGTTGATATATCTAATAAAGAGCCAGCTTCCTAACATCAAATCCTACTCTGATGACACCCAGCTCATCCTCTCGCTATCAGAAGACTACACCACCACTGGGCCCAAAGTCTGCAGGTGCATGACCAACTGGATGAAGGACAGCCTCCTGAAACTCAACACAGACAAAAGAGAAGTTCTGATCTTCAGGAACACGTCCTCGTGAAACTATCTCTGGTGGCCTTCAGAACTAGGACCCTCACCCACTCCAACAGAGCACACCCGCAACTTCAGCATCAGCTTGGACACCAAACTCGACATGAAAAACCAGATCAACTCAGTCTTCTCCGCTTGCTTCCTCACTCTTCGCAAGCTCCACAAAATCTTCAAATGGCTACACATCAGCACCAGGCGATCTGTCACTCAAGCCCTAGTCACCAGCCAGCTGGACTACAGCAACGTACTCTATGAAGGAATCACCTCACACCTCCTGAAGAGACTGCAGACAATACAGAATTCAGCAGCCAGACTCATCCTCCCCAAGTGGACACGCATCACCCCCCACCTCAGAAAGCTCTACTAGTTCCCTATTCAAAAGAGATGTCACTTCAAGATGCAGATCCACACCTACCAAGCCATATACAACTTAGGACCGGCATTTATCTATGACTGCCTGAACTCCCACCAACCTGCCAGACACCTGCACTCCACCTCCCTCTCCCTCTCCCTCGTCCACACCCTCACATCTGTCGAAGCGACAGCAAAAAACGTTTCTTTTCCTACCTCAAGGCAAAGTTCTGGAATGGCCTACCCCTTCACCTTCTGACTTCATCCTCTCTGCTGGAATTCAGGAAAGGACTTAAGACCTGGCTGTTCAACTGAGCCCTACTTCTGCAGCGGGACTCTCTGAGGCGGCGAACCCTCGCAGGTGATTAGGCACGCTTTACAAGTCTTGGTTGATTATTTGATTGGAGCACTTGTAACAGTGGGTACTAAATCACTTTTAATCCGCAGTGATACACTGAGCATGTTAGCAACAACTTAGATGTAGATACCTGCTGGCCAATGACAGCATATTCACAGCAAGTGGAGGTCAGAGGACGTAGGAACAGAGGGGGAAATTGAATATTGCAGTGGAAGTCTGCTAAAAGAGGCATTCTAACAACTATTAGGGAGCACTGGAAGGGAAAAATGCACATTGTCATTTCAGATATGAGGTGACAATTCAAACGATCAAACAGGTCAAGCAATGAAAAGTTGAAATTGATGCATTTGTATGTGTTTCCTGAACGAGAAGAAGCTAGGTTTAAGTCTGAAGTTTAAGTTGGAAGTCTGACATTTGCTGGCAGAGAATTCTAAACAGCCATACTGGCTGGCATAAAGGAACTATTTCAGGCAATTGTGGTTTGGAATCTAGAAACATCAGTTCTGAGGTCATAGCTTCTTCAGCAGTTCCTGTGACATTCCGAGGTGGGCAGAAGAGCAGAGGGATATGACGTATTGTTGTTATACAAAACAATAGAAGTGAAGCAGGATGCAGAAAACCTAAGATGATTTGTGCAGATGGTATTTAAGGCTAAACACCCCACTTACAGATTTCGTCCTTTGGAAATCCTGATGGCTCTTGACAAGTCAATGGGCCTTTGCACTGTGTTTTGGAATGGAGCTGAAAATAAAACACAAATCATGCATATATCATCAACTACCAGATGTTTAATGTTCAGTGAATGATGAGAGGTTGATGTAGTTTTCCAATCCTTCATTTATCTTAAGGATTCGTATGGTTTTGTCATCTTTATTCAGTTTAGTTCAGGTAACAGAAATATCAAATATTAAAAAAAAAGATTGATTAGTGACAGCATAAATCAATACAAAGTGTTCCATAAAGGAAAATGTCACTAAATAAGCTAAAGAACCTGGTCTATCCTAAGATAGAACCCATGAAGAGTTCCTTTCAGAAAAGAGCAAGCTAGAAGTTCCCAAAACGAGCCGTTCTGGAAACTCAGCTGAGTTCCCCACAGTTGCAGTACCAATCGTCTGAATGTCAGTAAAGAAGGAATGATCTTTGCAATGGCATTGATCAGAAAAGGGTTTGGCTCAGGTAAAGAATAAAGTCACCTTTAGCAATAGCTGTTGGCAACAAAGAGCAAGAATAGGAAGCGGCTTCCAGCAGTCATAAGGGGTCTCCTCTCACTTACTAGGAATACTCATTAATAGAAAATCACACAATAATGTAGCGAAACGTAGTAGGTGTTAATATTTCTTCTCCATTGGAAACGTCTCTCCTGACTCTTCTTCTCCCGATTCTCACAGTAAACATTCACACCAGTATGTAGTAAAACAATGGTTCATATACTTGTAACATGGAGGATAGTTATCAAGAGAACCTTCAGACCTAAGCTAAAAGCTACGCTCTATGTGCATTGTGAATACAAAAGCTAGTCAGATATGCTGCAACAAACCTAGAAATAATGTTCTGGTGAGGCATCCATAAAATATATCTAAACCACTACTCATTCTAACATTCACAGCAAGGTTAATTTTTTTAGTATAAATGATCTAATGTGGCATGATGAGGCTAAGGAAACATAAGCTTGAAGTCAGCTCGTTCTTAAACAAGATGCTGGTGCTCTGCAAAGTGTTCTAAATAAATGTTTAGTAAGCGAAGGGCAAGAGACAAAAGAAAAAGATTTTGGGCCCAACTAAAGGGGCACATTTAAGAATGTTAGCCTAGTACAAACATTTTCTTTACATTATTTTCAAATACATTTATGCAAGCACATTTTCTCTACGTGTGATCTACTTACAAATTATTTGCCACATTAATAATGCATATTTAAGGATTCTTTCACGTTATAACGTAGGCAAATGTTCTTACGTGTCATTGTCTATGTGAAAACATTTCTGCAACAGATTAAATGCATTCTAAGGTGCAGTTCTAATATGGTTTGCAAGTCGAAATTAGATTTTTAAAGTGAGTTCCCACAAGGATTTACTGGTTCTATGGGGTAACCAATAGCGTGTGCATAAGATGGAGGAAATATACCAAAGTTCCTCAAGGAAGTCACTACGGGGCCACAAAATGGAATATGACTTTTAGTGGGCCTAGATTCCGCTGAGGACCCCTGCTAGAATAGAGTTGCTAAAGTCCAAACAAGAGCTCATTTGAGCGTGGACAGTTGTCTTGGGTTGATAATTGAGGTCGATGTGTCTTACATTTTGTGGAAAAAGTTGAGCATTTGGTCTGGCTGTTACTGTGAGAGTACAAAGGAATGCAATGCAATGCAGCAAATAAGAAACTTTAAATGTAAAACCATGGTGCCTGTTGTTGAGATCAGTTGTTTGTTTTATTTATTTTATAGTTTGCTGGGGTGGGTGCAGGTATTTTATCCAACTCACTTTTTCCAACACAGATTTTTTTTACATGACCGTTTTTATCAGCAGAATATAGATAACATTAGCCCCACTACAGACGTGGGAGCATAGGATTCCAGGAACATTATTTGTCATCTTTCTTGACCTCTATGATATGACCTAGTGCTTTCCACACGAGTCCTGTACAATCTTCATTTCGCACCTGAGTGGTCCGCGCTCATTCTGACTACATATTTTTCTTATTGGCCTGAATTACTTCATATTCTCTGTACACCTGTGCTAAGGTTTTTATGTCGGCCTATGATGAAATTTGTCGTTTGCTGCACCACGGCACTGCTACTGCCTACGAGTATTTCATGTTTACATTAGATTGTAATGTTTATTTTGTCATGAATGAAATGTTAGATATTGTCACCGGTTGAATTGCATTGCTGTGATCAAGTGGAGAAGTGTGGCTCACTGATTAGAGCGGCAGACCCTGATGCAGAGGTCTGGCCCGGGACCAGGGTTCAATTCCCGACGCGGCAGGATGTCCACGGACTCGATAATTCTCGCCTCGGTGTCTATTCTAATCATGGGGTCCCACGCTGCAACTCTGGGCAATAGCTGCTTAATCTCCACTACGGCGGCCCACTCGCTGCGGGATGCCTGGCTTTCACCTTGGGGATGCCCAGTCGGGGTTATCTCACAGGGAAAAGCCAGGACGGGTTCCCAAGGCAAGCGCCTTGATGCCTTCGGGTGATACGTGCGCTATATAAGTCGCAATACATTTGCATTACATTTACATCATTAGCTTTCACAGTGTTTCATTGTATTTGTTAGACTTGGCGTAGTTTTCCCCCTATGTGTCTGTGCAACGCTAACGATAATAAATGTAACTACCTTGCAAACACTACATCATTTTGAGAGTATAGTCAGGGAAGCACTCTCTGTTAGGATTCAGAGAATCCTATCAAGAGTCAGTTGATGTATCAGGTTAAGGGATACTCAAAATATCAAGAGAATGTTCATATCCGAGTAACAGAAGTCTAAATATACTACATGATCCCACTGTGACACACATTTCCAGTCCTCGGCTTACATGTTCCAAATCATTGTTTTCAGGTGTGTTATTACAAGTGGTTCAAGTTAACTAAACCAAAAATACAAGTCCCAAGATTAACTGATTTGTTAAAAGATAGCAAAGCACAGGAAACAATGTATGATAACTCTAATAAATATTGACTTGACTTTATTAAAATATCTCCACCTATCTTTTCTGTTTGAAAAGGAGTTTATAATTTCTTACTAAAATGTAGAATATGACCTGCTTTCTAGAAAGGAACATTAACAAGTGCACAGACGTATCTCAGGATTTCCATGTGTTCTCTAAAGTTTCTAAAGTGTGCTTTAAAAGGTGACCTATAGAAAAACAACCATATTTGCGGGTACAAGTTACGGTATACATTGACATTTCATTGACAGGCATTGTGCAGGTACAAGCGGTGGCATACGTTCACATTGCATTTACTGATATTGCCATTGTTGGGCCTGCACATATGACATTCATTGACATCATATTCACCCATTCCAACACTTCTGGGTCAAGGTAGAGCATGAGGGTAACAGCAAATGTGTACGGCTTCCATGTGCCTCAATGCCATTTTATCACGTTCTGTCTCTTTCTGTATAGGAAGTGAACAGAAGGGCATGCCTGTGTAAGTGTAGGATATGGCTGTGTGATTGCCGATAGTGGGTGTGTCTTTGTTACCAATACCACCAAGGCTGTTTATTTGACCCTCTTCTGTCTCAGCAGTTAGACCAACTAGATTCAAAATGCAGTTAGCACATAAAGACCAGACCTGTTGGCACTGCCAATGCTTGCTGCACTCGCTGTTCAACTTTTAGTATGTACATTTAGGTGAACATACAGTGATAGAACTTTTCATAGTGGGGTCTATTAGTTCTGCATTTCCAGTTCTTTTTTTGATTTTTGTTGACAAACCAGATTCAGTAAGTCATACATTGGTATACTTACCTTTATAAACAAAATTGTCACACACTGCAATTCCTAACTGCATGTACTTTCATTTTTGCTAATACAAGGCTTGCTGCTTCTCATAAATTCCGACAGTCCTCATGATGAACCATTACTCTGTTAGGAAGGAAACCCGGCCGACGCACACAGCAACAGGAACCCATCTGGATTTAGAACTCAACTGACTCATAATTTGTTGTGTATGTGGTGTTATTGATTGTCTAATTTTCTGTTTCTGTTACCATATAGTTTTAACATCCTGATTTTGCTAAACTGGGTATTCTTGTCGTGGTATTCCCGCTAACGTTTTGCTTTCAGATCTCCTGTTTTTACTGAATTTGTTTTTACTTGCCTTATGACTCTGCATACTTTACCACTGCTAGCCAGTGCTAAAGTGCTTGTGCTTCCTTTTTAAAATGTTAGATTGGCTTATACCCAATTGGCATAATTAATTTACTTTTAAGTCCCTAGTAAAGTGGCACTACCTGTGCCCAGGGCCTGTAAATGAAATGCAACTGGTGGACCTGCAGCACTGATTATGCCACCCACTTAAGTAGCACTTTAATCATGTCTCTGGCCTGCCATTGTAGCCTTTTATGTGAGCAGTTTAAAATTGCCATTTTGGCCACGTAAAGTAAATCTTTTGCCAAGCCTAAACCTTCTTCTTTTTAATTAAACATATGTCACACCTAGAGTAGGCCCTGGATTGAACAGGGGGCATGGGGCATGTTTGAAAATGGAGGACATGTACGTGTCCTGGTAGTGAAAAACTCTTAAATTCATTTGTTACTCCTGCAAAGCCTACCACTCCCATGGGATAACATTGGAGTTACTTTATAACATTTCATGAGTGTCATTTCCAAATAGGAATAGGTACCCAGTTCATGTTTGATGTTTCTGGAATTGTAATGAAAAATCCTAATTTATGGTAAGTCTAAATTGTAATTTAGAAAATGGCACTTTTACAAAGTTACTATTGGGAAAAGTGCCTACAAGGGATTTATTTGAAAGGTATTTAGATATAAAATACTAATTACTTACTGGATGTTTAATCATTACATCAGAATACTAATTAAAAGCAGAATAGTCTATATTAGTTAAAAAGAAGAAATAAATCAATGCAACCGGGTATATCTCTTAAATCATTATATTTCACTCATAAGAAGATGGTTTCTTTAGGGGTCCAAAATGAAAAAATACTTCAACAACATTGATAACAGAACAGACAAGAAATCCTTGACAGTTAGATTTTCTACTTATCAAAGCACATTATCCCATTTTCAATGAAATACAGTAAGGAGACTGTCCAAAGTATAGGAACAGGGTCCCCCAGATTAAATCTTAACAGAGATTAAAAGGAAATATTTACAAATGTCAGTGGTAGCTCAGTTGGTAGCACATCTATTCTCTTGGTGCATTTAGTTTTTTTAAATCAAAGTGTTGGTGCCCCTCAAGGTTCTGCTAATTGCACCCCACTACCTAAGGTGTCACAAAACTGGTGCCCGTTTGGACTCAGTAAAACAATGAAATAGAGATATGTCAACCTCGGCACTCTAATATGTCTATACTATTAATTCATACTAATGTATAACCAATTCAAAGTACCAGCAAGGCCTTAATTCTGTTCTGGCTTTATCAGTTTATTATAAACATATTACAACTTTTTTTTCTCCCTAACACATTCCTTTAAAACACAACAGCAAAAAGATTGGGAATAGACTCTTTGATGTTAAAATTCGTCCTTTTCAAGCGTTGGACTGGCAGCCGACACGTGTTTCGTTTCATTGAAACTTTTTCAAGGCTTTATCCATGTTCTTGCATATAAACGCACAGTCAGAATATATGAAAGTCCATGTCTCAGGTAAACAAATCGTCTTGTTCATAAAGAATCCTCTATGGGTCCATCTGAATTTATAGTATAGACATATTAGAGTGCTGAGGTTATTTCAGAGATTAAAAGGAAAATGGGTTAGGGCGTCAACGTTTCGGACTTTTCTGAAATACATCTTCGAGACCATCATCAGGACAAGGTGTTTCATGTGAAGATTCATGACCCCTTAGGACCAAAATCAAAATAATTCAAAAGTAATCTCAGAGATAAGTGGCAGAATATTTACGTCAAGTGAAGCTGATGTTACGTAACAACAAAAACAAATTGGTCTGCTATCGTTATGGAAAGCACAACGAGACCGCTGACTGTGGCTGTGACACTCCACTTTGCGACAGTAACTTTTAGCCACGCTAAACAGCAGCCACGCTGGTGTACCAGCTAGCTAAAATACATTGGCAAAGCCAATAGTTCTTGCATAGGCGAGATCTATTGGCTTTGCCAATGCTTGTTTATCATGGAACTGTTGTTCTATATCATTTAATGTCTTGGCACTAAATGCAAATGTGGAAGACAAGGAGGGACATGACCCTGTCATTCGGCCTTGTCAGTACGCTCAACCAAAATGCCATGTAGCATAATAAGACTATCTTACTATCTAGACTTGTAGCCAAGCACCATTACTAATATTAATGAAAAGTCCGTTCATATACTTTGAGGGCAACACACTTTTTATCATTGTGCTTTAGAACTTGCAATGGTCCTTTAGAAACAGCTACGTGAATTCAAAAGTGTATTGTTACATTTAATTTGACTTTAAATAGGGAAAAAAGCTACCTTTCCGGGCAACTCCCAAACATACCCCTTTTCAACATCTTCATAAATTATTGTACAATGTAAATGAGAATGAGATCAGCAAAACGTGTAGGAGCAAAATAATTATGGTAAAGCAGCATACCAGATGTTCTCCCTTCAGGAAATATCTCTAGCTAATGTTATTTCTAAGTGGAAAGTCGCTTATTTCAGAACAATAACAAGTTGTCTCTATATCTTGCTTACTACGACAGTTTTACTACACTAAAGCACAATTAATAACAGTTGTTACTGATACCCTATATAATAATAATTATCATACAACCATGAAAAGCAGAGTTGGCTTTGATTTTTCTCAAACCTGTGACATGCAAAGTATGAAGATCACATAAATCTTTTTTGTCGTCGGTATTTAAAATTGTAATCAATGAATTAGGCAGCGCTTAGTATTAGCTCTAATGGCTCATGGTCAAGGGAGAGAGTCCTTTGGTGTTTCATTACATAAAGTTTCGTGTCTCTATAAGCTTCAAACCCTAACTTAGAGAGATCGCAAGTACACATCACTAGGCAGTTAAAGAAATACAATGTACCTCCTGAACACATATCCTCAGTAGTATATCTGTAATCGCCGAACGGGCACAGCATACCCGTTTCAGCTAAAGAAACAACTAAGGTGCATCTCATATGGCACATGCCAAACACCACTTTACAATGTATATAAACTGTAAGAATACCAAGGGCAAACAGGAGCCAAGAGTATTTCACATGTTACCGAAGAAGAAACCTTCATGGGTACGTCAGTCAAAATACTTTATTTCGATCACACAGATCAGCAAAGTATAAAATAATATAAAACAGTGTACAAAATACAGAATAGATTAAATCAAACAGTCCAGCGGTTATCATAAAAACAGAATAAAATGTTAAAACAGAGCAGACCATTGTATGGGCAGAACACATTTGCAGTTTAGAAAGGATTTCACTAGTCACTTCCCTACATTATTTACTCAGGGGATTGCTGCCAAATTTTGTTAACACTTGGAGTAACTTATCCAGTTTGCCAAAGAAATGTTGCCCTGCCAAAAACATGGGACCTGTGTGTGTTAGTGCACAGAATTCTAAAAGCAACTGTGTAACTCCCGGTACGTAGATTCCTGCAAAGTGGAACAATTCACTTTGCCTGGAGCCTGCTGTACTGGAGGCAAAAGAACAATATGTGTTCCAATGATTCTTTTTCCCCACCACATGCAGGGAATTGATCATCATCACACTCACTCCCTGCAGACTAATTAGAGGTAAAAGAATGTGACGGGGAAGATACCAGATCTGAACGGCAGATATAATGTACGCACCAGAGGGGGTTCAATTTCATAAGTGGTTACCTCATAACTCATACTCGGTTTAAAATCGATAAAAGACAATGTAAGACTACCTGTACTCTTGGTTGCTGTATCCGTGGCTGTAGCCTCCCAATAAAGATTTTTGATCTTTGCTCTAAACAGTTGACACCATTGCTCAGGGGAAGACCACTACATATCTAGGCTCAACCTCTGCAAAAGGGTTTTAATAGCATAGAACCAGGAAATGTTAACTACATCCAGGAGGGTCATAAGGTTTCTGACACATTCTCGAAAAGATTCTAATTTAACTGTCGACCACAATTGATACCAAAATAATAACTTTCTGCATTCAATTTTGTTCAGAATCTTCCTCTGGGCAAAGTCTAAGTATAAGGGTAGAAGAGGCATTCTTATTGGAAGTGAGAACATAAACGTCATGAACCTATGCTCTGCCATGGAAAGGCTATTAGTGTTTCAAGAGCCCCATATTTCAGTACCATACAACACAGATCCAATAACTTTAACATTATAAATCTCCAGAACAGGAGCCAACCTCCTGGAAGGAGTTTTGCGGTGAGCCTTCACCAGGTTTATAGACTGTTGGATAAGCGATGAGTGGGCCATTTCAATCTGAGGGACCCAACTCAAATTAAGTGTCATGCGTATACCTAAGAAATCAAAGGTGGACACGTGATCGATACACCTGTATCTGTATGCTACGACTGAAGTCCTTAGTCCTGGAGAAAAACATACATTTTGTTTTATTGCCATTTAACTCGAGGCCCCTCTCAACACAGAATGAGGAAAAATGGTCGAGGATCAGTTGCAGTCCATGGGGTGTCTTAGAAATCAATAAGGTTTCATCAGGGAAGAGGAGGCTGCAACCCCCCTTCCCCCAAGGTTTAGCACCTCTCTCTGGTAAGATGGTCTATCGCACGCTGATATTCAGAGAGAAAAGGGTGGGAGCCAAAATACAGACCTGTCTGATGCCTTCTACCACCCTAAAAGGGTCTGTTAATTGTCTGTCTATTCTACATGGCTACGACAATGCTTCTGAGGTATACCTGAACCTCAGAACTCGTGTAGTACAGCAATAAATGTGCTCGCTACCAATGTACAGAACAGCCAATTGCAGGTTCATAAAGGGAGGAGTCGGGCGGTAACAGAGACTGTTTTAACTCTTTTAAAAAGTTGTTTTTAACCTACCTGCTTGCCGCACTTTAGTTCTTGACATTTGGTCGCTCAATCACGCGACCTGCGGTGCCCACATTCAAACAGTTAGTGTGCTAGTTGTTTCACGCTTCAGGGGATAAATTGCAATGCAAGCCCTTCTGACCCCATCCGCACCTGGACCGCGCCCAGCACCAGAACCCCTGCGGGTTTAAACAGAATAGCTTATTCAAGGAGTCAACTAGAGGCTTTAAATATTGGTAAGTGCGCCAATCACACTTTGGATATTAACAGTTTTCACAATTCTTTTTTCATCTGCCCCAAGTGCAAATATCAGGTGGCCTTAAACAAGGCCACATGTGGTCCTGGTACTCACCCTTATATCCCAGATGCCTCAAACTCAGGGAATAACAATAGGGTAATAGACGGGGCTTCGCCAGATCACTGCACAAAGGACAATAATGTTCTGGCCACAAATACTAATAAGATTAAGGCTATTTTGCTTAATGTTAGATCTGAAAGCAAGCATAAGTTGGAGATTGAATACCTGCTTTAAACATCTAGCTCTGATTTAATCTTCCTCACTGAAACATGGGCACCCCCACCTCTGAACCTGACTGGGTGGCGGCATTGCCTCTGGGCTATTCCCTTGCCTCGGTCCCTAGAGTGGACAAAATAGGTGGAGGAATAGCAATAATCTATAGACTGAATACAAATTGAAATTTGAGTCAATACCCTTTGCAGGTGCTAAAGCTATGTCATTTAGCATCAAAATTAATAATAAGGTACATTTTACTGGTTTGCTTCTCTATAGACAACCAGGTCCCAATTTTCATTCCTACAAGGTCTTTTTGATTTTATGGAGACCTGTACAGCTACCCCCTCCTTTACTGCACTTGGGGATTTCAATTTTCATCTTGAACTCCTCACTTATTCTATCACTGTGTCATTATTAGCTAGATTTAGAGCCCTTGGTTTATTGCTGCAAGTGGTTGGAACTAATTATAATGCATTACATACATTGGATGGTATTTTTTTTTTTCATTTCAAGAGGATTTTATTGAGAGAAATAATGATCCAAATAATATCCAAATCAAAATACAAAGATGCGATACATTCCAATATGAGCAGAAATGTGAAAACATGGGCAATATTTGAACAATAACAAGCTCAATGTAAATAAAATTGGAGAACAGGCACCTAAAATGAGGGTAATGAATTGAGCCAAAAGAGGAATACATTGTTCAGAACGTAGAACGTATCAGTCCGTAAGATGAGGACAGGGGCAGGGGGATGTAAGAGGAACAACAGGAAGAAGGAAGGAGAGCAAGGAAAAAAGCAGCAGAAAGAAGGAACGGGAAGAGAGGACAGGACAGAGGAAGAGAGAAAGAAGGAATCCCACAGGAACAACCCAATGTAATGCAACTTACCAAACAAAAAATTAGGTAGACATAACAGCAGGAAATTGAGGGACAACACCATTCGCAGAGAGTTCCATATATTCATCCAGAGTTGCCCAGACCCCACTAGAGATGGAAGGTGACAGATGTGCTAGATCTACTGAAGTGTGAGCACTGCGTAAGAAGGAAACCCATGCCCACCAAGTGTGATAGGAGACAGACGAGAAAGACTTCCACTCCATAAGAATAACTTTGATCGCTACAGATAAAAGAAGGTCTAACAGTTGTAATTGTAATGGCTCAAGGGGAAGAGGCGTAGGAGCCGCCCAGGGGCCCAAAATAACTAAAGGAAAAGAGAGCTGGAGCTCAATTTCAAAGATAAGAGACAAATGTCGCTGAATAAGGTCCCAGAAAGATTTAAGTAAGGGACAGTTATAGAACATATGAGGAAAATCACCTGTCTCAACGCCACAACTCCAACAGAGGTCATCCTCTTTAAGGTTGAGAGAATGAAGACGCACCGGAGTCCAGTGGAGTAGATTGATCGAGAAAAACTTGGACTGTATTAAGGAAGGAGCAATTTTGTTACGTAACGCTAATTTGCCAATGGATTGCCAAGCATCGGAGGAGATATGGTCCGTAATATTGTGATCAAAATGACGCGACCATTTTTGCTGTGCAACCGTCTGATCTGGAAGCGAAGAAGAGGATAGAAACCTATAAATGTGGGAAGCAACATGACCCGCTTTGAGCCAGATAGAAAACAGAGAGATGGTGGACGAGGAGGGGTGAAGACGAGTTTTCGAGATTGCAACCTTGATTTTAAGAAAAGTATAGAAGTCTAGATTTGTTAGAGAGTGTTTGAGCGCTAAAGTAGAGAAAGGTAAGGGCTCACCAGACTCATTATACAGATGTTGTACAAGAGAGACACCCTTCATTGCCCAATACGCCATGAGTGCGGGAGTGATATTGATTTTAATTTTGGAATTACGCCAAATGGAAGACCATCTAGTCTTGTGCAGAGGAAATGCCATTTTCTTGTCCACTTTCTTAATTGCGATGATTGTATCAATTATGATAGATCGGGAGAATAGAATATGTAGAGTGGAAGTAGTACACAAAGAGGCAAGTGGTAAGGGAGCAGCTAAATCCTGCTCTATGAGTATCCATAGAGGGATATGACGGGTTGGGGGAGAAAACCAAAGGGCACCTTGAGAGGCCAAAAAAGCAGTCTGGTATTTTTCCCAATCTGGGAAGTTACAACCACCCATATCGCAGGATCTACGTAAATATTTGTATGCCAACCGAGCACGTTTTCCGCTCCATAAAAATTTGGAGGTGATACCATCGATTTCCCGAAAGAAAGAGTCAGATAATTTAATCGGAATCATGGAAGAAACAAAATTGATGATCGGCGTGATCATCATTTTAAGGGTTTGTAAGCGCCCCCACCATGAAATATGTTTTGGAGACCAAGTATCCAGAAGACGACGAACTTTAGCCAGAGTTTGAGACTCATTATACGTAACCGTGGTATGTAGTGTCGAACAAAAATAAATGCCTAGATATTTAAGATGGGTAGCTTGCCATTTAAAGCCAGCCGAGCCCATATGCGCAGGAAAGCAGTAGGCATTTAAAGGGAACATTTCTGTCTTGTCTTTATTTAGGGTATATCCCGAAACTTTAGAAAATAAAGAAATGGTGTCAGAGATAGCAGGAATGGCTAATGCGATATCATCCGAGAAAATAAGAACATCGTCTGCGTAGGCTGCAGTTTTTAGACAATGAGGGCCAAAAGAGAACCCTTTGATATCGGGGTGTAAATCAATCAGCCGAAGGAGAGGATCGATAGATAACAAAAACAAGAGAGGGGATAAAGGACAACCTTGTCTCGTTCCTTGGCAGAGATTAAAAAAAGAGGATGTGGAGCCATTAACTCTAATATTAGCTTTAGGTTGGGAATACAAAGACATTACCATGTTAATAAAGGAGTCCCCGAGGTTATGTGCATGTAAAACAGCTCGAAGAAAAGGCCAAGAAACCTTATCGAAGGCCTTCTCCGCATCGAGGGCCAAGGCCGCGGCCGGTAATTGGGATCGCTTGGCCGCCCCAATAATATGGCAGAAAGTGCGAATATTATCTCTTGCTAACCTACCTTTAACAAAACCAGTTTGGGAGGGATGGACTAAATGGGGAATAAAGGATTCTAGACGTTTCGCCAGGATTTTAGCAAAAATCTTCGCTTCCATATTGAGAAGCGAAATAGGGCGGAAATTCTTAGGGTCCGAATGGTCCTTCCCTTCTTTTGGGATCACAACTATGGTGGCTTCGGCAGCCGTACCAGAGACAGATCCATTACGAACAAAAGCGTCAAAGACAGCCTGCAACTTAGGAACAAGCAACGGGAGAAAGGTTTTATAAAATAAGATCGGATAACCATCAGGGCCTGGAGCTTTCCCCGAACGGGTGGCCTTGATAGCAGAAACTATTTCCTCAGGTGAGATAGGTTCATTTAGAGTGGATCGATCTTCCTCTGATACTGATTGAATCGGAATTGATTTTAAAAAATCTTGACATTTGTCAAAAGAGGCTTGGTTAGAGGGGGTATACAATTTGTTATAAAAATCACGAAAAACTTCAAGAATTTCCTCAGTTTGGAATTTTTTAGAGCCATTATGGTCCTTAATAGAAGAGATCTGAGAGGATCTAGAGGAGGAGTCTTGGAATTTTAATGTAGCAGCCAAAAGTTTGCCAGCCCGATTCTTTAAGAGTAATTTTTTGGACTTTTGTGCTTGGAAACCAATATGAGCTCTTTTAGTGACAATTGTATTATATTTGTATTTTAGAAGCTTAATTTGTTGTAGGATAGTCGGATCTTTAGTATGTCTAAAGGAAGCCTCCAAAGTCTTGATTTCAGATGATAAATCAGTAAGTTCTTTTTTAATCGCTAGATTGCGTTTGGACATGCATGCAATAACTTGGCCACGGAAAGTACATTTAAAAGAGTCCCAAAGAATTATTGGAGAAGATACAGACACCTCATTTTCACGGAAAAAAGTGTTGATATCCTTGGAAAATTCTTCCACTTGGGTAGAGTCATATAACACCTCCGTATTAAGTCTCCAGGAACGACCACGTGGTTTCGGAGCAAAGGACGAAAGCGTAAAAGTAACCGCAGCATGGTCGGAGATGACAATGGGATGTATAAGCGGGGAGGAAGAGGCTGCGACAAGAGAAGAGTGAACTAGGAGATAGTCAATGCGAGAAAATGAGGAATGAGGGGAGGAAAAGAAAGAAAAGTCACTACCAGTGGGATTATGGAGACGCCAAATATCATGCAAATTAGCAATGGAGCACATGTTAAGCATCTGTTTGTGTGCTTTAGGCGGACGAAACTGAAAAGCGGAATTCCTGTCCAATAAAGGGTCCATAGGTAAGTTAAAATCCCCACCCACAATAAGATTACCCGCATGTGGGGTATCATGCAGTTTTTTAGAAATGGATTTCCAAAAAGCAGGGTCATCAATATTCGGAGCATATATATTCATAACAAACAAATCATGCTGTCCATCTGATAATTTAGAAAGGAGCCATCGACCATCAGAGTCATGCTCAGAAGAGATAATCGATAAACCCGAATTTCTCGAAACCAACGTAACCACACCATTGCGTTTACCAGAAGCATCCGAACAAGACACATCCGATACCCATTCTTTCTTCAAAAATAGCGCTTCTCTACTAGTGATCTTAGATTCTTGAAATAGGACTAAGTCCGCTGAGAGAGATTTACAATAATCTAAGATTTTAGATCGTTTGACCGGATGGTTTAAGCCCTTAACATTAAGGGATAAAACATTTAAACCTGGCATCTACCTGAAGGGGATACACTCGAAGACAACAATGATAACAGAGAAAAGACGAAGTAGAGGAATATGGTAGACCAACCACAAAACAAAATAGATGTTACGGGAGCAATCATGTGGGAAAACCATGAAAAAAGAAAAGCCAGAAGGAGAGAAGAAAGATTAGAAAGGATAGAGAAACGAGGCAGAGGGGGAGGTCTAAAAGAGACCCATAACATGCAAGGGAGAACGTGGAAAAGGCGAGTCGAAGACCCGTTATAGGAGCAAAAGTTGGTAAAGAAGAATAGCCCATTATGCAAAAAACGACTGATAGTGAACTAAAAAAGCAATAGAAAATTCATACACATAGAAATACATTTTATAATGAGATATTACATTGCTATTAGAAGAAAAATACCACTCAGAATAGATTAATATTACCCCATCAAGCGCAAGAGCATGGCATAAATAACAATATCATAAAATGTAGGAAAAGCTGTATTATGTATGAAACATCGTAAATAGCATATATCATTTTGTGAATAGAGGAACAAAGAAGTGCTGAAATCGCATATGAATCAAAACAAAACACCTAATTCTAACTATACTATAAAATGGAGTGACATAAGAGGAAAGATAGAAGGTGTATGAGAACAGCATGGAGATACTAGGAAGAAACCGAGAGGGAAGATGAAAACGAGCATAAAGAAAAAGGAGAAGTCTACCCCACGATACTACAATGCTACATAGTATAATGCAAATATAATAAACAATGCTATCGAAAGGAGTAATAGTACTTAATTAAAAGATAATAAATCTGCAACTAAGAACTCTAAAAAGTGCAGGTAACTAGTAAGTATAAACAGCAACAATATAAGTGAAACACTCCGTAATAAAAATAGAGAGGAGCAAGAAAAAGAAAAAGGAGTTGAAACAGAGGTACACACGAAATCAGAGAAGACGGGTGAAAGAAAGAAGAAGAAAAAATTGAAAGGATCTACAAGAAGTTTCTCGAAAAATAATGAAGAGAAAAAAGAAGGAGAAGACGGATACTAGAAAGAAAGGAGAACTATCAGAGTAGTATAGAAAGAAAGAAGAACAGAGATAGGACATACGATAGCAGAGGAGAAGATCAACAAGAAAACCTGGCTGGAGAAAAAAGAGAAGGTAACCATGCAGAAAAAGACATAACCAGAAGTAAAGAGAACAATAAATCAGGTCCCTGAGGCCCCAGGAGTCTGCGTCGTTGCACGTTGAATCTCCATCTCTATCTCCTCCTGGTTGTCCAAGAACGTTGTCAAGTCTGCCGGTTCATCGAAGATTCTGGAACGCCCTTTATAAGTAATGCGAAACTTGGATGGGCCAGAAAAGGAAAAAGAGATGCCCAAGTCTGTGAGACGTTTTCGAAGATTCAAGAAACCTTTCCGTCTTATGACCGTGTCTCTGGCAAAATCTTGGGAAATGGATATGCGATGACCCTCCCAGTTGAGTTGTCTAATCTTGCGCATATGTGACAAAATCAGCTCAGTGTGTTGATGTCGTAAGGGCTTAAAAATGATTGCTCTTGGCTGGGTGGCTGCCTTAGAACGGAACGTTGGAACACGGTGTGCTCTTTCAATCTCAAAGTCTCTGTGAAAAGATAGTTGAAGTGTATCAGGAATCCAATGAGATAAGAATTCAATCATGGAGGAGGAAGATTTCTCTGAGTCCTCCGGCAGGCCAAAAATACGCAGATTAGATCTCCTATTACGGTCCTCCTGCTCCGTGAGGTCTCTGCGCATCGCCGCCATAGACCGCTCCATCTGAGAAAGCGACCTGGATTGCTTTTGCATACCATCCTCTGCGGAACTTATCCGTGTTTCTGTTGCTGATACACGTAGAGATAGGGCTTTAAAATCATTCCTGATGGCAGATACTTCCACTTGTAATAAGTCAGTGTTAGTTTTAGTTGACTGCGCAATATCATGAACCTCATTCAGACGCGCCAAAATGGTGTCCAATGTGGAAGTATTGTCCGCCTGAGGTGATTCAGGAGTCGGAGAGACTGACTTAAGTCGCTTCAAAGAAGTGCCTGGGTCTTTAGAGTCTTTGCCGTTCAAGGAGCGACTCATAATGACAGTGTTGTAGCAGGAGACTAGCAAAAATGTCACAGGGATAAAGTATAGCACCAGAGTTGCGCAGAATATCCAGAAACAGTGAGAAACGAGGCAATTCACGCTCCAAACACGCTATGCTAATCTAGCGGTTAAAAAAGGAGCAAAAATAAACAGGAAAACACCTCAGGATATCGACATGAGCACCTCAATGAATCATGTAGAAAGAAAAAAACTGCGAGCACTTTCAAACCCAGCCAAGCAGCAAAAAGTAACAGTAGAAAGAAAGCATAAATGTTACCAATGTAGCCATCGTGTGAAGAAATCCTTAGATAGACACGAAATACTGTTAGAATGTATCCGCGGCGGCGCCTCAGAGAGCAGATGACAGGAACGTCATACACGGCAAAATGGCGGCCGCTCCTCAGGAATGCGAGCGCCTGCGAGGATGGAAGCAGAACGCATAATTCCGGTAGTTGAAATCGCGGAAAAACAGCGTCGTGGAGATCAGCGCATATTCCGCCGTAGGTGTGTGGTTTTTCCGCTGAAAAGGGCACGAAGAAACGGAGAAAAACGCTCAACGGGAACAACTCACCCCGGAGCTCAAGCGCAACACGCCATATCACAGCGGCGCGCAAGCCACGCCCCATCATTGGATGGTATTTTTACTATTTATCCCACAATTCAGATCGACAAGATCCTGCCACTAACCTGGACAGACCATAGGCAATCATTTTTAATCTCCTTGTTGAAACCACCCCTCTTTCCCTTGCACAACGCCCCCTCACAACTTTTGCACGGTCTTGGTGGAATTTTAATCATTAGAGCCTCGTTGAGAGGTTAACGAATTCTGCTCCCATATTTACTTCGAATTCTAATCTGGATGCAGTTAACTACGATAATTGGATTAGAGAAGCAATAGTCCAACTAGTTCCTTTAAGATCAGTTTATCAACGCAGACACAAACCTACTGCCCCCTGGTATACTGCGGAGCTGAAAGACTTGAAATCAAAATGCAGGCACATGGAACGAAAATGGAGGGTGCATTATACCACAGAAGGAAAGCTTAGCTATAATAAATCTCTTACAGTATAAAGAAGTGGAGTTTTATACTGGCAGGATAGAGAAGGCAAAGAATTCTACCAGAGAACTCTTTAAGCCTGTTTCCTCCCTATCTAAGCTCCAACAAGGAGACTTGTACTATCCCGACCAAAATGTATGCGTCCAAATGGAGGGTACTTTCAGTCAAAAGGGCAAACAATCTCAATGATTGGAAGGATTGGATTCTGGCCCGCATATTCCATCCGCTCGGGACGGTGAGGTGGTGTCAGCAATTTCTAACCTTCTATCTAATTTCTCCTTAGTTACACAGGACTCGGTAAATGATCTCTTATTGTCCATTAAATCTGGCTCACCAGAGGACCCCTGTCCACCGAACATAATTCATGAGGCCTCTATTTAACAAGCTCTCTCCTAACCTCCCTCTTAACCCATTATGTGCTCCCGTTGGCCAATGGCCGTCGCGAGCACTACCTCCACAGTGCGGCGCACGTCCGTTGGCCGACAAGCACAAGCCCACTCATTAAAACCACTGCACCCCGGCGGAATTCGCGCCGAGGTTCAGCGGTTAAACACCATTATAGGATCTGGAGTTTTTCCTACAGTTTGGAAGAAAGCTTGTATTAGGCCCATGTAAAAAAAGGCCTCCATGGACCCTAGGGATGTTAAGAGCTACAGACCTATCTCCTTCCTTCCTCTACCTGCCATGATCCTGGAGAAAGCTATTAACCAGGAACTAAATTACTTTCTCATCTCCAATAACACTCTAGATATCTCACAACATGGTTTCCGTGCAGATCACACACAGAGTCCGCACTGGTTGTGGCTACGGAAGAACTTCACATGCAAATCGATAGTGGCGGAAGGGTGGCCCTGATCTTACTTGACCTGTCAGCCGCATTTGACACGGTAAATCATCTAATTCTTATGCAATGGCTGAAGGCAAGTGGGATCAGTGATAAGGCCCTGGCTCTTCTGTCATCATTCCTAACAAACACAGAACATAAGGTTTGTTGGGACAACCTTAAATCGGACATATATCATCTCCCATGTGGAGTCCCCCAAGGGTCGGCGCTCTCACCCACCCTTTTCAATATTTATGTGATGCCATTGGACAAACTAGTTAGAGACTTTGGCTTTTCCCTTGTGTCATATGCCGACGACACTCAAATTATAGTTTCAATATCTTCAGCTAAGGAGGTGCCGTCGGCAAGGTTTCATAGTTGTCTGTGTCGCATCATACAATGGATGCACACCAACTATTTAATACACAGAAGACTGAAATCATGGAGTTTGACAATGGCCCTCCAATTTGGAACACAGCCTGGTGGCCAACAGGGGTAGGAGAGTGTCCGTTAGCAGTAGACAAAATGAGAAATCTGGCCGTGTTTTGGGACACACAGCTTAATTTCTCTGCTCAGAATAATCAAGTTACTTCAGCCTGCTATTTTACAATAAAGATCCTACAGAAGATCCTACCATTTCTTCCAATGGAACTGAGGAAAACTGTGGTGGTTGCTAATGCTATTGTATTGTCTCGCATTGATCATTGTAATGCCCTTTACCTAGGGGTTGACAAACGGCAGCTTACTAAGCTTCAATCCCTTCAGAATACTGCTGCTCGCACATTACTTAACATACTGAAATTCAATCATATTTCCGGGTCCATTAGGAGCCTTCATTAGCTCCCGGTGAAGCAGCATATTGAATTTAAGGCTCTTTGCCTAGTACACAAAACCCTGTATGGTGGCGGTCCTGTGGCGTACCGCAATTTATTTCAATGGTATTGTTGTTAAGGGCGTCACTATGGTCTGCCAATCAGGCCTTGGTTAGAATCCCGAAATGGAGGAAGGCCAGATGGGGTGGGAGATGACTTTCATACTTGGCTCCCACACTCTGGAATAAGCTGTCTTTGGATATCAGTTCTCAACCAGCTCTTTCCAAATTCCGTGGCCTATTAAAAACCTGGCTCTTCCAGGTATAGCAGTGGATCTTGTACCCGTGGACTTACCCTTCTTTCTATGTTACTCCAGCGCCAGGATGCCTCGGCAATCGAGCGCTATGTAAAACCCCTGTTAACTTACTTACTTACTTACTCGTGCATGAAATCCCAAAGGAGCAGAGAAAGGTTCACAAAAATCAAGAGAGCAGCAGTTGCGGCTGGTGCAGGTAAGATCGGAGGGGTGGGGTGGGTCGGGGGGAATTGACAGTCAGCAACGAGGAAAAAGAAAAACACTTACCTTGTGCTTGCCGCATTGCCGAGTTGGCGCACGGTAAGTGGTTTTCTTTTTTTTTTAATGTTATTTTCCCTCGTCGTCGTCTGTCGGCTTCCTCCACCCCGGGCACCCACCCAACCACTCTTACCTGCACTTGCCGCAACTGGAGAGAGGAACAATCAAAAGACAATGCTTAAAAGTTAAACAACATACTAAAATGTATTTTTATTTATTTTATTTATTTAAGCTTGTATCGCGCACAGCTACCCACAATGGGTTTCCCGGCGCCAGTGATAGACTGTAGAAGAAGGAGAATGTATCACCTTGGCTTAAGGCCACAGCCGACTATTGGTCACGCTTAGTGAAAAGCAGAGTCTTCAGAGCCTTACGGAAGCGGAGTAAGTTGGTCTCTGATTTTAATGCCAAAGGGAGGGAGTTCCAGTATTTGGGACCCAGAGTGGAAAAGGAGCGGCCTCCCATTTTTGTCAGCTTCCATCTTGGCACTGTAAAGTTACCAGTGTCCGATGACCTTAGTGGGCGCAGGGGTCTGTAGGGGTTTACCAGCCCTTGAATATATGCTGGGGCGCTGCCCTGCTTGGCCTTGAACATGTAACAGAGTGCCTTGAATTTAACACGTTCAGGGATGCTCAGCCAATGAAGGTCACGTAAGGCGGCAGTGGCTGAAGTGCGTCTAGGGACGTTCTTTAGTAGGCGCGCAGCCACATTTTGCACAACCTGCAGCACATGTATGGTGGCTTTGTCTGCACCCAAGTAGAGAATGTTGCCATAGTCCAGGCGAGATGTTACCAGTGCCTGGACTACGGTTCTGCGGGAGGAGAGAGGGAGCATCCACAGAATCTTATAAAGCCACCGCAGTGTTGAGAAGCAGATGGCTGCAACCTTGGTTGCTTGTTGCCTCATAGTTAACCTGTCGTCAATAATGACACCCAGGTTACGAACTGCAGCAGATGGAGTAGGCGCATTTCCCAGTTCGGTGGGCCAGTGGCGGGGACCCCATAGATGTTTGTTCCGTCCCAGAATGACCACCTCGGTCTTCTCCCCATTCAGCTTGAGACAGTTTCTCCGCATCCAATCGGCCACAAGAGTGAGGCCCGACTTGAGTGCGGAGATATTGTTCTCGTCTCTCCCTGATAAGGAGAGAACAATCTGGGTGTCGTCTGCGTAGGAAAACAGGGTTAACCCCGCCTGTTCAACTATGGTTGCCAAGGGTTTAACATAAATGTTAAATAATAAAGGGCTAAGAATTGAGCCCTGGGGGACGCCGCAGGTAGATGGACAGATGGCGGAAACTGCTTTGGAAGAAAACACTTGAAAGCTTCGGTCGTTGAGAAAAGACACCAGCCAGGCCAAGGCCTGGCCTGCCACACCTAGAGATTTCAGAGAGTCGATGAGGATGGAATGCGACACGGTGTCGAAGGCTGCGCTCAAATCCAGCAGGATGAGCGCCATGGTGTTTCCCTGATCGACACCATGCCTGAGACTCTCTGTTACCCCCAGGAGGGCTGTCTCAGTTGAGTGCCTAGGCCGAAAGCCCGACTGAGAAGGATGGAGAAAAGCAGTGTTTTTGACCAGTTTAGAAAGCTGGGAGTTTATATGTCTCTCCAGTATCTTCGAGAAGATTGGCAACAAAGATATAGGGCGAAAGTTGGCAGAGTTGGAAGGATCTGCACCCAGTTTTTTCAATAGAGGTACAACCATTGCGTGTTTCCAAGGTTGGGGGACATGGGCCTCACTTAGAGAAGCGTTGAGTAGTTTGATAATGGTGGGATGAGTAAGGGGATCTAATTGTTTAAGAATTTTGACCGGAAGAGCGTCCTGTGGGGAGCCTGATCGCACACTATTTAAACAGGAGACAAAGGAAGTGGCATCTAGAGGCTGCCAGGTAGTAATAACTGCATCAGTGGTGGTATTTTCCGATTCCTGGACCGTGTCAAGGGCAATGGAAGTAGTGCCTGGTGGTGTAGTAAAATGATCGTAAATAAGATCGACTTTATTTATGAAGTAATCTGCTAAGGATTGACACTGGGTGGCATCAAGTGCCGGGGGAGGAGGGGTAGAATTAGCACCAGTCAATTTTTTGACGACGGAGAATAGCACCTTTGGGCAGTTTTGTGCATCAGTCACTGTTTTTTTAATGTAGTCTGCTTTAGCAGTTTTACAACTGTTGTGGTACTTTTTCAAGGCTTCCTTGTATATGACTTTGCATGAAAGAGAATAGCCTTGTCTCCATTTACGCTCTAAGGTCTTACATTGTGAGCGGAGGCTTTTAAGTTGTTCCAAGTACCATGGAGCCGGGAGGTGGTGTGAGGGTGCGGACTTTGATGTCATCGGTAGCGCTAGGTTGACCGCATTGGTTAGCCAGAGTTCAGTGGCGCAATTGAGTGCAGCCACTGGTAGTTCGGCGCACGGGAGTGTTTTGATCAATAGCTTATTGAATTCTGGCATGTTGATCTTCCCCCAATGCCGAACTGGTCTCGTAGTTTCCACTTCAGGTCTTATTGTTGTTACAACCATATCTAAGGAGAAGGGGACAGCTAAGTGGTCGGACCAAGCAATTTGTAGAGCTTCACGAGAACAGTCTAAAGGCAGGTTGGACAGAATCGGGTCCAGTAAGTGACCAGCACAATGTGTGGGACCTGAGTTTAGAAGTTGAAGGCTAAAAGCTTCCAGGATGGAAAGAAGCCGATTCCTATTAGGGCACTCGTGGTCGTCTAAATGTATATTTAGGTCCCCTAGGATCGTAAAATTCGACGCTTTAAGCATTACTGGGGCTAGGAGATCCGGTAATGATGTTATCCATGTGCTCGCTGTCCCAGGGGGGCGGTATACCAATAATCCCGACAGCGTAAATTGGGGGGTAATGGACAATTTAAATAGGGCTGATTCGCAATCGTTTTGAGTGGTATCTACCAATTTACAAGTATATGCATTCTTGTAAATGATTGCAATTCCACCACCCCTGCCAGAAACTCTGTCCTGACGAAGAATGGCGTAATTGGAGGGAATGGCATCTGCAATATCCGGGCCTGAGCAGTCTCTGAGCCACGTCTCGGTCAGGAATATCGCATCAGGTAGATTTTCGGCAAGAAAGTCATGGATATTGTATCTATGTTGTGGCAAGGATCTGCAGTTTATGCTCCAAAATCTTAAAGGGGGGTGAGTGGGAGCTGTCCTAGAGCATACCTGTCTTTTTCGTCTACCTTGACGTTGAAGGGATCTGCATAAGGAGGGAGTTTTTAGTGAGAAACTGCAGCGAGGACTGCTGAACTTCTGTGGCGGGAAAGGGTAGGTGGAGCAGTTATTATTGGGAGCACCACGTAGCGCATGTAACTCTTCGGAAGATAACTTATACTTCAATGTAAAAATCTATTTAATAAAAATCTTTTAAAGACATATGTGAACAACTGCTGCCCCAAAAATACCACTGTGTCAGAACAAGAACGGCTAAAATAACACCCGAGAAAGAAGACGATGGTAACAAATACACAGCGAGCTCTAAACTCACTAAAACATATTGCGGACTATAGAAGGCTAATAAAAACATAGAGTCTGATTTAGAGCTTGGCAGATGGGTTACTCCGTCTCAGAGCATTATTATATCCTGTGGCACTTGTAATAAGGTGGGTGGGACAATAACCATCAGGATTGTGATTGAGTAACACATCTGTCAAACTCCAAAATCAGGCCCATAATTAATGCGAAAAATGTATATACATTTTTGCTTGAAAAGAGGTAAAATTGTAGAAAAAGTTAGCTTGTTCCGTTTTATAGTTGCACCGTTTGAAGAAGATGACATTGAGATAAAGTTTACTTATTTGGATTGCTTTTCTTTAGTCTACTACTGCTGGCAGATGGAAGTCTCTACTGCGTCATCAGTAGTATCATAAAACATTTTAATGAATCTAACAAAATACAAAAAATACCATTAACCCATTAAGGCTTGAGCTTGCGGCAGCAATTTGGCAGATTTCATTGCAAGGCGCTTCAGCCTTTGATGGAAACCAGTTGCCACAGCAGGGTTTACACAGTGGCACTCTGGGACCCGGCCTGGCTCGCGCTCTCTGGACATCTGGAAATGGTTACATGAATATGCCATGAGAAAGGACGTTTTCAGTCTTTAGTGCTCTCAACAAAAGGCCATTCCGAGATCTCTGTTGGATAAAGTTGTTCTGCCATAGATACAGTTGAAGTGAAATGTTTTATTTGGAATTCCATCTGCGGTGGAGCTGCGGCAGGGGTGGGGGTAATCGGGGGCACGGGGGCTGTGCCTGGCTCCACCGAAGGGCGCCAAGCCTCAGAGCAGGTAGGCCTAACAGGGCCCGTTCCTGCCAAGAGGGGGCGGTCTGCCCAGTTCTCACGGTGTGACCGTGCCTTTGTATCCTCGGTTTCACCTCCTACACGTCTTTATTTATTAGATCACTGTAGAGAAAGACTGCCGTTTTTAGGTCTCGCCTGTCGATGCGCATGCGCATCGAGCAAGCGAGACTATTGCGAGTTATCCACTCTTTATCCACACTGCAAGGAATCGTGGCGATTCCTTGCAGTGCCCGTGACTTTTAAGGTCAATGCGCATGCGCATTAAGCTTATGCGCATGCGCATTGACCTTAAAAGTCACGGGCGCGTGCATGTCCGTCTTTGTTTACCCGCTCCGCCCCCTCCCCTTCCCGCCGTGTCGCATTTCTCCTCCCCCCTCCCCTCTCTTCCCTCCAGCTTGTTGTTTGTATAATTTAACCCGCTCCGCCCCCTCCCCTTCCCTCCGTGTCGCATTTCTCCTCCCCCCTCCCCTCTCTTCCGTCCGTCCGTCTTGTTTTCCTCTATTTTTCTTGATGCTCAGTCTTCTTTCCACTGCATCTGAGGCTAAAAACGTAAGTTTCATTCTACGATTCACCTTTACGTTTCTTTTGCTATGCTTGTTAGTTTTTGCTCTTTGGTTTTGCTACGTGCCGTTGCTGTTATGAGTAAAAGATTAAGTCGCCAGGGCACAAATGAAACTGCCCGCCCCCTCCCCTTCCCTCCGTGTCGCATTTCTCCTCCCCCCTCCCCTCTCTTCCGTCCGTCCGTCCGTCTTGTTTTCCTCTATTTTTCTTGATGCTCAGTCTTCTTTCCACTGCATCTGAGGCTAAAAACGTAAGTTTCATTCTACGATTCACCTTTACGTTTCTTTTGCTATGCTTGTTAGTTTTTGCTCTTTGGTTTTGCTACGTGCCGTTGCTGTTATGAGTAAAAGATTAAGTCGCCAGGGCACAAATGAAACTGCAATCAGCGAGACGTTCCACTTCCCTGCCAGGCTCCCTCGCACCTCTCTCATGCTGACGCATGGAAAATAGTGCTAATGCGAAACATTTTGTTATTCTGAAGGCAGAAAATTACTTTAAATGTTCCACTCAGATAGAAAATCAGGGTCTGTGTACGTATTGTGAACTTTCAGTTTTCAGGTACTGTTTTCACTGAAATGAATGATTGAATCACTTTTGTTTTCAGCACATCCTGTATTGGTCGACATTCCTCATCTATAAGAATTTGAAAAAAAGCGGATGACATTTAAAGTTTTTTCTTTGGCATCATTTCCTGCCGAACATGGGCCACAAGCACTAACTGCACTAGTAATTGCATGATTTAGTGGAGCTCTTATCTAAAACGGAGACAATGTTTAACGTAGACAATGTTTAACAGAGCTACTGCATCTATGCAACACTCGGAACTAGGTTTGCTGAATCTCTCAATATGCAAAGCCAGTTGAGTTTTTAGACCAACAAATTCACATGCAGTTAATCCATGGACAATCTGTATGTTTACATTTGTCTCGAATGTATTCATTATGGGTATAGACTAGTTTCACTGATCGGCCGTAGGCACACAGATAAAACTGAACAGTGCATGTGTATGCCAGCCTCCAAAACACTGTGCTGGCAATGCCCATGCCATTCAGACTGAGGCTGTCCCAATTGGTGGCTGGAATGAGGGTGAAGGACCACACCACAGAGGCACTGCTTCAACTGCACTGGCTATCCGCTGCTTCTGTGTCGGATGCTCCTAAGCAATGCATCAACAGTAGTAGGTTACTTTGAATAGGGGAGTTCAGGAGGCAAATCACAACCATCTCCGAAACTGGGGAAGCAAAGACTCAAACCAGTACATGGTGGGATTATAGACTGCATGCCAAGTAGAGAAATCTGCTTACTTGAATTCAAGTATTTATTGTGACAAACGAGCTTGGGGAAGATAAGGGGGAGTGGCAACGCAGAGTAGAAGGGAAGTCGGAATGCCAACATATGGAGTTGACGTCAGTTAAATACAACATGAGAATTCCACTATTAAGTGCTTGAAATAACCAATTAAATGTGAGCACGTGCAGTAAATAAACAGAACAGTGATGAAAAATTATCATTCTCAGTATTCATCTGGACATGAAATGCAGCTGTGCAAACTTAAAATAACTCTGTGGGGGTGTGTTCTTGGAGGGGAAGGGGCTCATGCTAAGTATTGCCTGAGAGCCACTTATGCACACATCAAGCCTCTTTACATTCACCCCCAAAATCTTGCTAAACCCTACGATCGTCAGGTTTTTAGGTCTCGCCTCAACCCCTCACCCTCAACCCCTCACTCACCCTCACTCTCACTCATCCTCACTCACCCTCAACCCCTCAACCCCTCACTCACCCTCACTCTCACTCATCCTCACTCACCCTCAACCCCTCACCCTCACTCACACTCACCCTCAACTCCTCACCCTCACTCACTCACCCTCAACCCCTCACTCACCCTCACTCACCCTCACTCAGCCTCAACTACTCCCCCTCACCCTCACTCACCCTCACCCTCACTCACCCTCACCCACCCTCAACCCCTCACCCTAACTCACCCTCACTCACCCTCACCCACCCTCAACCCCTCACCCTCACCCACCCTCAACCCCTCACCCTAACTCACCCTCACTTACCCTCAACCCCTCACCCTCACTCACCCTCAACCCCTCACCCTCACTCACCCTCAACCCCTCACCCTCACCCACACTCACCCCCACTCACCCTCACTCACCCACCCTCACTCACCCTCACTCACCCTCACTCACCCTCACCCTCACTCACCCTCAACCCCTCACCCTCACTCACCCGCACTCACCCTCACCCACCCTCACTCACCCTCACTCACCCTCAACCACTCACCCTCACCCTCACTCACCCTCACTCACCCTCACCCTCTAACCCTCACCATCACTCACCCTCACCCACCCTCACTCATCCTCACTCACCCTCACCCACCCTCAACCCCTCACCCTAACTCACCCTCAACCCCTCACCCTCACTCACCCTCACTCTCACTCATCCTCACTCACCCTCACCCACCCTCAACCCCTCACCCTCACTCACCCTCACCCACCCTCAACCCCTCACCCTAACTCACCCTCACTCACCCTCAACCCCTCACCCTCACTCACCCTCACTCACCCTCAACCCCTCACCCTCACTCACCCTCAACCCCTCACCCTCACCCACACTCACCCACACTCTCACTCACCCTCAACTCACCCTCAACCCCTCACCCTCACTCACCCTCACTCACCCTCAACCTCATGCTAAAGATTTACAAAAAAACCCATAAACAATTCTAAAAGCACTAACTCTAATGCTGCGAGACCTATTGCATTTCTAATGCTTGTTTTATTTTGCTTCACGTCAGATGCATGACCGTCCATACCTTGCGATGGAAAACTAATCCAGGTTAAAGGGAGCTCTTGGACAGAGTTCAGGCTCAGGTAATGTGATTGTGTAAGGAGACGTAGGTTTTTTCAATATAGACTTATAAATTTAGGCCCATATTTACTTAGCCCGTACGTTGCCCTTGCGTAGCGCAATGCGACACAGAGCAGCACAAAGGTTTATTAAGTATTTACAAAGCCATGCAAGACTTGATTCGTGTGGCCCTGCGTGGCACTAATGAAATGGAATCAACACAGCGGCTTGCACTGCTTTGCGTTACACTTCTTAGTGGAAGGCATTCCCTCAATTTCCATGGGTGGAGCATGGGCGCTCCCATGCATTCTAGATCTAATTTGAATTTTTTGAATTTTTAGGAATTTATAGAGCGCACGTTCACTATGCACTTTCATGGCGCTGGGGGGAGTACTGAGCTGGAAGGACACAATGGACTAGGGGCTAAAAGCTTGCTGGAACAAAAAAGTTTTAAGGGCCTTGCGAAACTCCATATAGGAAGGGGAGTGTCTGACAGAGGGCGGAAGAGTGTTCCAAAAGGTGGGAGCGAGGACCGAAAATTTCTGGCCTCCCGATCTTTGTTTCTTGAAGCGGGAGTGACTAAAAGAGATTTGGTGGATGAGCAAAGATCTCTAGGAGGGCAATAGTTGGTAATGGCAGAGTTGATAAAGGCAGGAGCCGTGCCCGCCCGGGCGTGAAATGTAAGGCATCCGAGTTTGAAAAGGGCCCGTTGTTTGATAGGGAGCCAATGAAGAGCAAAAAGGAGAGGAGTGATGGGATTTAGATAGGCCATATACCAGGCGGGCTGCCTGGTTCTGCACCAGCTGAAGACGTTGAAGTGCATAGGCGGGGGCACCATTGTAAATAATGTTGCCATAGTCGATCTTAGATAGGACCATGGCCATTAAGATCAGTTTAAGTGCAGGGGAAGAAAAAAACTGGATATTTTCCTAATGATACGCAGGGTAAAGAAGCAAGAGGAAACAACAGAACTGATGTGGGAGTGAAGTGTGAGGTGATGGTTAAGTGTGATACCGAGGGTCTTGACAGAATGGGAGGGAGTGGGAGGAAGACCAAGCGAGGGGGGCCAAAAAGAGGGAGACCAAGGGTTACCACTGCCACCAGTCAGAACCAGCTCTGTTTTATCCGGGTTGAGTTTAAGGTGGTTCGCATTCATCCAATCCCGGATAAACAGCATGACGGACTGGAAGCTAGTGATACCTGATGTGGGGGAGGAGAAATTAAAAATGAGTTGGAGGTCATCAGCGTAGTTGTAAACTGTGACCTCCATTTGTTGCAGTGCAGAAATAAGAGGGAAAATGTAAAGATTAAATAAAAGGGGGGAAAGAGAGGAGCCCTGAGGGACGCCGCAATGAACTCTGCGAGGCGGGGAAGAGAATTCGGCCAGATGGACAGCCTGGGTACGGTCAGACAGGAAGGAGCCTAGCCAGGCCAATATCTGTCCCCCTATGCCCGCCGCCTTGACACGGGACAGGAGAATGGAGTGGTCCACCGTGTCAAAAGCGGCGGACAAATCCAGGAGGACTAGGGCCTGGGGGGTGTTAGTATCGAGCCCCTCCCTGAGTTGGTCCATGACCGAAATAACCCCCTTCTCGGTGGAATGGCGGGGACGAAAGCCTGCCTGGCAGGGTGCAAGATAGTTAGTGGCCTCTATGAAGGAGCTGAGCGTCTGGGTGACATGAGACTCAGCTACCTTTCCCAGAAACGGGAGAAGGGATATAGGGTGATAGTTTGCCAGGGAGGCAGGGTCCGCCCCGAGCTTTTTTAGTATAGGGATGATTATGGCGGTCTTGAAGGGGGTAGGGACCATGCACCATGCGTGAGGGAATCATTCAGGAGGGTAAGGGCAGGAGATGGACAATCAGAAAAAATCTGACGGAGAATACGAGCCGGGCAAATGTCAGCTGGAGAGCCAGACTTGACGCGTCTAAGTAAGGGGAGCAGGGATTCTTTAGTCAGTGCAGGAATGTGGGTAAGGGATAGATTATTGCCAGGTGGTTGGGGGGGTCAGTGAAGGTAGGCGAAGGGGAAGGAATATTGGCTTTGATACAAACTATTTTCTCAATGAAAAACTTGTTAAGCGAGTCGCATAGGGCCTGGGAAGGGGAATCTTGGGCAGAGTTCTGTCCGATGATGCCAGCTCGTGGACGGTGGCAAAGATCTCTAGAATCAGTACACCTGCCACAGAGAGATATGACAACAAGAAGTAGGTTTATTTCTCTTTTTTACTTCTGCTTTGGATCGTCTTTGTTCAGGAAGGTGTCCCTTCCAGCAGAAAAAACAATACTGCCAGTAACGCTGCAAGGGTGCTTGTGTTGGCGCTAGGCAGTCACAAGTGCGCCAGCGCTGGGAGAGAGCTGAAGAATGCCATAGCTTTGTAAATATGCCGCTATTCAGTTCTTTCTCATTTAAGCAGCGCAGCACTGCAACTTGCCTTGCTGCGCCGTGTTGCATGAACTCTTAGGGAATATGCCCCTCAATGTTCTTTTCCCACTCGTGCATCACCACTTTTTGCACCCCCTTGCCATCATGCCTCACCCTCTGGCAGGCACATGATGCAAGGACCCTGTGTGCTACGAATACATTCCTATCACATGCATGCAGCTCAAATGGATTCTGCGGATTGATTTTAATAAAAAGATGACACTGACATATAACAGACATACTTGGTACTTACATTAAAAAAACTTGTTAAATAACGCATCTTAATTAATAATGCTGAAAAAGGAACACTTTCATACGTGCCAGTATTCTGAATAAAGTGAGCTAGGGACCGTCTAAGGATGAAGGATTAAGGGTTAAAGGTGTAAGGGGTTAAGGGCATAGAGTTAGGCATATAGGGTTAAAGATATTGTGTTGAATGCTTACGGTATAGGTTGAAGGGCTAGGTGTACAGGATACAGAATTAGTATTTTAAGGCATGGGTTAAGGTGTATAGAATAGGCACAGTAAGGGCTGATAAGGTGATGGAGGATGCAAAGATCTGCTTTGTGCCTTGCACAGTGAGCAATGCTGAGCACCGTAAAGTGAATCCTCTTGCTAATCGGCAGCCAGTAAAGCACTGCAGGAACCCGGGAGGCCGATTAAAATTTGGGGGTGCTGAGTAGTATTCAGGTTTTGAATAACCTGCAGTTTTTTTAATACCAGAGAGCGGGCTACCCAAATAGAGGGAATTACCGTAGTCAAGGTGGGATAGTAATTAAACCTTGGACCCCTGTTCCACTATCTGCACTTTAGCATCTTATTCAGTGATCCAAGGAGGCCAACACAGCAGATGGATGCCAACCTCTCTTGCTTAGGTCCCCCTGATAAGTTTACTGTCCTTAGTGACACTCAGACTTTTCACTTCTGACTTGTGGGTCGGACGGTCACCCAAGGAGGAGGGCTTAGCTGGTCCCAGAGCGACAGGTTGTTGCCAACCATCAAAACCTGATTTTTTTCCCCATTTAACTTTAGACAGCTGGGAGCCATCCAGTTGGTAACCTGCTTTAAACAAGATTTTAGTACTTGAGATGGAGACTGTTTGGGTGTGAGAGGAACAATGATCAGAGTGTTGTTTGCATAAAGCACCATAGTGAAGCTGTAGTAATTAGTTAACCTGCTTTTCGCTGCAGTGATGTCACCTCCATGACGGTTACGGAATGTTGCTGTTTGAAAACCAAGGTCAGTTGTAACGGTTCCCTGGAAGCTGTGGAGATGAATGGTCATTAAATCACGTGCTCTTACACTTACCTGTCTGGCTGCGTGTAATCACTTCAAATTTGGCAACGAGTTTGACCGTTCAACATCTCCATCCATGGGTGCAGTGCCAGTGGTCGTGGTTCCAGCCTGTGTGGTACCAGTGGTCGTCGTTCCAGTCTTTGTGAAGCTGACAGTTTGCTGCACTGACGAGTTTGCAGAAGAAACTTCTTCAAAAGGTCATCTTCATATTGTCACCAGTGGGAATTCGGTCCTGGTGTGAATCCGCTCGCAGATCAAGTTTTGAGGTTGCTTTCTGCGCACTCAAGAGATTCTTATTGACTTGCAAGTTGGGCAAGCCTCGCTGTACTGACAAAAAATTGGTTCATGCCCAATTTGTGAAAATTGTCTGCAGTGGCCAAGGACTTTGTGCGGTTGGTGCAGGGAAAACACGTTACATGGGTGAGATCTGTGGCTTCTTTGTCTCACAGTGTTCATTGTGCCGTTGTGTGGATCCAGTTGCTGCCGATCTTTCCCTTTTGGCTGCCAGCACTTTGTGATGAGGTCAGGTGTCAGAATGTTGAATGCATGTCGTGCAGCGTTCATGAAGTGTGAGGCGCTTGACGTGCAGCGTTTGTAAAGAGCACGAGGCAGAACAAGTGTAGGTGATCATCTTCTCGTGACGGATGCGGTTATCGCTAAGGAGAGTTACGAGTTCGGTTGTCTCCAAGAAATTTAGCAAAGCAAGGAAAGGTATTTTCTTCGTGACACCAATTGCTTCAATTGTATTTTCATCGTGACGCATACTGCCTATTATCAGCATTTATTTGTGTGAAAGCGCGTCGACGTTGTGACTATTTGAAATACTTTACCTTCTTCTATTTCTTCGTTCAAAGTTGCTTGAAAAGTATTTTCATCCTTCCGTGTACTGCTTGATATCAGGGTTTACTTGCCTGAAAACTATTGTTTCCTTTAAAAGCATGCGCAGTGCTTCTCAAATTTTGGCGTTCCAGCAGAATTGTGCGGACTTCAAAGAGAAAAAAAAATCAGCTGTCGTTTTAACCCATGGTGTACAACTGCTTCAAGAAGATTCACAATGTACATTCTTGACTGAAAGAGAGAAAACATTTTTTTTCATGTGAACTGTGTAATCTTCTATTTTTTATTGTTTTCTTTGGTCACATATTTCTTTACTGTGCAATTTGTTTGCAACTTTGCTGAGTTTGTCTTTCTCATTATTTACTGTTTCAGTTGTTGAGGGTGCTGTTTATTCTACAGTCTTTAGAATTTCTTGAGGGTGAAGAACCCCTTAATGAGTATGATCAAGAGGGAGCAATGTTGGAGAAGCAATTTGATGTAGAGGGTAGTCTTGTTGTAGCGAGACATACATTTTTCACTAGGGAATAAGAAACTGATGAAAGTATTGTGTCCTATGTCGCTGCGTATTCTCGCCACTGAATGTGAGTTTGAACAGTTCACTTCACAACTTATAGGGGATCAGGTGGTTGCTCATTGCAGAGACAAGAAAGTACAAGAGAAGTTGTTGACTTCAAAGAATCCATCTTTACAAGAGACTATTCCTATTGTTAAAAGTATAGAACTGTCTCAGATAGCTTCTAAAGAATCGAAACCTGATAAAACGTGTTGGTACGGTAAAAGAACGCAAAGAACAAGTGGAAAAACAAAACAATGAGATGCATGGTAACAAGAACACTTCTCATAGACCTGAGAAGAGGGTGAGCCAACAAAAGAATGTGTGCATCAATTATGGTTTTTCCTCACACTATCCCAATTCTCGCATTTGTCCAGCTAAATGTCAGGTGCCTGGTAACATCCACAGGAGCCGACGATGTACCCAATGCCCCTCCGCCTCAGTCGCCACCCGAACTATTATAATTCATGGTAACGTCTAAAACAGGGGGGAGAAGGGGAAGTGGAGAGAAAAAGAGAGTCTGCCTTGGTAGAGTTGGATATTAATACCTCTGTCGTTGGTTGAGGTGTCTTCTTGGCTGCACCTGAACAAACACAATATTATAGGAAACACATTTAAAAAAAAGCTACAGTCTAATCTTTAGTAACTTTAGGACTAACATTTACCCCAAAAGTTTTAGGCTTTCGCTTCTCTCTTGTTATGGTTTTTATTTTTGTTTGTTCCCTCTGGCTACTTCGGTACTGCAAAGAAACAGAATTACATGAGTTTACCCTCAAAACTACATATGTTACAAACACTTTATATTCAGATTTTTCTTCCTCTCATTACCTGGTTGTACCGTAAGGGAGCTTAATATTTCTCAACTGTGCTTCTTCGGCTTCCAAGGACTATGGTATGATCAAGAACCAAGGACTATGGGTGATTAAACGAATTCTTGACAGTTCACAGTTTTTGAATGAAATGAATGGGACTCAAAATAAATAGGCTTGTCGCTCTAACTAAAGAGTTTTCGTGCACACATCACAAGAAAGATACAAGACCAAGCCTGACTGGATTCCTTTCGTCGAGTCAGCTGGGGTGACGTCCCTCGTTGCACATGCAATACTCGTGCTGCTTCGGAACACTGTGGCAATCTTCGGAAAGTTTATATCGGAGTCCCTGAATCCTCAAAATTGATTCCGGCACGGAGCTTAAAAGAAGACGTGCTCTGTCAGCCAGAACACAGTTGAAGTGCGCAGTTCGAATTACGAACGCACACCTTGTTCTCATTGATGCTCACTCGCAGAGCAGACACTAGACTGTTGACCTGTGAAGGCTGGGTCTGTGTTGCTCCACCATGTTGGGTTTTCTGCTGAGTCCTGTATATTCTTGAATCATTGCTTAGCATAAGGGTGGATATCAGGTACCTTTTCTTCCACCGCAAGTATTTGGAACACCTGCGCAGGGGTTGGCGCTGCCCTCCCAGAATCCTAGCTAAAGATATCCTGACAGAACCTCCCTCCAAAGGGGTCCCCTCCAATGTGGGTTTTGTTGGGTTTGCCTTGTGGAATTGTTTTACCAGTTTTGGCGCATGTACGGTGGAAGAGGGTTCCCATGATCTTTCTTCTGGCGCAAAGCCCTTCCAATCAACTAAATAATACAGTATGTTTTTGGTGATCTTAGAATTTAAAATTCTGCTAACCTCGAATTCTTCTTCTGACTCTATAGTGATTGGTAACGTTTTTTTTTCTTGAGTCTGACATTGGGTGGGTTTTTCTTCAGCAGTGATACATGAAAGGTGGGGTGGATTTTAAGATAGTTTGGAAGCTGCACTTTAATCGCTACAGGATTTATGATCTTTTGAACCTTAAAAGGGCCAATAAATCTGGATTGGAACTTCCTATTCCCTTTCAATTTTAGGTGTTTAGTGGACAGCCACACCTGATCCCCCACTTCAAACTGGGTCCCTACTCTTCTCTTCTTGTCAGCTTGAGTTCTGTATGACTCTTTTGCTTTTGACAGGTTCTCTAGAGCCTTCCTGTAAGTATTTTCTAGCTCACTCATTAAATTGGCAATTGCGTGAACGGTTTCATCTTTTGCCCCTAACACTAAACTAGGATGTCTCCCTGAGTTTAAGAAAAAGGGGGTGTAACCTGTTGAGCTGTGTACTGCATTATTGAACACAAACTCTGCAGTCCATAGTAAATCCGACCAATTACCTTCCTGTTCCATTAAATAAAGTCTCAAGTATTGTTCCAATTCTTGATTGACTCTCTCAGTTTGACCGTCCGTTTCAGGATGGTAACTGGTAGAACAGCGGGAGTCAATGCCCAAATTATGCATGGATTTTTTCCAGAATTTAGATACAAATTGAGTTCCTCTATCTGAAATGATTATTTGGGGAATCCCATGTGCACGGACTACATGTTGATTAAATACTTGAACCAACTGAGAAGCGGTGGGCACTGTTTTTAGTGGAACAAAATGACTCATTTTGGAGAATGAATCTACTAACACCAATATAGCAGTGTGACCCTGACTGCATGGAAGGTCTACAATCAAATCTAAGGACACTATATGCGAAGGGTGGGGTGCATTAGGCAAAGGTTGTAACAACCCTTGTGGAGCTTGCCGATTGTGTTTCCCCTTTATACATAACTCACAAGTTGCAACATACTGTCTCACCCGAGCCGACATGTTTGGCCACCAAAAGTATCTCTTGATTAAATCTAGGGTTTTCGTAGCTCCTTTGTGACCTGCCAGGGGGTCATCATGACATGTCCTCATAGCCTTTTCTTGCATCTCTTTAGTTGGAAGGTATAACTTCCCTTCATGGTACAGATGTCCTTCCACCAGTTTTCTTCTGTCATCATCTCCGACCCAATTGATTAGCTGTTTATCAGAATGATTTCTCAAGATCTCGGTGGTAAATTCATTAGAATGAATCGCTCCAATAATTTTATTTTGTGGAATAATGGGTTCCTCTGTAGCCGTTCTCACTGTATCGACTGACCCTATTCGAGATAAGGCATCTGCTTTCCCATTCTTCACGCCTGGTCTGTACGTAATGACGAAGTCAAATTCCGAGAAATACAGTGACCATCTCTCCTGTCTGGGAGTTAGTGTCTTTGCTGACTTTAAAAATTGTAAGTTGCGATGGTCTGTGTGGACTGTCACACAATGTCTGGCTCCCAGTAAGTAGTGTCGCCAAACCTGAAACGCCTCCTTGACCGCCAGTAATTCTTTGTCTGCGATGGAGTAATTAATTTCAGACTCTGACAATTTCCGAGACCGGTATGCCACTGGATGAAGTTGCCCTGTCAGTTTGCTCCTTTGCGATAGAATTCCACCTGTAGCGAAGGCTGATGCATCATTTTCCACATAGAAGGCCTGCTCAGGATCAGGATGTACCAAGAGTGGAGCCGTAACAAAGGTTTTCTTTAAATACTGGAATACCTCTTCAGCCTCGTGAGACCATTCAAATCTTTTGCCCTTTCTTAACAGCTGAGTGATTGGAGAGGCCAAGGTGGAGAAATTAAGTATAAACCTCCGATAAAAGTTGGCAAAATCTAGGAAACTTTGTATCTCCATACGTTTCTCGGTGAAGGCCAATCCTGAATGACTTGCACCTTAGTAGGGTCCATTGCAACTCCTTCTGCTGATAAGACAAATCCTAAGAATTCCACTTGATCCATGTGAAAAACACACTTTTCAAGTTTGACGAACAGACAGTTGTCCAATAGTTTTTTCAATATGGCTCTGACATGTTTCACATGATCTTCCATACATTCAGAAAAAATCAGTATGTCGTCTATGTAAACGACTGCGACACGATCAAGGAATTCGCTAAGTACATCATTGACCAGATGTTGAAAAGCTGCTGGTGCGTTGCATAGTCAGTACGGCATCACTTGATATTCGAATAGACCATATTTGGTCCTGAAGGCTGTTTTCCATTTGTCACCTTCGGCAACTCTCACCAAATGGTATGCCCCTCTTAGGTCAAGCTTAGCATAAACCTTATCTCCCTTGACCTGATCTAGAAGCTGTGATATGAGAGGTAAAGGATATCTGCTTTTTACGGTTACTTGATTCAAGGCTCTATAGTCTATGGAAGGGCGCAAAGTGCCGTCCTTTTTTTGATCGGAAAAACAAAGGCGACGACACCAGAGATTGTGAAGGTCTGATAAACCCGATCTTCAGATAATCATCCAAGTATTCCTTCAGATGAACATTCTCTGACTCGGTTAGGGCGTATATGCGACTGCATGGTAGTTTTGCTCTGGGCTCTAGTTCAATTTTACAGTCGTATTCGCGATGCTGAGGGAATTTCTCTGCGTTCTTATCAAATACACTGGCTAAATCGTGATATTCCTTAGGAATTTCCCTTGTTTCCAACACACAAATGCTGTTCCTAATTTGAGCTAGTTCCCTGGCCGGTGACCCCTCTGACTTTTGACTAATTTTTGTGAAACAATTGTTTTGGCAGTATTCAGAATTCATTGTGACAGTTCTTCTTTCCCAATCTATAGTCGGGTTATGTTCGGACAACCACGGAAGTTCCAAGATCAATTGAAACTGAGGTGCGTCGATGAGGTTGAATCTTATAAACTCACGATGACCCTGTAACCCAATCAATTCTAGTGTTTCGGTTTCTTCAGTTATCGGTCCAGAGGTTAGGTTGGTACCGTCCTCAGCTTTGACTACTTATCAATGTTTCTTTCTCACTGCTTTTATGCCAATTTCTTGCGCATATTTTATGTCGCAAAAATTTCCGGTGGCGCCCGAGTCTATCATGACCCCCATGGTTTTCTCGTGTTCCAAACCTTATGGTGCAAGAAACTATCAAATGTGGTGTGGCTGATTGTAGGGTGTTGACTAATTGCTGAGGCTCTTGAGTTGGCTCCTCAATACCTCCCACCAGCGCAACTCCATTCACTGGTGGGACCTGTCTTTTAACCCAACATTGGTCTTAGATCTTTTTGGGCATTCTTTCACAAATTTCCCGAACCGCCACAATACATGCACAAATTTTGGGTTCGCCTCTTCTCTCTTTCTTCTTTTGTGAGAGGACCCCTAATGGATCCAATCTGCATTGACTCTTTTCCTGTGGTTTTGTCAGACTTAAAACCTTCAGACTTGATGCGATCTAATCTGGGAACCAAAACCCTGAAGTGCTTCTTCTTTTCTGACCATCTTTCAGACAATCGGTGATCAATCTGAAGAACTAAATCAATTAACTCGGAGATTTCCTGTGGTCACTTTGGTATCTGCGCTAAGGCATCTTTTAACTCATCCTTTAAACCCGATAGAAAATGGGAGATTGTTTTGCCTCTGGCCAGTCGGTTTCCACAATCAATTTGTTAAATTGTGCAATGTAGGCAACCAGGTCACGGTTCCCTTGCTTGAGGTCTAGTAACTCGTTGTCCGTTGCTTGATTTTCAGTTCTTCTGTCAAAAATTCGCAAGAACTCCTTTTTAAAACGTTCAAAATCGTACAAGGCTGGGTCATTTCGAGATACAAATGGCATAGACCATGCGGCTGCGTCACCGCTCAAGTAAGACAGCATGAATGCAACTTTAGCCTGATCCTCTTTAAAAACCACTGACCTGCATAGGAAGTGTAAAGAGCACTGGGTCAGAAATATCTGAGCCTTGTGTGGATCCCCAGTGAACCTCTCGGGGTTAGCTAAAGGGACAATTGGGGCCACAGAATGTATCACCTGTGTAGCCACCTCTGCAGCAGTTCTACGACTTGGATCTAGTCCTGGCAATGGAGTAGTACCAGCCAGGAGCTCATCTATTTTCAATTTAATCTGATGACTTTCCTGTTGGGATCCTTTTATTTCTTCCTTCTGGTTTCTATTCTCCTCAGCGGACTGGGACAATTGGTTCTGCAACCCTTCTAGTATTCCCGCTAGGGTTTTCAAATCTGATCCCTCCGCCATCTCGGCTCGGGTGAATATGCGTTGGAACTTCAATCTGTCAGGTGCCTGGTAACATCCACAGGAGCTGACGATGTACCCAATGCCCCTCCGCCTCATTCGCCACCCGAACTATTATAATTCAAGGTAACGTCTAAAACAGGGGGGAAAGGGGAAGTGGATAGACAAAGAGAGACTGCCTTGGTAGAGTCGGATATTAATCCCTCTGTCGTTGGTTGAGGTGTCTTCTTGGCTGCACCTGAACAAACACAATATTATAGGAAACACATTTAAAAAAAACTACAGTCTAAACTTTAGTAACCTTAGGACTAACATTTACCCCAAAAGTTTTAGGCTTTCGCTTCTCTCTTGTTATGGTTTTTTTTTCTTCCCTCTGGCTACTACGGTACTGCAAAGAAACAGAATTACATGAGTTTACCCTCAAAACTACATATGTTACAAACACTTTATATTTAGATTTTTCTTCCTCTCATTACCTGGTTGTAGCGTAAGGGAGCTTAATATTTCTCAACTGTGCTTCTTCGGCTTCCAAGGACTATGGTATGATCAAGAACCAAGGACTATGGGTGATTAAACAAATTCTTGACAGTTCCCAGTTTTTGAATGAAATTAATGGGACTCAAAATAAATAGTCTTGTCGCTCTAACTAAAGAGTTTTCGTGCACACATCACAAGAAAGAAACAAGACCAAGCCTGACTGGATTCCTTTCGTCGAGTCAGCTGGGGTGACGTCCCTCGTTGCGCATGCGATACTCGTGCTGCTTCGGAACACTGTGGCAATCTTCGGAAAGTCTATATCGGAGTCCCTGAATCCTCAAAATTGATTCCGGCACGGAGCTTAAAAGAAGACGTGCTCTGTCAGCCTGAACACAGTTGAAGTGCGCAGTTCGAATTACGAACGCGCACCTTGGTCTCATTGATGCTCACGCGCAGACCAGACACTAGACTGCTGACCTGTGAAGGCTGAGTCCGTGTTGCTCCACCATGTTGGGTTTTCTGCTGAGTCCTGTATATTCTTGAAACATTGCTTTAGCATAAGAGTGGATATCAGGTACCTTTTCTTCCACCGCAAGTATTTGGAACACCTGCGCAGGGGTTGGTGCTGCCCTCCCAGAATCCTAGCTAAAGATATCCTGACACTAAAATGCGTTGTGTAGCAAATCTGGTGAGTTTGGACATTTTGCTAAGATGTGCATGTCAATTGCCAATTCAGTTCATGATGATGATGAAGACAAAGGTGAACTGATGGGTGATATGGTGAGTTCGTTGTGGGACTTAATTGTCGTTGGTAAAGATTAAGCTGATTACTGTGTCGATCCTGTTGTGGAGGTGATTGTGGATGGAAAGTCTATTCAACTTTTGGTCGATTCAGGGGCTCGTATGACCATGATCACTGAAGAATTGTTTGAAAGTGTTTGGTAGGACTAGCCTTTGGAAATTCCTGACAGGAATCCTATATCTTATGAGGGCAAGAAAATTGAGCTAAATGGGTTTTTTGAAACTAACTTGATTTTCAAAGGGAGATGTATCTCTGGGAAGGAATATGTGGGAAAGAAAGGACTCAACATTTTGGGGTGGTATCATCAGGGACTATTTGGTATGACTCTTAGACCAGGTACAAAAGAACAAGTGTCGGTTGTGGATGAGTGTGATCATGGTGAGTGTCTGACAGAGTGGAGTGACAAGTTCAAGAGTGTGTTTGCTGACAGTTTGGGGTGCATTAAAGGATTTAAACACTGTATCAAAGTGAAGGATCAAACTTAAAACGTTATGTGAGTCTGGTGTTATCGAACCTGTGGAGTCTTCCTTATGGTTGTCTCCATTAGTTGTAGCCTCTAAGAAGAATGGAAGTCTGAGAGTGTGCATTGATTTGCACAGTCTTAATAAAGAGTTTTGCGTTGACTCCCATCCTCTTGCCTGAATTGATGACATTCTTGCCAAATTTGCAGGATGCAAGTTTTTTTCAAAAATAGATCTCTCATCTGCCTACCATCAGGTGGAATTGGACCCAAGCTGAAAGCATGTGACAGCATTAGTTTCATATATTGGCACATTTCAGTTAAGGAGAATGCCTTTTGGGCTTGCTTCAGCGGCGTCAGCTTTTCAGAGTATTATGGAAAGTCTTTTGGAGGGTTTGGAGGATACTGTTGTCTTCCAGGATGATATTCTGGTTGCCGGAGGGTGCAAAGTTCACGACAGACAGGTTTCCGAAGTTCTACGTAAGAATCAGGAAAGAGGTATTGTAGCCAGTAAGCTTAAATGTGTGTTTGGACAGGAGTCGATCGAGTACCTGGGGCATCGGATTTCAGGTGAAGGTATTCAACTAAGAGAAGGTTTGATTGAGGCCATACGTAATGCTCCTTGTCCCAAATCAAAGGAACAGGTTTCTTCATTCTTGGATATGTGTGAGTTCTACTCCAAATGCATTCCCAATTTTGCAGCTAAAATGTTCCATTTGCGTGAGTTTCTCAAGCGAAAAGTTGTTTTTGTGTGGGACCAGGCGTACCAAGATGAGTTTGCTCACATTAAAGAAGAACTGGGTACATGTAAGATTCTTACTCCTTTTGATCCTCTTTTACAATGTATGTTGTCTGTGGATGTGAGTTTGGATGGTTTGGGTGATATGATTACTCAGGTAAGACACGGTAAGGAGCATACAATTGGATTTGCTTATTCAGCTTTGTGTCCTAGTGAAAAGAACTACTTGGTTATAGCTAGCCAGCGCTATATAAAACTTTTCAAATAAATAAATAAAGAGAGTTATTGGTATGCTGCTGGGCAGTTGAAAGATTTAAGTGTTTTCTTTGGGGAAAATCTTTCAAGTTATTAACAGACCACAAGCCACTTATTCCTATTATTATTGGTCACATTGTCAAGGAGCATACACCGAGGATAGCAATATTGAGTTCAAAATTGTTGCAGTACAAGTTTAATGTCGCACATATTCCAGGAAGGAAAAACACTAGGGCGGATTTTCTGTCCAGATCACCACTTCCTCTGGGAGATGAGGAGTCTATTGGCTGCGATGAAGATAAGAAATGCTTGATTGCTGCAGTTGATGTTTGTGGTGTGGGAGGCTTCTCTGAGAAGAAGTGGTTTGATGCCAACGCCAACGACATCCCGCCCTCACAAGAACTGTGCGACTCACTAGCCATCTTCTACCACCGCAAGATCGCTGACATCCACGACAGCTTCAACACCACGACCGCCCGACTACGCCAGACTCCACCTCCCCTGTGAACACCACCAGCACCACCCGCCTGACCTCCTGGTCCAACGTCAATGACGACGAGACACGCAAGGTCATGAACTCCATTCACTCGGGATCTCCATCTGACCCGTGCCCACACCATGTATTCAACAAATCAGACGCAGCCATCGCACCCCAACTACGGAAGGTCATCAACATCTCCTTCGAAACAGCGACATTCCCGGAAAGCTGGAAGCACGCCGAAATCAACGCCCTCCTCAAGAAGCCCAAAGCGGACCCCAAGGACCTCAAGAACTTCCGGTCCATCTCCCTGCTCCCGTTCCCGGCAAAGGTCATCGATAAAATCGTCAACATGCAACTGGCCCGCCACCTCAAAGACGACAACAACATCTTTGGACCCATCCCAGTCCGTATTCAGACAAAACCACAGCACTGAGACAGCCCTCATCACCGCTACAGACGCCATCAGGCGCCAACTAGACAACGGCAAAACTTTAGCCCCCATCCTCCTGGACCTGTCAGCCGGCTTCGACGCACTCTGTAATCGCACTCTAAAGACACACCTCCTAAAAGCCGGAATCCAAGAGAAGGCTCTTGACAGGACCACCTCCTTCCTCTCCAGCAGAACCCAGAGCGTCCGCCTCTCACCCTTCCGATCCGAAGCCACAGACATCAACTGTGGTGTCCCCCAGGGCTCATCCCTCAGCCCAACACTGTTCAATGTCTATATGGCCCCCCTCGCACAAGTGGCCCACCATCACGACCTCAACATCATCTCCTACGCTGACGACACCCAGCTCATCCTCTCCCTCACCAAGGACCCGCACACCACCAAAACAACCCCGAGGGAATAAAGGCCGTCGCCGATTGGATGAGGAGCAGCCCTCTGAAGCTGATGTTAGGATCTGGTCCCCAGTCCTCTTTTGCTGACCATGTCCACAAACCATCACATGACACACCGGTAGTATAAAAAGGAGTCCTACCCTTATGTCAATGCTTGTTATTGCTACCTGTGGGTTCCTGCATCCTGGCTCCTGTGTTTCCTGTTGATTGCTGCTGTCTTTTCACGGGCTTGTGTAAAGACTTGGAGATTTCCCAGTTTATTTCAACTTATTCCCCTATCTTTGCTTCATTCCTTGTCTTAGTGCCTTGTTTCTGCCCGTCCCTTTCCTTAGCGAGTTCCCCTTTTAGTTAGAAGTTAGTCAGTTCCTTTAGGTGTAGTTTCCCGCCCCCCGCCCCATTTTATTGTATCCTCTGACCGTTTGGTGTGACTTCCGCCACCATTCAGGGGCTCCTGTTGGTTGGTTGTCAGTTTCGCTGCTCTCCTGTTTCGGAGACGCGGTGAATTTCACGGTTGTACGAGCGCGGAGACGCAATACTTTGTTGCTAGAGCGCAACCCGTCCGCATCATTATATGCGGAAGTGACGTTTTCGTCCATTCCGCGAGAGAAACCCGGCTGGGTTTGTTTTCTCTCCCGAGTACGTCAGAGCGGATGAGACAACGCGTCCTCGCAGTTATCTAGCCCCATTCCAAAGAACAAGTAGACAGGGGTTTTTTACATGCCTGAAAAGGTTGGTGTGTTTTTTTACCCTGTATTTCCCTAATTTGACCAAACCACACACCCTTACTAACACGTTCAGTCTAATGTGTAAGACGCCTAAGAGAGGTTATCTTAGGTCAACAGTTTCTTATGACTGATAACTCCTTGAAGCTAATCCTGCTCACGCTTCTGGTAAGTGTATGTGCAATGGTTATTATTGGATAATGGTCTTATGTATCAGAGGTAGGATTGGGGACTGAATAATTACAGTAGGGTGTACATTGTGTTTCCCTTTTATGCAGGTGCAGAAGAAGGAGGCGGGTGTTCCTATTAAAGCACGTTACAAGGGTGGAAGGTTTGGTTACCTTTTGATTTCCACCCTCTTTTCTGGGTCAGCAGCTTACTCATATGTGTTATTCAGTGAGTGGTTGGTGAGCCGGGGAAGTGGACTGGACGATTCCTCGTTCCTGCAGTGTGTGGGTTGGGCAGGAGTCCAACAGAATAACAAGCCCACGTTATAATACACTGCCCGAACTTGGATGGACGTAGAAGGAGGAGGGGCCATGGCGGGCGCGGAAGCACCCTCCATGAATGATATAATGGGGGCCCTTGCTGCGTTACAGGCGCAAGTACAGGAATTGAGACAGGAGAACGTAGGGTTGAGACAAGAGCTGGTTGCGGTAAGGGCGCAGGCACAGGCACAACCCAGAGCTCAAAATCCCGTTATACATCCGGCTACTTTCCAGTATGGGGGGGCAGGACAGAGTAATCCTGGAGGAAGTACACCTGTGGCTATTACCGTAAACTCCCCTGTTCCCGTTCCTCTGGCTCCACCTGAACGGTTCTATGGGGACAGTGGGAAATACGGGATGTTTATGAACCAGTGTCAGTTACACTTTATGTGTAGGCCTGGTGCGTTTCCCGATGATGCTGCGAAGGTAGCCTTTACTCTTTCATATCTGGCTGGTACTGCTGCTCAGTGGGCTATCCCTTTAGTGGAAGGGAACGACCAGGTTTTGAGGGATTACAATGCTTTCAAAGAATTGATGAGGGGGTTGTTTGCCAAACATGCTTTCATGCAAGCTAGTGACTCGGAATTACTGAAACTGCGACAGGGTCGACAGGATCTTCTGATCTATATAGCGTCTTTTAATCGTTTGATTGCAGAGACACATTGGCCAGCCGATAAGCGGACCTCCTTATTCTATCAGGGTCTTAATAACGATCTGAAGGACGTGGTGTCACAAGTAGTGGATCCCCCAGAAGAGTGCGCCGCTTTTATAGACTTAGTGGTTAAATTGAACCATAGGCTATCAGAGCGACGCGGTGATCGTGGTCGTTTCCAGGTGTCCCGAGGGAACTTCATAAAGACCGAAGTGAAACAGCAACCCGGTGAAGCCAAACCTGAACCAATGGAAATAGAAGGGGTCAGGGGGGCCCTTACCCCTGAAGAAAGAAAGAGACGTAGAGATCAGAACTTATGTCTCTATTGCGGACAGGGAGGTCATTTTGCAAGAGAGTGTCCCGTTAAACCATCTAGGGCAGGTTATGACAAAAAGGTGGCATATGTACAGGTGGAAATACCACTCCTATCTGTGCATAGCAGAGGACAATATGAGGTGTTGGGGGCAGTGGACTTGGCGCCCAGACATTTTGTGATTTCGGCACAGCTTCTATTGGCAGATTATCAAAGGGTGCCTGTTTCTGTGTTATTGGACTCGGGGGCCACTGGCAATTTTATTGACATCTCCCTAGCGGAGAAACTAGGTGTGCCTTGTCAGTATAAGAAACAGCCAGAGCCGGTCCGAGCGATAGACGGAACTGAGTTGTCATCAGGGTGTATCACTAGACAAACCATGCCGCTCCGCTTGTTATGTGATAACGGTCATTCAGAGTGCGTGGTATTCGATCTGATAGACGCGCCTTCCTTTGGCTTGGTGCTAGGGGTGCCTTGGCTCCAAGAACACAATCCTAGGATTGATTGGGTGCGACGGCTTGTCACTCTTGATTCACATTATTGCCTGAAGCATTGCTATAGCGAGGCCAGTGGGAAGGTCCCTCCATTGTATTGTGCAGCCATGGAAGAGAACGGAGTTCCAAGACAGTATGTGGAATACGCCGATGTGTTTGATAAGGGTTGTGTTCAGAGTTTGCCACCACACCGGTCTTTTGACTGTAGGATAGACCTAGTGGAAGGGGTTCCTTTGCCTTGTAGTAGAGTGTATGCTCTGTCTGAACCCGAGGAAAAACATCTCAAAGAATATCTGGATGAGATGTTGGAACTAGGTTTTATCCGTCCCTCTTCTTCACCTGTCTCTTCAGCAATCTTTTTTATTCCTAAGAAGGAAGGCACTCTGAGGGCGTGTGTGGACTACCGGACATTGAATAAGGCCACTATTAAGAACAGGTACCCTCTTCCTCTCATCCCCGTGTTGCTGGATCAGCTCCGCAAGGCCACGGTGTTCACTAAATTGGACTTGCGTGGAGCGTACCATCTGATCAGGGTGCGGCCCGGTGATGAGTGGAAGACGGCTTTTAAAACTAAACATGGGTTGTTTGAATACTGTGTGATGCCGTTCGGATTGTGTAACGCGGCGTTCCAGTATTTCATTAATGAGGTCTTGAGCGAACATCTGGATAAGACAGTGATAGTTTACTTGGATGACATCCTTATCTTCTCAGAGACCGGAGTAGACCACCACACTCACGTGCAACAAGTGTTGCAGAAGTTGCGGGAACATCGGCTATATGCCAAACTTGAAAAATGTCAGTTTGATGCGAAGGAGGTAGAGTTTTTGGGATTCCTCATATCCGCGGAAGGAATACGAATGGACCCTAAAAAGATACAGGCTATTTTATCTTGGCCAGTGCCAACTACGGTGAAGCACATACAGGTACTTTTGGGGTTCGCTAATTTCTACCGGCGTTTCATCGCTCACTTTTCGGATATTGTGGCACCAATGACCCGCCTGTTGAGAAAGGGGGTTTTCTTTGAGTGGTCCCCAGAGGCACAGGGTGCTTTTCGGTTATTGTTGGAGACCTTTACGACCGCTCCAGTACTGGCTCATCCTGATCCTGCGTTTCCCTTCTTTGTAGAAACGGATGCTTCCGCGAGTGCAGTCGGTGGGGTTTTGTCCCAGAAGGAGGGGGGCATAGGAGATATGCACCCTATCGCTTATTTCTCAAAAACATTGTTGCCGGCCGAACGTAATTATACAGTAGCAGAGCGCAAACTTTTGGCGGTGAAATTGTCTTTTGAGGAATGGCGTCATTATCTGTGGGGGGCACGTCATACCATCACCATCTATACAGATCACAAGAATCTGGAGTTTTTCAGATCAGCCCAGGCCTTGACACCAAGACAAATGCGATGGGTCTTGTTTTTTAACGAATATGATTTCATTATCACCTACAGACCTGCCGCTCAGCAGATTAAATCAGACGCCTTGTCCCGGATTCATGTCGACCCGGAGGACGTGAAAGCAGGGAAGGAAAATAGACCTATGCTGGATGGTAGAAGGATTGTGGGAGTAGCTTCGGTGGAAGAATTTGCGTCTAGGATAAAAGAACTGTTGCGCAATATGGATTTGGCCCCGTGGTTACAACTGTCTCAGGTGGTGGTCAGAGAGGGGTTGTTATATCAGGGGGATAGGTTGTTCGTTCCACCCGAGTTGAGACATAAGGTGGTAGAATGGTGTCATTCGTCCTCTTTAGTTGCGCACCCAGGAATTGGGAAGACAAAGGAGTTGTGCCTGAGGTGGTTTTGGTGGGATACGGTGGCTCAGGATATCCAGAAGTATGTGACAGCCTGCCCTGTTTGTGCCATCAATAAGCCCTCACATAGTAAGCCCTCGGGCCTTTTGCAGCCGTTGGCAGTACCCCCTTCCCCATGGCATACTATCAGCATGGATTTTGTTACGGACCTTCCCTTGGTTTCCGGCTTCACTGTTATCTTTGTGGTCGTAGACTTGTTTACCAAAATGGCTCACTTTATACCACTCCGAAACATTCCCACAGCGAAGGAGATGGCATGGGAGTTCATGGTTTCGATAGTGAGGTTGCATGGGTTACCCACAGCAGTCATCTCAGACAGGGGGGCGCAGTTTGTGTCTCATTTCTGGAAGGAGCTCTGTCTGGTGCTTAAGATGGACATACGTTTGTCATCTGCGTATCATCCCCAGTCAGATGGGCAGACAGAACGCACCAACCAGACCATGGAACAGTTTTTGAGGTGCTTGACTACGTCCCTCTCGTGTGATTGGGTGATGGCATTGCCTATAGCGGAATTCGCTTATAATAACAGTATACACTCGGCCTTGGGCATGACACCATTCTATTGCTCTATGGGATACCATCCTAAAGCCCTAGCCATCCAACCCACTGGGCACATGCCAGCCATTGATGAAGTATGTAAACGTTTGGGGGACATCTGGGAGGTGGCTAGGGGCAGCTTACAGGAAGCCAAGGCGGCAATGAAGGTACAGGCAGACCGCCATAGAGCACCGGCCCCTGGTTTTAAGGTGGGCGATCAAGTATGGTTGGCTTCACGTAATCTGAAGCTACCGGGATCACGTAAATTACAGCCCCGGTACGTAGGCCCCTTCCCCGTGAGTCAGGTAGTCAACCCTGTGGCGATGAAGCTGTTACTGCCCTCGGACTATAAGATCCATCCTGTGTTTCACACCTCATTGCTGAAGCCCTTTGTTCCCTCAGATCAGGTCTTGCCCCCTCCTGCCCCCTTATTAGTGGATGGCGAAGAAGAGTTTGAGGTACAGGCCATTCTTGATTCAAGGCGGAGAAGGGGTAGGTTGTATTACCTGGTAGATTGGAAGGGGTATGCTCCGGAGGACAGGACGTGGGAGCCAGCTGGAGGTGTACATGCGCCTCGGCTGGTGAGATTATTCCATAGACAGCATCCCCGGAAACCACGACCTGTGGGGAGGATTATCGGGGGGGGGGGGTACTGTTAGGATCTGGTCCCCAGTCCTCTTTTGCTGACCATGTCCACAAACCATCACATGACACACCGGTAGTATAAAAAGGAGTCCTACCCTTATGTCAATGCTTGTTATTGCTACCTGTGGGTTCCTGCATCCTGGCTCCTGTGTTTCCTGTTGATTGCTGCTGTCTTTTCACGGGCTCGTGTAAAGACTTGGAGATTTCCCAGTTTATTTCAACTTATTCCCCTATCTTTGCTTCATTCCTTGTCTTAGTGCCTTGTTTCTGCCCGTCCCTTTCCTTAGCGAGTTCCCCTTTTAGTTAGAAGTTAGTCAGTTCCTTTAGGTGTAGTTTCCCGCCCCCCTGCCCCGTTTTATTGTATCCTTTGACCGTTTGGTGTGACTTCCGCCACCATTCAGGGGCTCCTGTTGGTTGGTTGTCAGTTTCGCTGCTCTCCTGTTTCGGAGACGCAGTGAATTTCACGGTTGTACGAGCGCGGAGACGCGATACTTTGTTGCTAGAGCGCAACCCGTCCGCATCATTATACGCGGAAGTGACGTTTTCGTCCATTCCGCGAGAGAAACCCGGCTGGGTTTGTTTTCTCTCCCGAGTACGTCAGAGCGGATGAGACAACGCGTCCTCGCAGTTATCTAGCCCCATTCCAAAGAACAAGTAGACAGGGGTTTTTTACATGCCTGAAAAGGTTGGTGTGTTTTTTTACCCTGTATTTCCCTAATTTGACCAAACCACACACCCTTACTAACACGTTCAGTCTAATGTGTAAGACGCCTAAGAGAGGTTATCTTAGGTCAACAGTTTCTTATGACTGATAACTCCTTGAAGCTAATCCTGCTCACGCTTCTGGTAAGTGTATGTGCAATGGTTATTATTGGATAATGGTCTTATGTATCAGAGGTAGGATTGGGGACTGAATAATTACAGTAGGGTGTACATTGTGTTTCCCTTTTATGCAGGTGCAGAAGAAGGAGGCGGGTGTTCCTATTAAAGCACGTTACAAGGGTGGAAGGTTTGGTTACCTTTTGATTTCCACCCTCTTTTCTGGGTCAGCAGCTTACTCATATGTGTTATTCAGTGAGTGGTTGGTGAGCCGGGGAAGTGGACTGGACGATTCCTCGTTCCTGCAGTGTGTGGGTTGGGCAGGAGTCCAACAGCTGAACTCGGACAAGATGGAGGTCCTCATCATCGGACTCACCCCCTCAGCCTGGTACGACTCCTGGTGGCCGACCACACTGGGAACAGCACCAACATCCACCGACCATGCACGCAATCTAGGATTCATCCTCGACTCCTCCCTCTTAATGTCTAAGCAGGTCAACGCCGTCTCCTCTTCCTGCTACAACACTTCCGCATGCTCCGCAGGATCTACAAGTGGATCCCGACCGAAACAAGAAGAACGGTGACACAGGCCCTCGTCAGCAGCAGACTGGACTACGGCAACGCACTCTATGCAGGAATCCCAGCCAAACACCTACGACGACTACAACGCATCCAAAACGCCTCCTCCACTGATAGTCAACGTCCCCCGCCGCAGCCACATCACCCCCCACCTGAGAGACCTACACTGGCTCTCCGTTGACAAGAGGATCACCTTCAAGCTCCTCACCCACGCACACAAAGCACTCCACAACGCCGGACCAGCCTACCTGAACAGCAGACTCAGCTTCCACACCCCCACCCGCCATCTCCGCTCCGCCAGCATCACCTGGCCGCTGTCCCCCGCATCCGACCTCCGGCGGCAGATCCTTCTCCTACATCGCCGCCAAGACCTGGAACACCCTCCCTACCTACATACGGCAGACCCAAGACCTACTCGCCTTCAGAAGACTCCTCAAGACCTGGCTCTTCGAGCAGTAGCAGCACCCCCCTCCCCTCAGCGCCTTGGGACACTCATGGGTAAGTAGCGCGCTTTACAAGTACTTTGATTTATTGATTAATTGATTGATTGATTGATTGATGCCATGCAGTCAGACAGTGTCTTCAAGAAAGTAAAAGAACACATTGTTTTAGGTTGGCCTAAACAGAAGCATCTTGATGCTGAACTTCAACCCTTTTCCAAGATTGCTGTTGAACTTACTTTGGAGGGGGGAGAGTTCATTTTGCGTGGTGATAAATTGGTTACACCGGAATCCTTGAAGTCACGCATTATTATGTTGGTCACAAGGGATATTTGGGACAAACTAGCAGTAGAATTTGTGCTGTCTATTGGTGGCCTTCAATTGACAGGCAGGTTGATGAGGTTGCCAAGGGGTGTTTAATTTGCTGTTTGAGTGACAAGGTCATCAAGATTGTTACACCTCCTATTCAAGTTGTTGAGCCACTTAGTGACCCATGGATGAATCTGGCAGTAGATTTTGTAGGGCCTTTCAATGTACTTCCAAACAGATACAAATTTGCGTTGGTGGTGGCGGATTATTACAGCAGGTGGTGTGAGATCCACTTCATGGTTTATCCCAATAGAAAGAAGGTGATCCATTTTTTTCAAAGTTTGTTTGCTAGGGAAGGTTTTCCCAAAGAGATTGTCTCAGACAATGGTGTGCAATTTACATAAAAAGAAATGTCTGAGTTTTTAACTTAGTCTGGCATTATGCATCGCTGTGTGGCCTTATACCATTCTCAGGCCAATGGCTTTATTGAGCTCATGAATTGTATCCTTGTTGAGTGTGTTCAGTGGTCTTTATCCAACCGAGTTGATATCAAGGAAGCAGTCCATAGCATCTTATGGGTGTATCGCACCACTCGTACACAAGCAATGGGAAAGAGTCCTTTTGAGTTTTTGCGTGGAAGAATTGCAAATTTTGACATGTGTCTGGCTTGGATGAGAAAGTGGGGCTTGCGTTCCAGGTGTGGGGGTTTGGACAGTGCTATGATTGTTTCTTCTGATTCAGGGTTAAGTGCGAACAAATCTTCAGCTTATGCATCCAATAATTTAACAAAGAATGCCTCTGATAGGTTGTTCAAGAATGATGTCCAGGTTTCCCATGATTTTAATTCCAAGGTTAATGTAGGTGATTGGGTTAAAGTCAAGCTTCCACTTAAAATGCTCAAGGGTCTGTCTAAGTTCAGTCCTCCTGTTGAGGTGGATGCCACTTCACGTTTTGCTGTGAGGGTCAATGGAAAGAACTAGTGGAACTGCTCCAGGATTTACAAGACACCCAAAAGTGTGGTTCTCAAATTGGGGCTTGAGAGTGGTTCTGGGAATTGTGATGGCGAGTCGGGTCAAACCCAACCCAAAACCCCTTCGCTACAGGAGTCCCCTTTTAATGTCAACTCACGTAGGAGTCTTAGGAGAAGTGTTCCACAAAAAACGTATGGATTTGTAGTTGCTACTTGCTTAACACTTTATGATTAAGTCTATTGTACCTCCTTTTCCCTATTTTTAATTTATTATGTTGCTTTATTGCTTTCTATTTTATGGCTTGCTTATATCCCTTTGTTCCTTTTACGGAAAGAAGGGAAATGCTGTAGTAATTACTTAACTTGCTTTTCCCTGATGTGATGTCACCTCCATAGTTACGGAATATTGCTGTTTGAAATCCAGGGTCAGCTGTGACTGTTCCCTGAAGATGTGGAGATGAAGGGTCATTAAATCAGGTGCTCTTACACTTACCTGTCTGCTTTTAATAATTTCAGAAGCCTAGGGAGCACATGATAATCGGTAAGCGGCAGACTAACAGATTAAAGTGTGGGGCTAAGGGAGGAGTCCTGGGGCACCCCACATTTTAAGTGGTGGGCCGTGGGAAGAAATGGCCCCTCGCTGACTTGAAAGTGTCTATTGTTTAAAAACGACAATAGACATTTTGATGCACTTCCTCTCATGCCGACCTCTCCAGTCTACAAAAAATGGTGGGGTAGGAGACCATGTCAAATGGAAGGGAGTATAGTTAAGCGTTTAGGAGTTAAGTTATGTGGTTGTTGCTAAGGTTAAAGGGTAAATGGAAAAGGATATAAGATCAAGGCTTGAGGTATAGTGGTATAGTGGAAAGTTAACTCTAATGATTACAGTTGTTTATTTTTATTTTTAGAAATGTGTTTAGTTTAAGGTGTGTTGATTATTACACCTATTTTCAGTCTATCTGATAAAAAAATTCGAATTGTTTCACTTAATTTCACTAGAAATTTCGAACTGATGCAATTAAAAATGTTCAAAACAAACTGATGATATTTCCCAGTAAAAAATTCTGACTAATAATATGCAGCTACATATTTAGAGGTACCATGTTACAGACACCATTGTCTATTGTACTGCTCTGTGTACAATACGTTCTTTTAACAGCCAACCTCATCTTTTGGTAACTTGAGATGGCATCCTAAATAGAACTCGACCACTTTATGGTGCAACGAATCCTGCATAATATTTTCCCCCCAAGCACTGTGCGATATGCTCAGAGTATTACTTTCATCTCTTCACATAAATAGCACGAACTTGGCCCAAGAGCAATACAGCGTTTTATGTGACCATCAGATTACATTATAAAAGGGCAGTTTTTTTAGGTACTAGATAGAGTGAGGGCGATAGATAGATAGATAGATAGATAGATAGATAGATAGATAGATAGATAGATAGATAGATAGATAGATAGATAGATAGATAGAGTGAGGGCGATAGATAGATAGAGTGAGGGCGATAGATAGATAGAGTGAGGGCGATAGATAGATAGATAGATAGATAGATAGATAGATAGATAGATAGATAGATAGATAGATAGATAGATAGATAGATAGAGTGAGGGCGAAAGATAGATAGATAGATAGATAGATAGATAGATAGATAGATAGATAGATAGATAGATAGATAGATAGATAGATAGAGTGAGGGCGATAGATAGATAGAGTGAGGGCGATAGATAGATAGATAGATAGATAGATAGATAGATAGATAGATAGATAGATAGATAGATAGATAGATAGATAGATAGATAGATAGATAGATAGATAGATAGATAGATAGAGTGAGGGCGATAGATAGATAGATAGATAGATAGATAGATAGATAGATAGATAGATAGATAGATAGATAGATAGATAGATAGATAGATAGATAGGTAGAGTGAAGGCGGTAGATAGATAGATAGAGTGAGGGGGATAGATAGATAGAGTGAGGGGGATAGATAGATAGAGTGAGGGGGATAGATAGATAGATAGATAGATAGATAGATAGATAGATAGATAGATAGATAGATAGATAGATAGATAGATAGATAGATAGATAGATAGATAGATAGATAGATAGATAGATAGATAGATAGATATAGTGAGGGGGATAGATAGATAGATAGAGTGAGGGGGATAGATAGATAGATAGATAGATAGATAGATAGATAGATAGATAGATAGATAGATAGATAGATAGATAGATAGATAGATAGATAGATAGATAGAGTGAGGGCGATAGATGGAGTGAGGGCGATAGATAGATGGATGGATGGATGGATAGATAGATAGATAGATAGATAGATAGATAGATAGATAGATAGATAGATAGATAGATAGATAGATAGATAGATAGATAGATAGATAGATAGATAGATAGATAGATAGATAGATAGAGTGAGGGCAATAGATAGATAGAGTGAGGGCGATAGATAGATAGATAGATAGATAGATAGATAGATAGATAGATAGATAGATAGATAGATAGATAGATAGATAGATAGATAGATAGATAGATAGATAGATAGATAGAGTGAGGGCGATAGATAGATAGATAGATAGATAGATAGATAGATAGATAGATAGATAGATAGATAGATAGATAGATAGATAGATAGATAGATAGAGGAAAGTAAAAACTTTGAAAAAGGGCAGATAAAAAAAATTTCTGGCCAGAGAACATAAGTAACTAAAATATAAAACTTCGAAATAACTTGAGTGCTGGTAAACACCAGACGGAGCTTGATTACGTTTGGAAGTTAAATTACTTTTTGAGGGCCGAAGTAGCTACGTCGGTTTCAAATGCCAGAAATAAAATGAATATTTTTGAAGGCCAGTGGTAACCCGTTTACTTCTGGGCGGCTCGGCGAGTTAAGCAATAGATTAGGGCATTTGGTGCAAACTGCAGGCCCGGGTCCAAGCTCTGCACGGCATGTCGACCTTTCATCTAGACGAGGGTGATAAATGACGTATCATTAAAGTGGGTAATGGCAGGAACATCTCTTTGTTACAGCGGAAGAGACCTCTGCCACAGGCTCGATGGGAAACACGATACTGTTAGGACATTTTTCATGATGGTGCGTTTTTCGTATATATGAAATGGCAAACAATAAAGAGGTGGAAAAAAGAGAAGGAGAGACCGCTCCTTTCAAGTGTTTGAAGGGGACATCACCTCATCGAGCAAACCTCTTGTCTGCGGCGTTCCCCAAGGCTCGTCGTTAAGCCCGACGCTGTTTAATGTTTATATGGAGCCACTAGCGGGGGTCGTCCGTCCATTCGGAGTACGTATTATCACCTACACGGACGACACCCAGCTGGTGGTGTCCCTCAACCAGCTGGAGTCCAACCCTGGAAACCTGATAGCCTGTCTGGAGGGGGTTTCCAATTGGATGACCATGTCACATCTTAAACTAAACAGCGACAAAACCGAGCTACTGCTCCTGGGCAACCCTTCTCCCCTGGCTCTTAAGTTGCTCTGGCCCTCCTCACTAGGCTCCCCCCCCCGGTGCCTAAAGACAAAATCAAGAGCCTGGGCATCTGGCTCGACACAGCTCTTGATTTTAATGCCCAAGCCACCAAACTATCTGCAACCTGCTTTGGTCTACTCAGGGTATTGCGGAAGATCCTCCCTGTGTTACCTTTTGAGGCCAGGAAGATAATGATCCAGGGACTCATCCTATCTAGAATAGACTTCGGAAAAGCCCTGTATCTGGGTGCCCCCCAGTCCACCCTGAACACGCTGCACATTGTGCAGAATTGTGCAGCGCGCACACTGCTCCAAATCCCCCCCCACACTTCAGCCAGGTGCTTGCGGGATTTGGGTTGCCAGAACATTTTACTCTTTCAATCACATCAATATCCTCAGCCTGGCTACTTACTCAAGAGCTGGAGTAGGAACAGAAGCCGCGCGGGCTCCATTCTCACCGGCCACACAGAGCACAGCATCCCATGCGTCGCCTCCTGGCCCTGTCCGACGCTGTTGACTTTCTTCCGAGAGCCTGCACCATGTGATCAGTAGGTTCAAAGTCACCAAAGAGGCTAGATAAAACATTAAGCACGTCCAACACGATTCATTTACAGGAGACACAAAACGTGGTTTTCTCTTAGAATTAAAGACGCACAGGCGAAAAGTGAATGGTTTTCCTCTCGATGACTTTCCATGCAAACAGAATTTCGACTGATTTAACAGGAAGCAAACCATTTTAAAAGAATGTGATAGGGTTTAAAGGCAGGTTGCTAGGACTGGACATAGAAAAATTAGAACACTTTACTGCGGTCGCGAAAGTGAAAGCGATGTAACCCAATACTGGAATGCAGCTAATTCGAAAGAAATTTTAAAAAAGCATGCGAGTGGTGCGCGCGCGCCACAGTGAGCCATGTGTTTTGAATTATCGCGCACGCGTCTGCGCACGATCATTCAAAACACATTGCGCCCGTGCGGGTAACCACAAGCAACAGGCCACACACTCACGAGCGTGCGTGTGGCGAGCTTTATGAAGCCCTTACAATAAGTCTCACCTAGCAGCGCATGCGCACTGCTAGGCGAGACCTAAAAAGTGAGTGTGGAGCTGGATTCTTTCTGATTTAGAAGCATTTATCCTCTGAATGCAAGGCAATATGAGCTGTTAGATATGCGTCTTGAAAAAGATGATGCGCCTACACACGAAGATCCGGGCAGGCAGCGAAGAAATGAGAAGTTTAATTGGAGAAAGGCAGAGGGAATTGAGGCCAAGTGGAAAGAGCTGATGATAGCATGATCACACAATGTCAAAAATGATTGTCGTTCCAACAGCTCTTAAGCCGGCCCTGGCTAGCGCCATGGCCTGTGCATGAGCGTGCCAACAGTTTCCCCGTTACTGCTCCTGCCACTTCCTCACTCGCTCTGTAGTTCAAGGTTAGACTCCCGTTGTCCCCCAGCTCCCAAGAAAGTTCATCCTTCTCAATGTCCCTCACATAAGCAACAAGAGGCTACCTGCTCGCTGTGGTCCTGCTCCTCCTCTTGCTACACGCGTACTAACAACCGGCAGCCAGAGACCTAAGCCTGCCTCACACTTTGAAAATGATGATGTCACCAAGCGCTGCATTCAGGCAAACTTTTGAATATCACAGATGAGGCCGGGTGGTGTTCTGCGCAATGCCACAAACAACATTAGTATGTCATGCCGGAGCCAGATTGTACAGCGAAGACAAAGGGGAGGCCACATGATCCAGAAAATACATAGGAGAGACTCTTCGCAGTGGACATCAGACAGTACAAAGAACAGAGTGAAAATACATGGGGCACACTAATGGTGCAAACACCGGAAAATAAATAGCTACAGTACATTAAAATTACGGATTTACAAAGGAATAATACAATAAAAGCATATGATAAATTAAGAAATGGCAGAGGCCTAACATGATGGTGATAAAATTAACCAAGCCAGGACTAATGGCTTTGTCAATGGTTCTAAGTTGCCCAAGATAAGTAAGCAACAACTATGACTGCATTGTATATAACACTGAAAATTATTCAGTTCTTTTTGCCGATCTTGTGGCTAAGGCTAGAGCTGCTGACTTTCAAACCGATCACGCACATTTGAGCCTGACATTGGTTCAATATTCTGTGATGCAAAAAATTAATTTATCCTGGTGCTCATGTACATCACTGCAAGTTTGAGCTACAAAAACTGAAAAACAAGTCTATTTGAAGTTACATTAAAAGCAATGATGGGTTTTACAACTGTAGAACCCGATAGTGACCCATTTTGGCACTTGTTTTAAAGAACTGCCAGTGCTGGGACCCAGACCACTTAAAGCCCTGTAGATAACTGGTAGGAAAAACTGTGTGACTCTTAATGTTACAAGGTCACATAGAAGTGGCGAGTTGCATAGAAGGCACATTCAAAAAAACATTATTTAGCTAATAAATCGATTAATGCCTACAGCCAGCAGCACAGGTCAGACGGCCGTTATTGTTGAAGCGCGTGCGTGATGCTTTTAAAAAAAAGGGACGCACAATGCCAGCCCAAAAAAAGAAAACAAAAGCAGAAACAAGCAGTACATTTAAACAAAGAGTTCTCCCAATCAAGCCGTCATTGCTATAGCTTGTGCCGTGCTGCTTTACAAAAAATGGGCGCACAATGCCAGTCTGTTGAGCCAGCCTGTTGTACTTGGTCAGACTCGCACACAAGCTGTGTAGGACGTAACCAGGCTTTTCAGTTTCCTAGCAGCAAAAACCAACAGTAAAACAGTAAAAGAGGTGGGGAAGGGACGGCCCTTTTATAACGGCGAAAGACTGGTGCTAATCTCCTTCACTTTTGCATAATCAGTGCTAGCCTACATCTACACCACAACCGCAGTGCACACAGACGCACAATGCATCCATGTATTAAAGTTGCTGCACGTTGTCGCTCCTGCTGCTTACCTCACCCAGAGATAAGACACTCACCGCCTTTTAGTTGTTGCAGGGTCTCCACTAGAAACAGCACGCTGCAACCACACGGGGGTTCATATCGACAGCCAGCAGCGCGTCTCCGACAGTTGTCATTGCTGAAGCGCCTGCCGGGCTGCTTTTAAAAATAATAAACGCACAATGCCAGCAGAAAAAAAAAACAGCAACAAGCAGAAACAAGCAGTGCATTTAAACAAAGAGTTCTCCCAATCAGGTTGTCATTGCTGAAGTGTGTGCCTTACTGCTTTAAAAAAATGGACACACAATGCCAGAAAAAAAACAAGCAGAGAAAAGAAAAGCGCGTCAGCCATTGTTGAAGGCAAACGCGGTAATACGGAAAAAAAGTGCTTTGCGGCTAATTAAGAGACACTGTCTCCTGCCGCAAGTAAAAGATCGAATCGCGGTGGGTGGTGCCAAAAGCGGACAGGGTGGCAACCCTCAGTGTAATGAATGCTTCCGGTGCAATCATTACCCTGTGTATTACATCATCCATGACGCAAAACGACGCGCAAAAATCAAAATTGTAGGCGGAGCAACGACAAGACTTCTGGAATCGTTTCAATTCCAAGAAGCCTTCGCATGGCGAGAGCAACGCTTGCACTGCTCACGCCAGGCGAGACCTAAAAATCAATGAGGAAAGAAATAAGAAAACATAGAACCAAAAAGGAAAATGGAGGCTGCACTGTTGCTTGTTGCCTCTCACTGAAATCAGAACTATTGGCCATGAAAAAGTACCTGAGGCATTAATTGTAAAACGCGAACTGATACTTCAAACCAAGGGTCATTAATTTGAGCAGACATTTTGTGCTATCTTAAACTTATTCTCGGAAGAGAACTTAGCATTGCCCATAGTTTCACTGGAAAATTAACAATTTGCTAACTTAGCTAGGTATGGCACAGTACAAATGCTGGCCAAGTGCTATTGTGTTATTTATTGTGGTTACAGTAAGTATGTGGAATGCCAGATCTAAAAAATATTCTAAATTATGTTTTGTCTAATAGTGCTTTACTGGTAATTTTATTTCTGATAATTATGTGCCACACTTTAGTTGTCTGTTTTAGGAAGATGTTAATTCTAATTATATGGCTTGCTACTTTACTTTCATTTCATAGGAGTGTAACAATAGTGTTCATTGATCTTCTGTACTTTTTGACTACTTTTTAGAACCATGGATGCATGCAATATAAGGAGTTACTAATGCATGTACAATGAAAAATCACTCATGCATGTGCTGCAAGTGGCCGCTAATGTTTGCTTGTACTATGAGGCAACAAAAATGCATCTACTGCATTGGTCAGGTAGGCATCTTCTAGGTTGCAGTACTGATGCAGCAGGTCCAGAATTGGGACTCTGTTGCAGCAGTTCCTGCAATGATGCTAGTCATTCCTTGGGGCCACGGATGCATGTAATGTGAGGAGCCATTGGTGCCTATGAGGCAAGGCCTACTAATACTTATATACCGTGGTACACCTTATGCATCTCCTGTGAAAGTTATCGGTTAAAGAACTGTTGAAGCAGATCTAGAATGGGGAAACTGATACAGCAGGCCCATGGTAGACTCACTGATGCAGCATGTCTTGGGTACTTGGTCTTCATTTCCTGGGCCATTGATGACTGTACTGCGTCAGATCACAGAGAGAATAAAGTATGCCCTCTAGAAGGCTGTATGATGTGGCTTGCTGGCAGTGAGGTATGGGCAGCAAACTCAGTCTCTAAGATTACAGGAACGTTACAGTTAGGAAATAACATTAAAAAACCTTTGAATTCTCAAAAAAAAACTTTGAAATTCACTGAAAAAAACAACGGTTACAGGGGCGTTATAGTTATGCTCAGATTTCACTGGTACAAAACCATTGAAATTCAGCAGAAATAGTTACCTGCGCTTATTAGAACTTACGCCCCGCAATTCACTGCTTATGACCTCACATATTAAATCACTTATGACTGGTCAGTGACATCACTGATGACATCATGGTGGCTAGCCATCCAAGATGGCGGATGCGAATCTCTAGCGCTACGCTCGTCAACCCGACCATCCCCTTCCATCCCTGCCCATGGCAAGGCAACAGAGTGTGGATGTAGGGGCCTGATTCCCTGAGGCTCACCCTACAACTCCCTGGGCGCTTGAGCAGATCCTGAGGGCACCTGGTGTGTGGGGCTGAACCTGAGCCTAATGGCAGATGCCAACATGGCTGCCGCTTCAAATGCGGCTGACCCGGGCCGTGAACGCAGCGGGGAGCTGGTGTTTACTCTGCAGCTCCAGATAGCTGCTGTGACGAAGAGGCATACCCCTGCCAGAGGGGGCATGGTGCACCACCCCGGCACCCGCATCACAGCGAAAGGGGGACATTTAGAAATGTGGGAGGCCGACCATGCCAGAGCGGAGGGGCTGTCCCAACCTGCAGCATGACTGGGGTGTGCACTCTTTCCCCCCACTGGGGTCCTAGGTAAGCGTCAGCGGCAATGAGTTGGTGCACCCAAGGGCACAAACACCCAATGCCATCCTGAGATCAGTGCCATAAGCGAGGCGCTTGGGGAGCTGGGGTCTATAGCCCCTAAAAAAGGACAGTGCATAACCCCTACCGTGCATTTCTTTTGCTGGGGAACCAGGTGGGAAGGGGCCGCGAGTGGGAGCTCTTGGTGGTGTGACCCCTGGTGTCATCATTTGATTTGCACCATAATCGAGACACTAGGGGAGGGGGGGGGGGAAATGTCCCTACTTCTGTAACTGTCCCACAGAGTCTTCCACAAGCTGGACCCCTACCCTCCGGTGAGCTACAGTACACAGCTGATCCTGAGGCATTGTTGGCTGGCCCGTAGCAACCCAGCCAACAATAGATGCTATGCTGCCCTCACTGGTGAGGACCCAAGCGGCTGTGGGGCACCCTGCCAGCGCTTGGTGACTTCCTCTGCTGCGCGCAGGATCGGACGGCCTCCTTCCCACCCTGCAGCCATACTCAACATCGCTAGGGCCCTGCAGGTGATGGCATCCATTAACTGCATCCCCCATGCTGCTCTACATACTTTGCAGAGGATTTACAGATAATCCCACTCTAGGGCTTCTTTTTTAGGTCTACCACGAGGGCCTGGGCAACCTCTACCATCATATTTGGGATTGCTGTATTTACGTAGAAATACAAAGATATCTATGTTTTAACAGTCCAACTGTACATAATCATTTAATGTGAACATTAGTGAGAACAACATATAAGTGGGTCATTTAACAACAGACAAAAGCACTCAGGCATTGAAATAGCAAAGCCTATAGTATAATTCAGTAGCAAGGCCAACAAGCATACATTATAAGACCATGGCACAAGTTGATAAAAAGTAAGATTGTGTCAGGTGCGAGGAGTCGACAACATTTCGATCCCTCTGTCAAAATACTGGGATCATCTTCAGGACATCAAGGATAATGCCCGAGATAGATGCCTAGTACAATAGAAGCTAGAACAAGGGAAAAAATAGGTGGGAGGGAAAATAGAAGAAAAAGGAAAAAGGGGAAGTGAAAAGATACATTATTAAGGTTAGGTCCAAATTTTAAAAGTATAGTGATTCCATTGGAGCATGCAAAAGTAAGGGGCATGTCCAGTCTTTAAATAGTATTTAGAAAACCACGAACAACATGTAAGTCGACGTAAGTGAAGCATGCATAAAGGTTAGGCATGCTCAATAAATATATCATAGTGTTGGATAGTATTGAGTGATACTTTAAAAGGAAATATCTCTGTTGGTATGGCATGCAATGCAGAGTGGGATGGATAATTGGGCTAGTGAGGTATAAAAATGAGGGCATGAGAGATGACTAACCCTCGATGGATAGGCAACCAGACCGTAAGGAGGTGGAGGGAACCAGGAATGAGAGCTCAGAGTGGTTCTGGTAGAGGTAAGGGAAATTATTAACAATAAGGAATTATAAACCGATGAAATTAAAACAACATGCAGAGTAATTTATACAGACCCTGAAGCGCTGTTGGAGCAACCGATGTGGTTGAGGTGATTGGTGAAGCGCGGTATGGTCACATGTGTGCAGATGCTCATGGACAAGGACCCCTAACTGGTGGAGAAGGTTACATGAGGTTAAGTAAGGTGAATTGCATTACATTATATCGGCTATAGCAGAGTGCTATTACCGTGCTTTTTAACCGGAATACGGCGGTCAGTTGCGGGGTCCCACACCTGTGTCCCAACTGATACCCTGCCCAGCATCGGATTGGTAACGCGCGCACTCGGGCAATGCCCGAAGGGCCGGTATGCGAATCCCAGCTATGGCCTGCTCTTTTATCAGACTGGGGGGGGGGGTGAATTGTGCGGTTTCTACGTTGTTCGGATGCTGCCAGCGGCCCAGTGGGTGCCTGAGTGGCCTTTCTGGAGGTGGATTGGCGTACATTGCCTCCCTTTCATCAACGGGCAGAGGTGTCACTCCCGTTCTCTGGCTGCTGGGCTGGCCCATTAATTTAAGCATATTGAGTGGGGGCAGGGGGCCTGTCCAAAGGTGGCCTCACTTGTTTGTTTTCAGGTGTGTTTCACCAGTTTGAACTAATTCGTGCATTCCCCCCCCCCCTTTTTAATGAAATTTCACGGAAGCACTGTTTTTTGGAAATGCAATATGCAAATGGGGTCCACTTTGTTTAAGCGTGTGGGCCCGATTTTCCATCCCAATACAACCCTGACCCTGCCCCGCATTGCAGAAGGGATACGAGGGAGCTCGAAGTGCAGAGGACGCCTCCGCGGTGGTGAATGAGGGAAAACACTTTCAGAACTAATACCTTCATTTTTAGACCCCTCTAGGTAGTTTGTTCATCATTATAAATTTGTAATATTTTCTTGTACATTCCTCACCCTTGCTTGCTGTGTTTGATATTATATTTTTGCCTTCTATGGTTTTACCCTACCTCTTCTAACCTCCTGTTTATCTTTGTAACGTTCTATTTTGTAACATTTCTCTCATGCAACGTTACTGGTTCTATTATACAGCGCTCTGATACCTTCGGGTAAAGTCTGCGCTTTATAAAAATGCATTAAATAAATAAATAAATAAAAAACAGCCAAACGGGACAGACCTCCGCGACGGGGACCTCGCTCTCCCCTTACTGCCTCACACCTCAATCGCCGTGCATTGGTCCACAATCGAGGTGCACACAGGCTGAGGGCAACCCCTACACTACTGAATCAGCACAGACCGGAAGGGACCGAAAGATCTCACGCAAGAACACACACACACACACACACACACACACACACACACACACACAGCAATGCTGTGCCCACACCTGGCGGGTGTTAATTTGCTGTGCCTATCCCATTACTCCTTCTTTTTAGCTCTTGCCTAGCGGCGCAGCGCATGCGCTGCGTCTCCTTGTTAGGTCTCGCCTAGCGACACAATGCATGCGCTACTACACCTTGGCGAGACCTATTGTCTTCTGTTTGTGTTCGGAAGGGGGACAGGGGCTGTGCACGTGCCCGGATAGATGATCTGCACGTGTACAGATCCGTCGGCTCCAGATCATCTCGGACAGGAGCTGTGCACATGCCTGGACGGGAAACAGCTTTCTGGTAACGGGCTGTAACATCTCATGCCGCATTTCAATAGAGCTTTTCCTTCTTGACTTTGGTTAAAACTTTAGAAGTTCTTAACCAGCTGGTTAAATTTAATGGCCACACACATATGTTTATTTTATTGTAAAAATGCAACTTTATTTTATTGACATGTTTTTTTAAAATATACAGTCTGAACAGACAAAACGACAGTGCCCTTCGACAGTCAATGAGTGGCCTGCCGTGGTTCGTGCATGGCTGCCGTTTGCTTACTCACGGACAGAGGGTTGGAAAAAAGTCAGCTGTACCTGCTGAATAATGCCTGGGACAGCAATCAATACCTGCAACTAATGAGTGCTCGCTGAGCGCCTGGAAAGGTTAGATCAAAGGCGGCCTCGACCTGGAAGTGCTAGGCTTTGCTATTGAAAATAGAAAGAGGTTGCCTTGCTCAACAGAGGATAAATAAAATGGAGACAATATATCATTTTTCTTCCTCAGTAAAATATTGATGCAGTATTGCTGTCAGACCCTGTTTGGCAGCCTGCACAGAGCCTCTTGAATTAAGCTGCTTTATGTTCCTGAATGTGGAGGGGAATCGTTTTTCATCGTGTTCACAAATAATATCGGAGCTGGAACTAGCATATTGGATTCGGGCATAATACACAAAGAAATGGTTTCTAAAAATGGAAAGCTTAACAAGTGGCAAGTTTTCCGCAAATATAAGCATACCTTGGTGAAGGATAAAATAATGTGTGGTTTTTTTTTTCTTACACTGCCCTTCCTTCCCAAACTCAAGGTTGACATGATAATTGTTAATTGGCTTTCATTCAAATGTATTACAATGGCAGGTGATAATTTCTTTTGATGATGACATACAATGTCTGTAAATTTAATTATATAGAACAGTTAATAGACATGCTACACTTGTTTCCAAGTATTCATAATTTTTGCATATATGTTCACAAGAAGGCCGGAGTAGTCCAAATTCCAATGTCTACAGTTCTCCAACACGGCTTTTCTAAGGCGCATGAACAGTTTTACATGAGTGTTATGCTTTTGAGATAATTCGTCAGTAAACAATTGGTGCCCAAGATAATTCATCCTTTATAAAGAACGCCATACAACTGCTAGTGAAAACTTGGGTCTGTACATTGATCAATCCTTAATCTATTCTTACTTGGTGGCCATGTTATGCTTTTGCCCACAGCGGTTTCCATTCTTTTCTTTAATCAGGCGCTTATGATGTTTTCAAACGTTGGTTGTTGGAAACGGGTGCCTGCTCGGATTTCTGTTTGAAAATTCCCAGAAGCCTCTGGGCTCAACTGATCTGCAGAGGCTGCAGTGGCAGATCACTAGAAACATGGCATGCGTGTTTTTCAAAGAAACACAGTGTACATGTGCCAGGCTATGGCGGTAATTTGTTGATGGATGCCAAGGTACTGGGTTCACAATTTTCTTTTATATTCCATTGTTGCTCTTCAGTTCAGTTATCAGCCACTCTGCAGCTGTGCCTTCGCCCTCCCCAGGTTCTCACACATGAGCGTTTCTTGGAAATTACACCATCAGGAATGCTTAGGGAGAAGTTGTGTTTCCTGCAAATTGGTTCATTTATGATGGGGGCAGGGATGGTGTTGTGTGTGACATTTCCTACTCTGCCGCATTCGGTTGTAGAGTATTTCAGACAATTCACATATAAAACGAACGGATCAAGTCCACCTGGCTCCCCTCCTATTATTTTCTGGTGAAACTATGTATGACGACTCCGTCTACTTTCCCCATTAGTATTGATCCTACTTGGATTTGGGGCCACCTGTTGATCTACGTACGGTTTTTTACGAGCGACCTGGTTCTAAAGGGAATCTGATATATCTGTTCCAGGATTGTCACGCTAATTAGACCTAAGTCTTCTCTTTAGAATAAAATTGCGTCTCAGAATACTCGTCTGAGTACCCTGTGTAACCCCCCTAAAAACCATTTACCTGGATTGAAGTCCATATAATCTGAAATCAAGATAAAGACTGTTAAATTGGATTATACCTATTGATTGCGCCCTGACGAAGGAATTCAGGACCAAGGCTTCCTGTCCGAAACGCGCGTCGGCGTTTTTTGTGTTATATAAAAAAGAAATTCAATTTTTTTTTCTTTTCTGTATATACTTTTTGTATGTGGTTATAGTGTGTTAATTACTTTAACTGTTTAGTGTATGTTGTTGAGTTGGTTCAAATTGGGGAGACGGTTGCATGTGATTGGTGTGATTGAGTGGTTTGTATGGAGATGCGTGATGGATGTAGATAATGGTTTGTTGGGTTACACAATGTTTTGATTTATATATGATGATTATTTATTTGTGATTTACTAAGGAATTGATGTAAAATAATTAAAGAACCGATATATTTTTCTAACATATCTTTTTTGTGTGGGGCAATGTACTTATTTCAATGAACTGTGGATATATTACCAATGTTTAAAGTAATTACCAGAGAGGTTTATTTCTTGCTTTGATATTCCCAGACTACACCCATCTGGTTCAGCAACAGAGAGCGTCTTTTCTTGGGATTAAACATAAGCTGCGTGACATGAACATCCAATACATGCTCATGTACCCCGCAAAGTTGAAAGTCCTCCATGCAGACCGTACCCATTTTTTCACGATGCCAGAGGCAGTCTAAGACTCGAGCATAGACTAGGTTGTTGAGGACAACCTGCAGCTAATGGACCCCTCATGAGTTCAAATAAGGATGCCACAGCGGCCGACAGATGGATCTAGCGAGGGTGTCACCGGGACCACACCACATATCATACTCTTTTCGGTGTACACTATTCTAGATCAGGAGGGTGCCTGCCTCCTTTATTTCTCCACAAAAGGAGGGAGGAACCGGGATGGACACAGCTGCGAAGCGGGCGGACACCGCCTCTCACACCCCTATCTCTTTTCTTTCTTTTTTCTTCTGACTTTTCACCCCCATCTCGTCTCTTGCTATCTTCCCGCACCTCTCTCTCATCTTATTTCAATCACTGGAAAGTGGTGCCTTTTGATTGGTGGCAGGTTTGTTGATGTGAATGTCTTTGGATGGTAGTGGTATGTGTGGGAGTGCGTGAATGAATGAATGGCAGTATTTATAAAGCGCAACGTTCGCTCCAAGGAGTATCTTGGCGCTAGGGGGAGGAGTATGCAGGTCAATGATGATGTGCAGTTGGGTCAATTGTAGAAGAAGAGAAAAGCTCAGATAAGAGAGAGTACCAATTTATCTAGTGAAGAAAATAACCAGGTTTTTAATAGTTTCCTGAAGAGAAGTTCTGATTGTATCAGTCTCTATTGTAGTGGAAGAGAATTCCAGGCCAGGCCACAATGGTTTTTCCCCCTTTTGTTTTCAAGCGATAACTGGGGGCTGGTAGGTAGTTACCTGAGGATGATCGCAGGAGCCGCTGAGTAGAGTAGGGGTGTATTCTCGAACTGAGATAGGAAGGCCCCGTTGCCTTGAATGCTTTGTACATGATTGTTAGGACTTTGAATAAAATCCTTTTGTAATTTGGCAACCAGTGCAGCTGATTAAGTGCTGCCGCTGATGAGGATCCCCTCGGGAGCCAAAGTACCAGCCTGGCTGCAGCGTTCTGGACCACCTGTAGTTTTTTCGGCAGAGGTGGGCACACCTCCTACTCTTTTTAATTTTTCCCGCCAGTATTCCCACCCAAAGTGAGGGTGTAAACCAGTAGCACCCATCTGCTGCTGGCAGCAGAGGCTGGGGGTCGCATTACAAAGGCAGCAGGTCATTGAAGATCCTCTCTTCGAGCACTGGCCCATCCTGGAGGAGAAGGTGCGACACTTTGCTCAGGTTATGCATTATTTCTAGTACTGATTTGTTAGCTCCTGCATAGAGGCTGTTGCAATAGTCTAAACGAGACAAGACCAGTGCAACAGCCACTGACTTCCAAGCATTCATTGGAAGTAGGTCTAAGAACTTTCTCAGTGTTTTAATTGTGTGAAAGCGCATACCTGCCACTGCAAATGCTTGGCTATGGAAAGACCAGGTTGAATCAAACTTGATTCCTAAGTTCTGTGCTGTAACCGCAGTATTGGGCGGTGGAACTTTATTAGCCGGCCACCACTGACTGGGCGTAAAGGTATTAGCCTTCCCAAACAGCAAAATCTCTGTTTTCTGGCTGTTGCACTTCAAATGGTTGCATTTCATCCAGTTCATAACTGCTGTTAGGCAGTGACAGAATTTCTCTGGTAGACCGGGTGGAGTGCAACCCCTGACCCGACAGAGGAGACAACTAGATGAATCAACGTGTAGAGTTTGATAGTAGTATACGTGGTATAGTGTGCACAAGGAGCAAATGTGCATTATTTTTTGTGTTATGTATTCTTTTTGAAAAGGTACAATTATTCTATTGTTATTGATGTTCAAGATGCGGGTGGGGGGTTCTCAGTCTGAAGACTATATGAGGATGCACAATTGTTTATTACACTGTCTACCCAGGGGGTTTGGGTGTTCTGAATATTCAAGGTACCGTTTTTTCTGGCAGCGATGGCGGCAAAAGGTAGGTCAACAACATAAGAGTTCGGGCTGGCGATTACTGGTGGCTGTGGGACAGTATACAATCATAACATGGAATGTGAGAGGGCTAAATTAGTTTGTGAAGCATTATTGAATAAAACATATCTGCGACGACAGGGTACTCATATAGCCATGTTGCAGGGGACACACCTCCTAGACAATGAGACACAGAAACTCCACAAAACTGTTCCTCTTACACCAGGGGGGAAGCCATATGGATAGCACCAAGTTACCAAACTATGAAGCTGATGTAGAAGGCAGATATGCAATAGTACATGAGGAATTTGATGGGATGGAGGTGTGCCCAGTGAACGTTTATGCCCCAAATAAAGATGATGTTGATTTTTTTAATGATATGGAAAATTTGCTTCTCCCATACATCGGGATACCAATAATATAGGAGGGTGATTTTAACTGTGTGATAGATGGTTCACTGGATAGACATCCACCGAAACACCACACTAAGCCAAATACGTTGGCTGCCCTGGGGGGAGTGATGAACAGGCTCCATTGTGTAGACATCTGGCGTGAAATGCATCCAGAGGAGCAACAATACACCTGCTACACACCGGTCCGCGAGGTCTACAGCAGGCTCGATTGTTTTCTGCTTTCCTGAGAAGTTTCTAGCACTGGGGAGGGGGTGCACTACTGTACTGGGCCGCTTTTTGTCCGATCATGCTCCTGTATTACTAGAATGGGGACACGAGAGGAGTAGGCCAAGAACCATAGTAGATTATTTTGCGGAGAACTGGTCAACCACTGCAACCAGGTGCACAGAATGGGATGCATTTAAGGTGGTTACTAGGGGGACTGCTTGTCTAGAGCTGGGGGCCCCAGGAGGTGATTGGAGTTGGAACTGACAGCGGTGGAGGAAGAGCTGAGACAATTACAGCGTGAGAACCGTCTAATGGATCGGCCTTCAGATGGACTTTTACAGGTGCAGTGCAGGGTCGGGGAGGTTTGGGATGGACTGGATTGCCTGACTCAAAGGGAATACTGGCAATTACTGCACAGGGAGAGTGATAGATCGGGAAGATTGTTGGCGTGCCTATTAAAACGTGAACGTCCACCCGCGATGATACTAGCATTGATTTGGTCTGAGGGAGCTACGGCCAACACACAAGTCGGTGTTAACACAGTGCTAGTCAATCACTTAGCTGGTATCTACCATGGGACTCTTGGGAATGAGGGGATTGGGGGTGGGTGGCTTCCTCCTGGATGTCCCGCTCCTGCAACTTACGAATGAGCAGAGAGACGAACTTGAATCAGCACTCTTTAGACGAACTGCAGGAAGTAATACGGGGCATGGCATGATACAAAACACCAGCCCGGATGGAATTCCGGTTGAATTCTATCAAACATATGCAGATATTCTCCTCCGGCGTCTATTAGACACCTTGCGGAAAGCCAAAAAGGCCGGACATCTGCAGCCGTCCATGCAGGGGGCGCAGATTGTTATGCTCCTCAAACCTGATAGAGATCCTGAGGACCCGGCTGCATATAGACTCCTGTCTATGTTGGGAGTGGATGCTAAATTATTAGCCAAAGTCCTGACCATAAGACTAAGAAGAGTAGTGACTTTATTGGTCCATGAGTACCAGTGCGGGAAATGGAATTTTAACATTTGGTTATACGCTGACGAAACACAGTTGCTGATTACGTTTGAGGAGAACTATGAGACCATCAAGAGCAATCTGAGACACTGCCTCTCAGAAACTACGGACTGGAAGTCAGCACACTGCCTAAAATTAAATGGCGACAAATCTCAAATATTGCTGTTCGGCGCAGCATCTTCAGTCTGGGATACAACCTTGTGACCCCAGTCACTGGGCACTGCCACCATGCCCAAAGTGTGGTGAAAAATCTGGGAATCCTAGTAGATAATGCACCAAACATGCAGGACGAGGTCCAAGTTCTTTGTGGGAAAGGTTTTGCTTTATTCAAACTACTCAGGAGACTTTTCAAGTGGATCCCTGTTAAATGGAGGAAAACCATTACCCAGGCCCTACTGACTATCACCCTGGATTACGGGAACGCGCTTTATGTTGGCATGGCTGACTATCTTTTTTCACGACTACAGGTTCTGCAGAACGCTGCAGCCACACTGGTTTACAACAAAACTAATTATAGCTCGGCCAATGACTTGTTTGAAAGATCTACACTGGCTGACTATCAGACAAAGAGCCAAGTTTAAGCTCCTTTGCCATGCGCATCGAGCATTATATAAACTTGGCCCTCGAATACTGAAGGATAAATTGGAATTTTAAGTTCCCGCTCGTGCCCTTAGGTCCGGCAGCCTCGCTTTGGTCAAAATGCCACGAATCAAAATGGTCAGGAAGGGAGGGGTGGTGGGGGGGGGGTAGAGGGGTCGCTCCTTTACCTATCTGACAGCTACCCGCTGGAACAACCTCCCATTAGAGCTTCATCTCAAGGAAAATCACATTAGTTTCAGAATGAAATTGAAGACGTGGTTCTTTTCAGGTCTCGGATTTCGGGCTCCAAATCTGATGTACTTAGCATGTACTACTTCCCACTCTAAACAGTTTTCCGTTTATCCTAGCGCCGTAAGGTCTCTTGGGATTAATTTTGCGCTTTATAAATACAAATACTGGGCAGGGGAACACATATGAATTTACGGCGATTATCGCATGTCGTACACTCGGTAGCGGATAGTGACCTCAGGGCAGCAGTTGCCTTTAATACACTGCGGTGGGACTATCTTTGCAAGGTGCTGAGAAGAATGGGGTTTGGCAGCGAATACATAGTCTGGATTCATTTACTATATTATCAACCGAGGGCCAGAGTACGGAACGGGTGGCCGGAAACTATGAAGATAGAAAAGGGCACTCGACACGGGTGTCCATTATCCCCATTGCTCTTCGCTCTAGCAATGGAACCCTTGGCAGTGCATTTGCGTAGAGATATGGAACCATGGGGTATGACAGTAGATGGCCGTACGCACGTGGTCTCCATGTACGCAGATGAATCACTCCTTTACATCACAGACCGGAAGAGGCGATCCCGGATGCTCTGGAAATATTAGACTCATTTGGGTCATCCTCCGGCCTCCGCATCAATTGCCAGAAAGCATTATTGTTCCTGCTCGCGGCTCTGGCGAGGGTGACCCCTCAAGATCTTTCTGTGGTTGGTATGGATTGGAGGTGCGATCGCTTTCGATATCTCGGTAAACAGATTGCCCATCAACCGGAGGCTAAGTTTAAACTTAATATGGGGAAAGTCCTCACAGAACAACATTCTGGAACAGGTTACTGCTGTTGGTTATGGGGAATGTGGCAACATTGAAGATGGTACTCCTGCCCCGTTGTCTCTATGTACTGCAGAACTCATTTTGTAAAATTCCTCAGTCCACGTTTGACACCCTGAATGGTCTCCGGACCTCACTAGTGTGGGCTGGTAGACGGAGCAAAGCCAAGTTGGAAATACTCAAACTGGATATGAATATGGGTGGCCTAGGTTTGCTGGACATCAGACTATATTATAAAGCAGGATTATTGCAGTACGCAGCACAATGGTGCATGGGGGGATGCACGGTTGAGACAGAATTGCTGGGTAGATGGAACGAGGGGACACAGCTACAGCGGTTCCTAATGATGGGTTTGAGGTTTCCTAGTGATTGCCCTTACACAATACCACAGGTTAAGGAAGCCTGGGAACAGGCAGTGGTTCTGGTTCTCTGAAGGGTCCCGTACGCTAGCGCACTACCCCTCCAGTAGTTGAGGGTTTTTCAGAACATTCAAGAGACAATTGACATTTCAAGGTTGTACAAGGGGGGATGTGAGTCGGTGGGAGATCTCTACCAGAATGGAACATTTCTGACCTTCAACGAGGTGCAGAAGAGGTGCCAGGTGCCAGTCGGGCACCTGATGCAATATGCTAAAATATCACGTACGGTGCACAACATGAGTACTACGCTCCCAGATGAGCTGAGGGAGTCCTGTACGTTGATGACGCTTCTGGACCCGTGCTCTAGCAGGGGTCTCATCTCGCGTGTATACAAAGCATTAAAGGAGGACCACGGGTTCAACCTTACTGTAATTAGAAGGAAGTGGGAGGAGGACCTACCTATCACGTTGACTGATAGTGTGTGGAAGAGGGCGGTAGCACAGGTAGCCGAAGCAACAAGTAACACAAGGTTTAACCTTACTCAGTTTCATTATTTACATCGTACATATCTCACACCACAACGCCATGCACAGTTCACCCCGGGATTATCCCCCTCCTGCCCGCGGAGAGGTACTGACCCCGCCACATTCCTACATATCACCTGGAGCTGCTTGCACCTGCAACAGTACTGGAATCAGATAGTACAATCTCTTCGCACAGCAACAGCAGTGCGGATTGAAACCTCCATAAAACAAAGCATCCTGGGCGTACTCCCAACATCCAAGAAGGGGACCAAGTTAAGATATGAATTTGTGTTGCTAGGGCTGGTCCTAGCAAAGAGACGGATAGCGATCCACTGGATCCGCCCTGGCCCCAGCGTGGGACAGATGGAGGGATGACCTTCTTGAGGGGGGGGTGTCTGAGGATTGCTGCCTTAGAGCAGTAAGAACAGACGATAATGCGGAGAGTAATTGTTAGAAGGTGGTTCTGACAATCTTTCTCTTTTTCTCACTTTTTGAACACCTAATTGTAGAGCTTTTACTGTGCGAGAGCCTCATAAATTGGGACTCACCTACAGTCAACTCATGATGAAAGAGACTGCATGTGGATTTTACCGGGGTCCCACTGGTGAGACTAGGCCGCTGCGCTGCAGCCGGAGTAAGAAACACTGGGCTGGTTACATGCAGACACGTGTGTACATGCGTTTGCACCGGTGTAGGGACTGCGCAGGGGATTTTCTTGCCGTGCACAGCACAGGAGAAGCAACAAATTGGAGTACGAGTTACTTATTATTAATATTATTATTATATTTCTTATATAGCGCCAAAATCAACCCCCAAAGGGGTATCTCCGTGCTTGCCTTGGGAACCCGTCCTGGTTTTTCCCTGTGAGATAGCCCCTACAGGGCATCCCCAAGGTGAAAGCCAGGCATCCCGCCGCGGGGGGGCCGTTGTGGAGATTATGCAAGCTTAATGCCCAGAGTTGCAGAGTGTGAGCCCATGATTAGTTCAGGCATCGAAGAGAGAATTATCGAGTCCATGGACATTTGAGCTCAACACCCTGCCGCGTCGGGAATTGAACCCTGGTCCCGGGTCTGACCTCTGCTTCAGGGTCTGCCTGCTCTAACCAGTGAGCCACACTTCTCCTTCTCCTTCGGTAACGATGTATATGGTAGACTATTCAAGCCGCAGATTCCTTCACGTACAATTATCTGCAGACTGGATCCGGAATTTTTTTTGCCACAGCATCCCTGCACGCCGGTGGGGCGGGGGGACGGCACCATGCGACTCCGCCCCTGCGTCTTCCACGCATGTGACGTCAGCGAGGTCACATAAGTCCTATCCAGGCGCGCCTATGTCAGTTTTCTTCTGAGAACTTTTCCGCGCCACAGCGTTGAGCCATCAGACAAAACTGTGAGAGTATAGGAACAGTGACCGGAAAGAAAAAAAGGCATGTTAGGGAACAACACCATAAGGAGCAGTGCCAAACACTGGAGTACCCCAGGCAGGGAAAAGAATAAAGAACAGAGCATAGCCCTCAACAGCAACCCTGCCAGCACAAAGATAGCCCCGCCCCTCGGCACCCCCGCCCTCCCCGGAGTCAAGAACACATGAAAAGTGTCATGAAAACATATAACAGGACCACAACCCCAACCAATTACAATGAAGGGGAAGCAGTGTGGGACATACAAGGCACCACAAGACTCCCAGACAGCCCCCAACATGTGGCAACCCCTGTAAGGATACAAGGGCAGAGGCCCAACCAAAAGACCCCAACCTAGTGGATAGCAGAGGGGCCAGGACACCTAGCATGGAAAGGGGGGCAAGAGAAGGGGGGGTTAGGCCCCAACCTGGGGCAACTAGAATGCAAAAGCACAGAAGTATCTACAAACTGATCCTCCCAAATGCCAAAAGGGGAGGAAGGAACAAACAAACAGGACGAACATCCTGCCAGCAAGGAGCGACTGAATGCACGCACTGAAGACATAGCCACCCACAGGGAGGAGAATGCAGAAGACCAAACCAAAGGGTCTTCGCAGAACGGGGAGGAAGGGCGGGCCGTGAAGGCATCTGCGGCTAGAATCTTCTCTACCAGATACATTGTTACCGAAGGTAAGTAACTCGTACATCGGATAGAGACTACTAGACGCAGATTCCTTCATGTAGAATAGATACCCTAGCCATACCCAAGGGGAAGGAGGGTCTGCGAGAGGACCCCAGCAGCCTGGTCACAACACAGAGTCCCACAGGGGACGAGTCTGACTGACAGGGCTAGGAGCCCTGTCCCCCCAGGCTAAGGGAACCCCTACAGTCAGAACACCACCGATCCCCAGGGCGGGATGCGGGAAGAAGAAAAGAAGAGGGAGCCCGTTCACACTCAGCAGAAAAAACAGGAGCAAGACAAGAGGAGGCCGTAGCACCCCACGCCGATAGCAGGCCACAAAACCTCCATCCAAGGCCAAACAAGGAAGAACGAGAAGATCAACCTATAGACACCAAGGAGGCGAGGCCGAAAGAAGACAAGCCCCCCCCCACCGGGAACACACCCCACGAAGAGGACAGCTGAACCTACCACAGCCAGAAGTCAATAGACCAGACAGAACAGCGCCAACAGCAATAAAGCAGGCAGGAGCAGAAAGAGTAGCCCGAGGGCACCCAGGAAGACCAGGCACGGTGCGCCTGAAAGGGGGAGGAACAGAAATCCATCTCAGCCCCCTGGACAGAGAACAGGAAGGTGAAGAAGGGCCCGGACCCACCTCAGGGAGGGGTCCGCACACGCGACACAAAAAGGCGTGGAACTAGAGCCATGACGCCAGGTCAGTCCCGGCTAACAGCGCATCGACCCCGGAGAAGGATACCCCGGGTGCCACCAAAGGCATTCCAAACCAGAAGGGAAGTGCACCTACAACGTACTTAAACGCCAGGGAGAGCAGAGACCTGAAGGCGACCACAACTCCCAAGCATAGAACAAACTATACAATAGCTACCACTACCCCACATAGGGTATATTTAGTCCCAAGACATGGGAACCCTCTTAGGAAGAAACTTCTGCAGCAGAAAAACCAGCAGGAAAAATCCCAGCAGATCCTCGTCAACCAGTGAAAGAGAAAACAGAAGGCCTAATCTCAGGGCCCACCTGGTGTAGATAACTCAAAGCAAAAACACACAGTCAAGAAGGGCCGGCCAGCAGCCAACAGAACCACAGTCCCAACAAAGAGAACTCGAAAGCACATGAAGCACACAAATCACACAACAGGGACGATCCGCCCCAACAAAAGAACAGTTCCCAAAAACCAGATCAACTCACAGGTCACTGAGGGGGAGAAGGAGGAGGAGGAGGCCGAAGCCCCGCCAAGAACCTCTGGATGTCCGAGTCTGCCGGGGCGTGGAACAAAAGAGTG